>NW_027509182.1:3970000-4596250 GCF_051911475.1 Siphateles boraxobius
ATTAAGGCATTTATTACATTTGACAAGTCCCGTTCACATGCAGATTTTCTACATACTTGATTGTCATGTATTTTAATTAAGATTTTCAGGCCTAGCTAAATTTTACGAATGATTTTAAGCGTACATGTGTACGATTAGGTCCAAAAAGTGTGATAAAATATAAATGATTGCAGACATCAGCATAGAGTTCAGCTGGCTGAATTGGCATGAAGTACTTGCTGAGCAGCAGTGTGGCTCATTTCAGTTCGCAGAGGTGATTATATCAGCATCTCTTGTACCCAGCAGACCTTAAAGAATGTGCTGAAGCTGGACAGATCCTCATCCATCCAGTTCACTGAGCTCCATCAGTCCGAGCCCTTTCATCTTCACAGAGGTGCTGAGGTCAACACAGAGCGCTCTGCTCAGCCTAATGAATCTCTATGGAAACACTTGAGTTCTCCACACTTCACTACTGCATCCATTGTTATAGCTGACATGAAGAGAATGACCATGAATGGACATTCAGTTAAATAATGCATTCACTGAAAAAAAAAATGCTGCTTCATACTGTATAACTCCTGGATTAAAAAGACAAAACTAATGTAAACTAACATGGACATTGACGATGAAAAATATGATTTCATTTTCTAAATTTCTATTCAATTTTTAGCATTACTTTTTAAATATAATTATCTTGTGGCCTCCTTGGCAGTTTGCCTGGTTGAGAACCACAGGTCTAAGAGACGACATCCCGAGCTCATATCATTTGTGTGGTAGTTAAGAACTTAATTTTCTCACTCAGATTTCTTCTCATAGGTTTTGGTAGATTCCTCTATTTTGTTCTCCAGGTCCAGCATGAGTTCCTCTTTGCTGCGCAGACTTTGCTGGGTCACGAGCAGCTCCTCTGAGGTGGACTTCAGCCTGAGATCAGTCAAACACACACCTTTACCATTTAAACTGCCATATCAGGTCTACCACCAAAAATAGCTGTTGTCACGGAACATAGAGACTGTGGAAATAGCTAAAACTCATCAATGTTCAACTAACAATTATGCAAATTTTTATTAATATGTGATCTATTTTACGTGACTGAGAAATTAGCAACTCACATGGCTTGTAAACTGTCCGCCGTCAAATTATTCCACAGAATCTCATTTGCTTGAAGATTCTCTGTTTCGTCTAACAGCGTTGCATCAAATTCTACATTTGGTTCTTTGTCTTCTGGTGATCTGTTGAAATAGAAATTGTCAAAATTTGAAATAGAAAGGGGATGTCAAAGTACATATCAAATGTTTAGTTGTTTTTAAAAATGTTAATAGAATTATTAATAGCACTTGACAATAAGGTCTCATTTCTTCTCATAGTTCATGCATCAACTAACATGAACTAACAATGAGCAATATATTTGTTACAGTATTTATTCATCTTTCTTAATAAAAATGCAGCTGTTTAATGTTTGTTCATGTTAGTTCACAGTTCTTCTCAACAAATAAAACTTTTGATTTAAATGTACAAGTTATGTTGAAATTAACATTAACTAGGATGCTTTTGTTCATTGTTATTTTGTGTTAACTAATGTAATTAATTAATGATAACAAATGTAACCTTATTGTAAAGTGTTAACAAATTATTCTCTCCTTTAAAACATTATAATTAATTTGAATTTTTTTCCCACAAGTGCCTTACTTATAAACTTCGATGAAGTTGTCATACTCTGACAGTGGATCGATTTGGTCGATGGAAGTGTGTATTTCTTTGTGGACCTTCACTATTTCATCTGTTAATAGGCTGGTGATTTCACTGTACTCCTCCAGAATCCCCTTACTAGAACAGTACAAATGAAAATCATTGTTAGAACATTTATGAATGTGCCATTTCATTAAGATAAGTTAAAATATTTAAATTGTAGAGGTGCATATTGAAGCCATACTTAAATTCATACTGGTATGAATTTCTTTCTTCGGCTGAACACAGAAGAAGATATTTTGAAGAATGTCAGAAACCAAACAGTTGATGGACCCCATTGACTTCCATTGTATTGTTTCCCCATTCTATGGCCCATCAACTGTTTGGTTTCCGACATTCTTCAAAATATATTCCTTTGTGTTCAGTAAAAGAAAGAAATTCATACAGGTTTGGAACAACTTGAGGGTATGTAAATGATGAAATGATCTTTAATCCCTTTAAGATTAGAGATTTGAACAAATCTATTACATTTCTGATTAGGTAAACTAAAATCTACTATTTATAATTGTTTTAAATGAACTAACTGTTCCACTAGTCAGTGCTTCTGAACATGAAACTTTCCCCCTGAATGTATGGCTAGTTTGACCCACACTGAATGGTCAAATATAAATCAGTGGTGCATTCTAAATCAATCCCAGAAGGCTTTTGCAATTGTTTCCTTCGTGTGGATTAACCTCTACATCAGATTACTGCAAACTGTGATTAAAAAACAGCTTAGGAAAGGAAAAAACCCAAAGAGACTTCTGTTCTCAGCTAATCCTCTGACAGCTATGAGATATTGGATTGATGCTACAACATACAGTAAGGGTTCTGGTGGAGCTGAACTGGTTGTGCAAGGTCTATAACAAAAGATTTAAATACACATGGCAGTCCAAGCACAATATCACAATATATCGCAATACAAAAATGCATCAATATGTATCGTGGATAATGACAATATTGTGTATAATTCACCCAAAATGAATATTTCTGTATAATAAAGCCAGAGGCAGATCAAATTTGTGTCGGCACCACGAATTGGTTAAACGTAATAAGCTATAAACGGAGCAATTACAAGAGGGTCCTTGCACAATTAGTCCTCGGGCCCTAATTATGTCACATTGAAAGTGATTCAATTTATTGGTTTTCAACCATTTGGCTTAAAATGCCTTTTAATAATGTATTCAGTTGGTTTGATGCCCACTGTCATGCTTGCTCGTCATTTTGCCTCGATAGTGCTTGGCCCCTTATATGTTGCATGCAGCTATATTGTTTCTATTGTTTTTAAAAACAACAAGCTAAAATGATTATCTTTATAATAATCAACATGTTGCATGTACTGTAGACATGTACATTTATGCATTTAGCAGATGATCTTATCCAAATCGACTTGCAATGCATTGAGGGGATACATTTCATCAGTTCGTTCATTCTCTGGGAATTGAACCCATGACCTGGTCCTTATTATTGTTAGCACCATGCTCTACTGTTTGACCTACAGGTATAACTAGGAGAGGAAATAAACCAGAAGTGTAATCTGGTCCACTCACAGTGCATTGATCATCTCCTCCTGCATCTTCTGCAGGGAGTCCAGCAGCAGAGGCAGTGCAGTCTCATGGTGGTGCTCCTGATGTAGCTGCGCGCTTTTCACTGCCAGCACGTACTGGTTGTGCAGGTTATGCAGCTTCATGGTGGCTTTGTCATAGCGCTCACGGGCTTTCTCTGTCTCTTTGCCTGCAGAGGAGATGAAAGCAATTCTGGCGGTGAGATGAAAGTCAAAGGAGAAGTCTTCTGCTGAAGGCCTTTGAAAACTGCAGATTTGTTATCTGAGCAGTTATAAGTAGTGTTCATCCAATACTGGTATTTACTGTTTGTTTATACTAAGATCAAATTTTTTTTAAACTCTTCACATTGCTCTCCTATCCAACATTTAGATTGGTATAGCAGTGAATTCCACATTCAAAAATGCACTAAAACTACCAAAACACTTTGTGTTTCACACTTCAAACAAAACCAAGATGTAAACTGAGATTATATTTCTTATTTAATTAATTCCCTCAACAACTATATTTAAGAACCAGGTTTCCTACTGTCTTGGAAAACCTAGATATATGAGGGAATTTTAAAGGTGTGATTTCTATACCTGGAAATTTCATGAAATTAAAACTAAAACTTAAAAGGTCATGGAAATTTTTTTTATAGTTATGTCAAACCTCTTTAACCACTGTAGGGTCAATCTTTGTTGTCAAGCTCTAAAATTATGTTGGGTAGAAATTATTTTTTGGAAAAAAAACTGTAATCACAAATGACTACTACAGTCTAGTAAATTACCTGTTGTAAAAATGTAAACCCGGAATAACATTCAGATATTGAATCTTCTGCAATTACAGAATTTTATTTAAAATAAAATTAAAATATATATATATTTTTTTCATATATTGCCAGTCATAGTTAGCCATAAATAAAGTTTGAAAATGACAATTTCCGCAGAAGTACCAGATATATATTGGGTAATCATTAAATATTGTACAGAAGAAAGTCTTCGGACCGACATGAAGGCGAGTAACTGGAAACCAAAATTAGACAGATAAACCTACATTGCACGTCACAGTAATAGTTCTCCGTTCATCAGACAGACCTGAAAAATTACTCAAGATTCAGTAAGGGAGTTATTGGAGAAGTCCATAACGGCTGAGTGATTCACTGAGTGAGCGAGTCTGAGGGGCTTGAGCACTTGTATATTGTATTCAAATGGGTATGAATTCCACAAGCATGTGTAAACCTTTTGATTAGCCGATGGGAAACTGTTAAGTGTATTTTTCCTTGTGTCTTTATAATATCTGTGGATGCTTTTTGATGTTTTCTTTGAGTTTCAGATCATCGTTGATTTGCTAACAGTGCTGCCACCTGCTAGGGGTAATTGGATGATCAGCTGGCGGTCCTTTGGCAGAGGGAACTGTTGCGGCTTTGGGTCGGTCGCAATTATTTTACCCACACGCTTCATTACACCATCTCCCAGCATCAGAACCTCTTCGAAGTGCCTGGTTGAGTTTTATTTTTCATGGAAATGTACCCACATCTGCGGGTAAAGTAATTTTTGTGTGCGCGAAGCACTATAACTACTTCAGCAACCTCCGCCAGTATAAAGAAGGATTTGCTGGTAGACTTCGTCTGATTGAGGGGTCAATTCCTTCTATCTTTGGAGACGACGAACACTTCGGTAAGCTGTAAATAACGTTAATAAAAATAAAGTACTTTACTTTCTTAAAACACACGGTGGTCATGGTTTAGCAGTACCTTTGTCTTTTTTTTTTAAAGTAACTGTTACACGTCTGTAGCAGTATTACTGTTGTTGAGTTTCATCATGACAATGGTCATTTAGCTGCTGTGTTTTCTGATGCTTTTCTAAACGTAGCATATTATACTTTAGTGCTTTTCTTTAATTGTTTATAATATAACTTATATTTTGTTTTGTGAGTGTTAAATAGTCGTTGTAAAACATGCAGTATTGTAGTAGTGGGCATGGATGGAGAAGTTACTGTAAATACAGTAACATACCATTGCAATACATCCATATGAAGACACTGTTCTGCAGGTTCGTCGTCTTCATTTTCATCTCGCTCCGGGTCCGGCTCTGGCTCGAACATGTAAGGCTTGATTGACAAGTCTTCCGTTGTTGACATTTTGATAATAATGTGTGAATAAAAAGTTTCTGTTCCGCTAGATAATCGTATCTCTGCTATCAAACTACAAAAATGGCCGAACGCGGTGGAGTTGAAACAAGTGTCACCTCTGCAACCTGGAGACTAATCTCCGGGGGGGGGGTATGAAGAGTCTCATTTGCATTTAAAGAGACCTCACCAAAACGAGTTGCTCTCAGACGCACATCAGAAAAGGGGTCTGTGGAGCTATAATAATGAGGAATTCAGACCCAAGCATTGCAGTTCCGCTTTATATAGACCACAAATGTATGATTTATATGTAAAAAGGAACGATTTAAAAGCATATGTCCCCTTTAAGATATGAAACTTGCAGGATGTTTTAATGGTACAAAGACCTCTTACATGTCAAAAGATCAAGGAAAATTGGATTTCTCACATCATGACCCATTTGAGGGCACTGAGCTTTGGCATTTATCAGACTTGGGACAGTCTAACACATTTACTGTCGTGTGCATGCACTCTCAAGTGGCCAAGACTGCAAGCGTGGGTATTGGGACAGGCCCTCACTTAAACTGTTCATGCCCTTGACAGACTCATTAAAACAGGTTGATAAGAGTCATTTTGTTGTGAATTGGACATAATCGGTTTATCATTTGAGAGAACAGAGAATAAATAAACACTTTACCTTTTACAACGGCCTCCTTATATTTGTCTCTTGCTAAAACAGCATCCTTAGTTAACTGCCTGTAGGTGCATTTTAACTTCTCAAGATCACCTTTGGTTACCTGTGGGGAACAGAAGCCAAGTCAAAACTGATCCATCAAACTGATGCTCCCTGAAACGGCAGTGGTGATCTATACAAAGGCTCACCTTGTTCATTTCAGACTCAATCTGCTGGTGGAGGCTTTGGTAACTCTTCTTCACCTGCTGCTTGTCTTTGATCATCATGGTGAGGCGGTGGAGAGGCCCCGAGTTGAGCTCCTCAGCGTGACACTTCATAATCTTGCTCAACTGCTCTGTCTGCTGCACCATGTGAGTCCACGACTGATAACAACAACCACATGATGATACAAAACGATAGAATAAGAAAGTATGTGTGGGTGAATGAATGTGAGAAACAAACAAAGAGATAAAGAGATTGAGATGACAAGACAAAAAACAGAGAGAGAATGTACTGAGCATTTAAAATCTTAAGCATCAGCTACCAATAATGCAGCGGTGAGGACCAGAAGGCCATTACCTTGGAGACACCACTGACATAGTTGATCTGAGAAGAGTTGTCATGCTTGTCCACCTGCTGGCTGATGTTGAGCAGGAGCGATGCATATTCCTTGTCGCTCTTCACCCGTAAGGTCATGAAGCGCTTCACCGTCTCCAGCAGCTTCAGCTCCCAGTCCTGCAGCTTCATCAGACCCTCGTGGGAGTTGCGCAGGTCCTGGCCAAACCCCATCTTACTCGCAAGGCACGCTGTCTCTCTCTCACTCAATGGGGTGTCCCGCTCAGGTCTGCATTGTTGCTGTTGCTGCTGAAAGATGGTATGGGTAGAAATAAGGACTGGTTAGCTGAAGGGCATAAACACATGTGCCAAGTTGTACTCTTTGCATTCATGCTTGTTTCAAATGCTTTTGATAAACTTTTATACTATTTTTAATAAAAGTTTAAATGTAATGATGCTAAAAATGTAATGTGGCAAGCAGGACGGGGCTGAGAGCCGTGGGAATGGAGCGAGGACATTGGCGAAATTGCTAATGTGTGTCCACAGTGTGATTGCATGTCACACCGGTCTCGAGTCTCACGGAAGGAGGTCCGGAAGGATAAAAGGAGGAGTGACGACAGTGCAAGATGAGAGAAGATCAGGCCTGGCCTTTACATTGTGTTTTGTTTGTGTTTGTGCAGCAGTCATCTAGTCAGGGTTGCCACTTTACTTTCTTTTTGTTGTTGGTTTATTTTGTGATTAAAGTTGTTGAATGTTTGCCAATTTCCCCTCCTTGTTCCCTGAACCTTTAACATTCTTACAGAGGCTTGTAACCATCAAGCAAAAAGTAATAGCATATTTTTCTTAAATGATGAAAACATGTGCATCAAAAACGGTTTAAATTGTATTTTTCAAAGTGAAAAGTTTTTATACATGATGAATGATTGATTATGATTAATTCATAAATATCATTACAATTTTGGAGAGTCACACCACATTATATTTTACAACTTTAACTAATCTTGTGTTTTCATAAAAAGGTCAAATTATCTGATATTTTGGGTGCTTTCACACCTGCCTCGTTTAGTTCGGTTGAATCGCACTAGAGTTCGTTTTCCCCCTTGGTCCGGTTTGTTTGGGCAGGTGTGAAAGCAGCAATTGCACTCGGGTGCGCACCGAAAGCGGACCAAATAAGCGTTCGAGGAGGTCTCGGTATGGTTTCAAGCGAACTCTGGAGCGATTCATTTGTGGTGAGAACGTGATCCGACCTCGAAAACAGACCCAACTGCCAAAGAACTGCACATGTTTGGACTAAACCAGCTGCCGTAGTCAAACAAAATTATTATTTAGATTGTCAATAGCGCTCCCTTTAAGCCATGACTGACTTACCGGGTTCTGCACTCTCACTAAAATCTCATCATAAACACTGAAGTTGTCCGCACTGCACAGTGAATTTCTTATTTATATCGTGTCAAGACTTTGTTGTTTATGGGGGCATTTGCGAAAGGATAAAGCTCATGCTGATTCTGAACATACATTGTGAGCAAATTCTCTGCATGTCTGCCGGATTTTCCTCTTTGTTTACTTCCAGGAGTTCTGCTGGAATTTTCCCGCACTTTAATTCTGACCAATATAACTGCAGTTGTGGAAATATGTTCAAGACACATCTGGGCAACGAGTGATGTGGATGTTGTCACGTGACTGCATTTTGGTTCGTTTCAACAACTCATCAACTGATTCGGACCAGAGCAATCAGTGTGGTGTTAAAAGGAACCAAAACGCCTGAAAATGATACAAAGTATAATTTTTCACCCTTAGGCCCTGTCCACACTACTGCGTTTTCGTTTAAAAACGGAGAATTAAAACGAAAACGATCTCCGTCCACACCAGCGTTTTAGCTGCGTATTAGAATTGATCTCCGTCCACATTAAAACGACTGAAAACTCGGATCACGTGACCATTCTCCAACACTGTGCATGCGCGTGCCGGTGTAAACAGGAAACGGATGGACTATTCCTCAGATTTGATGAGGAAGCAAGTAACGTTAGCTACCTCTGCAAAGATTAGAAAATGTCGAAGACCAGAGTTTTCTTTTCATGGACCGCCGCTGCACACGGGAATTGTCATAGATCGCTCGAATAATAGTTTGCCTCCGGCGCATGTAGGCAGTTATAGCATTGTAAAATGCAGAATTTGCTTGCACAACAGCTGCTAACAAAGACATCAAAGTCAGTAACGCTTGTAATTCGTTATCCATGTTGCACTCACTAACATCAGCTACGTAGTCCAGGATGTTTTTGTTTGTTTTCTTCCGGTGACGGGACATGTGATGGGTGGCTGACGAATCAGGGAAGGATACGTCATGGGTGATGACACCCAATCATAGAGCCGAGCGTGACCTTCTACGTCATCGTTTCTAAACTCCTCCGTTTTGTCCCGTCTACACTAAAACGCCCTCCGGAGATTCAAAACGAAAAACGGAGCTGCAGCGTTTCTAAACTTCTCCGTTTTGGGTCTTCGTTTTTCCCGTTTTAGTGTGGACGGGAGGTGCAAACGTAGCAAAAGGTCTCCGTTTTTAAACGAAAACGCAGTAGTGTGGACGGGGCCTTAGTCCGCACCAGATGAACCGAACTACAGGTGTGAAAGTGAACCCTGCAGGGGTCCTCTCTATAATAATGGGGGATGGGGAGAACCTTCTGCCCAACCCCCAAAAGCAAAATGCCAGCGTGTGCCAGTAAGAAGGGTGTTGCCATAGTATTTTTACCAAAATGCTGTTTAAAGAGTAGAAAAAGAAAGTGCAATACAATTTTCAGTGATAAACCTACTCATAAAATAATAGTTTTTTAATAACCCTCTGTCGATCAGACTGTCTCTGGGCAGTAATGCATAAAATGTGGAAATACAATCGTAGTTATCACAAAAGCCCTAGAGCTAACAAAACACATTTGGCTTTCGTGAAAACTACAGATTGCCCTTACGCATTTTTCAAACAGTGTCGGAAGTTTCTCAGTCTAGGTAACAAAAAGAAAGAGTACACATTGTTAATTTACATATACTACCGACATTATAACTACCAATAATACAAAGCAGGTTAAAATTTGGAAAACGTACACTTTACTTAATGGGTAGTTTTACTCTCTATAGAAGCAACCAAATAAATACAAGATGATGTTTCTGTTAAACAGAAAAACCACCACCACAAGTGATTTTTTTTTTTTTAAGAAATTTCTATTTTACCAAATAGTCTACTTCCATTGCCTCCCAGTAGAAAACCAGAGACAGCTTTTTATCAAACAAGAAGTAGTTATCCAGTGAGAAAAACAGGTTTGTCTGGAAAAATATATATGCAGAAGACATAGACGACTGACATGTCACACTCAGGTCGTGTTCCTCCAAGAATCACACCAAAAACATGATCTGTTTACACCTCAAATCCACCTTGACCAGTCTTAAATAACCACGTATTAAAAGGAATCACAAAGCATTCTTACCTTGTTATCAGCACGTCTCCATTTCGCTAAATAACCTCACCCAACCAGTGCGTGCAAGAGAAACCGAGGAATATGGCTTAAACCAGTGAACATTCATTCCGGGTTTCATAATACAGGTTAATTGAATGAGAATGTAGTTTATCAAGTGCAAATCAAGCAAAAACAGACTTCCTGTATGACGACCGTCTAAAACCCACATGAGTGGCCTGTCAAGAAAACAGCCAGATCTACTAAAAGTCAATGACTGCTGAAACGAAAGTACCCATACAGTAACACAACACCACATTTTATGCCTCCAGTTCCTTTCTTAGCAACTAACGTAAGTATGAGAACAA
Organism: Siphateles boraxobius; assembly: GCF_051911475.1. Taxonomy (NCBI): domain Eukaryota; kingdom Metazoa; phylum Chordata; class Actinopteri; order Cypriniformes; family Leuciscidae; genus Siphateles; species Siphateles boraxobius. The sequence continues at coordinate 3,980,388 of NW_027509182.1, forward strand.
CTTCAGCTATTTGTGCCTTGAGGCTAGTGTGACAACATGCAACAATTAATGACACTGAGACATAACAGTACTGAACTGTGTGCTACAATTAAATCAAAATTCTTCTAATATCAAAAATGGTGACTGTGTTGGACTGGTTTACAGTCAGGGACTAAAGCAGAAGGTTGTTTAATTACTCAGATTAGTAATGTAGTTTAATTCTTCACAAAGCCCTTAATAACCTCCTTATCTAAGAGTACAAACCTTCTGCTCCCCTTTTTCCACCAAAGGGAATAACACTGGGTCACATTTAGCTTATAGAACCACCGATTCATTAAGAAGCTTACAGGAAGGCAGTATTTTTTTGAGGATGTTTGCCACTAAAAGTGATGAAGACAATTGAGTTTTATTGAAAGACTTACGGAAATCATAAAACTGTTTTTATTAAATGAGGCATACTCTTTATCATGAGATATTTTCGTTTGTGAGGGTTAAACTAAAGGTAGTGTTGTGGCAATATAGGCTACTTTTAAAATGACATTATTGCCATCATAAAAAGTGACCAAGTTAAACTTGATTGGAATATTTTTATTCTGCTTATCGATCAAAGTTCTCAGTAAACGTATGGTTTGTTTAAATAGTCAACCATTAGACTACGGGAGGTGGGTAAGCTGTGTCAGTAAGCCACAAGAAGAGACCAAAGCATACAGTGTTAATTGAATGTGATTTCCTGTGAAATGTGGTTTCCTGTGAAAATAACTATTCTGATAAACTGTCAAAATGACAACTTGTGACGGATATATTATGTACTTAGCAAGTTCATGTTCACATTAGGGCTGTTTAAAATAATGTGTTAGTTTCTGCAATTAAGATATAAAAAATATATATAAAAATATTTAACGCAATTAATGCAGCATCCATTTTTTCCCTTCCTAAAGTAGTTATGCTAATGTCTACCAAAAAGGTAGGAAAACTTATAATGCCCTGGGAATGTTGCCGTCCTAGGCCACTTCCACCTGGCTGTCTGCTATCGATACTCTTGAACAGAGTCAAATACTGCCTTGCTTTAGTAGGAAATACTTCTTAGCCAACTTTTAGTTAAAATTGTAGACTTATATTGTTCCCGGGTGCAAGAATTCAAAGAGTAAATGTTTAGCGGGAGAGAGGATCCAGCGAGTTTGTAGGCAGTTGCTTAAAGCGGCAAAGAAAAGTAAATATGGAGAACGGCGCGAAATTGGATGATAGCGAACACAAGTGTTCTAGGTTGAATGGAGTGGGAAAACTGAAAAAACTGCGGTTCCGTCAGCTCCTCCCGAAGCAAAACACCATAGCGTGCAGGTATGAAAGCTGTTGACATAGTGTTCCATTTTTTAACATAATGCTGTTTAAAGAGTGAACATAGTATGATACAGTTTTCAGTGATAAACCTACCTTTTTACCTAACTCTTTAAGACATTTTGGTCCGAAATAGTGGTCGACCAATATAGCCAATATCGGCCAGTTTTTGGCATTTTTTAATTATCGGCGTTACAATTAGTTTACCGTCTTTGTTTAGGCTAACAGTTCACAAAAAGGTTGAATAAAGAAATCAAATGGTAAATGAAAAGTATTACAGCACTTGCTTTCTATTATTAATAATAGAAAGGCCACCGCTATAATACTTTCTCATATTCATCCATGTGAATTGGACTCGGACAGGAGATTTCTGCTGTCCCTGGACAAACATGAGCAACAAACTTTAAATTCTTGATTTTAAACTATGCTGCTCTATATCCAGTTGGCCACTGTCAAATTCAGGTCATATTCACTGTGGCTACCTTTATTTGAGAAAATATGATTTCCAGTGGACAGACTTACAAGATTTACAAGATTTACTTCCTTTTTGTCCATGCTTTTTTACAATTTCTTTATTTGAGAAAAATACTATAGTACTACAGAATCAAGAAGATGCTCGTTAAAGTATAAATCTTTTATTTCACAGGTTTTCAAGTTTTATTTCATATTGATTCATTCACAAATTATGTATTTCTAATTTAGTAAATATTATTTAATACATATAAATTACTCTGCAGCATGTGCTATTTACTATCCTTAAAATAAATAATAAAAAAATAAACATAAATAGTGTAATATTATATATAACAGCTTTATATCCCTGCTCTCTAATATATCATCATATAAGTCTATTGGTTGACCATTAAAAATGTGCAAACTTGCGCGTTTCGCCTACACACAATGTGAAATATTTTACAATGTGAAAAGAAAACTGCAGAAGTAGAAGGAGGGGGTTCGACCAAGCAATCGAGCCAAGTCTAAAACCAGCTTAATAAAACCAGTAATGAAATCAATACCAAAAACACAGCAATTTCAATTTCAACGACAGCTCAAAAGCAAAAGCCAGGCCCATCTGTGAAAACACATCATAGAGCTGTAAAATAACCACCGTGCTGTATAATCCTCTCTCACCCATAACACAATTAGGCTGGTTAATGCACATCAGTGGGAGTTAAGCTCAACAAGGATTTGCTGTGTGCAACAGAACAGCTCTGTGGGGGCACAACTGCTTGAATAGCACTTCTGAGCAAACTAGCAGAGGAATGTGATGCGAGTCCTTTATTTGAGAGTCTGAAGAACGGGGCACCAAACATAACATGTAAACAAAGTCAGCTTCTTCTGGTGACCGCCATTGCTTTATGCTAACAATAACATAATGGCGTTCAAAGACACATACAAGTGTGTGTGGTCTTCAATTGCAATCCAGGTTAAATGCGCTCTGGATGTTTCTTACCACATGTTTTAATAATTGCTGCCATCTCATCCCAGTGGTTGTGACAGTTCTCCCACAGGAAATGAGTAGCATGTTGCTCAAAATCCAAAACACTGTTCAAATCCAAAACATTAGAATATACTTCCAGTTGTCAATAGCAGAAATTAACTAAAACAAAACTGAGAATAAGCAAAAGGACTGAGTTCATTTTCATTCTAGGCATGTAGTGTCCACAAAATATATTTGCACACTTGGTTTGTGTTATACATACCTGGATGAATTGCATTATACTGCATATTATGTATTATATTATAACAAATATCAAACCAAGTGGAATTTATTTAAAATAAACCCAGCACAAGCACACCTTTTTGTGGGACTTTAAATTATGAATGATGAACATGAACGTTTGACAACAAGAAGAAGATGGTTGAATAATATTTGTATTTATATATGTGTGTGTGTATATATTATATACACACACACATACATATATATTATATATATATACTGAATACAAAATCATTCAACATCTTGGCCTAGTTGTAACGTTCATCCCCATCATTCAGCACTACTACATCAGATCTTATGACATTACTGTAGTGGCACCATGGTACAGTTATGTTTTGTAAGGGTAATTCAAATAGTTAATGATCATTAAATAAAAGAGGAATTTTTCCCAATCACTGTGCAATGGGATGACCAATTTCCTTATGCACAAAGCCCTTCTCAGCATTCCTCCACAATGCACAAGTGACACAATCTGACAGAATAACATTACATACTAATAATATGCGATTGTTTGAGCTGGTCAATGTGAATAAACCGCACTTTATCTGGTTATCTGCACGGTCCCTGATCGTACCGCTGTTGTCAAAAGTTTAAGAAGAGTGACGGACGACTCTTTCTTTGATTTCAGATATAATACAAACTCACACATCCATATAACGTTAACCACCAAAAATAACATTTACTGACAGATGACAAACTGCAGAACACATTTTATAGGCTTACTGAACATGTTCATTGGCTTTCCTGTGCTGGTGGGACGTTAGCCGCTGCTAGCGCTGCCCTGCTAATGCTGCCTGGCCTTTTCCTTTAGAAAAACAGCTAAATAATTGAATACACACGCGCGTAAACGAGACTCGCGACAGACTAAACACCATTTACCTGAGAGAGAAAAATTGCGTATGTGATAGAACAGTTCATTGGCTTACTGTAATGGTGTATTGTGATATTTGTCCTTGTTTCCTGATTCCTCGGTATTCCTCTTTTCTTTGACTGGGGTTGGAGTTGAGTTGGGATTCGGGAGGGGTTTCCGCTCACTCCAGTGCTACCACAGGCTTATGACGTTTACCGCACGACCCTCCGAGCCCTGCAACAATGTGTGTCTGTGCGTGCGTGTATGTGTGTGTGTTCAAGAATGAGTATTTACTATATATATTTCAAAGTAGAAGACAGACAGGTGTTCATTTATGGTCATTGACACGAGTGGTGTGGAGGAGGCTTCAGAACGGCTCTTTTCGAGATATACAACTGCTAAAGTGATTGAATATCTCAGTTTTATACACTTTAGAAACAATTAACTTTAAGAGAGAATCAGTCACTCACTCATACTCTGTGTGTTTAGATTAAATGGATGCTCAGCAGAATGTCTGTCTGGGACACCAAATATCCGTAGTCTATTTTCAGAGTAATTATAAAAATGTCCTTTAGATGGTGCTATATCGCCTCATTCGTGGACTTGCCTTTCTCTCTCATTCGAAAATTAAAATTGTTGTTAAACCATGGTAACAACAAATTAACCATGGTATTTGTAGAACTGTGGTTATACAAGTGACCAATCAATCCGGCAAAAAACATGGTTCCCTTTTGATTTTGGTCACTTCAACATTGCGCCGGAATCTGACGCTTTGGGTAAACACCTTTCAAAGAGAAATAATGAAGCCTAATTGAATAACACTGTTGTTCCCTTTCGAGGGAACTCGCGCTGCTTCGAGAATCGACACATTGGGGAACGCCTTCAGCGTGACGCGTCTGAAGCCTGTATGGAACTAGTCCAATCTTGATTGGTGTTGCGTCATGACGTCAGCCGTGACGTCGCATGTGACGGTGAGCGGAAGCTATAAAAAGGAACCGGATCATAACAATGGCAGCTTTCTGTTCTTCAGCAAGCGTTCTATGTCAAACTGTCTGTCTTATTTGGTGTTGTTTGTTCGGTAAGGTAATAGTGATGGAAAAGACTAAACAATTCAGGCAGTGTGCATCCCCTTGTCCGCGCTATTTAAGCGAGGGTGACACTCACGTGCTTTGTATTGTTTGTCTTGGAGCGGAGCATGCACGGGCAGCGCTCGAGGGCGCTGTCTGTGCGAACTGTGAACAAATGGCCATGAGAACGCTCCGCTCCCACCTTGGTCTGTTCGATGAATCAGGCCAGGCCATTTTTTGGTGTCGAGATCGTGAGACAAGCCCTTCTCTCGTCTCTCTAGCCCCAATGTCCATATATTTTCTAACGTAATGGGGTCGAGGGAGGTATATATGGCGGCAGGTCGGGCTGGTGCGTGCCTGCACACTATGGGGCTTCTGCAGGCGTACCAGGCCGACCTCCTAGGAGGTGGACGACAGCGGGGAGGTCTCGTTCGACGACATCCGAGAAATGCGTCAATCGGTCGACCTGTCTCTCCGTGCTACCAAAGAGACGGCCCGCGCCATTGGCCGCTCTATGGCAGCACTGGTAGCCACGGAGAGACACCTGTGGCTGAATCTGTCGGGCATCGGGGAGAAGGACAGGGCTTTCCTCCTCGATGCCCCGATTTCATCTTCTTGCCTCTTCGGCGACGCAGTCGATACTGTCGTCGAGAGGTTTCAGGAGACAAAACGACAGTCAGCCGCACTCAAACATTTCATCCCCTGTCGTCGTTCCAAGTCTCATGGGTCTGATGCCGGGGGGCAGTCCCATGAGGCCACCGCCAGCTCCTCACACCAGCAGCAGAAAGAGAGTGTTGGTTCTCGTGCTCCCCCGAAAAAAGCCTGGAGCCAGGGGCAACACTCTCAGTCGAAGTCTTCCAGACCAAGGGCAGATCTGAGGACTGTCATCCAGGCTAGGAAGGCTTCAACGAAGAGGCCCTGACGTGTTGCGCAGGCCTCTGAGGGTGGTCCCTCCCGTGATCGAGCAACAACATCTCGCTCCTTCGCGGAGCCCTAAGGAAATCGATGTGTGCTTCCCGCCGCTACGTGCGCTTCGGGACACATCGGTTTTCAACTAACGCAAATCGCAGTGCCCGCCCGAAAACATTGCTGCCCTGTCGACTGTGTTCCCTCTCACGAGGCCTGTAGAAAAATTATTATGTCGGTTAGTTCCTGCCAATCAAGTGCTTCAGGTCATCGATATCTCAAACACAACACTCGAGGTCAGTCTCGAGAGGCTGATCCCCCTGGTAGATTATCTAGACGCCTGGAAGGGTCTTCGAAATATATCTCAGTGGGTCCTGCACACAGTGGAAAAGGGCTACAGAATTCAGTTCGAATATCGTCCACCAAGATTGAGTGGGGTGGTTCACACACTGGTCAGTCCAGAGCAGGGTCAGGTTATGGAGCAAGAAGTTCAGTCCCTCTTGGCAAAGGAGGCCATAGAACAGGTGCCTCCCCAAGAAAGGGAAGCCGGGTTCTACAGTCGGTACTTCATAGTTCCCAAAAAGGATGGAGGGTTACGACCTATAATAGATCTAAGGGTATTGAACCGGTCTCTGAGGAGATACAGGTTCAAAATGTTGACTATACCTCTTATCGTGAGTCAGATCAGGTCCGAGGACTGGTTTGTCACAATAGATCTGGAGGATGCTTACTTCCACATTTCCATCCTTCCCCAAAACAGGAAGTTCCTAAGATTCACATTCGGGTGAAAAGTGTATCAATACAGAGTACTTCCGTTTGGCCTAGCACTGTCGCCTCGCACCTTCACAAAATGCATGGATGCTGCCCTTGCCCCTCTAAGGCTTCAAGGCATTCGCATCCTCAATTATATCAACAACTGGCTCATTTTGGCACAGTCAAGGGAGAGGGCAGTTCAACAGCGAGATGTTGTTCTAAGTTATCTAAGGTGCTTACGTTTAAGACTCAATGTCAAGAAAAGTTCTTTAATTCCTCTACAGAGAACCACTTTCCTGGGGGTAGTGTGGGATTCTGTCACGATGCGGGCGCAGATGTCTCCTGCTCGTGTAGACACCATCTTGAACACAGTCACGAGTCTCAAACTAGGCCACACCATCACTGTCAAACACTTCCAGAGGGTGCTGGGCCTTATGGCAGCGGCATCCAACGTAATTCCTTTTGGTCTGCTGTACATGAGGGCCCTGCAGTGGCTGGCTCAGAACCAGAAGGTTTTCCCCGAGGGGCAACCCTTTTCGCACGATCAAGGTAACGCGCAGATGCCTTCGTTCTTTGGTCATGTAGAAGAAACCAGGGTTCCTGTCCCTAGGCCCTGTGTTGGTGGCACGGTGTCAGAGAAGAATTCTGACCACGGATGCATCCCTCACGGGCTGGGGTGCGGTTATGGATGGCCGCTACACCAGGGGTACTTGGAGGGACCATCACCTTTCATGGCACATCAATTGCCTGGAGATGATGGCAGTATTTCTGGCCCTCAGACATTTCCTTCCGGAGCTCAGAGGCCATCATGTTCTAGTGCGAACAGAAAATACGTCGGTGGTTTCATATATAAATCGACAGGGGGGCCTGAGATCGCGCCCTCTGTGCAGACTGGCGCATCAGGTTCTCCTGTGGTCCCAGGGAAGACTTCTTTCACTCAGAGCCATGTATATCCCTGGGGACAGCAATGTGGGAGCAGACATCCTGTCGAGGCAGGGGCTGAGGCCCGGGAATGGAGACTCCACCCCGAGGTGGTGGAGTCGATATGGAGGGAGTTCGGTCGGGCGGAGGTGGACCTGTTTGCCTCTCAAGAGAACACCCACTGTCTGCTCTGGTACTCCCTCACGCATCCAGCTCCTCTGGGACTGGATGCTATGGTGCAGACGTGGCCGAGGCAACATCTGTAAGCATTTCCCCCGATCGCTTTGCTCCTAGGGGTTCTAGAGAGAGTTCGGCGGTACGGGATCAGCTTACTCCTAGTAGCCCCGTACTGGCCGGCCCAAGTGTGGTTTTCGGACATTACGGTTCTTCTAGCAGGCCCTCCGTGGCAAATTCCGATCAGGAGGGATCTTCTGTCTCAGACCGAGGGCACAATATTTCACCCTTGACCAGAGCTATGGAAGCTGTGGGTTTGGCCCCTGAGGGGGACCAACTTTTAAATGCCGGTCTCTCAACTGAGGTTGTCGAGACCATTCTAAACTCCAGAGCCCCCTCCACGAGGAAACTGTATGCATTAAAATGGAATATATTCCCTTTATGGTGCAGAGAACATCAGGTGGACCCAGTTAACTGCCCTGTGGCTTCAGTGCTGGAGTTCCTCCAGAGTAGTTTCTCTGAAGGGCTCTACCCGTCCACGCTTAAGGTCTATGTGGCGGCCTTAGCTGCCTTCCACACGCCTTTAGGGGTGGGCACCTTGGGGAGACACCCACTTATAGTGGGTTTCCTTCGTGGAGTTGGGACCACGTGGGACCTGGCAGTGGTTCTTGAGGGGTTATCCCTGGCACCCTTCGAACCTTTGGATGAGGTGACTGAGAAATTTATGTCTTTCAAGGTAGCATTCCTACTCGCCATTACATCCCTAAAGAGAGTCGGGGACCTTCAGGCTCTATCTGTCGCTCCTTCTTGCCTCGAGTTTGCTCCCGGCAAGGTAAAGGCCATTCTCCACCCTAGACCTGGCTATGTGCCTAAGGTGTCGTCAAATGTGGCACGGTCTTTAATTCTCCAGGCCTTCCATCCTCCACCGCATGTGTCGGATGAGCAAGCGAAGTTACATCTACTGTACCCGATCCGAGCCCTAGAGATCTATGTGCAAAGAACTTCGGGATGGAGGAAATCAGATCAGCTACTTGTGTGCTTTGGGTCCCCTAGGAAGGGGTCACCTGCTTCAAAACAAACTATTAGCAGATGGATAGTGGAAACAATCTCTTCAGCTTACGAGGTGCGTAATTTGCCTTCACCTCTGGCGCTTAAAGCCGACTCCACTAGGGGAGTGGCTTCCTCTAAGGCTCTGCTAGCAGGAGTTTCCCTCCATGAGGTCTGCGATGCTGCAGGCTGGGCTTCCCATCTCACTTTTATAAAACACTACAGTTTGGATCTGCCCTCTACACCGGGTTCACGGGTTCTCTCGTCTTGAGTGTTCCAGTTTGCTTCACACCAGGGCGTATTCTCTCAGTGTGGCGCAGTGGGCATTTCGTTCCCCAATGTGTCGATTCTCGACGCAGAGCAAGTTCCCTCGAAAGGGAACGTCTCGGGTTACGACTGTAGAAGTGAACGAGCTGCTGCGTCCCTCGGCCACACTTCTAGCGCTCCTGAGTAAGGCTTGCTTCGACCAATCAAAAGCTGCCATTGTTATGATCCGGTTCCCTTTTATAGCTTCCGCTCACCGTCACATTCGACGTCACGGCTGACGTCATGACGCAACAGCAATCAAGATTGGACTAGTTCCATACAGGCTTCAGACGCGTCACGCTGAAGGCGTTCCCCAATGTGTCGATTCTCGACGCAGCGTCTCGTTCCCTTCTCAGGGAACTAGGGTTACAGTCGTAACCCGAGACGTTCTACAACGCCCAATGGCGCTCAAGCGCGCAAAATATGGACTGGCTTGCTCCCTACATAAGGCGGCATTGAGCAACATAGCCTCAGAATTTTACTCGTCCAAGACACGGATTTCTTGTATACAAACAATACCGGATGCGCGCACATCCAGGGGGCAAAAAAACGCTATCTGTTATGCCGAGTTCTGTAAAAGAACATTGTAATTAACGTAGATTTCGCATAGTTTGTAATTTCTTGTTGACTCAATAATAAACTGCAATTTCAGAGTTGGATCTGTTGTTTGTGTTTCATATTAATATAATATTACTTAAAACGTCCAACTGTTTACGAATCAAAATCCGGACATATATAGGCCTACTGTGATGCATGTATGAATTATAATCTTAGACTAAGTTATTAATGTAATAGCCTCTATAGAGCCTGAATTTGCTTTAAGTTAACCTTGTTTACGTTACTTTACGACCTGCAACATATCATGACTGCACACATATAACGTTACTTTACTGTTTAAATCAAAGATTTGACGATGGATTATGTGGGAAGTAGTACCTCCGACCATGGCGATTATATTAAAAAACTTACTCTCAGTAATGGTGAGATCTTGCCGAATCCCTACGCAGTACCTGAAGATCTTTGGATTGTGGATGACAAGAAGTGGCCAGCAATTGTATGGCCTGATATATATATATATAATTATCTAATTCAGACACCAAGTGTGTATACAAGAGAAATGATTCGAGCGTACAAATCCCTTGAAGCATACAACTACGTGCTATGTGGTCATGTGCAGCTCGTCAAATACTTTGCTGCAACGGATTTTTGCGTGTTGAGGTCAGATGTGCTCCCTAGTCAAAGGCAAGGCATTAAAGCCAATTTGGTGTCAATGTGTACATTTTTGGGGTCAAAGAATCCAATAAAATTGGTTTCAAGTTTAAAAAAATAATAATTTTCCCCATACCATGACAATTGGGGGTAAATATGCATATTTCACATAAAAATTGTCATCAGAGTGACTTTACTTATCTTTTCGTTCAAAAACTTTAATTTTGTATTTAAGCAGTGCAGCTACTTCTGTACATTACATTTGTCCTAAGTAGCATGAGATTTCGATCAGTCAGGAGTAGCCTATAGCATATCAGTTCCTGCAACAACGCATCCCATCTGCACCAGGAGCTGTGACAGCTGTTGAAGGTCAGAGGTGACAGGTTAACACTTTGAGGTTTGTATGACTTTCTCATTAAATAGAAAAATGTTTTTAATGTTAGATAACTAATAAATAGCTAGCTAGTTGACTATGGAAAAAAAAAACTTAGAGGGAAAACCTCTTTTCTCGAGAATACTGAAGCCAAAAATTATCCTTATAATTTTTATTAATTTAAAACACACTTGCTGCAGCTAGCAGACCTAGGCAAGGCAGCTCGCGAGCCTATTGGATGCTATGCGGCAACTGCTGCAACTTATCGAGGAACTGCACGTGACGTAAGCACCAATGAGTGGGCGTGTGGGCAAATGGGCGTGGCTTATGCCTATATAAGCCAGAGCTCGATAAGATGCTCCTTGGTTTTCATCGACTGAAGCGAAACCAGATGGTGGCACAAGCACGGCAGGGTTACGCAACAAATAGCTGTCCTGACCGTCTGAAAGCAGCAGAACGTTCCACGTAAATTCTAAGGGCCCTAACCAGGCAAAGGAGATTCACATCAGACTCGCTGTCAGATCCGAAGAGAGAATGTCAGATTGAAGAGGCGGTGGTACCAGTACCAGTCGGTCGCCTCCCAAGGTTTCAGAGCTGCGACGCATTTCTGATTGACCCTGAGGCGAAACAGATCGGAGGCCCAAGCTCGAGACGGCACTCGTGCTTTCAGCCACGACTGCAGTGGCCGAATGCGAAGCAGACCCAGCTGGAGTACTGATGATGATGAGGCCATGAGGCCCAGCATTTTCTGAAATCTCTTGAGCGGGACAATAGTGCTGAAATGTTCAGTATGCGCTCTGGCGATAGTCGCGCTGTCATTGACAGCGAGTTCAGCTCTGTGCCCAGAAAGGATATTTCCTGGCTGGGGGACAGCGAGCTCTTCGCCCAATTGACTGTGAGACCAAGATTCTCAAGGTGTTCGAGTAATATGGTCCTGTGTTCTATGAGCTCTGAATGAGATCGAGCTAGAATCAGCCAATCATCCAAATAGTTCAAAGCTTGTATGCCCTGAAGTTTCAGGGGCGCGAGAGCAGCGTCCATGCACATCATAATATACAGGATGCCAGGGACAGGCCGAACGGTAGGACTGTGTATTGATATGCCTGGCCCTCGAAGGCGAATCTCAAAAATCGCCTGTGACGAGAGAATGTCAGACTCGCTGTCAGATCCACAGAGACTTGTCCTCTGAAAGGAGTAGCAAGTACTTTGGGGACATAATCATGTCTTGGTTTGAGGATGACCTTGGAGTCATTAGGCCCAAACTGAAGGCACGACGCGCTAACAGAAAGTGCGTGTAAGTCACCCACCAGCTTGACTGAGGCGATAGCCACCAGAAAGGCTGTTTTCAATGAGAGATACTTAAGGTCCACAGACTGTAGAGGTTCGAAAGGGGCACCCTTCATGGCCTCCAGGACCAAGGAAAGGTCCGAGGGGGGGCGAGGAGGGTTCATCCTTCTAGCTCCCCTGAGGAAGCTGACTACAAGGTCGTTCCTACCCAGTGACTGGCCATGCGAATGTTTGACAAACGCAGCAATAGCTGCCACATATACCTTGAGCATGGATGGGGATCTACCCTTATCCAAGAGCTCCTGTAGGAAGGAGAGAACCTCCGACACCCCACAATCTTGTGGATCCAGGTTGCGAGCTGAGCACCAACCTGAGAACACTGACCACTTGGAAGCACAAAGCCGTCTAGTAGAGGGCGCTCTAGCTTGCGTAATCGTGTTTAACCCTCCGTCGGGGAGACTGACGGGTACTCGTTGATGGCCCACACATGCAGAGCCCAAAGCTCGGTTCGCAGGTGCCAAATCATACCCCTGGCCTATGAGAGGAGATCTCTCCTCAACAGGACAGGCCACGGAGGCAAGCTCTGAAGCTGCATCAGCTCCGGAAACCAAACTTGGCTCGGCCAGAATGGAGCTACTAGAAGTACACAGGAACCGTTCTCCCTTATACGCTTGATTACCTGTGGTAACAGCATGATCGGAGGGAAAGCATAGAGAGGGCGGCTGGGCCTTGTTCTTTGTGAAGCATATTGGACACTGAGCGTTGTCTTGAGATGCAAAGAGGTCGACTTCTGCTGTGCCAAAGGTGTCCCACAACAGCTGAACTGTCTGAGGGTGGAGGGACCATTCCCCTGGGGGAACGTTGTCCCTGGACAGCCTGTCTGGACGCACATTAAGATGGCCTGGCACATGCGCAGCTCTCAGCGAGAGTAGGTTGCGCTGAACCCATCCAAGGATGTGTTCTGCCAGTGCATGAAGGTTCCGTGATCTCAGACTGCCCTGGCGATTTATGTAGGAAACCACCAACATGTTGTCCGTGCGGACAAGGACATGGTGGCCCTTTAGAAGGGGAAGGAAGAACCGCAAGCCGTTCTCGACCGCCTTCATCTCTAGACAGTTTATGTGCAAGCTCTTTTCTTGGCTTGACCACAGGCCAAAAGTCAGTCTGCCCTCATAGAGGGCGCCCCAGCCCGAATTGGAGGCGTCTGTCGAAACCACTATCAGTTTAGAGATTACTCCCAGGTTTACACCTGTCTGATACCAGTCGACCACCTTCCAGGGTTCCAGAGCTGTGACACAGTTCTGAGTTACCTTGAGACGTAAACGACCGGATGCCCATGCTCGACGCAGGACCCGCGTCTTCAGCCAGTGCTGTAAAGGGTGCATGCGAAGCAGACCTAAACGAAGAAATTATTAAGTTGTGAATGGACTGTGTGTTTGGCCTGCGTTTTTGAATAAAAAATTGCATACTTCACCTCCAATTGTCATGTTAAGGACAACATTATTGTTTTTTAGTCTTGGAACCTATTTTATCGGACTCCTTGACCACAAAAATGTACCCGTTGATACCAAATTTGTCATTATAGCTATAACCGAAGCAAAGATATGGGCCTCTCAAGTATGGTTGGTGGCCATTTTTAAAAAAATGTGCGTATATAAGATACAAAATGTGATCTCACTTGTGTCTTAGGATAAATTTATTTCTATGGCCCTAAGGTACTTCCATACCAAAGGGGACCTTTGCATCATGACTTGAAGTCAAAAGTCCCTTAACCTCCCTACTACTGGGTGTATGTCCATAAGGGCCTTGGTTACATCCTTACGGCTAACTGCAAATGCATGGCAGGGTACGTCTATCAAAATGTATCTGCCACCAGAACCCCTTTACTCCGGTACGAAGACCACGGGTCTTTTGCCTCCTGACTGCGTGCGCAAGCAGTGATGACGTCGCCGAGAAATCCATGTAGAGAATGCATGCAAGAAGCCTCTCTCAATGTTTAGTCAGCCCCTACAGCTGATGACACTTCTGCACAGATCCTAGCGGCGACACCGGCGAGCTGTCATAAACAAAGCAGCCTCACCCTCCACAAAATGATGGTAATTATTAAAGTAACAGAGATTGTTTTGGATTTACAGCAGCTCTGGAATAAAGTTATTGTCAAACCAAATTTAGTTTTGATTGATTCACTTCCGTTGCAAAGATCATTAGTTATTAACTTAGGGGCCGCTTACACAACACCGTTCTAACAAAAAACCCTTAACGCAACCGGCCCGCTCATCCATACAACAACAGTGCCTGTGGTTCGAAAACGCAAACCTTGAAATAGGTTAAAAAATGTATTTCTGCGCAAGCTTTAAAAACACAAACCTGCGAAAACCATGACGGCGTGCACATGCGTATTACGGTATTATATGCGTCTATAGGTATGCGCTTTTGAATATATATGTGTGCAGGCGTGTAGTCTTTCTTTACAAATTTACCTCAACAAATTACTTGTCCTGCCTTAATTTATCATACAGAATTATTTATCGTTTCCGCGTGGCCACGTGAACCGGAACTATTTTGACAACAACTATTTGGCCTTCACAGGGGAGAGACTAGTTGACACTTCAGGACTGCATTGTCGTCGTGTCCAGGTGCAGGTCTTTCATCAGATCTGTATTCGGCAGACTGCGGTAAACTTCAGGATAAACAGAGAGACTAATATTAGGATATACGGCATTCTTCTTATGATATAACAAGTACATCAGGATTTATGGGGAGTGTTCCCGGTTCCGGCTGACCTACACTGTAAAAAATGATCGTGATTTTAACGGTAAAAGACTGTAAAAATGCTACAGTGCAAAACTGTTAATTGGTTAACAGAAAGTTTCCTTACTATATACGGTAAATAACTGTGATAGATCTAACGGTACATTTAATGTAATTTTACTGTAAAATACCGTTAAATTTACAGTTTTTGAAAGTGAAAAAGAACAACTCATTGTATAATTTACAGTGAAAAACCGTAAATTGACATTCCCACAATTCCCTGCGTGACACTTCACATTTTATGTATTTTTATTGAAATAACTATGTTTCTTCTTAGTTTTCTTAGTTCTTTTCTAATCAGTTATGTACATTAGGGTTTTATGTCACATTTAATGTTGTTAAATTAATGTTAATTGCATTTTTATAATTTCATGTGTGTTACCGTGATGGTGTTTAATGTTTGTGCGAAGGACACTGTGCAGCTTCTATATAATAGTATTAACTTTCTTGTGGAAGATTGCTTGTGATAAGCTTTGATTTATCACGTGACTCTCATCACTGCTGTGGTGATTGTTGGTTGTCAGTGTATTACAATGGTACAAAACAGATATTAATACTTCAATGGGTTGGTAAATTAACATTAAATCAGATTATGAAATACGGTTTATTACTGTAAATTTTACGTTAAGTCTGTAAAACCAATAACATTGACACTGTATTTTTGACGGTAAAGTTCTGGTAACCACAGCTGCCGGTTTTATTCCGTAAAAACAACGGGATTTTTTTTACAGTGTAATCTATGCAGCCTAACATTGAATTATAGAAGTTTATAATGTGTTATGTGTATGTTAGGTCAAAGAGATGTGTTTTTAGTCTAGATTTAAACTGACTGAGTGTGTCTGCTTCCCAGACAATGTTAGGTAGACTATAATGACCAGTAGTCGATTTTGATATTCTAGGTATTATCAACTGGCCGTAATTTTTAGCTATAGACGTGAAGGTCCATAATGCGTTAAGAGCTCACTCAAGTACTTGTCACGGTGGGAAGTGGAGAATGGAAAAGAGGATTCAAGTGCGGAGTGAAATGAAAAGGTTAAATAAAGATAAAACATAAAATAAACAAACCAACAAAAGAAATCCAAGGTCTCAGAACTTAATCCAACACAGACATGGCAGAACAGGACAGGCACAGAACTCCACGCGACTAACACACGTAACAATAACAACGAACGAGCACAGGACAGCAAACACAGGTAGACTAAATAGGGAGGCAAACAAAGGAGGGTAACTAGGAGGACAGGTGAGACAAATAAACCAATAATCAGATAACAAGGGGGAGGGACCAGAAATGACAAGAGCACATGGCCCAAAATAACAAAACACCCATGTGCATCCCAAGACAGGACAGACATGTGACAGTACTGGGGAGCTAAATCATTTAGTGGTTTGTAAGTAATCAGCAATATTTTAAAATGTATGCAATGTTTAATAGGGAGCCAATGCAGTGTTGACAGAATCATACCTGGTTCTGGTAAGAACTCTAGCGGCTGCATTTTGGACCAGCTGTAGTTCATGTATAAAACGTGCAGGGCAACCACCCAGTAAAGCATAACAATAATCTAGCCTTGATGTCATGAACGCATGAATCAATTGTTCTGCATTTTTCATTAAGACCATATGACGTAATTTAGATATAATTATAAGATGAAAAAATGCAGTTTTACAGATACTAGACACAAGACTTTCAAATGAAAGATTGGTATCAAAGAGCACACCCTAACCGACGATGAGGACTTGACAGAGCAGCCATCAAGTGTTAGACAGTATTCTAGGTTATTACGTGAGGAAGTTTTTTGTCCAATAATTAGAATCTCTGTTTTTTCAGAATTAAGTAGTAGGAAATGACTAGTCATCCAGTTTTTTATATCAGCTATGAATTCCGTTAATTTTGTCGATTGGTAAGTTTCGTCAGGGCGTGAAGAAATATAGAGCTGAGTATAACAAACAGTTTAATCATAGCTTAAAAGTTTTTGGTATGTATCCTAATGACAAAGATTAAAGGGACATTGTGTAGGAATTTCGCCCATCTAGCGGTGAAATTGTATTTTGCATTCAAACGAATTGTGCTCTCCAGCCCCTCGCTTTTTCAAATGCGTGTTGCATCTACGGTAGCTGTTATGTACCAAAAAGCTATGACAGGATGTCTTCAAATAGCACTTTGTCGAGTTTTCCTTCGGGTGAACAGGTTTGTTATTTCAAACAAACTGCAACTTGACACAACGAACAAACGAATGTTACAGTATGAATAATAACAGTGCAATGCAGGCTTTTAAACTTGCAGGGGCAGTGACAGGCGCCTCTCACTGCTCTGCTCCTCCGTTTCTGCTGCTTTCAGTTACGTGATGTTGGCTCTGAACGAAAATGCGTTGTGGAAACACGTTGGCCTAGTACTTTTTGACCCTCTATGCTATTCTAGTTTTTCAAGATGGCGGAACGACATGGAAGCCTCGTGGACCTGCCCGTAACATGTATATAAACACTGGTACAACTACGTGCTCAAATTCTTATTTAAGAGGCTAAGTCAGATAATTAGCAGAGGTATTTGTACACCATTGAGGACATATTTATGAATAAAAATATTGATTTTAGATAATAAAATGCCTAAAAAACTACTCATAGTCCCTTTAATTAATGATATTAAGAAGAGGATCTATGACCTCTGGAAGCATCTCTTTCAATAGTTTAGTCAGTATTGGGTCTAACATACATGTTGTCGATTTGGATGATTTAACTTCCGCTCCTATAGCAATGAATGAATCAAATTTTTCCTCAGGGAGACTACAATGCACTGTCTGATGTGATACTGTAGTGGACGGTTGGATAGTTATAATTTTCTCCCTGATATTAAAGGGATAGTTCGCCAAAAAATGAAAATTCTGTCAGTATTTACTCACCCTCATGTTGTTCCAACCCTGTAAGACCTTCGTTCATCTTCGGAACACGAATTAAGATATTTTTGATGAAATCTGAGAGCTGGATCACTCCTCCATACTCCTCCATAGGCTTCTTCAGGGATTGAAATCTGCCAGCCCCGAAAAGTCATTTAAGACATTGTTAAAATAGTCCAAGTGACTACTGTGGCTCAATCTTAAGTTTATCAAGTGACGAGAATACTTTTTGTGCGCAAAAACAAACAAAAATAACGACTTTATTTCAACTATTCATTTCCTTCTCTGTTGGCCTCTAGTCAGTTAACTTAGTATGATTGCGTATAGCTACGTCACACGTAGGCTCACTATTGGCCGACGCTGGTCATGTGTGTGATGCGTGTGACGCGCGTGACGTACAACAACAGAAGCTTACGCTTTTACACTAGTGAACTGACTCATCATACTGCCGTTCATAGCCTTTTCATGAGAAACCACAGCTGTATCGCAGCTTCCATAAGGGAGTGTACTGCTGGATTTGTTAAAGCCAGCTGTAAAATCCATGCATTTGTTCAGACTATCTCACGTTTCCCTGCATGTTGGGCATCAGAGCCGATTGTCTTAGCCATGACAATGCCTTTTCAATTAAGAAATGCAATAAAGCAGGACCTCGTTTCAAGCAGCAGACTGCTCTGTACCGAGCAAAAGTTGCTTCAGCTTCTGTCCAGACGCTGCCAGTTAATGGCAGGCTCTGCCGGGCATCTTAGACTGCATTGAAAAGACAGTGATAAGCGAATATGTGCTACAGATTATTCGCAGACCTCCCTGTTCTGTCAGCGTTATGCCTGTTGTATCAGCTCAAAGTGCCCCGTGAGCAGAATTTCACACTTCTCACGAATGCAAGATTAAGGTAGTGCCTCTCTTGGATCCGTGCTTCTAAATGTTCTGCCCATTCTAGACCTAAGACGGCTAAACTGTGCTTTATCAAAAAGTTCATTCAAAATGATCACACTAAAACAGATCCGTTGGCACTTTCGCCCTGGGTACTGTTTTGAAAGATGCATATTTACATATTCAGATAGCCCCTTGACACAGACGCTTCCTGAGATTTGCGTTCAAAGGCATATCATGCACATTCACAAGATGCATGAACGCTCTTTGATTCTCTCCCCTCTTTTATTGATTGTGTTCTGAACTACCTCCACGATTGATTGGTTCTTGTTTATTCACCGAATGCGTTGAACAGCCACAACCGTGCTACCGTTCTCCTCGCGCCGTTCTCTCACGTCCCTCGGCCTCATCCTGCTCGCCACAGACAGATCCTTTGAGCGCAGCTGATAACACAGTGAAGTGACGCTCGAGTAATCAAATCAAGAATTTTCCACTATACAAATAAGCTTTCCTTCGATTCCTCCAACCTCAATTTCTTTCCTTGCAGCCTTCCCTCGCATCCTACAGGGGTTGGAGCTGAGACACGAGAAAAGGAAGCGAGGAAAGAAAATGAGGATGCATAAATAAGAATTGAGAAGCACCCAGTGTTATGGTACCAACAAACCTGATTGGATTGGTTTGGTTTTGTCAATTCAAAACTAATCCCATAACCCTGAGTTTGTTCAACAACAATCATGGAACGAGCCCCAGGGAACATGAAGGTCAGATATACACCCACCTAAAGGATTATTGGGAACACCACACTAATACTGTGTTTGACCCCCTTTCGCCTTCAGAACTGCCTTAATTCTACGTGGCATTGATTCAACAAGATGCTGAAAGCATTCTTTAGAAATGTTGGCCCATATTGATAGGATAGCATCTTGCAGTTGATGGAGATTTGTGGAATGCACATCCAGGGCACGAAGCTCCCGTTCCACCACATCCCAAAGATGCTCTATTGGGTTGAGATCTGGTGACTGTGGGGGCCATTTTAGTACAGTGAACTCATTGTCATGTTCAAGAAACCAATTTGAAATGATTCGAGCTGTGTGACATGGTGCATTATCCTGCTGGAAGTAGCCATCAGAGGATGGGTACATGGTGGCCATAAAGGGATGGACATGGTCAGAAAAAATGCTCAGGTAGGGCGTGGCATTTAAACAATGCCCAATTGGCACTAAGGGGCCTAATGTGTGCCAAGAAAAAATCCCCCAAACCATTACTCCACCACCACCAGCCTGCACAGTGGTAACAAGGCATGATGGATCCATGTTCTCATTCTGTTTACGCCAAATTCCGACTCTACCATCTGAATGTCTCAACAGAAATCAAGACTCATCAGACCAGGCAACATTTTTCCAGTCTTCAACTGTCCAATATTGGTGCTTTTGCAAATTGTAGCCTCTTTTTCCTATTTGTAGTGGAGATGAGTGGTACCCGGTGGGGTTTTCTGCTGTTGTAGCCCATCCGCCTCAAGGTTGTGCGTGTTGTGGCTTTACAAATGCTTTGCTGAATACCTCGGTTGTAACGAGTGGTCATTTCAGTCAAAGTTGCTCTTCTAACAGCTTGAATCAGTCGGCCATTCTCCTCTGACCTCTACCAGGCATCAACAAGGCATTTTCGCCCACAGGACTGCCGCATACTGGATGTTTTTCCCTTTTTACACCATTCTTTGTAAACCCTAGAAATGGTTGTCCGTGAAAATCCCAGTAACTGAGCAGATTGTGAAATACTCAGACCGGCCCGTCTGGCACCAACAACCATGCCACGAAAATGTCAAAATTCACAAAATTGCTTAAATCACCTTTCTTTCCCATTCTGACATTCAGTTTGGAGTTCAGGAGATTGCCTTGACCAGGACCACACCCCTAAATGCATTGAAGCAACTGCCATGTGATTGGTTGATTAGATAATTGCATTAATGAGAAATTGAACAGGTGTTCCTAATAATCCTTTAGGTGAGTGTACAAGAATACAGAGAACAAACTAACTTAGCAAACACTGGGGCTTACAGAGCTAATAAGACACAGCGGAGTGTCTTTGGGAGTATTGAAGGGGAACTAAAAGTACTAGAAAGGACCACAAATCAGAAACAGGAAACTAAATCTAGCCTAAAAATCCAGACAAGAAACAAGTAACACATGGCATTTTTCGTTTTAATTTTTGTTAAAGTTTTAGTAATTGTGTTACTTATATATACCTTATATATACAGGGGCTCGATCATGCAATGCTTTTAAAACAAAGGTGTGATCATCAAGCACCTTGCATGCGCCACTGTGTAAACATGCGCAAAAAGAAACGCTTCAAGGAATACTATGGGTGATAGCTGCAGCTGTGACAATTAACAGACTGGCTGAAAGACTGTGTCCTGTTTCATGCTTGGCACACTGGTCCGCAGCGCATCCTGGTAAGCTGCAAATAGATTCGATGGCCCCCTGGTAAAGTACAACTATAAGAACAAGGCGTAACAATGTGACAGGTGTGAAGACGCAAAAAATCTCATAACGCACACAGAGAAGGTAATGCACATAAACTGTCTAGAAATGAGAGCAGTTCAACTAGCTCTTGAGTGTGTAGGGTCTGGACCAATCAGACACACACTAATTATTCATATTCACTATATTTAATGAATATAAAGGTCTATGAAACTCTCCCCCAAAACTAACCTCACAAATGAAGTTACTTTGTCAGCCGGGTGTCCGGTTACAGAACACTTTAAGACTGATAACAGACTTTACGACCTCAAAGGAATGTGGCCACATGCGCCACATGCTTAAGAGAGAGAGACCATCTTTAATTAAATAAACTTTGCGGTGTTACTCTGATCTATGAAGGAACATGCCTCACAGAAACTGTGATGATTTACTGTCTCGTGTACTATTAGGTATAACAACATGGTATGTTTGATTGGGGTGTATGTGGTTGAACAACCACCCAACGGTCAATATAACCTCACCTGTATCATGCTTCCTAGCAAATTAATCCTCATTTAATGACACACACTTTGATGTACATCACCTTCTCTTAGAATGCAATGTGAATTTGTTATGTCTATTTGAGCTTGAATGAACAGTCTAAGCATGCTGGGGACAAAGACCATAAATCAACTAAGAGCCGCTTCCCCTCTCGGACATGTCACCTTACTCATAGGTCCATTCAAACCTTAGGGGTTGGTTCTTTTCTCAGGGTATATCAGAGGCAGGCAACAGTGACCGCTCTCTCTTAGTTTTTTCATCCAGCCGCAACACTGTTCTGGTGAGACTGGGGAGCCCCCTCCCCCTCCACGGGGGCCCCAGGGCCCCGCAGGCCTCGATTCCAACCAGATCCGGCCTCATGGAAAAGAGAGAAGACTCTCTCACAAAGAACCAAGGACAATCTCAGGAGTTTTGGAACAAAGACTCCAACCAACAAAGACTCCAACCAACAACGACTCCAATCACCCATCCTTCCGACTTCCTCACTTCTCCTGGGTGCTCGGCGTGGCCTCAACAGAGTCCCAGGCCTTCACCAAACCAGTCATGCGTTCCTGGAGAAAGAGAACGGTCAACCAACTTCCACTTGACACTGCCGGAACCATCAACGACTCCAATTTTCAACAACTTCAAGAATTGTTCCCATTACAAATGCAAGTATTCAATTCAATGAAATGTGAAAATGAAATTCTGATGGTTCTTCTCATAGACCCTCTTCCGGTTTCCAATTTCATCCTATCACTAACCTATTTATGTATTCATGTGTGTATGTTGTTTAGTTTATTTATATTCATATAAATATCTATATTTAGTTAATAAAACTTGTACATAATATGTATTTGGTTCTGTTTTGTTTGCAATACAAGTCACTTTACGATCACGGTTTTTGCTACTGGCTCAAAGTACTGTACAGGCGAAGAAATAATTATTCTTCGGTGGCCATGGAAGATACCCTTTATTAGAATAAATTAATAATCAAAAGAGTTCGTTGGAAGAACTGATTAATTGATTGTAATATTAATTCAGCCACATCAAGTTAATCCAATTAACTGACCCAAATATTTATAATTAATAATAACAAGATATTATTGATTATTAATATTTCCAAAAAGCTGAGTTCCTTACAAGTGTTTTTATTTTGTTTCATCAGACTATGGTGGCATGCATAAATTATCAAGGAGGTATCAACTTTCATCCCCTGCTGAAGCTTGTAACAAGTCTTCTGATGTGGGCAGATCAACATATCCTGTCTATTCCAAGCTGTCCACGTCCCTGGCTGTTTGAAATGTGGGCTCGGACATGGTGTCTTGAGGAGGAGTAGTCCTAGGAGAATGGAGACTACACCCTCTGACAGTGAAAATGGTTTGGAACATTTTCGGGCCAGCAGAAGTCGATCTGTTTGCGTAAACAGAGAACGCTCACTGTCTGCTGTTCTTTTCTCTAACCGGTCGCCCTTCATTGTGAAGCCCACTCCTGGCCAAAAACATGGCCGAAAACTTCACTTGCTAAAGTACTGCTATGCCTGGAGAAAGAGCAGAAAAGCCACAAGTGGATTCCTCGATCTGGCGAGCTTCATGCATTATCCCTGTGCGCAACAAAAGCTCACCTGCCCGATGTGGGTCCTCTGGATTTTTTTGCTGAGTTTGTTGAGTGAGTGCTGGTGTGCCACAATTCCCCGTTCACCGTCTGGCCCGTCAAGAACTTCCCTGGCCCACTCCGACTCCAGCACCACCAGAGACCACCCATTCACCACCAGCAAACAACCCGACAGAGATGGTTTTAGAGCCCACCGCAGACCAGGTAGACTGGCCTGTCGCGATCAATGAGCCTGATCGACAAGCATACGGCTCCACCAGACTCCCTTGTTTTTCCAGCTCTGCCTTGGTCAGGCGTCGACCTGCCTGCACCTTCACCTCTGTCTGGCTCTGCCTTCTCCCCAGCTCCGCCTTCAAACTCAGCCACACCAGCTTCGCCTCTGTCCTCTGGTTCCCTGATTACTTCTCCGACGCTCGTCACCGCGCTCCACCTCGATTTCCAGTACCATCGGTTTCGCGTGGGCTCATCGGCCTGTCATCTCCACCTTCAGTATTCCTTGTGTCTCCATCTTCGGCAGCTCCATCTCCGTCAGTCGTCCCCAGGGTGCCTTCCAACAAGTCGCCCCCATGGCTCCTCCCGCCTTCTACTCCGCCCTGGGGCCTCGTCCTGGCTGGTCTCTGGAGCAACATCTGGCTCCACCTGCTCCTGGCTCCTCACTGGCTCCTCCCACCATCCACTAATTTTTGCCCTGGACTCTTTTTCTTTTTCCTTTGCTCTTTGCCCTCCTCCAGAGCCTCCGCCCTCCTTCTTCAGTTGGACTGCTTACTGCACAAGGACAAGCCAGGGGGCAAACTGTTACATGTATGGTCCGTCTCCTGTGTTTCATTTTGTTTTTGGTTCTGCCCTGTGACCTAGTTTTCCTCAGTCTGGTTAATTAGTCATTCAGTTCACCTATCACCTATTAATCATCTCATTAGTTCCTTTTGTTTTCTCTGTGCATAATAACCCTGAGTTCTCCCTTTTTCTCTGTTCATCCTCATTTATATTAGTGTGTGGTTGTGCTTTCCTGTTCACCTGCAATTTTTTATTATTAAAAAAGTGTTCCCTTGGATTCTTCTTCTTTGTGCACTTATTAAAACCAACTCGTAACAGTATTATAAATACGCTTTAGAATCAATAGATACAATTTAAAAATGACTACATGTGAGCTTACATGTTCAAATATCTGTATACCTATATATTATTAACTTATTAATTTCTTAAAAAACAAAACTTTAACAACAAAAGGGCAGTGTGATAAGGTTCAAAGTTGTGGGAAGAAGGCGGCGGGAACCGGCGAACATTCAAACAATTTTAATTATCAAATACAAGAAATACAAAAACAAAAGTAACCGCCAGCAGCCCCTCGCGGACGACTGCTCACGGACGACACAGAACAGAAATAAAACACAACATAAACTCAGGCCTGTTCCTCTCTCGATCTTCACAGTCGTCGCTCCTCCTTGATGCGAGACCGGTGCGCCTCACAGGTGACATTCATTATCACTCACGCCACCGGCCTCACGCCGTTCTCTCACGTCCTTTATAAACTCAGGAGCTCAATCATGCAATGCTTTAAAAACAAACATTAACACCTTGTATTATGTATTTAACAGGTAGCCAGTGAAGGGATATCAATGCAGGTGTTATGTGATCCCGTTTTCTGGTATTTGTTAAGAATCTCGCTGCAGCATTTTGGACACACAGAAGGCGAGTAACCAGTTATTCACTTATGCCTAGATAAAGAGTATTAATACTAGTCTAACCGGGTTGAAACAAAGGCATGCAAAACAATCTCCAAGCCATTGTAAGTATGGGTTTCAGTTTAGACCATTTTCTTAACTGAAAAAAAGATGATTTCACAACGCTGTTAACTTGACGATCAAAGCATATTTCAGAATAGAAAAATACTCCAAGGTTCTTCACATAAACTATGCATATTGTTGGACAATAGTCCATAATTTCCAGCAAAACCATTCCCAAGCTCTTTGTTCCCAAAAATAATAAACTCAGTATTATCCTCATTTAATTGTAAAAAATTATTTGCTAGCCATCCCTTTACCTCAGTCAAGCACTTATAAAAATTAGTAAAAGATACAGCCATCACACTCCGAAGGAAAGTACAGTTGTAAATCATCAGCATACAAGTGATAATATTATGCTGCTTAAAAATGGACCCCAGGGATAACATGTATGAGAATGAGAACAGAGTCGGACCAAGGATTGATCCCTGAGGAACCCCCCAAGAAATAGTCGCAGATGCAAAGACATAATTTCCAATTTTAACAGAGCATGTCCTGTCATGCAAATAAGAGGAAAGCCACTTAAGGGCTACGTCATTGATCCCTACATAATCTCTGAGGCGTTCTATTAAAATTGCGTGATCTAGAGTATTAAAGGCTGCACTTAAATCTAAGTCATCTTAATTTATGAATATAAGAAATTCTGTCATCATTTACTCACCCTCAACTTCTTTCAAACCAGTATAAATTTCTTTCTTCTGCCAAACTTCTGGTGCAGCCATCTTTTTAATGTAACTGCACATTGTCCTGATATAGGTAGGTACTTGCTGCACAATGGTATCACTCTTTACAACGTCTGACAATCTGTAATTAATATGATTAGCCTTTTGTTTGACGTTATCATACAGCTAATAATGTACAAACCATGTTCTTGTTTGCCATCTCAGAGTCAGACAGCTGCCTTCTAAAAATCAAGATCCTTACAAATGCTTTGAACAACTGAGTCAGAACAACTGAGTCCGTGGAGAAATGCATATAGTTATCGTAACATCACATACACAATTCACCGTCATATTGCTAAATGTACCCAATTTTTCATATCAACAGAAAAATATACCGGGATAACCTGGCTTCTCTTGAGACTCCTTCAGAGAATAGTTAATGGCATGCTAAAGCTCACCCCCCTGTTACATTATTGGTTAGAAGGTAGTTTGTGACGTAAGAAACAACAGCGATTTCAAAGCGCGTTTTTGAGACTGTCTTAGTTCACTGAAGTTTTAAGGAGAAAATACTCAGCAATGGTGTTGACTTATGAATTTGCACATGGTTTGTCTTAAAGCATATTAATAACACCACATAGACATTTAAACAACATTAAACATTTTAAGTTAATAACAAATTACTATATAAGGACTACAACCGTTATTTCATCAGCCAAGTATGTAAACTCAAATCATTATAGCGAAAATAAAATATGTTTTCATTTCATGCAATGTTTTATCAACATCCTGTGAACATCCTGTGCCCCCTAACGGTATCGTGAAATTATGACACGCTACTAGTCTCGTGCAGTCACGTGATTTTCATCAGCGGTCCAGTGTGACGCTAGTCAGCTGACGTTCAGTCGACCTTCCACTGCGGGAGATACGGACATCCAAACACCTCCATCCGCAGTTTCAAATATTCCCCTTACTGAAGTATGGCGAGCCAGTCCCAAGGCATCCAGCAGCTGCTGCAGGCTGAGAAACGAGCCGCAGAAAAGGTCGCTGAAGCCCGTAAAAGTAAGTTGTCGTTTTGCTTGTCAACGCTAACGTTACAGACAGGCGCTTAGCTAGCATGCTACGTTAACTTGCCCAGCAAATCATTAGTCTATGTATAGAAATAGCATTGGGGTAACTTAAATGAATGGATTAACTGGATTGAAATAAAATGACATATATCTTATTATCATATCATATAATGTCCATTGTCGACCAAATGGAAATGTTTACCGTTTTTTTTTTCAACTGCTCATTCCCTGTCGTGTGACAGACTGCTCGTTAGAAAAGCACGTATAACGTTAATGGATATTACATCAATTGTTGACATTTAACGTAATTATTTATTATGGCTCATTTCATTTACACTGAGGATGTTTGTAAAGGTTTAAAACGCAAAGTAAATACTGCATCACCACACTTTAACGTTAGCCTTTGAGATCAGATTTTAGCTCATAACTCTGAGGAAATGTGCGCATATTTGTTGCTATTCTTGTTGGAGATATCAGGTTTTAGGATTGTTCTTTATAGTGAAGGAAATAATGACTGTAAGTGTACTAAATATCTCCTTTACTGGAGAATGACATTGACTCACTGGACGTTCACTCAGTTCCTGTTTTTATATAGATTTTCTGCTGGTGGCTCTCATTTCCCATGTACATACAAGAGAGGAATTTCCCTGTTAGAGCAATATTTGACTATTTTCATTTTCCCCTCTCTGTTTATGTGGTTATGGCACTGATATTAATGTATTATTATGAGCATTGTGCATGTTTTTTTTTTCAATAGGGAAGAATCGGCGTCTGAAGCAGGCCAAAGAGGAGGCGCAGGCTGAGATTGAGCAGTACCGTCTACAAAGGGAGAAAGAGTTTAAGACAAAGGAGGCTGCGGTGAGAATTATATATATAAAAAAAATATTCAAGGATACATCTCTATTCATATCAGTATTTCTGTATTTACTTGGGTAAAATCTTGTCAAAAGATATTTCAGTACTGTGCTTTGAGGAATGCTTCAAGTGTCTGGTTATTGGCAGTTATAATGTCTTGCTGTTATAATTTCAAAACTTCCACCATTTTTATTAACATCCATACAGTTCAATTGTCAGATTCCAGGAGTAAAATCCCATTTGTTTTCCCCATAAAGGACCCTCCACCAAAGATTAAAAAACAAGCACTTTAGCATCTGTCTACTCCAATGAAGCACTGCGAATGACACACACACACACACACACACACACACACACACACACACACACACACACACACTCACACACACACACACACACACACACACACACACACACACACATACATGCGTATATATGTATGTATATGTGTGTGTATATATATATATATATATAATTAGATATTTTGCAATAACCATAAAATATTGTTTCTATATACACAATCAACATGTTTAAATTAATGTAATTTTTAATTCTAATATGTCATTTGCAATCTGGCATGGGATTGTAGTTTTTTCCCTCACTAAAAACAATAACTACACAATCCTGTACCTTTGTCTTTTTGTAAGATTTTCAAATACTTTTTTCTCATTTTGGAAAAATGTATAGGAAAAAAAGTGCGCAGTCACTGTTGTGCTTTATTAGGTTGATAGGAGAAAATATGAAAGTCGTCTTAATACAATTTTAAATAGAGCTTCTATTTTAAAATGTTAATTTTCAGTTTCTAAAGGCCTAAATAAGTAAAATAAAGCAATGAGCTACTCAGTGCTTTACTTGGCCACCTTACACCGGGTAAAATCAGTGTGATGCACCCTTTATGTTATTGCTTTTACAATATGGTAAACATTGTTCAATAAATAGTGATATCAAACAGTTAAAAAATCGTGCATATCCTCTGCAGTTCCATCATGGACCCCTAGGGGACACACGTCTTCTTGGGGAAACCCTAACAGATCCAAATAACACCATACTGTAATTGAAAGAAACATACTTGTGCATTGGTATCAGTTTTGAATACAGCTGTTGCATAAAGTTAATGTCCAATTGCATGGTCCTGCAGGCACTAGGGTCCCATGGAAACTCTGCTGTAGAGGTGGATAAGGAGACCATTGATAAGATGAAACACATCCAGGGCAGTTTTCAGCAGAACAAGGAGGCTGTGGTGGGCAACCTGCTGAAGATGGTGTGCGACATTAAGCCAGAGATCCACGCCAATTACCGCGTCGCTGGATAAACCGCTCTGTCCAACCACAACATCCGTTACAATCTCTAAAGGCCCACACAGCACTGAGACAAAGACTGCTACTGGACATATCACATGTTAAAATCATAATATTAACAATTGCTGGACTACACTGCTTAATAAAACACTTATCTGTTTTGCAACACATTTCCTGCGATTTAAAAGGACATTCATTAATATATATACCAATCAAGGGTCTTGTACTTTACATACACATTCCTGCAGTGTTTTTCATTTGCTTGCATATATATCTTTGATATAATCCAATGCAAGTCTTTGTCTCTGCTCTCTTGGTTTACTGTAGTATTGTCTGGTTTATCAGAGTGAGCTTCTTTCTTCGTGAATGATACCTGTAAATGTTTGTATGAGTGTCTGTATCTTGATGCTATGTTCTTAATTTATAAGTAGTCAGATGTTATTGTTTTATCTAATTGATCTATACAGTTTAATTTTTTTCAATGGCTCTTTTGTGACAAACTTCATTGTCTCATACCATTATCTTAATGTAGTAATAGTGATTAAATTAGCTCTACAAAACCTGCGCTCTTCTGTATATGTTGGTGGGATTCCTCTATTTGAACCTGATGTGAAATTGTAATAAATGTCTCTGTGTACAAATGGATCCACACTATGTTTTCCATGTGAATTTTTTCCACTTGTTTTTCTAGAACAACGTGGATAGATCACAGTTAGTGAATATTGCTTAACTATGATCTGCTCTGGATGTAACTTAAGTTTTTAATAAATTCATATGGCAAGGGTGATGGTTAAACGCTTTTGACTTCCAGATGCAGCTCATTCATCACAATTTATTTATTCTCGAGAACCAATGTATTATTTGAAGACTTCAGAATCAAAAACGGACATTTTATAACGAGACTTCAGTAATTTCACTTTGATGGCAATGAAGAGGTTACTATTTATTGAAATGGCTTATTTTCAAAAAATGTCTGATAAAACATAAAAATGCTCAAAAGCAAAATGTCAGACGGACTTAGGGGACTTTGCATGTGAAGTCTTCATTTATAAGAAAATAACGTGTTCATAAACGTAATACTTTAGATGGCTTCACAACACGATGCGGCACACTTTTCCCGAAGAGTTTTAATAAAAAGCTAAATTCTTTTTCCAAATCTATATATTTTATAATCTACACAAATTAATAAATCGCTACATTTCTTCTTTTTTTAGCTTAATTTTTTTTCAGTGGTGTTAAATTATTTTGACTCCATGACACATTTAAAGTTATGAAATGTCTAATTCATTATTAGTAAACGCACAGGCTACATGTACGTAATCACCCGATAAAAGCAAAAACACTTAAATAACAACGTAACTAAAGACCCTCATGAAACATCATGCATACATTTGCCATGTGGCAACGGAAGTACGGAAAGCCACAGTACTGTAGTGAATTTGCCACAAAAGGCCCCGGAAGCATGTATTTC
Source organism: Siphateles boraxobius (assembly GCF_051911475.1). NCBI lineage: Eukaryota > Metazoa > Chordata > Actinopteri > Cypriniformes > Leuciscidae > Siphateles > Siphateles boraxobius. The sequence goes on from NW_027509182.1 coordinate 4,010,632, forward strand.
TATTGAATGCGGTTGAAATCTTTTCAAAATATTTGTTTTTTAAGTTCTCTTTATTTTTCATTCTAAAACCGAATGGTCAATCCATACTTGCGAATCACAGGTGGAATATGTGGATGGAAACATTTTTTTCTGCATTATTCTTCTCAGTTTATTGTAGCCTATTATTACAAAATTTTTTTTTACCAAGGTAGCAACTGAGAACAAGCTTGTAATGTTTTTTTGTGTGTGTTTTAAAATAATGCTAATTGTTTAAAACATGTTAAAAATACCAAGAAGAATAACAAAATTAATTGTGTGTGTCTGTGATTTTAATTTTAATTTACCGACTAGCAAAGAACATGCTAATAAACAAAATGTTCACTCGGAGAAGGGACTTTTATTGTGGATTCGAATCAGTTTTGTACGTTAGCTGACTTCACTGGAATCTAGCCTCTACTCGTCAGAAGAAGAAACAGTGCAAAGATTAGTTCATTTACTCTAGTCCCAAAACTGATGATCTGCAGTGAATATCAAAGTCACTAAAGGAACCCGTGGACGGATTCGTCGCATGTTGTCAAGGTGAGGTTTACGTGATTCTGCAGCTCTGAAAGGTAGTTCTGCCTGTAATCTCTGTTGCTGTGACCTCTGAGAAGGCATAATTCAGCTCTTTTAGTATCTACATCAGGTAATAAAGCATCAAGGCAGCTGGGTTATACTATACTGTCAAACGAGTTGTGTTTGCAGGTCATTCGTGATTATCATGCTCACTAATTTCGCTTTTCATAAACTTGAGTCATAAACTGGTATGAAACTGCTATCCTGAAGCACAATTAACGGTGATCACTTTAGTTTTAGTGCCCTTGAACACATTTAGAGCTAAAAATTAAAGGAATATCTCCGCCAAAAATTGAACGTCCTGCTCATTACAATGACTCTTTTTACATATTCCAGGAAAGTGTTATTTTAATTTTTTTAAATGTACTAATATAGTATTTATTAATAATTTGAATTGTATTAGGCTATTTCATTATAATTATTTTTTAAATTTCATTTATTTTTGTAATTTATTTGGTTTTCATTCTAATTTTAGTTTTTTTTTTGTTATATGGATTTTTTAAATATTTTTTTTTACTTTAGTACAATTTAGTACCCTACTTAATTTATTTTTATTTTTTAATATTCATATTTTACTTTATTTTAGCCTTAGTTTAATTAATGGAAACTGTTTTTAATAGTTTTAGTTAATAATAACACTGTTTCAGGGTTTTTGCAGAAAGCAGTAAATCCAAATGCAGCTTATGTAAATGCACACACAACATTCTTAATTTTTTTTAAGAGTGTGCATGTGTGTGTGAAAAAGACTGGATAAATAATGTAACAAAAAGGTGAGAGAAAAGCTGTTTACTGAGCTGAATGTGTTAAGAGCCCACTGCGAACACAATGCAATGTAAACATGAATGCTGCTTTTGCTTAAAGCAGCTTTTGTGCAATAACTCTTTCCTGGTGTTCATGTAAACCAGTGGTTCTCAATCTTTTTTTACTTCAAGGCCCCCCGTCCCCCGTTGTCCACAACAAAAATGGTGATTTCCTCTATTTTGGTCGTTACTGCAGACATCATTGTTTATATCTGAACTATGAACTTTTATCCCAGAACTTTTCTAATGATTGAAAGTATTTGAACAGAAATCTGATATTTAAAAGGTTCAAAGGTTTAATAGACATAGCCGAATCATTGTCATTGATGAATAAATTCGCAAGGGTGTTTGAATCGAGATCGAGATCTTTTAACGATTAATCATGCAGTTCTTCTCACAATTTCTCCCCGATAAAATATTTTAGAGCTTGGCATTACTCGAAAAAAATATATTTATAACATAAAATGCTGAATACAAAAATAAAAAATGTAATTGCGACTTTTTATCTTTTTCAAAAAAGTCACAATTGCGAGTTATAAAGTCAGATTTGAAATATATATAATAAGTTATCTCTCAATTGCTTGATTATATCTCGCAATTCTGACTTTGTCTCACAATTGCGAATTATAACTCGCAGTTGTGAGTTTATATTTTGCAATAGTGAGGAAAAAAGGCAGAATTGTGAGATAATGTTTTTTTATTTTGTGGCCTTTTTGTACATGACCTTTTCAGGTCTAGAAATATATCTAATATATGAGTTTTTTCAAGACTGTGGGAACCCTGAATCACATCAAAGTAAAAACAGTTGTTAAGGGGTGAATTAAAATAAGAATTATTTTAGCTTATTCTAATGCTTGTCTTGATTTAAATTATTTAAAGTCATCTCTTGCTGAGTTGAGAACCACTGATGTAAATGCATTCAATGAAAGTGAATGGCGACTGAAGCTGTGAATTTCCAAAATGCATAAAAGCCCATATAAACACTGTAAAAGTAGTTCATATCATATGACATACAAACAGTATTCAGTATTGTAGCTTTTTGATAGCTTTGTGTGAGGAACAGAGTGAAATTGAATCCTGACATCCAAATAGCAGCTTATACATTCTTCTAAACTTCTCATTTTCACTGGAAGGAAAAATTGACATCCTTTGACATTATTGTTAGATATTCGTTCTGTCCTTTTAGAATGACATTACTTTCCCACGACTTGCTTTTGTTCCTGGAAACTTTTTTTTTTTTTTTCTTTTTTTTTTTTTTTTTAAGAGGAAGTTAGTATCAAAAGTAAGGGAAGGAAGGCCACTTGATTCAATGTGTGTGTTTATTTATAGGTTGATTTTTTTGCTGAACCAGAAAACCAGGTTGAAACCCGGTACCCTTGTTGGATGAGGTCCTCTGCCATATTTCCTCTGCATTTTCTAGGATGTAGACGAAGTAGTATATCTTTTTAAGCTTTAGTAATGCCACACATTCTATTGGCATTTATTGTATTCATACGATATTTGTATTTTTGTAATTTAAATTTTTGCCATGAAAATAGCCTTAGATGCTGACATGGCATTAAATAAAACTATCGATCTATCTATCATCTATTGGGCAAAATATAGGCTACCTTAGGTTTTACCTCTCTTAGGAATTACTCTTGTGTAAACGGGTGTAAAGTACTTTGATTTGGATCTGTATGTAAGTGCACTAGCAGGTCAGGGTGACACAACACTACCTCTGCTGTCTGTGTGACTGTGCCTCTTTCAGATAAAAGCAAATAAAATGACTCTCTTTAGACTGTCTGTGTCACATACTCACTCTAGGCCCAGCGTAAAAAAATGAAAATTTCAAAAATGAAACACTGCAATATAATTTCTTAAACATTACAATAAATTTAGCTATTACAGTAGTTGTAATGAAAATGTCAAAAAAATCATAATAGTCCTAAAAATAGGCTTTATTTTCTCAGTAACAAGTCGGGATGAAATGTATGGAGCCCCTTAAAGGACAATGCCGGCCAACCTAGGGCTAAATAACACATGGGTACCGAGTCGACCGTTCTCTGGGATGCGTTTTCATGATAATCGAATGTGCCCAGTTTTAACGTTAGTTTTAGTTTAACCACAGATTAGCTTATAACGCTAGTGTATGGGTCATCGAATAAGTGAAAATAAAAATCGCTAGTGAATACCAGTAACAAGACTCAAAATAGCCCGACACTAACACGGAAGCATAATGAGGGTCTGTACCTGCAAACCGAAGCATTGAGAACTTTGTAAGTGTACAGACAGTTTAATAAGAAGATACTTTATAAACACAGTACACTTACTTATTCGATGCCCCATACACTAGCGTTATAAGCTAATCTGTGGTTAAAGTAAAACTAACGTTAAAACTGGGTACATTCGATTATCATGAAAACGCATCCCAGAGAACGGTTGACTCGGTACCCATGTGTTATTTAGCCCTAGGTTCATTTTTGGCTGAAATTGTCCTTTAAGGGACATGGTGGTGAAAATAGTGAAATAGAGCAAAAACAGTAGACAATTGAGAGGGTATTCATTGATGAGCTAGACTGAGTGGCAAAACATCCTGCAACATGACTGGGTTTAATAGTGAAAACTAGAGGAAAGTAAACGATTATCTTCTTAAATTAAAGGTGCAGTGTGTGATTTTTATCGGCATCTAGTGGTGAGGTTACGAATTGCAACCAACAAAAGTTACGGTGGCCGACCAGAAAATGTCATCGTCTGAGACAGCAGAGAGTAGCCAGTTCAGCAATGAGGTTTCTTTACAAGGATAGATAAAGAAAATATGTTTACTTTATTATTCATTAAAACTACATGTTATTGCGAATATTATTGTTACTTGTTCATCATTGTGTCAGTGTTTTATTCGCTGAACTAAGCTTGCTTCCTTGCACAAAGAGCAACATAGTAACGAAACGCGTTTGTCCGTTTAGGGCCACTGTAGAAACATGTCGGCACATTTCAATGTGAGGGAACCCGTGGTGTATGTAGATAGAAACTGCTCATTCTAAGGTAAAACAAATATAACGGTTCATTAAGTAAGGTCTTTATACACCACTGAAAACTTCTTTTTCAAGGTAGTGATGACGACACAATATGTCGACCTCCATAGAAGGGGGTGCCCACGGTTATGGAGATATAAATGTCTCATTCGAAGGTAATACAAACATAACGGTTCATTATGCAAGGTCTTTATACACCACTGAAAACATAGTTACGGATCTTATATTGCATTTCTGTCCTCAGAAATATTACACAATGCAACTTTAAAGGCAGTTGGACTCAACATTGTTTCTTAGAATATTCTAAAGAACCAGGGGGACTTTAATATATTTTGTAGAAACGTGTAAAGTTATCTGGATAACTGTCAGCTGTTACTGTCAGACAGACGATACAAACTTACTTTGTAAGGAAAACCGTGCTTGTCTAACATTATCCAAACATTCCTATGTGTAGTACACAAGGCTCTTCTTAATGGATGTTTTTAATAAACGCTGACAAAAGCTTTGCAGTTAGGCTATACAGAATATAAGATCTAATTGATTAGTTTTCAATACAGTATATAACCTAGGGTGTAAGTTTACCCCAAAATCCAACATATCTGACACAGAACGGTAACTGCAAATGCACATATCTCTGCCTGGATTCCAGTTGTTTCTGCGAATTACAGCGATCCATTTAATTTAACTTTTCTGTAGCTTTCAGCAGTAAAAAGATAGAAGAAAAGAAAGCTCAGATTGCTCGTTGAATCTATTAGAACATAGTCAATCGTGAAGCTCTTTCCCATTCTAGATGTGTTTTGTTTTGTTTTGATATTGCTTAACTGTATCATATGTAATATTAAAATTAAGAACTCAATCAGGGCATTTTTGGCCCCCATATACCTAGAATTTTTGGGGCATTTTTATGATCCCATTTATTTTTGATCCTGCTTATGATAATACAAATGTACAAAATACAAAAAAAAGTTAACCTGTTTCACCTTGTAAACAATCTCTGAAATGTAGTCCACCACACACAACCTTTTCACGCTTGATCTGTTGACCGATGGATTTTGTGAAATGCGACTGAAATGGTTGCTCTGTAGAGGTTAAACTCTGGCCCTCTCTTACAATCGAGTTCAGATCTGCCTAAATCCAAAATAACAACTGGTGGAGACCCTACAGTTTTTCTTTTCAATCTACTTCGAATATGTTTGTCATTGCAGGGTTTTCTCTTTTGCAGTTGATGTGATTTGTTTGATCAACTGTAATTCACAACTTCTAAACCAAACAAAACCAACAAACAACATTAGAGCTGTTTGCTTTTGTGAAATTTTGAAATGCACTGAGTCAGCTGCTGTTGAGTTGCTCTTTGTACCTCAACTTTACCTCTGCACTGAAGTTGGTACATTATACTACTAACGCTGTTGAACACTAGTTCATGTTGCCCCCTTCCCTTTCATTTGCGTACTTTCCTGTTTTATGACCTGCCAATGAGAAGGTAATGCATCATAACGATCAGGAATGATTGACCAAATCCTCATACTTTATTCATGCCCTTAGTATTGATCATATTATCAAGGACATTGATATAATCACTTTTTGCACAATGATTAAGGTATTAACAAGTTAGTATAATTACCATTGAAATTTAAAATATTTAACACTCAGTTAAATATTTCAGTTTCTCATTTTTGTGATCTCCCCCATAATTTGTCTGCAATTTATATTTATGGAAACAAGCACATAGCTCTTAATTGAAGTCCTTAAAGTTCAGCATTGTAAAAAGTTGTTCTTTGAACACCAATAAAGTTAAATCACTCACGTACTTTCCATAACTCAAGCAGAGGTTTGCATTGAATTCTCATTATGACTGTAGAGGACTTTTCCTGGCCATATTTTGCGCAAAGAAATCAAAACCTATTAGGACCATTAACATTTTTTTGCGTCGTGACTTTAGACACATTTTCTTACATTGTTTTCCCCCCGCTGTTATGTTATGGAGAGAAAATGTGCACAAGAAAAAAGGTTTGCTAAATTTGCTTTCTTTAGCCTGTTTGCATTCATTTGGCATTTAACAATTAAAATTGTGTCATTTATGTCATCCTTAAAAAAAAAAAACTGTTGTTGAACTGGTGTACCTCAACCCCCCAAACCCCACAAAGAAATTGATACATTGAAAAATCTTTGGACTGTAGATTTCGTTAGGCAGTTTTGTTGTGTATGATATCCAAATAGATTTAACGCAAGCGTAAACAATACCAAAAAACTGATAGCAGTAACATATTTATGTGGACACATGTCATGTGACACCACCTTTATTTGTTTAAGTCCTTTTTCTTGGCAATTTCTTTCCAAACTAGTTTTTACTAATTCAAAGTATCGACATTATAATTTATGTTCAACATAAAAAGATCTATGTGTCTATGCGTGCAAAACAGCAGCATTTCCATCCGCTATATCAGTAAAATTTTTGATCTGTTTAACCTTCCAATATATTAAATCCAATATAGTGTTGATTTGACATTTTTGATCACTACATAATTCCCATAAATCATTCTAAAAAGTAATTCAGGGGTCATGATACCACAACTTAAATAAATGCATTGTTGCAACGGTAAAAAAACTAATTTATTGATTTAATTAAATCTTTTGAGGCCTGTTGACATAGTAGTGTGGATCATTACATTAACCTAATATTGTGTGTAATTTCAACTTAAATTTCTTGTCTTGTCATAACTTAATTACATTTTCTTGATAGCTTTGGAAATTTGTCAGTGGATTCTAATTCCCAGCATGCTTTGCATAGGACTGGATAAGGAAAATAAATGTTGACATTAAGTGTCATTTTATTTGTATTTTAGTAAAGGGAAGGTCCCGTTAGCGTTTATTGCTGTTATGTTTGACATTTAAAAGAGTTTATTTTATGTTGAAGTTTATTGTGCTAAAAATGGAGGTACATGAAGGTAAACACTATATTGACTTGCTAAACAAGTTGCATTTATGTAATTTATAAGTTACATACTAAATCCATAACATGCGCTATGGTATCTGTGGCATTTAACTAAAAGATAAGTTGTGATAAGATTAATTGGTTCCAGGGCTGTAACTCTGATTAAAGGTCTGTAAATTAACTGATTAATCAAATTTACAAATTATTAGGTTCCTCCAACTCAATTTAGTTTGTTGGTCAAATGTAATTTCATTCAAAGTTGTTTTAACTCAAAAAGATTGATGCAAAGTGTTGCATTTTTTTTTGAGTCATCATTTTTGTAGTGTTTTTGTGTTGTTAAAATAGTTTTTGATAATAGTTGTTCAAAAATGTGGAAAATAGTCATCATACAGAATGAGTAGGTTGTGCAAACTTTTTACTGGCACTTTATAATGAGCAAGAGTGGATTAAGACATAAGTTTTTTTCAGGCACCAGGCTTTGTGGGAGTGGATAAAACCTTGTGATTGGATTAATGGCAGAAGAGGGAAATGAAAGGCAGATGAGAGGTCACATGACAAGTGTGACCATGCACACACTATACTCCTACTGCTGTTCCTGAACACTATCACTATCGGGCTGCACTTAATACACTCACTGCACTTGTTTGTCAGATGATAGTAAGGAAGGACTCACAGGAATTACTTGTAAATTTTTGCGGTTGCCAGACAAAGAAAATACTTTCATAAGGAATAAAGGAAGCCAACTGAGAGAGGTGACAGATTTTGCCTGGGTGAGTAATATCTTTGAAAATTCACCATTGGACGACATTTAAATTTTTTAGTTTAGTTAAAATAAACTTTTTAATGCTACTTTTTTATTCTAATTTTTGATATTGATATGATGATATACCAAAATATTTATTAGGTTTAGCAAAGAAGGATTTTATCTTACAAAGCTATCAAATCCAGTTGTAAAATCACAGCTTTAAAAAAAAAAAAAAAAGGGCAAGAAAGGATGACTGTGTCCATCGGCCACCACCGAAAACAATACATTTTTAGCGCAAGAGCTTGGTTAAACGAGGAGAGAGTGCCAAGCACAAAAAAATGCAGGGACAAGTGTGTGGAAAACAAATCAGGATCGATTATTAAGGCTTTTAATCATCAGAATGCTGCCGGTCGTTCCACTCTGGCAGAGCTAAACGTCAAATTTAGTGGGTGCTCCTAACTTTTTGAAGTTGGGAGCACCAGCGCTACCAAGTAAAAAAGTTAATTTCGAGCTCTGTTTGGATTTGTCAGACAAATACATTTGTATCAAAAAAATATAAAGGCAGAAACAAATGAATGCAATATTTAGTAATTTTCTATATAATATACCATGCTATTTATTCACGTAGTAATTTAAAGAATATAGTACTACCAAGATACATGTCCAAAAAACTATGGTTGTAGTAGTAGTACCATGTACTACAAAAAATTCGTAAAAAATATAAATAAATTCTGAATACCATCTGTATAAGCCGGTATCAGGCTATAGGTTCAGTCACATGATGTGTTTTACTTCTTGAAAACAGTGCACATTGTCTGTCCTCTCAGCTCTGTGATTATGAAGACAGGATTAAAGCAGACATTGCTTATTTGAGTGTACTTTGTGACTTGTTTTTTCCCCCTCTTTCATTGCCTCAGTTGACCTGGTTTGGTCTTTGAATCTGAGCTGAATCTGAGGGAAAATTATATTCCAGTCTTGTAAAAGACTAGCCAAATGTCTGTTTAGGCCAACAAGAACACGCTGACTAATGGTTAGTGCAGATAGTGTAGATAGATAATCATCTTCATTAGTTTTGTACAGCCATCTCTGATGTGCGTTTCATCCCTGAGGCTGTCCCAAACCTTTAGGAAAGCATGTTTGCTGCTCAAATGGGAAAAGTAATTGTTTTATAGAGGCATGTATTAGATTATCTGGACGACGTTGTCTAAGTGAATAGCCTGGGGTTGTTGGGACATTCGATTAGTGAAGGTCTTTTGTATCTGTTATTCCATTCTCAGCATTTGATCACTTTTCAGGAATTGAAAATAACCATCACTTAATACACAGTAAGTTACTCTGAAAAGTATTTTGGTGTTTTATATATATGTATAACTATATATAACTTTAGTTTATCTTTGAAAACACAAATGCAGATATTTTTAATGACATTTTTGAGATTTCTGACCCTAAATATAAACATTTATGTCCCTCGTATAAAATGATTGTGCCTCCTCAGAAAACAACTCGACGTCGGTCTGAACTTTTTTTTCTGTAGCATTTTTTTTTTCTTTTTTTTTTTCAGATTCACTTTGGTTTTATATTTTGTATATAATGCAGTGACATTATACATGGCATTTACAAGTGTCTAAATACTTTTTACTACCTCTGCTACTGTCGGCTATTTTTGGCTGCTTATTTGAACCTTTTGATCAGGATCCTATAGATTATCCTTATTTCATAGTATCAAGCTTTCATATATCCCTAAACGTACCAGCTGGAAAGCTACTCTCATGATACAGGAACACTTGAAATGTTTGTTTAACTCAGCTATAGCCAATATGTTCTGCTCCTTGATTTTTTTCATTTAGCAGAATAGTCATTTCATATTCTGAAAACTTTGTATTTTTATTAAACGTTTTGTTTGATTTGATTATACTGGAGAGCTGTAAGAATTGTTTGTACTCTGTCTCTCCCCAGCACCTCTGTGCAGTAAGAGAAGTATGTCAAATCCACAAATGCATCATGAGGGCCATACCATGGCACCTGAAAGCACACAGGGTCATGGGGACCATATGACGCCCGACGCAGGTCATGGGCAACACATGATGATGATGGTGAGACAACCTGGAATTCATTAAGCCTGAGTGTCAGTATATCAGTTCACTTGATAAAAATAGATGTGAAAAAGATGTGATCATGTTATCATCATTTGAAGCTTTTGTTCAATGGAAGTAAGACTGCTTCTGCATGTTATTAGAATTGCTTTATTCATTATGGGCAAAGATAGGTTGAAAACTGATTCTTTGATACATTATACTTTCAGCAAATGACCTTCTACTTTGGGTACAAAAATGTGGAGCTGCTATTCGCTGGGCTGGTCATCAACACCCCAGGAGGTAAGATGCTCTTTTCTTTTTTACCTTTTATTTAAATTGGTGAAGTTATGAAATGGCCGTTAATAAACTAACACATTAATTGTTAACTACTTGTAAATATAAATTGGAACGAATATACGGTACATATGAATTGGCCCTAACATTTTTTCCCCAAAGTCCATTTTATTTCCCCCAAATTCAATGTTTCTGTTGTAATGAATTAAATACATTTTAATGATCACAGAGTTATGTCTAATAATGCCCTACGAAATGTTTACTTTTTTCTGGATTCTGTGTTTTATGATTTAATACAAAGTTATTATCAATAAACAGTGGTAATCAAATAAATGCGTAGAACTTTAACAATTTTATGAATCTTTTAAAATCTAATCAAATTACATTTGAAGGGTTCCTTACATTTTTTGGCAAACAAAGTTCTTCACACCAGAGGTTAAAGGGATAGTTCACCCAAAAATAAAAATTAGCCCATGATTTACTCACCCTGAAGTCATCCTAGGTGTATATGACATTCTTCTTTCAGACATACAATACAATCGGAGTTATGTTAAAAAATAATTTTTCCAAGCCTTATAATGGGAGTCAATGGGTATATAATTTTTTCAAAGTCCATCAAAGCTTATCCATCTGTGATTAAAAGTGCTCAAAACGGTTCTGGGGGGTTAACAACGGCCTTCTGAAGTGAAGCAATGCGTTTGTGTAAGAAAAATATCCATATTTAAAACTTTATTGACTAAAATAACTTGTTTCCGGCAGACGGGCTAATCGACTTGAGCCAAAAGAGTAATGAAATTTTGAAAAAAAAAATTAGAAATGTGTCAGTTTTTTGTTTTTCTCATTCACTGGATGTCAGTGTGGCTCTAATGTTGTTTGGTTCGCAATGTTCTTCAAAATATAATATTTTTGTAATAGTAAATGATGACAGATGTTTATTTTTGTGTGGACTATCCTTTTCCGGGCTGTTCACACTGGCAGCAATTTGCAGTGACAAAACAATGATGTTACCCAGTAAAATTTGCATTTGATGCAAATTAGCATTGACTTGATGCGCTAATTGAAAGTTTAAATCAACAGTACAGTGACTTGCTGACCTCCAATGAATCACTTTCACTGTACAGGTGACCTGAAACTAGATCTTGAAACAAAAACAAAAAAACTCTCACTGGTTCTTTCTTCAGATTAATAATGTCATAAGATACCCTCTCAGTGTTGAGGGCAAGTGTACTAGTTTTATCAAGCCGAATCATCTTAATTATGAGAACAAAACAGAATATTTTGTAACCAGGAAGTCTAGACTACACTGGAATTGTAAGATGAAGTAACAAACAATGTACTGTAAGGTTTCTTATGTGTTCAGGGAGTCATGAACTATATTTTTTAAATTTTATTTTATAATGTTCTCTGAGGTCCACTTTTAAAGTTATCAATAATTTTACACCAAAAAAATCCTAATTTAGAAGTAATAAGCTATTTTCTATCCCGTATTGAACCCTCTCTTTTGAACACTCAGATGGGCGTTTCGCATTCAAGACTTATATGATTTGGTAACAGTTTTGCATATTAAAATCATTTTCAACGTCCCATTACACGTGTGCAATTGTTTAAAAAAAAAAGACGATGTTGAAAAATATCTTGTTACATAGTTAAAACATTTGCCAACGATGTGAAACATCAGTGCGTATTACATACATCCTTTATAGGTCTTGGTTGTGGCAAATATTGTTTAAATACTTTTAGTTACCAGTTGGTAACTGATAATCCAACGCATTAACCCTATAAATGCCGAAGCAAAGGAAAGAACAGCAAATCACAACTATTCAGTTTGACTGTGGTGCTACAGTATAAAACACACAGAACATATCAAACCCTGTATCAGACAAAGCAATAGTAACACATGGTAAAAAACACTGTTAGTCACACTTGTGTGTTGCAGCATTCTCGGATCCAATAACCCATAGTTGTCACGGCATCATCTTTTATTTTCAGTCTCTCTGAAAAGCCTGAAAGTCTTGTTTAAAAAGGACTCCACAGTAAAATGAAACGAACTGTGTCTTACTGATGTCATCTGACTGGAATTTCATTAAAATAAAGTTAATTTACACTTTCTTAATGTTAGGATCACAAGGATTGCAATGCAATGTGTTTTTTCACAACTTGGCACTTCAAAACCTCTTGTAATCAGAGGCATCTCTCATTTTGTTCCTTGATCTTTGTTTTTTGTGTCTCATATTTTCTACGACATGACGTGTGAATTGGTGGGAGGGGCTAAAGAAGCAATGATGTAGAATTAGGTGCTGATCATCTTTGTTGCATCATTGTTTTTCATCGCACTATGACGTAATAATGTGACAAATTACGAAACGAGTCATTTTCTGAGCTTGGTTTCAATAAAAGTTGTTTTTGGACTAACGAGGCAGTTTGGAGTTCTGTAACTTACAGGATTTTTTTAATAGTACAATGACCTCTTATATGTCAAGATCAAGGACAATTTGATTTCTCAATTCCTGACCAGTTTAACCTTTCTTCATCCTCATGTTTAGAGATGGTAGGTGCTTGCATTGGTGTGTTCCTGCTGGCTATGCTCTACGAGGGTCTGAAGATCAGCCGTGAGGTCCTGTTGAGAAGGAATCAGGTGAACGTGCGCTACAACTCCATGCCTGTCCCGGGAGCTGATGGCACCGTTCTCATGGAGACGCATAAAACAGTCGGGTCAGTGAAATGAGTACTTATGTTTTCAGGAGGTCAATGCGTAATCAGAGCCTACTTTCACATTGCAGGCCTTGGTGCTCAATCTTGATTTATTCCTCAGATCCGATTTTTTTTGTATAGCTGTTCACATTGTTGTTTTAAATGTGGCCAATATCATGGTCCTGGACTGACCCGTATACCCAAAAAAACGATGAAAAGAAGTCACGCAGTAGCTGTCATGCGGAAGTAAACACAGATGACATTAAAGTAAACGATTGCATATGTATTTATAGTGTGATCTGCCGCTGAATCCAGCGAATTTATGCGCAGGCGATATAAAAAACAAAGACGAGGATACGAAAAATAGAGAGCAGAGTTGTTAAACATTTATGATACGAGCCCTCATGTTTTGTTGTATATAGAGCTATCACTGTGAGCTCTGACATCACTGTCCTTCCACTGACTACCTTTCGCAACTGTCTTGATAACTTCAGGTATGTACGATCTTTGAAGTGACTCCCATGAGTGCAGAATTGTGACGAATGTTGATCTAGAGGGACGTAGAAGTCGCATGAATTCCGATATGACTTTTCAGCCTGAGTTTGCATTGCAAAACATCTGACCTGTATCAGATTTAGTACCACATATTGAAGTGGCACAAATCGGAATTGAAAAGATCAGATTCCGTGTGGTTTGTGCTGTTCACACTGTCATGAGAAAAACAGACACATGAGCAAAAATATCGGATTTGGGCCACATTTACCTGCAGTCTGAACATAGCCAGAATGACAGTTTAGTATCTTGTTCTGAATGATTCATCAGTGCACAATAATGTTTGTCTTCACAATCTTTCGTAAAATTTCAGCAGTTATCAGATGTGCCCTTTTCAAGTCTCCATTATGATATTTCATGGTTATTAGCCAGTGCTATTGAGTTTTCTGCGGACAGGCTAGCTCCTCCTTGCACCACTGTTTGAAAACCCGTGGTTTGCATTTTTTAGAAGTGTTTTTCTTTCATCATTGTTGTTTGAATGACAAGGTCAGTAAAACTCAGCCTTAAGCCTGTTTACACTGATTTAATCATCCCTTGTATGTATTCATTACCACACGAGTGACCTCGAAGACGTAAATATGCATTTTCTTTGGTTTCTTCACACTGATGACCTGACATTTGTAATGCCATAATAAGGTCAACACCTGGTTCTGTTCTCTTCTCCAGCCAGAAAATGCTGAGTCTCGCACACTTCATCCAGACGCTTCTTCACATCATCCAAGTGGTGGTCAGTTACTTCCTCATGCTGGTGTTCATGACGTACAACGGCTACCTGTGCATAGCAGTGGCGTTGGGCGCCGGCCTCGGCTACTTCCTGTTCAGCTGGAAGAAGGCAGTAGTGGTGGATATTACAGAACACTGTCATTAACCTCTCTTGCATAAAACCTCAAAAAACACCCACTGTACAATCCCAGCATGCATCACAGCAACTCTGTATGATTTAATAGTTCTTGGTAAATATTGGCCAAGTAGCTCTGTTCATTTTAAAGCTCTATTTTGATTTGATTTTGATACAATTTAGCCCCATATTTCATATGCCAAATGCTCATCGCCACCAGTCCTGTCATTTCCTCTGCAATGTTGAGATTTGTGTGCACAGCCTAAAGGTCACAGTCACATTCATAAACATAAAGGGCAAAAAGGTCGGTTGTCAATAGTGTAGCTGTATGAAGCTCAGCTCACACAGAAGTCACTTTCAAACCGAGCAGCTTTTTATTGGGCAATGCTGCAAATTATTGTGACCAATGTAAACCTCTTGTGAAATCTGTGTCCAATTTTCAAATAATTGAAATGGCTTGATTTCGAATGCAAAAATTCCCTGAACAATGGAAAGCGTGTGGTAAAATTTACCATTGTTCAGTGAATCATTCTAGTTGGAATCCACTTGATTAGGAATTTTGCACGAGGGCAAAAGATTTCCATACAGATTTCACAATGGACTCCAAGATTTTCACCTGAATTCACCACATTGGCAAACAGAAAGCCAATTGGTTTGAAAGACATCTTTGCGAGTGGTGCTTCGTGCATCACTATTCTATTGACCATAAACTTTTGCCAGTGAAATTTTACTAATGTGACTGTGCCTTAAATGTGACCACACCTCAACAGTTTACCTCCACATAGTACTGAGATTCACGGGTTACCTTGTTCATTATAAGCACATCTGTTATCCACATCTCTTGATGTATGTCATGTTTATGAAGGTGCTTCTGGGTGCGATAGAGCCTTATTAAACCCTTTGCCTTAAACGAGGGAACACACACACCCAAGAGGGTGACCGTAGACTCTAAAATCCAAACTGGATCTGGACCCAATATAGAAGCACTAGTGGTTGGAGGGTGTTTTTCTTTTCTTTTTTGGAGGTTGTTATGGCCAAGTGTTTCACATCAATGAAACTACCGTTAATAATCAATGACCATTGTTTAGACATAAACACTGGACTGAATGATGTTTGCACAAGAAGAGAGGTTTTGGGACTCTGAGTTTGAAGTCGAACTATGCTCCCTTTAGTGATTTTAAGTAAATATGGGGAGATTGGTGAAAAATAAATTATATCTGATGCCAGTGTCACCGATTTAATTTTATAATTTATATTTGTAACACTCAACTATGACCGTGTACTTGATATCAATGTTTTCTAGCAACCTTTATGTAGAACCTTTTACGTTGACATCTTTTAAATAAAAAATTGTGGCACATTTGTGATGTTGAGCTAATCATGAGCTGTTAAACATATTAAGATCATCGCTCTGATAGTTACTGGGTCCCAGAATTTGAATTTTATGTCAATATTGATGATATTAGTTATGCTCCTTAACTGAAAGGGGTGTGCCTTTACATGCGGGACCCAATTAAAGTGCCCAGACATTAAAGTGTCTGAATTGCTTGTGAAAAAAGGCTGGAACCGAAGGCTTTCTTACTGACAAAATCACATATTTTAAACCAGTACGCATGTGGGTTTTAGAAGAAAGCCTGTTTAAATTATTTTTGTTTCTTTGTAGATTTTGTTTCCTGTTTGTTTGTGTTTTTAATTAAAAGCAGAAAAAATTCAATATTCACATCATATTTTTGCAGCAGGTGCCACTCTGTAGATTCGACTATCTGGGCTTAATCCTATTGCAAATTTATTTTAATTACAAAATAACTTTGAATTGTCTTAGATGGGAAAAACTACAAGCTTAAGGGTAGAAGGATTGCACTTTGTTTTCCAGTCTTGTGGCAGTGTTAACATTTCTTAGGCTGTTTACAGTTCAGTCACGTCTGTAGAGTTTGAAATATATACAGTACTGTAATCATGAAGTAAATTATGAATAAATATGATTTCAAAGATTATTGTTGTGACCACCTCATTTATAAACCAACCTGTTTTTATTTTCGGGCTCACTCGTCAAATGTTTGTCCTTGTCTAATAAAAGACGTGAAAAGTGACCAATTTCTCCATTCAACTAGCAGACTTTATTTACTGTAAAAAAAAAAAAGAGTCCTTTGAAATCAGTTGTCACAAACACAGTTAACCAAACCCAAAATGCATGTGCTTTCAGTCCATTTCAGGTCAGGCAAGATCAAAACAATGTGTGTGAGTGGGTTGCAGATTCGCAAGACCTTCCAGTCCATTTTTCAGGTTTGCAAATGGTCAAAACTGAAGGTTTCCAAAAAGTGATGGTAATGTGTTAGGCTTTGGGTGGGGTTTGTATCCGATTCGCTCGTGGATCATCTGCTCCCTGGTTTTCCCGTCCGTGCCGCCACCTGGTGCACCGCTCATCTCACTGGATGTGGCTACACCAACTACATCCACCTCATCCCTCTGTTTCTTCCGGCTCTGGACAGACATGGAAAAGTAATGTGGAGAGATCATAAAAGCAAGATTAATCTTTACTTGCGCTTGACCATGCTGGTGTAACCTGTTTGTTCCAGCAAGGATGGTTAGGATACGATTAAGGATCTGATGAGTTAAATTAGGGTAGGCGATTTGTTCCAGAAACATTTTTTGTTATGCTGGTTGAAAGTCTCTTCACATCCTGACAGTAATCACTCAGTTAAGTGGTCTAAATGTATATATATCGTCTGTGAAAGGCGTGGGACCATAAAATGTTCGACCAATCATTGTATTCGGTCCGAATGCAATGTCCTTCCAGCCTGTCAACATATGTATTTCCATACCTCGGCGCACCGTACATCACAGCGCGTCATCACAGCACGTTTCATTCTATGCAGAGTTAGACAGACGTCAGTCACCGAGCACCACAACCAAAACAGCAGCCGCCTTTTACAATTCCTCCTGAACCAAAATAACAAGCTTTTTTTTTAAGCTTTTGTTTGCTCCCTGCTGTCATGTGTTTTGGAGACGCTCTGAAAGGAGGGTTGGATCTTATGCTTTCAAAGATAGCTCTATTGCTAGCCTTTCCGAAAATTGCCTATCCCACCTTTAAATAAAAATGTATTACGTTGGAGATTTTTTTTATAATTTTTTTTTTTTTACTTTTATAGCTTTCAATATGCTGGCCGATATTACGTGGTCTTAAGACTTTTTGGATACTTTTTAGAAACTGACAGGTGTTTTTGTTACCCATGATTCATTTATTCTGCAGCTGAAGGCTTTTTTAAATAAAAAGGTTATGAAGTATTTTGAGTGATCACAAGGTAATAAACACCATTTGAATCCTATGTAGATGAAACCAGATTTTTCTAGTATATGATTTTAAACATTTGTCAAAAGTAATATTCAGTCAATTTAGGCCAGAGGGGAACTGGTTCCTTTACTGAGCCTGGTTTCTCCTAATGTTTTTTTCCCACCAGTCTCACTTTTGGCTTGCTCAGTTGAGGTTTAAAAGACAATCCCTCAGTTTTACAGACAAGGCTTAAACCTAGTCCCAGACTAAAATGCATGTTTGAGTTGTTTTAAATGAAAGCAACTTGCACTGTTTGGTCTCAAAATGAACACCAGTAATGTTTTTTTTTTCTAAGCTACTTAAATGCCCTAATTGAACTAAAGCCTAATCCTGGCTTAATCTGAGCCCTGTTTGTGAAACCAGGCCACTATTCAGCAATACCTCTGATTTAACTACTGAAAGTGGATTGCAACTGAATTGAGCCGGATAATGACGATAACTTTGCAACATCTACACCATTTTTGAACTGAATTGAATCAATATCGAACTGACTTCTGCTGAATAATAACACTATTGTCTTCTGTAGAGCTTCTTTACAGCTGAAATTTATGAGCTTTGACAGTTATTGAACTAAATTGAGTGGAATAAGAACACTAAATGTGTTCTGTAGAGCTGAAATCGGCATTTGTTTCAATTCATGAATTACATAAATACTGTTATTTTCCTGTGTATTAATGTAAAGCTGCTCTGAAACAATTGGTATTGTACAAAGGGCTATATAAATAATTGTTGCTTGATGTAAAACGAATTTATCTCTTGGTTGTTTAATGTACTTTTATGTACAGTAATTTGTACAGAAGCATATGGATATAGACAAGTCCTAATTTAAGTTACTGGATGATCAAGATTTTACCTCCAGCTCTTTCTTCACACTTTCAAACTCTTCCGTGTCATCAAGCTTGAGCTCAAGGCGCGTGGGTTTTCTGCGCAGCATCTTCACATCACCGGTTTGTCGTTGCCTAGAAACATACACTGATATTGAGTTATTGTGGATAAAATGTTGTGTGTTATGAGTGCTGAAAACAAACACACACACACACAGCCGATTTGTGCAAGATTGACATTTGTATGCATAATACATACTTGAATAAATAATATTGTTTGATGTTTAACATCGTTGAAAATTGCATATAATGTCCATTCAGTGAATCGACTTCTGTTGCAGACACATAACCATCTTTTTTAGCAGCTACATGCTAATTAGACCAATAGCTTTAAACGCTGTATCTTATACAGCCACAAACAGCAGAATAATGAACCATGAAGACTGTTGTTAACTTTATTGAACATGACAGATCAAAGACAAACAATTCAAACTGAAAGATAGGACTTTTTCACATCACACCACTTACCGCTATTACACTCGCTTGATTTCATAGAATGTTCAGAAGAGGATCATGGGAAATGTAGTTAGAGCGCATAGCAGGGGGGAAAAAGGATAGAACTCCGTGGAACGATGCAGTGTTTATCTATTGGTGGTTTATTTTTTTACTGTTTACATTTAGTTGAAAAGCCCATAATATGGAATCTGATGGCAGGTTATGCGACAACTTACACCATATAGTAACAGTAACAGTATAGTACCACGGACACGGTTATGTAAGTATATTTAATCGTCGTTTTCACTGTGTTTCACTAGACAAGCATGAAAACTAGACCTCCAGAAAACACATCAACGTAATGTCATACTAGTGTTTTCACCATAGACTGTATAAAAATAGTTTTTCCACTAGTGCGGACTGACGAGTTTCTCTTTTTTTCTTTTACAGTTTATGGGACTGACCATGGGACTGACATATACATTAGTCGCTAGATGTCACTATTTATTCATTATAAAGAGTAAAACAGGCGGATATGACGGAAATACTATGCGCCGGATAGCCCGCGTTGTGTGGTCGTGTTTGAAGACAGTACACATTAGATTTCATAAAAACAAATTGTTTTTAAAGGACACTATTTGTGCGTTTGTGAAAGCATAAAGGGTGAGTGGAAAGCTGGATGTGTATATTTTTTATTTATTTCTCATGTTTTAGATCAGATTTGTTAAGTTATCTGAACACCCGGCAAAAAGTTATGTGGTAACTCAACGTTACACTTACAGTGATGTATCATATGGTTCATGCTACTTAATGATTGCCGTTTTCAAATACTATGGTGTTTACACTGTAATTCAAAGAATATCACGGTAATACCACAGTACGTTTTTGCTAGTTTAGGAGTTATTCAGCCTTTAAATAATGACTAATATGTACTATATTTTGTTGAGTGTGTGTATTCCGACAATCACCTATTTAACTATAATATTTTGATGATATTGAACTTATCAGCAACCAAAGTAAAGGTTAGGTTGTTTGATATGACGTAGTATTGTCCATATCTTATTTGTAATACATGATATGGTGTCTCAATAATTATGCCTCTATTTCAGATCAGATAATCTGTGATTGCCAGACAAATATTCGAAACAATGTCGGATGAAGACGAACTTCCAGTTGTGAAAAGGGCCAGAATCTTCTATGGAAGCCTTGAAGAAAAGGAGAAGGAGCGTCTTAGTCGTCTTAGTCGTGATGGAACATCTACCAAAGATGCTGTTAAAGCTGGCATTGAGTCTGGACATATTAATATCTCCAGTGGTAAGATTGATATTTCAAAGCAGCTCTGTTCTGGATAGCGAATGTTAGTGTTTGGACAATAGGAGTCGAACTCAATCCACTAAAATCTTGAAATATAATTGTGTCCAAGTGTTTTAACCCTGTAAAGCTGTCTGTATCATATTTGATGCATACATTTCCAAGGCCACTAATTAATCAACATGATCAAAACAGTTGTACACCTTTTACTACATGCCTTTTCCTGTGATTGATAGTTCATACTTTTTTAGCATGTAAAAGGCCTTTTAGTGTAATTCTAAAATGTCCACTTTCAAGTCTTGGTACATGTCTTTATATTATAATTTCAAAATGAACATGGACTAAACACTGGACTAAAGCACATTACGTTTACTTGATTATTCATACATTGTTTTAGAAAAATCATGTTTAAATGTGAGTATCAAATCTGATATATCAGGCTTTTGAGGTATGTTTATTTGTTCATCTCTCCATCAACATGGTCTTGGGTTATATGTTTTGTCCCACAAATAAAACTAAACACTTAAATTTCATCTTACTAAGACATGTTATAGGGAGATATAGTGTGACGACTATATTTATATGCAGTTTATGCAAGTAGTCTGCTGTACTTTTATAAAGATCTCTTTGATTTACAATACAAGCTATCAGAATTTCATTTTACTTTTTGGCCATTATATAAATATCAACAACTGTATCAAATTGCATATTTTTCCTCAGTTTGGGCCTATAAATTTATGTTTTTTATTTGTTTTTTCCTCCACAAGTGTGAGCTCTATGTTTTCATTATATCCTAGGATATGAGCCATAAAAGCCTGATCTATCAAACATGATAGGAAATATAAAACACATATGCAAACATTTGTTTAGGTGGTTTTTTTTTATGTTTTGTCTGAAGGTTCTTTTATTTTACATCAAGCTTTACAGGGTTATTATGTGACTGTTAGTGACGGGAAGTTTGTTTGCTCTTTAGTAGTGTGATTTATTACCTTTTTTCTCTCCTCAGGTGAGTCCATGGAGATGGAGGAGCGCGTGAGTGAGCGTCAGGCTGAAGTGCTGGCAGAGTTTGAGCGCAGAAAAAGAGCCAGACAAATCACAGTCTCCACTGATGATGTGGAGGTCAAGGCCTGCCTCCGAGCTCTTGGCGAGCCAATCACGCTGTTCGGGGAGGGGCCTGCGGACAGACGAGAGAGGTGAGTGACTTTTGTATAAAGCTCTGCTGCTTATTCTTGCTAAGAACTTCCCTCTTAGACAGGAATACCAGACGTTAGATCATCTGACATGCAATCAAAAAAAAGTGGTAATTAGCCATTTTGCATGTCGTTTTGCACAAGTTGTCTGTATTAAGCAGATTGTGTTTAACACACAAAAGAGTGATTATCAGTTCAACACAGCGTTATAGAAATTCTACTTGATTTTTTTTAAAAACTGCGCTGATAACGGTATCGTTCGATACTCGAATTTTTGGTATCGGATCGTTTCAGAAAGAATGGTATCGGTGCATCAGTTCAGGGTTTTTTATGTGTTTCCACTGTTTATTTTCCTCAGATTGAGGACCGTTCTTTCAGTAGTTGGTCCTGATGCCTTGAAGAAATCAAAGAAAGAGGATGATAAATCAAAACGCACTCAAGATGAGGTAGGAACATTCCAGTTTCAAAAAGTTATCATGGACTATAAAGGATTTGAATGTCAAATGGAAGGTGATTATCTATGCATGTTTTGCGCAGTATCAGCAGACATGGTACCATGAAGGACCTTCATCTCTGAAGGAGGCACGTCTTTGGTTAGCCAAGTATTCACTGCCCAGGTAAACACGGGATAGATGATGTTTTACAGTAACATCTAGCAATATAAATAAAATGCAACCAAATGTCATTAATTGTGTATTTTAAATTGATTTTGTTTGGTTCAGAGCAGTGCAAAGGTTAGATGCCGCAAGGGCCCAAAAAGAGATTCCAGAGTCTACAAGAACAGTTAAACAACAAGAGCTTCACAAGAACCTCCGGGTACGACAACATACCAAGTGGAAAAAGACACAGGCTTTATGATGTCTTGTAGTTTTGTGTCTCTTTTAATGCTCTATAGAATTATTCAAATTGTTTTGTTTTATTTAGAATGTGAATAACTTCTGCAGTCAAATTGGTGATGACCGTCCAATATCTCACTGCCAGTTTAGCCCCAACTCTAAGCTACTTGTGACTGCGTCATGGTATGTTATTTTTCTCTATTAACTTTTTATATATATATATATATATATATATATATATATTTAGATTATATTATATTTTTATATAAAATATATTTTAACAGCTTTTAGGAAGCATCAATTTTATACTTTTAGACTTTCGCAAATATTGTATACTCCAGTATAATCCAATGAGATTTTTGTATGAACAAGGAGTCCTACAACAGGAAGGGGTGTAG
This sequence comes from Siphateles boraxobius, assembly GCF_051911475.1. NCBI lineage: Eukaryota > Metazoa > Chordata > Actinopteri > Cypriniformes > Leuciscidae > Siphateles > Siphateles boraxobius. The sequence continues at coordinate 4,033,552 of NW_027509182.1, forward strand.
CACATACACAACTCCTATCATAGAGTCAGTCTTAAATTACTTGAAGAGACTGAGAAATTCATAGAAGAACTGTGGCAACTTCTCCAAGACGCTTAGAAGAACCTACCTTTACCTCACCTAATCTAAGTTTAGGCACTTCCTGTATTTTTGATTTTTTACAAAATAAACGAGTTTTTGCTTATCAGCTAACTTCTATAAACTAAATCAAATAATATTTGATGTAATGATTCCCTCTCCCCCCCTTTAAAACTGAAACCATACTCTTTGGCACACTTGCAGTTTTTTTTTTCTTTTTCTTTTTTTAAAAAAATTCTTTATTTTCAGTCAGCAAGACGGAAGTACAGAACTTGTTTTTTCAGGAAATGTTCAAAACTGTAAAGGTACTTTATTGTTGAGTATAGTAGTTAAGATCTTGTGAAACTCTGCCCAAAATGGTTTGATTTTTGGGCATTCCCAAAACACATGCCAGTGATCAGCCTCCCTAGCGCCACACAGCCTCCAGCTTTTAGCACCACCTGGGTCAAAATTTGCAATTTTTGCTTCGGTGTTATAAAAAATGAATAAGACGTTTCCAATTAAACTCACACAATATATGAGAGTTTGAACATTTCCATTGAAACTCACATATATTTAACCAGTCATCTGTAGATATTGACACATTGCTTTCCTTTTCCTGTTTTTCTTTTATGTAGTCTGTGGAATGGGTATTTTTCACCAAGAAACCTTTGTAAAACTTAGAAATAACCCCCTTAACAGTAGCATTTTTGTATGCAATCAATATTTTTTTTAATATTGGGTCATTAAGGTCTGTTTTTGGTTTAATATTATGTTCAAAATAATTGCGTACTTGCAGGTATTGGAAAAAATCAGAATTTTCAAGATGGTATTCATTTTTCAGACTCTCAAAATCCCTTAATTTTCCATTTTCTGTGAGTGAATAAAAAGTTGTTGTACCTTTGAAAATCCATGATTTAAAACGATTATCCATCAAATTTGGCCTGAAACCAGGGTCAAAAGCACACCATTGAATTATCTGTATTTTATCATTCAACTGATACTCTCCTTTTACTTTATTCCAAATTTTTAATTGGGTTTTGCACACTTGCCGTTTTAAATTTATTATGCAGGCAGGTTGTGGGCCATACCATCTTTTGTAGGATTAGTTATTGAAAAATTTGAACAAAATCTCTCAGGATTAATAAATTATTTAAATGTGAAATTATTGGTTTTTGGAGCGTGTAATGTTTCAAAGATTTTAAAAGATGCAATTTTTGTACCAAGTATGTCTTTGTCTTTGTTGTAGGAGTGGCTTGTGTAAATTGTGGAAAGTACCAGATTGTACGCTAATTCGCACATTAAGAGGTAAATATAACAAATATGCTCTGTAGTGTTTATTCTTGAAGTCTGTCGTTGTCATACTTTTTCATTTCCCTCTTACAATGCAACATTGGATTAATTGATGGTGAACTCCTCTTTCTCAGGTCACATTACCAATGTGGGAGCGATTAGCTTTCACCCTCAAGCCACACTCACACTTGAGGAGTCGGATGTCAATATGGCCTCCTGTGCTGCCGATGGATCTGTTAAGCTGTGGAGTTTAGACAGGTGTGTATTATCAGTATAACTTGCATTTTCTGTCTCAGTTTCTGGACTAAATCTTTGTAACATTCACCTGTACATATATCTGTAGTGATGAGCCAATAGCAGACATTGAGGGGCACTCTATGAGGGTGGCTCGGGTGGCTTGGCATCCCTCTGGACGGTTTTTGGGCACAACTTGGTATGATTTTTCTTTTTTTCACTTTTAATATAGTTTTTTATTAAGTAAAAGCAAACTAAAGGTGTGAAAATTGCTTTTGGGCTACATCTTTTCTCATATATTTAACAGAATTGGCATATTTTGTTTTTCTTAAAGCTATGATAACTCATGGCGACTTTGGGATCTTGAGGTTCAAGAAGAAATTCTGCATCAGGAGGGTCACAGTAAAGGTGTCCATGACCTGCACTTCCACCCAGACGGCTCTCTGGCAGGAACTGGGTAAGGGCCTCGCACTGAACCCTGAGGCACTCCACTGTTTTTGTATAGGAACAGGTGCAACCCTCTATCTATACAGCTACTTTGATGCTCGTGATTATGAGTCCAAGCATATATGGTTTAAGGTCAAATAATCCATTGTGTATGGTTCCTCACACTTGCAATATTTGCTTTACCAGAGCCCAGAACATTTAGGCTTCCACTTCATGCTGTGATTATCAAACCTGCGTTGGATTGATTGAATAGGATGTGTTATATTTGGCTGTGTTATATTTGGCATTGTATTCATTTCATTTGTCAATGCTACAGTGGTTTGGATTCATTTGCCCGTGTCTGGGACCTGCGGACTGGTCGTTGCATCATGTTCCTGGAGGGCCACCTCAAAGAGATCTACAGCCTCAATTTCTCACCAAATGGGTGAGAAAATGAAAGGACATATTTAGAAGATTTACTAAAGCCGTTTACTTTTATTAGATCTTAATTTGATAATTAACCCTGAAATCTTCCTTGTGTAGCTTTCATGTAGCAACAGGAAGTGGCGATAACACCTGTAAAGTGTGGGACCTTCGTCAGAGAAGGTGTATATACACAATCCCTGCCCATCAGAACCTGGTGTCCTCAGTCAAGTTCCAACGTAAGTATTCGTCAAAAGGAGATTTTCAGTCATTTAGTGATGATTCACTCACAAGTAAAATTGTCATTATTTACTCTCTTGTCGGCAACCTCAGTCCCCAAAATGAAAAGGCAATTTTTATTTATTTTTTTAGCTTTCCCTATAGGTCTACATTCTGTGTAGTGAACGAGTCTTCATTCACCTCAATTGAATATGTGACATTTTTGGAGTGTTAATATTAAAAGGGTCCTCTTCCTTTTTAGCTAACGATGGCCATTATTTGCTGACTGGTGCATATGACAACACAGCAAAAGTATGGACCCATCCTGGCTGGTCACCTCTGAAGACTCTGGCGGGGCATGAGGGGAAGGTCATGGGACTGGACCTTTCACCTGACGGACAGCTCATTGCTACCTGCTCTTACGACCGAACCTTCAAACTCTGGATGTCAGAATGAGATTTTCTATCTCTTGATATATTTTCATTTTACATTTTTGTTGTACTGACTTTTATTTTTTAAGTTTAGTTTTTTAAGAGCTGGAAAACAACACAGGAGATATTTAAACTGGAAGCTAATTGATAGTTTGGTTCAATCAAATCATGAATACAAACAAATGTTTCCCATAGTTTGAGTTGTGTTGTAACAATCATTTGTTATTCTATTGGATTGTCTAAGATCTAAAATCCAGTCTGTCCATTCTTCCATCTTTATCATATTAAAAGTATGTCCATACATCCTGTTCTATTTTGAACTCAAGTCCACACTGAGTTTTGCAAAATTTGTTCTATTACTGATCCATTTGGTATTGGTACCCGAATAAATTGCATTTTATTGTCCCAGGCAATTTTGCAAAGGAATCTGTAAGTTCTGGACAGTGGGATATCCATTTTAAAAAACAATAATAATTCTGCTCAAGACATTTTGTAATCTCACGGTCATGGAGTCTATGCACTATCCATAAGCAGAAAGAGATTGATAAGAGTGTGAAGATGAATCTAGCACCACCAGCAGCAGAGCAGGCAGTACCTACAGCAAGGGCTTCTGCGGAAACCATGCTCTGTCAGGGCCATGTTGGCCCAGGCTGAAGGGGGTTGATCTATGATTGGCTGCTTTACAAAGGAGGTTTTGGTCTCCAGCTGAGCTTTCTGGCTGTAGGTCCGCTGGTTTTCCACTTCAGCTTTAACACCCAGAAACGCTGCCAGGTCTAGGTCAAGTCCAGTGGTGCCCCCGCGAGGTAGAGGAGTGCTCTGTCTGCACTGTGGACAGGGGATCCACATCTAGAGGAAGAGACACAAAAACACACAGGTGAGGTGTACAGTCAACAGTACATCAACACATTAGGAAAGGTCAAAATTACTTTGTGAATGTATGAGCTTCATAAGTAGTTTTGTCAATATTCAAAATTTTCCCGTTAATTAAATTAGCTGCAAGTGAAAATCTTAATGTAGCATGTCTATGCAATATTAACAAACACCTATGTATAAACCTTCAGAATATAGATAGAAATAAAACAGAAAACTGCTTGATGTAAGTGCTACTGAAGTGGAGATTTTTGTGCATGAGGGAAAAACTCCTTTTTGAGAAAATGGCCTTAAAAATATATTTTTTAATTGATTCTACAGACACTTAAATGTATATTAAAATAGATCCCCTTCCTGAAAAAAAAATAGTGGGGTTTGCCTGTATTGTCTTTCCTAATACAATTCACAAATCTTTAATTATAGTATAAAAGATGTTTCACCACTAATCGTTTTATTTTTTTGGAGGGCACAGGCTCAAGTGGAATTTCTGGATGTAATCTGGGCATAATGGGTGGAGCTAGAAGGTCCAACCACACCCTAACCCTATCCATAACCATATCCCTCTACCCATTAGATTCACAGAGGTGGACCTGGACAAGGTCAAGCTACACCCATGATGTCTAGAGAGGAACTTAATGTCATTTGGTTTTGAAGGGAGCACCATGTGGCGGCACAAAAAGTTTCCAAAAGGTGTGTTTGACTTGAAGCGGCACTGCGCAGACTGATCAGTGTATGACATCGAAGTACATCGAGATCCCTTCGAAAGCATATGGAGCTGTCTGCTCTCTAATCGCTCTCGCAGTACTTTAATAATATACACCGACCAGTTCACACAGCGCCGTTTCAAGTCGAACACACCTAAAGTCTGTGAAGTGCAAACCCAGTCCCGCAGCCAATTCTTAAGATTTCATTGGTCGTGTTAATCAGAGTGCTGATTCTCTACACAACATCGAAACAAGAGGTGCCATGTTGTAATCAGCGTAATGAAAAGATTTCAATTTTGTAAGAGCTCCTACTTTTACCACGTGACCGCTGTACCACCTGACTGCTACAGATTTATTTAGGTTTTGATAGTGTTGCCACAGAAAACACATAGTTCCCAGTCTGAAGATGTGAACAGCTCTGAATAGAACGTCACGTGTTGTCATCTTGAGACTCGGTAATTACAAGCAAAGACATTTAGTTACATAAAGTATAGGTCCTTCTCAAAAAATTAGCATATTGTGATAAAGTTCATTATTTTCCATAATGTAATGATAAAAATTAAACTTTCATATATTTTAGATTCATTGCACACCAACTGAAATATTTCAGGTCTTTTATTGTTTTAATACTGATGATTTTGGCATACAGCTCATGAAAACCCAAAATTCCTATCTCAAAAAATTAGCATATCATGAAAAAGGTCTCTAAACGAGCAATTAACCTAATCATCTGAATCAACTAATTAACTCTAAACACCTGCAAAAGATTCCGGAGGCTTTTAAAAACTCCCAGCCTGTTTCATTACTCAAAACCGCAATCATGGGTAAGACTGCCGACCTGACTGCTGTCCAGAAGGCCATCATTGACACCCTCAAGCAAGAGGTTAAGACACAGTAAGAAATTTCTGAACAAATAGGCTGTTCCCAGAGTGCTGTATCAAGGCACCTCAGTGGGAAGTCTGTGGGAAGGAAAAAGTGTGGCAAAAAACGCTGCACAACGAGAAGAGGTGACCGGACCCTGAGGAAGATTGTGGAGAAGGACCGATTCCAGACCTTGGGGGACCTGCGGAAGCAGTGGACTGAGTCTGGAGTAGAAACATCCAGAGCCACCATGCACAGGCGTGTGCAGGAAATGGGCTACAGGTGCTGCATTCCCCAGGTCAAGCCACTTTTGAAACAGAAACAGCGGCAGAAGCGCCTGACCTGGGCTACAGAAAAGCAGCACTGGACTGTTGCTCAGTGGTCCAAAGTACTTTTTTCGGATGAAAGCAAATTTTGCATGTCATTCGGAAATCAAGGTGCCAGAGTCTGGAGGAAGACTGGGGAGAAGGAAATGCCTAAAGTCCAGTGCTGCTTCTCTGTAGCCCAGGTCAGGCGCTTCTGCCGCTGTTTCTGGTTCAAAAGTGGCTTGACCTGGGGAATGCGGCACCTGTAGCCCATTTCCTGCACACGCCTGTGCACGGTGGCTCTGGATGTTTCTACTCCAGACTCAGTCCACTGCTTCCGCAGGTCCCCCAAGGTCTGGAATCGGTCCTTCTCCACAATCTTCCTCAGGGTCCGGTCACCTCTTCTCGTTGTGCAGCGTTTTTTGCCACACTTTTTCCTTCCCACAGACTTGCCACTGAGGTGCCTTGATACAGCACTCTGGGAACAGCCTATTTGTTCAGAAATTTCTTTCTGTGTCTTACCCTCTTGCTTGAGGGTGTCAATGATGGCCTTCTGGACAGCAGTCAGGTCGGCAGTCTTACCCATGATTGCGGTTTTGAGTAATGAAACAGGCTGGGAGTTTTTAAAAGCCTCAGGAATCTTTTGCAGGTGTTTAGAGTTAATTAGCTGATTCAGATGATTGGGTTAAAAGCTCGTTTAGAGACCCTTTTCATGATATGCTAATTTTTTGAGATAGGAATTTTGGGTTTTCATGAGCTGTATGCCAAAATCATCAGTATTAAAACAATAAAATAAATATTTCAGTTGGTGTGCAATGAATCTAAAATATATGAAAGTTACATTTTTATCATTATATTAGGGAAAATAATGAACTTTATCACAATATGCTAATTTTTTGAGAAGGACCTGTATATTTGTTATATTTACCAATTAATTATTGCAAGTTTCCATAATATTCTGAGTTTGTATTTCACTGTTTTTATTCATTTTGAGGAATACTTAATCTATTTTTGTATGATGAGTAAATGCATTCTAACATTTAGTCTAGAACTTCAATAACCATCATGTCTACACAGCGCACACAACCGTTTGCACATTTACTCCCGATTTCTCTCAACATACATGGAAAAACAAAGTAACTTGCCTTACTTGTTTGAAAAAGTAATTCAGATGTTTTGTTTTAAATTTAAAAGTAATGCATTGCATTACTAGTTACTTGAAAAAAGTATTCTGATTACATAACACATGTAATTTTCAATGTGTTCCCCCAACACTGCTTATAGGTGTCTGTACAATACATTAAATTGGGATAGGAGAAAGTATTTTAATATTGCATTTAGCCTTCACCTTTAATTTAATCATGTTATTTATGAGCAGATACTTGAATGAACATATTGCTGAAAATGTGTGAAAGAAAAAAAGGAGCAACAAAAAATACACATTTGAGCTTTTACCCAGATAACACTTTAAATCACTCATGTTGAATGTTATCTGACAATAAGAATCATTTTTGCACTTTGAAATGGGTCAAGCAAATATTCATGAAAATCGTGATGTAGCATATTGATGTAGCTTGAGTTCTACCTGCTCATTGATGAGGGTGTCCAGCCGTTTCAGACAGGCCTGGCAGAACGTGTGACCGCAGTAGAGTTTCCGAGGGAGTCTCTCTCCCAGGTTATACGCACTGTAGCAGATGATGCAGTCCAGTTTACGGCTGTCTCTGGAGTTCTGTGCCACAGTCTCCACATCACTCTCGACAGGAGCCTCGGACACATGCCCATCCTTATCCGAGATCCTACAGAATGAGCTTAATATCATACAAACATCTCTTTGCGTTTGCCTGAGATATTTAGTCCCCCCCCCTCCAAAATTTTACTCTTGCATATACACAAGGTCAGCTGGTAAAGAGTGTGTAAGCTGAGCTGCATGTATCTGTTTACTATTAGTGGCTGGCAGCAATGAAATTTGTATACACATGAGGTTATGGTAAAATATATGTATTGTATGGTTTTATCCTCTTACAAATGATCTTTTATTCCCAACCAGCTGTCCCAACCAATACAAAACATAACCATGATCATACAACATGCTCAATTACCTTATAAGAAATATTTAATGGAAAAAAGGTTTATTTGCATGACTTGTCTTGTAAGGTGATTTCATTGTTTAGACTCATTGTTTGAAACATTGTTTTAGCATGAACCATTTGTTTATTTAATGGAAATCCTAATTTTATGTATAATATATATATAATTAAATTGTATTAAAATTTAATTTAAGAAACGCATGCATAATCTGAAAAAGAAATGACATTTTTGTGAATAATTTTTTCATTTTATTTTTAAGCATAAATTCAAATATGTCTTATTTTAATTCATAAGCAATTTCCATGCGGAACTTCTACCTGTCCTCCTCTTTCTCAGATCTATTCTGTACGTCGTTGGTCTCTTGAGGTTCTTCCGTACCGTTCGCAGTTCCATCCATGTTTAATGTACGAAAAAGTCCAACTTCTGTTAACATTTTACAGCCAACTCTTTCTTGGTTTCTTCATGCTTCACATCCTTTGTCAGGTAGTTTAACACTTGAGTGCACCTTCTCTTGCTTTCCCTCAAGTTCCCAGCAGCACTGGCACTGTCTTTGTTGGTCTCTCTCTCTCTCTCTCTCTCTCTCTCTCTCTCTCTCTCTCTCTCTCTCTACCTCTCTCTACCTCTCTCTCTCTACCTCTCTCAACCAACCAACCAACAACAACTGCCTCTCTGAAATGGAGGGCAAACAATGGAGTGCTTCCCTAGAGCCTTTAATATTTAAGTACCGCCTGACGCTGTGAACCTATGCCTTTACAACACACACACACACACACACACAGTTGCACGTTCACCCTTCTGAAAAAAGAGAAACCACCGGTGATTGTGGGAGGAGGGTTGCATGTTGTTAAGCAGGTATTTTATTAATTAGCCCACAGTTGCACTTCTATGTTTCTTGTCTTCTTGGTATTATATTGTTATTTCCTCTTACTAATTTTCCTCCTACGCACTTAATTTAACTTAGTTTCCATTCTGTCTTGAATATACTAAGGAACAAGTTAATCAATGATCTAAAGAGCAAAGGAATATTCCGTAGATACAGAAGCCTATGAAAAGATTTGGGTTTAGTTCTGTGGAAAAACATGAAATTAAATACATCAGACACCTTTAGGGTGCAAGAAAGTAGAATGGGAGGAGGGAGTATTGCTTTACAGTCACAAAACAGGTCTGAAATTCAAGCCTAGTCACACACAGACAGTCTGTCATCAATGTGTGCCTGCCAAATTAGTTCTGAGACCTCCATCGCCCCCACACTGCAGTTACGGTATTTTCCTATAGGCAGATGTCTATTATTATGGACCAGGAGGAAGTGAAGTAGAAGGGGGGGCAGCTAAAATAGAGTCAAGCGACACATAAGATTTAATGAGAGTAAGTTCCCTTAGATATTGGGGGTCTTTAGGACTTCTGAATCAATCTGTAGCGGCAGGAAAATAATAAAATAACAGCAGCAGGGCAGGGCTGAGAGCTGTGGGAATGGAGGCGCGAGGGTTAATGAACATCACCTGCGCGTCACACTAGTCTCGAGTCCCACAGAGGAGCTTCGGAAGGATAGAAGGAGTGATGACAAGGGATACACCGGGGCGGCCTATTTTCTCTTTCGGACAAAGAGTTTCAGCTGATAAATAATTTCAAATAAATGCTGTTCTTTTAAACTTTATATTCCTGAAAACATGCATCACGTTTCCAACAAAAATATTACGCAGCACAACCATTTTCAACATTGATAATTATAAGAAAGTATAATGGTGTTTCTTGAGCTGCAAATCGGCATATTAGAATGATTTCTGAAGGATCATGTGACACTGAAGACCGGAGAAATGATGTGCAAAATTCAGCTTTCCATTACAGAAATAGATGACATTTTAAAATATATTTAAATAGAAAACAGTCATTTTAAATTAAAATAATATTTCACACTATTATTGTTTTCACTGTATTTTGAAAAATGTAACCTTGGTGAGAATAAGAGACCTCTTTCAAGCCCAAAATTGTATGTAGTTCTAAAATAGCCTACTACGTAGTCAGTGATACATGGCTACTTTTGAATGTTCACCAGTAAAGAAAAAACATTTTTGGCAGCAGAATGGTATAGTTATGGTATACCAGTAGGTGCTAAGCTAACTATCAACCATTGGATTGGCAAATACAGCATTCCAGCTGTACTAATACACAGCAAAGCAACAGGTAGGATGGAAGCATTACTTACTTAAAGGGATAGTTCACCCAAAAATTAAAATTATGTCAACCATTTTGTCATTCCAAACCTGTGTGACTTTCTTCTATAGAACATAAAATATTTTGAAGAACCCAGGGAACCAAACAAACCTGGAGTCAACTGGCTTCCAATGTATGTAAAAAAAACACACACAAAAAAAACACTGAGACTTAAAAAAAAAAAATCTTATTTTATGTTCCACAGATGAAGAACGTGTCGGAACAAAATAGTTGTAAATGATTTTTATTTTTGGGTGAACTATATCTTTAAGCAATAAGAAACAAGAGTTTTTGCTATATTTCAAGTAACATTGCAATTTATCACAACATTAAAACTATTTTTTCGTTGTTCAGTAAGAAGATCTAGGTTTGAAATGTAAATGTAAATGCAAAGATGACCTTAAGAGATCTATATAAAAATGGGTGAATCACATAAACCTGTTACTTTAAAGAGTGCAAAAGTCGGAATCCAGAAGTAAAAATTCCATTAATTTTGTCCATAGGGATTTTATTTTTAAAACATAGACTCCCCTGTTGTGAGCTCTGAGGTTGTTTCCCGATGGTATATGCGTTTGTTGAAGCTGTCCGTTATTATTTCAATTTATCCTTTAAAGAAACCTGTTATGTCTATGTTTACATTCATATATTTTTACATATGTAGGGCCTGTGAGGCATGAAATTTCATTCCTTATGTCTCCACATATAGCGGAGTGACAATAAAGCTTAACAGTGGAATGCCTGGTGAAAAACTACATTACCCATGGTGCAGTAAAGAAAATTTCACCAACTAGAGAGCCACAGTGAACAAACCGTGCCAAAAGAGAACACTCTCTCCTACGAAGAAGCGTGAATGATGTAGAGTGGTCTCGCTGCACTCTCAAAATACTTCAATGTTTGTCACTATTTGGTCACTAATACACTATTTGGACACAAGTATTAGGACGCCTGACCAAATACACCAACAGGGACTGTAATGTCATCGCATTCTAAATACATAGACATCTGGAGTTGTTCCCCTCTTTGCAGCTATAACAGTTTACACTTATCTGAGAACACTTTCCAAAAGATTTTGGCGTGTTTTGAGGGAATTTTAGCTTATTCATCTAGTAGAGCATTTATGTGTTCACTGTTCAGGCACTGACGTTGGATGAGAAGGCCTGGCTTGCAATCTCAAAAAATCTTTGATGGGGTTAAGGTCAGGGCTCTGTGCGGGTCAGTCAAGTTCTTCCGCACCAAACTCATTCAACAATGTATTTTTTTGACCTTGCTTTTTATTGATCATGCTGCAACAGAAAATGGCCTTCCTCTTCCCCCAAATGGTTCCCACAAAGTTGGAAGCATTGTCCAAAATGTCTTGGTATGCTGAAGCATTAAAATTTCCCTTCCCTAGAAGTAAGGAGCCTAGCCCAAACCCTGAAAAACAGCCAAATACCATTATCCCTCCTCCAGCAAAATGTACAGTTGGCAGTTGGCACAATGCAGTCAGGCAGGTAACGTTCTCTTGGCATCCGCCAATCTCAGGCTCGCCCATCAGACTGCCAAACAGAGAAGCGTGATTCGTCAAAAAGAAAACGTGATTCATCAGACTAGGCAACCTTCTTACATTGATTCATAGTCCAGCTCTGACACTCACGTGTCCATAATTGGGGGTAAAAAGTTCTCATGTGCTGCATCATACAATTTGCACCAACAGATGGCAGCCCAGAGCAAACCTTTTTGCAGTTTAGTTAAACTAGCAGTTTGTAGCTGTGAATACAAACTAGCACAAAATTTTTGCTTTGCCATCTCTGAATGTTGAAGCTATATTGTTATGCAATGATATAACAGTAGGATTTTACAGAACTAGGTGGGGTAGAATGTTTTCCTCAGGTATATCTCTGATTTCACATGCAGAAGTATTTCTAGTTCACAATGTTTTTCTGCTGGCAAAATGAGGGCAATCAGACGTCACCGGTTCTGTCAATCCTCTATTTAGTGTGTGCATGTATTTGCGTATTTTGTATAGTTTGTCCCTGCATGGGAACTCACATTGATGGACACCACACATATCTCAACTTTCCTATGTACTCCTGATTGTTATCTCAAGTGCAGGGTTGTGCTACAGCAGGAAATGATGACATGTGCAAATCCCATCACAATGTAAACAGAAAAAGGCGAGGACCTGCTTTTTAAAATGACATTCCTTAATTTTGACATGTAGTGGTCCTACTGTTTTAAACTCTTCCTCAATTATCCGCCCTGAATAAGACAAGGCAAAAGAAGTTGAAAGTAATCAGAAGCATTCTGAAACTGAATCTGGTGTGCTTATGTCGCTTGTAGCGACTCATAAAGTAATAACTGCACATAATGTAATAAGTATTACATTATTATTGTAATACAATTTCCATAATGTAATAATAATTAAAAAAACTTAAATAAATCCTGAGCTCATAATTTTAATAATTTTTACATTATGAGAAATTTAACTCACCAAAAATGTGTCATATATATTTTCATAATTGTAATAGCGTTTAAAACATAAACAACATTAGTATTCCCTTACAGTACATTTTTTAAAATCTAAATCCAGACTTAAACTACCTGCGAAATACAACATATTTAAATATTAATGCAATTCTTATTCTTAATTAAACATAGAGCATTGGTATTACTTCACAGTACATTCAATACAATTCAATTACAATACAAATACAAATCTAAATCCAGTCTTAAGCAGCGAACAAAATCCACCAGACCAGTACTATTAGGCTAGTATTACTAATACTATTACTACTAGCCTACAACTAGGCCTACTACTAATACCACCACCTCCACCACTACTACTACTTCTTGTATACATATACGGTATACTGTATACTGTCAAATGATAAACAGTGTTAAATACCAATACTGTGTAAAAATGTTGTGAAGAAAACCCCACAGTATCAATATAGCAATGAGGAGTGTGTGTGTGTGTGTGTGCGCATGCATGCAAGATCACGTTGTCTGATTAAGCCAACAGCAGCACATAACGCAAGTTAAGCAAACATTTCTTCACTTAAATACAAGTTACAATAAAACAAAGACTGAATGTACATCAGAGGGCATGTTGAAAATACAGTACTGTATTAATTTGGACCGAACGCCGTTTAGATCAATAACAACTAAACTTTATTCGTCTCCGTTCTCAAAGTAGAGCCTGACTATTAGCGCCCTCCACTGGTAAGGCACCACACACATAACATCTCCCCCTTTTCACTAATAGTTAAGAGTAACAAAACATGATAGAAAACAATCATTACTAACTGTTACAAGTAAATTAAAGTAAACATTAATTTAATGTGCATCCTCAGTTCATAAGTCTAATCTCATCGGTGGTTTGCGAACTCTTTTTGGATATCTCGCTTCTGTGATGCTGGGCTGAGTAACACTGGACTGGACATTGACAATGGGCTCTGTAACCCTGGACTGGGCTTCGATTTCATTACTTCCTCCTCCTGTGGGTGGCAAATGGAAAATGCACTCTTGTTCTGAATCATGGGTGATGCTTTTCTGTTGTTGTTCTCTGGTCTGTATGAGATGCCTTCTATTGCATCTCAGTTGTTGACCGTCACTTTCCACAATGTAAGAACATGGTGCCTCACATACTTCAACCTCCTTTGCCGGCTTCCACTGTGCATCATCTTGTAGACTTAAGATCCGGCAGGGGTCTGCCACCCATCATAGTACTGATTTGATTTGAGCTAGTTGTTTTGATCTTTCGGTGTACACCAGTCATCCATTGTGGAGTGAGCAATGTCTGTGCAGTTGGTAGTTGTGTCTGAGTCCTACGCCCCATTAACATTTGCGCTGGAGATGGGAGGTTTCCAGGGGTGTGTTTCGGTAGTCTAGGAGTGCAATGTATGGGTCTTTTCTGTCTGCCTTTGGTTTTTTGAAGAGTGACTCACCTAAACAGCTTTTTCTGCTTTGCCGTTACTTTGTGGGTAACTTGGTAATGATGTAATGTGCTTGAATCCATATGACCGTCTGAAAGAAGCAAACTCAGCTAATGCATAAGCTGGAACATTATCAGTTATCATCATTTCCGGTACACCGTATCTAGCAAAGTGCTGCTTATAGGTGTGAATGATGGTTGTGCTTTTAATGTTTTCCACCTTGTCCACTTCTATGAAGTTGGAGTAGTAGTCCACAAGTACAATGTAGTTTTCAGAAACAAATTCAAAGAGATCAGAGCCCACCTTGCAGTTTCTTCTCCGGAATATATTGCATACATGGCACTTGGAAATTAGGTCAGGAATTTGCATCGACATGCCTGTCCAGAACATTATGTCTCTCTCGCTAGTTGTTTCGTTTTTTCAATGCCTTGGTGACAGGTATGTAGTTTGTATAACATTAATCTTTGTTTGCTTTGGGAAAACGATGATGCGGTTACCTTTTAGGAGGATTGAATCTTCGACAGTCAGTTCATCATGATAATCCCAGAAAAGTTTTGCTTGGTCAGGCAAATCACGTTTTTCTTTCGGCCAGCCATTTATGACAACATTTTTGGCGATGGGGAAAACAGAGTCGGTTCTTGTTTCTGTTTTTATATTTTATAATACAAAAAAAATATTTTTCAATTTGTGCCCAGCGCTTCTGTGTTACTGTAAACGCTTTGGAATCGAATGCTACGGGGCAGTCATTTTGAAGTAACACGTCGCCAACCCCACAGCTGGATGCATTCACACTGAGTGTCACTGGCATTGCTGGATCATAATATTTGAGAGTAGTTGATTCTTAGACCATCCTCTGTAATTCCTCAAAACTCGTGTCATGAGCTTCTTCCCAGCACCATTCTTCAGTCTTTTCCAAGAGGAGTCATAGAAGGGCTGTGACATTAGATAGTTGTGGGTATGTATGTGACCATGCCAAGGTGTTGCAGCTCTGTTCTGTTCTGTGGTCTATGCATGTTCCTGACAGCAGCCACCTTTTCCGGGTCTGGTTTAAGTCCATCTGCAGTCAGCAAGTGACCCATGTAGCTCACTTGTTTAGCTTTGAATGTACATTTCTGTGGATTTTGAGAGATTTTGTTTTATGTTCCTTTCTCTGATGCGCTGCATTACTTTTTACAGTTTCTTGTCATGTTCTTGCTCATTCTCTCCCCAGATCAATATGTCATTCACAATCACTTCAACGACTTCCAAGTCTTCAAATGTTTGTTTCATAATTCTGTAAAACATCTAGCACAGCTGATTCTGAATTGCAGTCTTTTGTAGGCAAATCTTCCAAAGGTACTGTTGAAAGTGCATAATTTGGAACTCTCTTTGTCCAATTTTATTTGCCAGTAACCAGACTGTGCATCGGGTGTATTCGGGTGAATACTTTAGCACCAGTAATTCTTGTCCCATCGCCTCAATTGTTGTCATTGGGTAATGCTCTCTTTCAATTGAATGTATGGCAGGCTTAGCATCTGGTTTGAGTTTGATGTGTTGCTCCCCTTCAATACAGCCTAATCCAATGAAAACATCTGTATATCGGACTTTAATGTCGTTATGTTGTGATGTAACTGCCGTAACACTTTAATGAGTCCCATCTGTATACATGTTTTAAGTCCCAATAGGGGCTACATCATCCTACATCAGGAAATTTGGCTACAAAATGTTGAAGTTACCGGAAATTCAGAACTTCTACTAGCCAATAAAAAGAAAAAAGAGAAATAAACCAGATTAACTTGGTCAAAGCTATATATATATATATATATATATAAAAAAAAATAGTTTTCATACATTCATTTCTTATTCAAATAAAATCCTGTCATCCAGCCATCTCAATGTATTTTATGTTAACCAAATGCGTTTTTATCTTCGGTGTTGCTTCAATGCAAACGAACAAGCGCAATGTTATTTGTTGCGTAGTGACGTGTGTGTTCAAGTAAGCCAGGTATGAGCAGATTCAACGCAATACGCTGTATTTAATATATCATGATGACTCACGATTTGAGTATTTGCGCTAAATCTGAGAGATTTGGCTTACACGAAGTTCCCCAGAAAAGTGAGTAAACATTGTGATTCGTGACACGACAAATTGGCTAGTGATATGACAGCGTTACCCGCCACAGTTGATTTTAACCTGCATTTGGCGGATGTTAATTTCGAACCCTGGTTACCAACCTTGCTTTTGATTTCTTCATCAGAAATCAACAGCCTTGAGCGTGTATTGATTATGGAATAATGTTGCATTCAGTACCTGTATCTATCTTGAATTTTGTTTTATTACCATTCAGTTTGATGGTTACCATCCAATAATCTCCATTTCTTGCAATCACAGCATCCACATATAATTCATTTTCTGAATCAGTCTCTTCAGACACAGTATTTATATTTTTCTGAGGTCAGGTGGACATGCATTTACTATCAAAATTATTCCTTTTCCCACATATTTTGCAATTTTCTCCGTATGCTGGATATGTACCTTTGTTGTGATCTTTTCCACAGAACTTACAGTTCTATATGATGTAACGTGACCTGCCTGGACCGTTGGCTTGTGTTCCGTGTGTTGTACGCGTTTTCTCACCGTGTGAACTTCTGCATCGGATGCAACCTGAATTTGAGACAGCTGTGTGTGGCGCGCCTCGGCAGCGCGGCACATTTAAATTTCTTTTTGCAAGTTTCTCTCAGCAGCCTGGCCCTGAGGATGTCGTTGCGAAGGCCTCAACTATTCTGTCCTTTATTAGACTGTCACATAATTGTCCGTACTCACATGACTTGGCTTTGTAGTCTAACAGGAGAAATAGGTTCCCATGTACCCTTTTTGGGAAGGAGGGTGTCCAGATCAATCCTGAGGCTCTGCTCAACCACACCAAGTCGTGTGACCGACAGGAACTTGACCTTGCTCTTCAAGATGACTCCACTCTCAACATCATCAGGCATTATCTTGATCAAGACAAGGTCCACAAGGGTCATTCACCATAGTATGGCAACTTTGGGCAGCTCTTGCCCCCCAGGGGTACAACTTACACCCCATTATCAGGTATGTTCTTACAGAGCCTGCCAGCCTCTTTAAATGTGGAAACCCATATGTTTCTATGAATTCCTCGCTCAGAGCTATGACTCACCAAAATCCGTTGCAATGTTAAATCTATGCGGTTTTTTTCCCAATTTTCCACCCGCCGGGGCGAACATCGTAAGCCTGATCGCTTATAAAAGATATAGCACACCTCTTATCAATAGTCCGCATGATTTAACGTCTCATTCATGGGTCAATGACAAACAGGTCTAATGCAGGAAACTATTGCAAAAACAAAATAGCAAAAGTTATGAGTTATGAGCCTATTTTTAACCAATAAAGAGTAGTTATACCATGTCAATGACCTTTCCATTTGATTCCTGGTGTCAGAATTAAATGAGAAAGTGGGTTTATTTGTCTTTGTATGTTGTGTGGGTCAGGAGATATGAAAATCTGCATTTTTCACCACTAGCGATGACATCACTTCAAGATGACTGCTAAACGAACCCCATGGGACATTAGTTGACCTAGGGAAATATAATTTTTTTTTAACTAGATTTACATTAGGGTCCCAAAAAACATCAGATGCCCCTTATTGCAAGATGTAAAACAAATCTCTGAAGTCCCCAAAGTGTGAATGTGAAGTTTTGCTCATTGTGTCAACTAGACTCTCCCCTGTGAAGGCCTCATCTACACGACAGCCATCGAAACTGATCCATAACAAACCCGTCTCCATACCGGCGTGACTCTGATCTTCAACCGGATGGAACTGGATAATATTCTGATTGTTCCAAACAAATCTGACTTCTGACCTATAATGCTGCCTGAATCATAATTATACATCATATTGGCCAGAGCCATTCATTGGCCAGAGGAGAACTGGTCCCCCGACGTAGCCTGGGTCCTCCCAAGGTTTTTTTTTCTCCATTCTGCCACCTGATGGAGTTTTGGTTCCTTGCCACTGTCACCTTTTTCCACCTTTGTTGCCATTGGCTTGGCTTGCTTAGTTGAGGACATTAAATGTAACGTTTCATTTAATATTCAACAATAACATTGACACTATTATACAAGAACTGAACTGAGCTGGATGATGACATCACGGTTTACTCCAGAGCGGCTAATGAACTAAAATTATAAACTTTTTTAAAAACAAAATTGAAACATCACTGAACTTACTCAAGCTGGACCGTGACGCTATTTTCTTCTGGAAACGAACTTTTTTGCATTAATTTCCTTTTATCTCTGTAAAGCTGCTTTTAAACAATCTGTAAAAAGCGTTTTATAAATAAATGTGACTTGACTTGACTGGTGTAAAAATACTCACAATTTCTACCCAATATTTTTTTTTAGAGCTTGGCATATTATTTGAAATAAAATAAAATGTAAATTCATAAAAAATGTTTTAAAAAAGTATATATTTTTAAGAGTGCTCAGCAGCTGCAAAGGGGCACTTGTGAGTTTCTGAATCATACAGTGATGGACACCTGGACCGTAGGGACTTCACGGTCACGGACAAGCACAAGTAAAGACCACAAGTCTGCAAGTCCACAACAAGCGTCCCACTTGGGAAAATTAGGTTGAGCAGAGTTCAACTTTATACAAATGAGTAGCGATGCAATGACATGTACCAATGGGAGTGAAGACAATGGTGCTCATGTGATCTCCTGATACATTTGAATACTACAGTGACTCAGTGACCCCCAGCGAGTCTAACTTGTAGTGCTGGGAGTAATATTTGATTCTCTCAGGAGATACCTACCAGTTGGGCGTGTCATTTAATTAAAATAGGTTTAAAATATTCAAAGAACTGCATTTAGGCTAATTCCAGGAGCAAGTCACTACAGATTCATATCCTGGGAAACAATAAAAATTACGCAAGATAGCATGTGTGAGAAACTTGAGGAACTTGTTTTTGCATCTATGAGAACAGATTTGACTCAGTTTCGGTAACAGTTTCCTTGTTGATTTGTTTAATTGTTTGTTTCGGGAGTTCATGAATTGCATGTTGTTTTTTGTACTGTGCGTTTACTAGTGCTGTCACATTCTTATAGTACCAATCAGCAATGTAAAAAATGTACACCTACAGCAAGTCATTGAAACCCACAGAATGAGAGAGAAAGAGAATGATATACAGAAAGCCCGACATGAATCACTTAATGTGGAATGTCATTCATCCACTTGCATGTTTGGCTACAGGTAGAAGTCTGATAAGTTCTTGTCGGCTCTTTTAGGTCACCGCCACAGGATTTGAATCTATTCATAATACTACGACAGCTTCCACGCTGGCCCACATGAATAAATGACCCACCTGAGAATGTTTTTGAAATTATGAGCCATTTAGAGCATATCATTTTGAGAGGATTTTTTAGTTCATTCTTATATTCAACTTCAGGACATAACTCATCCTATCATCTCTGCTATAAACATATAATACCTCAAATCATGTGGCTTATTTAGGAGAGGTGCACTTCCACTTTGTAAGCGATGAGATTTACCTGGAAGACTAGTCGTACACTGAACGAGGGACTCAAGCCATGTAGAGACAAGGGGACTCATTTATAAAACGTACAGATTTGAACTGAGAGTATGTGTACGCTAAAATCAATGCCAACGTTCATATAAAAACGGTCTTTGACGTGGAAAAGTGCTTAGCGCTATGTCAGGGGTCTGAGCAGGCGTACGCACTTTTCCTTGTGGCAGAGTCATAGTACTGCGTGTATTGCATTTACTGGCAAGGAGTATCATAGCTTAATATTTCAATAAACTTAATATTTGAATGGAAATTAAACAACAGTTGACAGTTTGTTTGTTTGTTTGTTTGGGGGGGGGGTTTGTTGCAAAAATTAGAATCACATCACATTCTCACTTTATCTTACTTCCATAAATTTTTGAGTCAACTTGACTAAACAAATAATGAAAAAATATGCTCACAAAGGCTTAAATTTATTCCAAAGGCATTCTGTTAAATTTAGTTCTAGAAGATTAAAAAAGGTAAAAAAATAAAGTATCAATGTTAAAATGAATCAATATAATATAATACAAAATATTTTAAATAAGTCAGATAATTTTAAGCAAGACAAATATGTAACCCTAACTAATAAAATATTAGTTTAGTTACTACTATTGTGTGAACTATTGATGTCTGGAATAACTTTTTGTGATAGTGAATTAGTTGAATATTAGTGCTGCTGTTGAATTGGTTAAGGCTCTTCTGAAGACTCTGGAGGTCCATTTACACCAACTGGACGTACACCCGGAAGACTAGACTGTATAAGACTGTATATGTATTGAGGTATAAAATAATACCTGTTTCACCAGGCGTAGCGTACACATTGAGACTTGTTACACCTAGTCAATGATAGGTGTGAACTGAAAAGTCTTGACTTGTTTCCATGGTGAATATAAAAACACTGATACAATGATATGCTTCTAATATAGACCCTAGTCAGGATTTACACCATATTGAATTTTACGCAGATGAAAACAAGGCTGTGAGGTATAAAATATGTAAAGGTCTTAGATCACATGTAATTGTAACTTTCACAACTGTTTTATGGTTTTGGTCTACTGACAGCTTTTTGGAAAGATGCCTCATTGGTTAAAGTTTATACAAGAAAAAGTAACGAGAAACTGCACCAATCCTCTGGATATATACGGAGACAGAAAACTTATTGAAAAATTTCAGCAGGGCGGAACCGTGAGAATTAACTGACGAATTACAGATAGGAACAGATCACTGTGTGGTTGTTTCACAATCAGTGTAATTTATTTTTCATTTTTTGTCTCAGCAGTCATTTTTAATACATTTGATATTTAACTATTGTAATGTTGTGAAATGTGCCAGTGTGGATGCTGGGCTAAGCTGCACCAAGTCATAGTTTAGATGGTGGAGTGCAATTGACTCCAACCTCTAGATTTGTCTCTCAAATTTGTATTTTGAAAATAAAAAACTGCGATGCAATTACATTTTTTCAAAAGCTTTAAGACATAAAACACTAAATAGTATTTTGTATTTCACATTAGAGCTGCACAATAATGGATAAATTGAGAGTCATGATTCTTTTTTTTCTCAAACAGAGATCGTGATTTTCCTATGATTCTCAACAGACAACTAAACAAAATAACATGTGATTTACAAGAGGTTCTGACAAAATGTTAATTGCTACAGTCTATTTAAAATGCTTAATTAATCTGAATGTATTCTTTTATCATCAACTTCTGGCAGCGTTTCTGAGGAATCTTTAGCCTATTGCTCATGAGCAATGGCCTCCAGTTCAGTAATATTCCTGAGTTTGTGTGCTGCAACCGCCTTCTTTACATCCCCACCAGAGATTGTCTATGGGGTTCAAGTCAGGGGACTGGGATAGCCACTGTAGAATCTTTCAGGTATTCTTTTGTAATAAAGCCTTGGTGGAATTTGAGGTATGCTTTGTCTTGTTGGAAGGTCGAATGACGCCCAAGTTTCAGCTTCCTCGCTGACGGCATGACGTTTTCTAGGATTTCCTGTTACTTCAATGAATCCATATTGCCTTTCACACGCTGCAGGTTTCCAGTGCCAGAGGATGCAAAGCAGCCCCCGAGCATCACCGAACACCACCATGCTTAACTGTAGACCGTGTCCTTTTCAACATATGATACATTCTTCTTCCTCCGGACATACCACTGATCCATAGGGCCGAAAAGTTTCACTTTTCTTGTGCTTTCGGGTCGGTAGTGGTGTACGTCTTGGAGTTCTGGCATGGAGACCTACATGCGTTTAGTACCTCCCTTACTGTGAAAGCTGAAACCTCACTGCCTGTAAGTCTTGCTGCAGGTCTTTTGCAGTCACTTGAGGGTTGGTTGATAGCTTTTTGATAGCTTTTTTAACTTTGAACTTGCGAACTAGGCCTATTCTTTCAATGATGTCTCTAGGAACATTCAGTGCCATTAATATGAATATTTGTAACACTGAAATAACAAAACAGTGTGGTTGAAAAGCCAGTTTGTAAAGCTGTTTCATATGTTTCATATTTATGACAACTGCTTTCTCTGGATCAGCAGCAGAGCCAAAGCAAATTTTAATGTTCCGGTATGATTTTGTCAAAGAGTTAATAGACAAAGGCGAATCATATTCATCAGGGCCCGACTGAGCAACAATGGTGTGAGGACCCTCTCGGACAGGCTCTGTTTATTTAGGAATGAGATTGCGTGGGTGTTCGAATCGCGATCTTTAAACGATTAACCGTGCAGCTCTACATGTATCTGAAATACTTCCCATCTCTGCCCATAACAACATAGAAACAACGCAGCAATGTATTAAAACCAACTCAGAACATCTTAGCAATTGCATAGCAATGAATGACAACCTCCTAGCAACCACATATCAACACTCAACACTCTGCATAACACAACATTCACATCACAGCACACATGATAAAAACAACCCCTGCATATCAACCCCCTGGCAGCCACCCATAACATTCTAGCAAAAACACAGCAACGTGTTAAAACAATTCAGAACACCTTACCAACTGCATAGCAACCACCAAGAACCCCTTTGCAACACACTAAAAAAACACTTGCACTAAAAAAACGTAACTGTATAGCAACTCTCTGGCAACATCTCAGCAACTTAAAAAAAAAAATTTGTTTTCAGGCCATGTTGTTAGCTGCACTAGGTGGCTAAAATACACGCGCAAACACAGTCATCGAGAATGCTTTTGATCGTTTCTTTTGTTTGGGTCGGCATAACCACTCTAGCCCTTTTGTTGCTGATGTTTGCGTGTGCTGTTAGTAGGGCTACCCTTGATTGAAGTAGTCTGAAGTGCCTCTTGAACTCTTTTTCAAGCCCCTTTAACCTCTGAAAACAGAGCATGGTCACACAGAGGCTTGTTTATTATTCTTTTAAGGTCAATCATCACATTAGATAAAAATATGGGTGGGATGGTTTTTATGTAACATTGAGCTGGTTCAGTCCAGTTGGACCTGTCATCCCCTCAAAAATGCATTTCAGATAAACCTTAAAACTTCCAGCTGTGAAATTTTTAGCTCGCTAGTCAACAACGTCCACATTCTCGGGCTTGAAAAAAAAAGTGCTGGAACCAGTATGTGTGCATTGATATTGTGTTCTGTCATTGAACGCCCTATGACGACATTCCATGAGGGCAATCTAGGGTTTTAAAGCACAACCTGGTCAAAAAACTACAAGAATTTGCACTGTGATCAAACAGGAAATCATGGCTAAAGAGAAACTATAGACAAAATGTATTCATTGAAGATATGCGAGTGTTTGTAGTTGACAATACATTTTTGTTTTTCATATAGTATGAAAAACAAAACATCAAAACATATAGTATGCCCGTAAAATTTTTGACACTTCAGAGGGATTTAGAGAAATATCTTACAGCCATTGCATTAGATATCACATCAAACCAAGTAGCATTTGCAACCGAACGACATTGGACCTTCTCACAGAACTAACATCAAAGCCATTTTTCACAATGTTTTTTTTTTCAACAGCTGTGTCAGTGATTTCACACAGGTGTCCTAGCAGAGTAACCACAGGTGTAGTTTATCTCATTAACTATGAACATGATCCACTGATTTTTGACACCCACAGGGTAACTTACATTGATTTTGTGTTCATTTTTAACAGAATGTCTATTTTGAAACCTAACAAATTTATTTTTGTGAACAAAGCTTCATAAAATAAATACCATTTGATTTGAAATTTTGTTATCTAATGCAATGACACTGAGATATTTTATACATGACTATGACAGAGTTGTCAAAAAGGACTTTGGTACCAAGTCGGTACTGAAATTTAAAAAAGTGATGCTTTGAGCGCTGTTGAGCGGAATCGTTCTTTTACTATTCCGGAATGCTCAACAGCGCTCAAAGAATCATCATTGTAAAATTTCAGTAGCCTACCGACTTGGCATTGGTAATAAAAATAAAAATATTTCTCATAAAACAAAGGAAAAATAATTTTAAAAAGCACAACAGCATGCACAATGCACCAAAAGCCAATGAACCTCAAAGAAAATATCTTCAAAAATATTTATCCAGAGGTCATTAGGTCAGTGCCAAACATTTCAATATCACACCATCATCAGTGTCTTAGTAGAAATTGCACACCTGATTGTATTTATAAATTAGTTTACCATAATTTAACATTTTTCAAACAATTACATATTGTATACTTTATCTACAACCTCAAATCAGAAAAAGCTGGGACATTTTGTAAAATACAATAAAATCAAGAATCTGTGATTTGTTCATTCTATTTAACCTTTTATTAGCTGACAAAAGTACAAAGAAACAGTTTCCAATGTTTTCACTGACCAACATAATTCTATTTTGTAAATATGAACAAATTTTTATTTTGATGGCTGCAACACACCCCAAAAAAGATGGGACAGAGACATGTTTACCACTGTGTCACATCACCTTTCCTTTTAATTACACTTTTTAATCATTTGGGAGTTGAGGATACTAATTGTTGGAGTTTTGCTAGTGGAATATTTGCCCAATCTTGTCTGATACAAGAAAGCCACTCAACAGTCTGTGGTCATCGTTGCCTGATTCTCCTTTTCATGATGGGTCATACATTTTCCATAAGACACAAATCTTGACTGCAGTAAACAGGCAGGCCCATCCCTTCTATGGTGCAGAGTGTCTAGAAACCACTCAGTCTTAGCATGTGCAGAATGAGGCCTGGCATTGTCTTGTTTCCCAGGACAGATGTCATCTTGATGGCAGTTTATGTCTCTGTACAATCCAAAAACATGCCTCCATGTCAATGGTACCTTCACAATAATGCAAGTTACCCATACCGTTTGCAATGATGCACCTCAATACCAGCACAGATGTTTGCTTTTGCACCTGTCGCTGGTGAAAGTCTGGTTGGTCACTTTCGTCTTTGGGACTGAGAACTCGATGTCCATTTTCTCCCAAAAACGAGCTGAAACATGGACTCATCTGACCACAGCACACATGTCCACTGTCTTCTAGACAATCTGAGATGAGCTCAGGCCCAGAGAACTCGCCGGCATCTCCACACAGAACTGATGTAAAGCTTTCTCCTTGCGTAACAGAGATTCAAGTGGTATTTCTGAATGCAGAGTCAGACTGTGTTCAGTGAAAACGTTTTTTCAAATTACTCCTGAGCGCATGTGTCTATATTTAACGGATTAGCATGATGGTATCTTGTGCAATGCCATCTGAGGGCTCAAAGGTCACACACATTCAACAGAGGTCTACTGCCTGGCCCAACACAGACTGAGATTTCTCTGGATTCCCTGAATCTTGTGACAATATTATGTTTGGAAGATGATGAAAGGCATAAATGCTTTGCAATCTTGCATTGAGAAATGTGATTTTTAATTGTTTGACAATTCTCTCAAGATATTTGGCACAAAGTGATGAGCCATGACCCATCTTTGCTTGAAAAGACTGAGAAGCACTTTTACACCCAAACATGATACCCTCAACTATTACCAATTCACCTGTTCATTGTGGACTGTTTTAAAAGAGTTGGATAATCTAATTTGGATAATCTTTTCACTTTTATTTGGTCTCTGTCCCAACTTTTTTGGGGTGTGTTGCAGCCATCAAAATCAAAATTTGTTCATATTTACAAAATACAATTATGTTGGTCAGTGAAAACATTGGAAAACGTTTCTTTGTACTTTTGTCAGCTAATAAAAGGTTAAATAGAATGAACAAATCACAGATTCTTGATTTTATTTCATTTTACAAAATGTCCCACCTTTTTCTGATTTGGGGTTGTAATAATATACAATCCTGGGCAAAAAAAGAAAAGAAAGAAGGGCCAAGACAAAAATGGCACAATATTTAGTGGTCTTAATTATTTTAATCACAGATCAGGAAATTAGAACGAATTTCACAAATACTGTAGATAAAGTAACAGCACAGAATAGCCTAGTGTTGCAGCACAGAAGAGTTAGTGTTGCCTCAATGTTAATGGCTTCAAACAGTTCATTTAAGTTTAATGTGAGACCAAATATACACTATAGGGTTGAAATCTGGACTCTGACCAGGCCAAAACATGAGCCTGATAGACTTGTTCTCAAGCCACTTCTTGGTTATCTTTGCAGTTTTATATATTTTGAGCATACCTGAAAGTGCATAAATCCGTGTTTCTTAAAATTGTTAGTTCACCCAAAAGTTCTGTCATAAATGTTGTTTCAAACCCATAAGAGTTTTGTTCATCTTTAAACCCCCAAAATATCTGTCCCTCCATTGAAAGTCTATGCATCCACAAATGTGATGCTTGAACAAGGTCATTAACACATTACAAACAAAATTCTTTTGAACCGAGTGGTTTAATCCAAGTCTTCTGCAGAGGCACAGTCACTTTATATAATAAACAGATTTAGTTTAGACTTTAATTCACATATAAACACTGATCAACGCCCACACATAGAAACACATTAAATATGATAAACAGAAGCTCAACTGGTTTAACGAACTTATAGTTCAGGTTGCAACTTTTAATGGAGGGAAAGAAATCTCCCAGGTTTCAATAAAAATATTTTCATTAGTGTTTCTAAGATGAACGAAAGTTTAAAACAACATATGTTGGTAAATTATGACAATTTTCATTTTTTTCATACAAACATGAGACTCTAATGATGAGTTTAAATGAGCTCATAGAAACGGCAATATAATTTCAAAAGAATTAAAACTTCAATTGTAGATGAAGCAGATCATGTCACGTAGGACACTATCCAAATGTTTTCACAACTTTTGAGGCATTACAGAGAGCTAAAAAAAATCTGGATGACGTAAAGCTAACATTTTTAGTAACATCTTTCAACTACAACCAAACCCAAAACAGACTTTTCATTCTCTCTCATTTGCTGCATTATTCCATGAAGCACCCTCTATAAATCCAGTTGTTCATGTAGCAGTACTTAAAATGTCAATTCTGTTAATATTTAACAGAGTTAAAACAAGGTTGTGGACAAGAGGTGTACTCTGGTGCCTAGCAATGTAATGTTTGCAGAAAGGATAACCAACCATCTTACACAACAACAGCATAGGCCTATAGCCTAGACTTATTAGAATATTAGCTTCAGGACAAATAGTTTTCATTACATGAAAAGTATAGGCTATTTCATTTGATCGTTTCTTAAAACATACTGACTAACTTTGATAATAGTGAATTCAATATTAACATTCCTGAACTGACTTTCAATAGCCTCCTCCCCCATCAAACACACACACACACACACACACACACACACACACACCTGGCGGTTTCAGCTGAGCTTTAACACCCACGGGTGGGGTTACATATGCACACTGCCATGTTTAAAGAAGACTCACGGTCAGCTGGATAGCCTCCTCCTCCTTTTCTCTCCAACCTGGTGGTTCAGGTTTGTCTCACCTTATTTCGGAAGCACAGCAGATCAGAAGTCAGCAGGAACAGCGTGAGCTGTGCAAACTGATTCCCGCCAAACAAATCCCCCCTCAGGCCTCTGCCGGTAAGCAGTTTATCCGTATTTCTGTATCAGTCGTCACGAGCACAAGAAAAGTTCATTGTGATTTGTTTTTTTACAAGTAAGAGAGAAGTTTTTGAATCTAGGAATGATTTGGTGAAAAATAAATAGCCAAAAGAGTCTTGTGATGTCTAAACCAAACATAGAGCTTATAATATAATTTTAAAACTAAGCAATAAAAAATTACAATAACAACTGAGCGTATAACGTATGTTACAAAGCTTTTTTAACAAACCTATCACAGTCACAATCGTGTTGTTTTCCGAGTATCAGCACGGCAGTTTTAAACCAACAGCACGACTGCAAATATGATATAATTTTATACAACAGTTTAATTAACTATAAGTTGAAGTCAACAACTTATATTTCAGTCACAATTTTGCCAGTAGCTTAACATTTTCCGAAATCCCAAATCCGCGCGATCAACCGTTGTCTAAAGTCAGAGCAAAACACAGAGCTGGCGTAACGTTAGTGATGGAATCAATGTGTTTGAATTAATCGGTTGAGTGAATAATTCAATGTCTCATTCTGAAAAGCTGTTCAGAATAACATAATACCATAGTACTAATCCTCTTAATCATCTTTTCGTTCATCTTTGGAACACAGATGTTTTTAATAAAGTCTGAGGAATTTCTGTCCATCCGTTGACTGCTAATGCAAGTTTGACTCTTCAAAAAGTCCATAAAGAGATTGTAAAACTTATACATATGAATTGAGCGGTTTAGTCCAAATTTTCTTAAGAGACTTGATCGCTTTATGATGAATGGTTTGAATTTAGGCTTTTATTCACATATAAACATTAATCAACGTCAACGCACATCAGATCTGGTAAACGGAAGCTCAAGTTGTGTTGGCCGTTAATATAGTTAGTGGAAATAGGTCTTGTTGTATAATGTGTGTTTTAAAATGTCTTGTTAGGCAGTCTCCTGTTTGCAATGTACAAGCCTTGATTATTCATTTTTGCCCTTCTTCTCCAGCCTGACACCATGAATATCTCACTTGAGAACCCCTATGGTGATGTCACCATCCCTCGTGCCAAGTTGCGGGATCAGGGTGACTCCAGCACCATCATCATGAACCCAATGGCCTTAGAGAGCACCTATAACAACCGTAACTCTGCCTCAAACCCCTACAGCAGCTTCAAAACTCCAGGGGAGATCAACACCTCAGGTGTTCCGGTTTACGGAGAGGCCAGGAACGGCAGCCAGAACCCCCCTCCTTACAACAATCAGCCAGGATACACAGTGAAGGAGAGCGACGAGCAGGTGGGACGCTGCTATGCCTGTTGCTGCCGCTGCCGGAGGAGGAAGTAAGACCAGATGATGTACCCTGTGGGTTAACAGTTTGGAACCATCATTCAGCCTCCCAAATTTTGAAAGCTAAATGCCATATAGTTCTAAAATGACTGGATTTTAGGGCGTCTTAGCTATTACATAACCCTGGAGATCATACTATGGTTTGGACAAAACAAGAGCTGACCTTCTGTGACTGCACCGAAACCTGTTATATTAAATATTTACTTTTGGATTACTATGTCAAACAGTGCTTTGTTTAATTGGCACAGTTAAGTTTGGCTGGATTACTCTTTTTGGACCACTTTGAAGTAGCCTTACCTATGTGTGCCTCGTACAATGGCATGCTGAGATACTCCCCTTCATTCTTGCGTCACCCAATTGTTCTCGTACACTTTCTGAAAGTCTTACGTTTTTTTTTGAATAATTTTGTTGTTAATGGAGTGTTTCTTTAAATTATGACACTGAACTGGTGTACACAGAAGGTTAGGCTCTCTTCACAATATGTCCTGGTGGGCTTCTCCAAGTTTTCATTTGGTTTTTGAACCACACCCTGACGTGCCGTCAGACACAGGTCAGTGAAACTTGAGGAAGAACTCTCGTTCTTTTTCTAAAGAATATACAAAAGGACACTGTCATCTCTTCCTGCACAAGGAGTGTTGTGGCATCCAGGTTTCTATTGAACAAGCTTTTCTGGTTGCTGTAGACACTGCTGACGCATCGTGTCTATTGGTAAAGCTGCCAAAGAGACTGTTGAGTGTTAGATAAAATATTTATAGTACTGATATTATTTTATCGTAAGCAATATTATAGTTACATTTAATACAATGGGGCATGGACAGTTTTTTTTGGCCATAAGACTGTGAGCCTGAGTACTAAAATATGCCAACCAAATGTTTTGGATGTCTGTATTATATGTTAGGCACGATGATCAATATATTTTTTGATACATAAAATCACTTTTGTCTCCATAAACAATTGTCTTTTTACTTAAGAAACTACTCGCTGCTTCTAACCTGATGACTCAGTCAGTCTTTGTGATGACAAATACTTTCTAGCTGAGCAAAGGCAGTATATACGCGGCTGAACCGGTTTGGGATGCAGTGGCCTTAGAGCAAGTTCCTGGAACAACAGATGTATAGTCATGTGGAGTCTAGAACAGCCGGTTTACAGGTGTAAAAGATTTAAGATTTAAAGATACTTTGTTACCTGGAATCTGCAGCGCAGTACACTGTGCATAGGGTTAAAATTACGGTCCACTATTGATATACAATATTATTTATTTAGATTTATTTAGATTTATTTTCAGGAGTTCATTAAGAATCAACCAAAATTTTGCAAAGACAGTTTAGGAGAGACATTTGAAACACTTCATTCTCAAGGAAATGGTGGATTCAGAGGGAAACACTCACTTTAAAAGTTAAAAACCGTTAACATGCTGGTTAATTGGTTCTGGTCGACTTATACAGGTCCTTCTCAAAAAATTAGCATATTGTGATAAAGTTCATTATTTTCCATAATGTAATGATAAAAAATAAACTTTCATATATTTTAGATTCATTGCACACCATCTAAAATATTTCAGGTCTTTTATTGTTTTAATACTGATGATTTTGGCATACAGCTCATGAAACCCCAAAATTCCTATCTCAAAAAATTTGCATATCATGAAAAGGTTCTCTAAACCAGCTATTAACATGAGTTTTTAAAAGAGTTTTTAAAAGCCTCAGGAATCTTTTGCAGGTGTTTAGAGTTAATAAGTTGATTCAGATGATTAGGTTAATAGCTCGTTTAGAGACCCTTTTCATGATATGCTAATTTTTTGAGATAGGAATTTTGGGTTTTCATGAGCTGTATGCCAAAATCTTCAGTATTAAAACAATAAAAGACCTGAAATATTTCAGTTGGTGTGCAATGAATCTAAAATATATGAAAGTTTAATTTTTATCATTGCATTATGGAAAATAATGAACTTTATCACAATATGCTAATTTTTTGAGAAGGACCTGTATGTATATGTGTGTGTATATATATATATATATATATTTGCATAATTGTGCAAGAAATCATGTTTGCTATCAAACTGTTCTCCTAAAACACACAGTGTTGGGTGCAGTTAATGGGTTGCATTAAAGGTAATAGTTCACCCAAAAATAAAAATTCTCATCATTTACTTACCCTCAAGTTGTTTCAAACCTGTATGAGTTTCTTCTGTTGAACACAAAAGAAGATATTTTGAAGAATGTTGGTAATCAAACAGTTGACAGCACCTATTGACCATGGTAGGAAAAAATACTATGGAAGTCGATGGCTACCATTAACTGTCGTAACCAACATTCTTTAAAATATCTAGTTTTCAAACTCATACAAGTTTGGAACAACTTGATGGGAAGTAAATGATGACAATTTTCATTTTTAGGTGAACTATACCTTTAAATACTGCATAGACTATACAATTCTATATAAATAATAGAGGATTTAACATCAAAATTGAATGTCTAATGTTAAAATCTACGTCTTAATGTAACCTTCTCCCTTTAAATACTTTCGTCATTTTAAGAATAATTTATGCAGTTTTATATTATTTATTTGAAAGAATTAAAGTGGCAGTTTCATGCCTATGCTTGTAACTGGTTGATGTTGATATGGGATTTAGAAAGCAATTAGTAATAATTTATGCAATACTTTTTTAGAGAGAATAATTATAACAGTAATCTTATTAAACTGTTGAAGATGTGATTAACTATTAGTAGCTAGTCATTAATTATATTTTTAGAGTAGTTTACCCAATCCCTTAATCCCTTTGTAAAACTCATGGTAATAATGCAATTTAATAAATTAATTCGGGATCTCATTCAAACAGCTTTCAGAAGCGTTGTTGACAGTGGTGGTTACTATCAGGTTTACACAATTTTATTGAAAGAGCAGTTGGTTAACTGTAGTAACAAATTTATGGTTATGCCTTAACTTGTTAATAGTGACAGGTTAAAATTACGGTAAATATAACGCAGCTGTTATGATAGCATGGATGGGTATCATTAACACACATACACACACACACACACACACACACACACACGCACACACACACACACACACGCACACACACGAGATTAAGGGGGAAATATACATAACAAGGACAAACGTGCTTAGTTCTTAGGAGATGAATGGAAATAAATATTTATTTGGTTCTCACGTAAATAAACTTTAGCTGCAGACTTCAACTAGCACCAGTAGGGGGAGTGCGCATATTTAAAATACAACCCTCATAAACATATGACTGCAGCAGAAGGCAAGTTAAAAGAAAGCAGTTTTCACTGCTGTGCTGATTGTTGTTACAGTGACGGGTTGGGATGGAAATACCATGTTAGCGATTTATTGCCATATTTAAGCATATGTGATACTAAAGTTGTTACTAAATATCCCTGTCTAAATAATTCTTAGCAAGCCACATATGAAATGCGTAGGCTACAGAAAAACGCATGGTTGCCAGCCATGACGCCACTGCGGCATATATGTTGTTTTCAATATAAATCTATTTTTATTTGCATAATTATAATACACATAACCATGTTACCCTATATAACCTGAGAGATAACATGTAGGCCTAATTTAGCCTATGTACTTTTCCCCCACAGTGACAGCCAAATTATTAAATCATGATTTTTTTTTTAACAACCATACCCATTTTGATGTTGGGAAGAAATAAAGATAATTATATAAAAATGTTAGTCTAAATGTTAGTTTGTCAACTACTGTATTTACTTGAGAAGGTAGCTAAGGATGCAAGCTGTAGCCTATCACAGTAGTGGAATGGGCAACTGCTGGTAAAATGAATAGTAAAATGATAGTAACTAAATGTTTGCTTAATCGGTTTATTTTTTTCTGAAGGTCATAGAAACGTTCAAGGCTTATTGAAACAGGCGTGTCTTCGTCCGCGTGAGTGTGTTGCTCTGGCTGTGATTGGAGGATGGAGAAGAAACGAGAAGCTTCTAGAAGTGAACACGCGGGGGCGCCTGGAGGGGTCGCGCGGACAGTCCTCCTGCACTGCACTCTCTAGGGGTGCTCGATTACGATTCCTGACTCAATTCCCCGAATAAACAAGGGTCGGCAATACCTTCATTAAAACAATATAGAGATAGCATTACCTTGAAATTATATCACCATTGTTTCCTAGTGGTTTCCAGTAAATGCCTAATTTTATAGAGGCAAAAACTGGAAAAGCCTTGGCCGAACTCTTTTTGAAGTCACTACTGCACCGGGGCGCTTTGTGTGCTTGTAGGTTGTAAGATGTCCTGACTAGGTAGTTGACAAATACCGTAAGCATTTTGCTTGAACAAAAGCAGAAAATATTAGTTTAAAATCGGCATGAATCGTGCAATTCATTACATTAGTCATGTGGGTAGTAACAGCTTAATTTTAAAGAGTACGAATATTCTATGCAGTCTTTTTAATGAATAATTATAAAAATGCCCTTTAAATAATTTTAAATGAACTAAACGTTACACCTCTTGACATTTTAATTCCACAGACTTTGTTCATTATTAATCAGCATTAAGTAATGATGAATGACTTTCCTCAAATACCATGGTCAGATGTCTCCTCTTTATATTCCCCCATGTATAAATACAGTATACAACTTTCCTGAGAAGCTTATTGTACTAATCCACCATAAACCTTGTTAATATTCCACTTGTTTTGCCTTTAACAGTTATGTAAACTGCCAAATACTTCACAAATTATTGAAAGGGTAAAAAAAAAAATATCTGTGAAGCCAGCACTCATGAGTTCCTGATCAAGAAGCAACAACCCTTGTGGTCAAAACCAATGATGGCATTAAATGATTATTCCAATATCACAACAACAAACTTTTTATATAATCTTCAAAATTTATTATTGACATGTTTCTTGCACTTGGAACTAGTTTGTAATTAATGTCTATGTTACATGAATTGTATTAATAAGACTTTTCTTTAAAATAATTTCCACAACAAGCTGTGCTTGGTGCACAGAAAAGCCCAGTGTTTGGTTTTCAAAACATTCAAAGCAATATTTCCAGAGTCCTCTCCCTAATCTTCATACAGGCGTGGTCTAGAAGATTAAGGGAGTCTGGAGGGTCTTTATCCTTAGTTTAGAGTGTAGTCTGTTGAACTTGCTAGGTGCTGGTTAATCAAACAGAAAAGTCCAAGAACACAAGCCATAAGAGCACAAGAACTCGGATTCATATCAAAAGGGCAAAAAAACGTGTGTTAGTAAAAAATAGATCTTGCGTTTTGGCACTAATCAAGTTGAGACAGCAAAATACTTTACATCAATCTCCCAACTAATCACTAGACCAACAAGCAAAGGCATAATTTAATGCCAGAGAACAACGGCAGTGATTATTGTCACATCTTTTCCAAAACTTTTTCTTAGCGAGTAAATGTGGCCAAGATTTTACTGTCAAAATGGCTTGCACCTTGGTGAAGAGCAAAAGTTGGACGGTTTTAAAGATGAGTGTCTGATAAAAATTAAGGAACCAAATAACGATGGTCTCTCATACATTCCCAAGGCTTGCAAAGTTAGCTGTGGAAATCTTCAAACCCTTCACACAGGTCGACTCCAGCCGAAGGCAATATGGGCGAACACAGAAAAACAAAACAACCGTTTTACTAAAAACAAATAGAAAAATAATTTAGAGCCCAAAAAAACTGGATGGCATTTCATGATAAACAAATATTTCACAACATGATGGTCTAAGCATTGCCTTAAAAGTATTTTACAACAACAACAAAATCCTAACAAAATGACTGGGAGAACCCAATGGCAATAATGCAACAGTGGTGGTTGTGTGAGTACATATGAACACACATGTATCTCAGTTTAAACAGAGTACATCTCTGCAAATTTGAGTGTATTAGTTTGAGACCCTGAATGCATCTACACACAGATTAGCGTGTCCATCAGCAGATTTTGAACCCCTCTCGTCTGCGTTACATCGTCCCGAGAGGTTCTCCAAAACGGATCTTCTGGCCTGCTTGCAAATTAAAGGTAAAATCCCGTGGAGCTTCGAATAACAGTACAATAGTGGAGCCCAAGTTGAACTCGCCCAGGTGCTCTCCTTTTCTCATGCTCACGCCTTCCTGGTTGTTGTTTGTTACGTAGCTGAAATCGTTGTACGTTCCTTTGTTGTACCGAGGGTTGTTGGTACGGAGCTCCTAAAGAGAAAAAAGCAGCTTGTTAATGTCGATGCACTAAAACAGAATTGGTACAGGCCTTTTAAAAATCCAACTTATAACAGATGGGAAACCTCCCTTTTCATTTTAATATGAATAAAATCCAAATCCATTAGGTTTAGTGAAAACATGCAATTTAAGTAATGCATCAGGGTCACAGCTCAATCCTGCTAGTGAAATACCACTTATCAAGTCAGGATACAACAAACAGGTGCTACTGCCATCTACTCACACATTAACACATTGAAACTTGCCGGCCTCGAAAAGTTATTAAAGACATCGTTAAAATAGTCCAAGTGACTACAGTGGCTCAATCTTAAGTTTATCAAGCGACGAGAATACTTTTTGTGCGCAAAAACAAACATAAATAACAGCTTTATTTCAACTATTCATTTCCTTCTCTTTGGGCCTCTAGTCAGTTAAACTAGTGTAATTGCGTAGAGCTACGTCACACGTAGGCTCACTATTGGCCGACGCTGGTCATGTGTGTGATGCGTGTGACGTACAACAACAGAAGCTTAAGCTGTTAAACTAGTAACCTGACTCGAGGCCCACAGAGAAGGAAATGTATAGTTGAAATAAAGTAGTTATTTTTGGGGTTTTTGCACACAAAGTATTCTCCTCGTTTGATAAACTTAAGATTGAGCCACTGTAGTCACTTGGACTATTTTTACGATGTCTTTAATAAGTTTGAGGCCGGCAAGTTCAATCCCTCAAGAAGCCTATGGACTAGTATGGAGGAGTGATCCAGCTCTCAGATTTCATCAAAAATATCTTAATTCGTGTTCCGAAGATGAACAAAGGTCTTACGGGGTTGGAACAACATTTAACAACAGGAGTAAACATTTTTGGGTGAACTATCCCTTTAACTAACCCACTAACCCAAGCACTTGTTCAACACGAGTATCTATTGTTTTTGTTTTATTATTATATTTTCAAATTAGCTTTAATTTATTTTTACTTCACTCATGGTAATTAGTTCAACTTTTTTTAATTTCAGTTTTTCATCTAATATTTAGGCTATTTTATTTTATTTCACATTTATAACAAAACAAAAAATTCTTGGTAATTGAAATGGTGAACAATAACACTCCTA
The DNA here is from genome assembly GCF_051911475.1 of Siphateles boraxobius. Classification (NCBI taxonomy): domain Eukaryota; kingdom Metazoa; phylum Chordata; class Actinopteri; order Cypriniformes; family Leuciscidae; genus Siphateles; species Siphateles boraxobius. The sequence continues at coordinate 4,069,742 of NW_027509182.1, forward strand.
CGGTCGGCATCGTAAAAGCCTGTCCAAGAAGTTTCATTTAAAGAATTGCTGCTACAGCTTTCAAAGCAGAAAATATTTTGTGAACAACATCTCAGCACTGCTGGACAAATCGCTTACTGTGGGCAATGTTCCTGAATTTACGCAAAATCCACAGGTTCATCTGTAAGGTGTTGTGGAGAGGGCTAAAAACCATCTTTTGGTGATTTTTTTATGGTGTGCTACTTACTCCTGGGAGCCAGCCAGACCCGACAGATGACTGCTTTAAAAATAGTTGCAGTACAAAAATTGCTCAACAAGCAGCTGGATGCCATGAACTAGATGTTACACAACCACAATACTTCTAATCTAACAGCTATGACCTTATGAACCAAGATGAATTAATGAACTTAGCCAATGCACTCTGGATATACTGAAGCGCAACTTTCAGCCTTTGTTCTCTCTTCAATCTATATTGGCTTCTTTCTTAATAGGACTTAACACCTTTTATTACAGGAAACTATTTGTTAAATATCCGGACCAGTAGTCTAGGTGTTACATTTTTGTATCAGTTTCACCAGTCTGCTATGATACGATTGACCAGTCAAATACCATCTTGCTTCAGTAGGAAATGCTTCTTAGCAAACTTTTCGATATAATGGTGTCGACTGCAAAGAATCGTTAACATGAGGTTTGTCCGTCGCAGAGTTCTCTCCTTGTTTGTAGTCAACCTTTCAAACCGGATGACTATATTTTTCGTTTAATAGGAGTGTAACGGAACACGTATTCATCCCGAACCATACGGTATGGACATCACGGTTCAATGCATGCAGTAACAAGACGAATACAGTCAGTCACAGGCGATCCACACTTCAATCCAAAAGTGCGGTAATACAACGCTGTTTGCTACCAGTAAAAAGCACAGAAGAGATGATCGATCGATGTTTACATCTCTTCAAATGTGGAAAGATATCAATCAAACAGCTTAAGAATATTATCTCACGTAGCATTACATTTACCTCAGGCACTTAGTGTCGACAGCAGGTTAGTTCGCTAGAAAATTGAACACTAGAGAAGCATTTCATATATGCACTATTAGCCTATTCATTATATTTACTTAACCTTTTAATTTCTTGATTACTTAATGTACGTTTAAATAAATTTGTCATGAAAACAAGTTATGACAGCCCTTTGTGTAAATGATTATATTTCAAAAATGAATTAGAGTAGAAAATTAAGTTTATAATTAGATTTAGAAGGTTTTTTTTGAGTGTTGATTATTCTTATATCTAAAAATAAATAGCAACTGAATATAATAATTTACACTCTGTTGTTATTTGCAACCTTGAATATTATAGTAATGTGTAAGTAAGGGCTCCCCACATAGTTTACTGCATTAACCAAGATAGATTTTTTTTTTATCCTTAAGACCGACCCCAGTTTAATAAAAAAAAAAGATTTTCACCCTATAACCTACTGTATCATACTTGCATATATTTGATACATATATTTCTCTAAAAGGACTTTAAATTATCAACATGATCAAAACTTTGCAGAAAAACATCTTTTAAACTTCTACATGCCTTTTTTCCTTGTGTATGAGGATATTCTCCTGTACCATACTATATGTGACCCTGGACCACAAACATTTTTGAAATGGAGATTTATACATCTGAAAACTGAATAAATAAGCTTTCCATTGATGTATGGTTTGTTAGGATAGGACAATCTGGAATCTTAGGGTGCAAAAAAATAATATCGAAACATTGAGAAAATCGCCTTTAAAGTTGTCCATTTATGTTTGCGATTGTGCTGCATTCACTCACATAAATAAATGTTTTATACATTTACAGTGGGAAATGTACAAAATATCTTCACAGAACATAATCAGTATTGTTGGCTATTGCCACAAATAAACCTGTGCTACCTGTGACTGGTTTTGTAGTCCAGCGGCACATATGATATATTTTTGGCTTAATTTTCAGGTGGAACTATTGCTTTAAACTCTCATTCTTGTACAGGAGCTAAATAAGAGCAATATGGGCATTTTAATCTGAGCTATGAACTTGTTACAAAAAACAAAACACAAACCTGCAGTGAAAAACAGTTCTAACCTTGTCAAAATAGATGCGTATAGATCCCACATTTGTCGCTCCTACAGCTGTGAGTGAAAAGAAACCGTGCGTCCACTCCCCACTCAAGACCACCCGCTCATTATGGCAGAAAAGTTCCTTGATCCATCGTGCAACTCCTGGGTTCACCGACATCAGAGAACCTATGATCCAAACATGTCAGACCACAAGCCATGCTTCAGTTATGTAACCAGGCACTGATGGTATCGCACTGCTCAGTCGCCATCAGATTAGAACAGACGCTTATAACTTAAGCAGTCAAGACCTAAAGTCCATGTTGATTTTCTAACAACAAATCATATTTTCAGAAAGCAAAACAGAGAGAGAGAAAGAGAAAGAGAGAAAGAGAAAGAGAGAAAGAAAGAGAAAGAGAGAGAGAGAGACTGACCTGGGAAGTGTCGTCTGTGTGCCACCCTCCAGTCTGTAGGCGAGTGGAAGCAATGGTAGTCACCTGGAGCCAGATAAACTACACAGTGAAACAACTCATTCCCCTCCGTTGTGACCAGGGCATCCTGGAATGTGCCAGGGTCATCCTCATCTTAACAGGACAAGAAAAATAAAACTGAGATAATTCAATTGTTTAATAGTTGTCAGGAAATCAAATATATTAGTGCGTTTATATCACATGGTCTATAAGCTTAGCATGATGTACTTTGTTGGTCGGATCAGATTTTAGGCTTAGTGCTTTCAATATTCATATCAATCTATAATTTCCCTCCGATTTTAGAGATGCACTACAGAACAAAAGATTGAGGTCAATTGTGTGTGTGTGTGTGTGTGTGTGTGTGTGTGTGTCTGTGTGTGTGTGTGTGTATCTATCTATATATATAGATAAAAAAAAAATCTTTTTCTGCAAGCCAAAGGCACATTAAATTGATCAAAGGTGAGAGTAATTTTTCTTTTATAATGTTACAAAAGGTTTCCATTTCAAATAGATGCTGTTCTTTTGAAATTTATATTCATCCGGAAAAACTATATTAGCATGATTTCTGAAGGTTCATGTGACACTGAATACTGGAGTAATTCAGTGTTGCCATCACAGGAATAAATTATATTTAAAAATATATTAAAATAGAAAACGGGTATTTTAAATTGTAATATTTTACAAGATTACAGTTTTTTTGATCAAATAAATGTAACCTTGGGGAGCAGAAAATACTTCTGTCAAAAACATTTAAATAAAAAAATCTTACCAACCCGACACTTTTGAACCCTAGTGTGGATTATGGCTAGTTAAAACGATCAACAAGCTTTTTTTTTAATAAGATTTTGATATTTTATAAAATTACTAGCAAAATTTGGCATCAGACAACCATACAGTGATCCAGAAATTCACAATACGGACTGGAGCAAAACATCTCGAAATGTATACCAAATTTTAAATGACGAAAAAACCCGAAACAATTTCCATTCAAACTGCTGTTGTCTTACGGTACAATAATGTACAATTCAGCTCTCATTTATTGTTGCTTTCACATGTCTTTCTTCAATGCCATCTCTGTTATATGAACTTACTTTCACTAACTGGATCCCGGACTGAAAGCGGATGGGATCAGAATTGCTTTGCCACTATTGTGGTAATCAGTACACGTCTTATTTTCCGCTGAATGTGCATGTAAATTGATTTTGAGTGAGTAACACTATTTCCTGCAATTGTGATTCTTTTCTTATGCCTGCTACAGACTGTGCGATTTCAGCAATCCTGTAAGATCATTACAAATGACACTGTGCGACATGTAGACTGTACGATGATGACACCTATTGAATCATAGGCTACGACGCAAATCAGCATTGCATAAATAAATGTTATCAGCATGCGCTAGTGGTAAACAAATAGAGCAAGATAAATTGCTTTTGGCAAATTCGCTTTTTACGTGTGCTGAAAAAAAAAAGACGAAGCGAAAGAGAAATATGGACGTGGCCATAGCTAGGGAAAAGAGGCCAACTTAGCATGGCAATTTTACAAATGGAGCTTGAGGCAAGTAGTTTTAAGTTAACGCAATGTCACATTGATCAATGTGTCATTTCATGTTGCATTTTTATTGGCTAGTCAGATGATGTAGGTCGTAGAAGCAAGCACAGTGTCAGAAATGTAGCATGATCATCTCAGTCAGAAAATTATCGCAGGCTATCTTTGGTCGCAAGATCGTGACAACTATCACCTCTATGGCATAGGACCACCGTTTAGGAGCCAAGACCACAGAAATCCCCACGATTGGTCACCTTTCGTCTGGGACAGCCCAAAATCATACAATGTGTACTGGGCACAAGCCATGTTTACAATCTAAAATTGATATGGTTGCTACGAAAACCTTGTATCCAAAATTTTCCAGGGTTAAAAAGATCCAAAATCAAGGACTTTTGACCAAGTAGTATGTTTCTGGATCAATGACAAATGTATTGAGACTTACTTCTGTTAGCTGTTAAACTCTCTGTCCAGGTGCGCGGCCCGAGGAACGTTTCCAGGGAGTAGGTCACTCCCTTCACCTGCTCTACCTCACAGTTCTTCACACGCCCAAAATGAAGGATCTTGCCATCAGCCGGACTGATCTGTGGAGCCAATGGTCATTCATTGTGTTAATATATTGTATGTTTAATATTTATTCATACTGTATTGAAAACTGACACGATTAGCTGTAAATAGTCTTTAGATTAAACATGCAATTACTTCAGACCCAGTAACAAATATAGGCAACAGCAAATTATGTAACTTTCCAGGGCTACCGTAAAAAAAAAAAAAGTTTTTGTTTTACCCCTTTGTGTAAAATATTTCCATCTACTCCGGTTTCCTGCTATATTGGCAGCAACGTAGCTCCTTTTTAAAATGAAATTTCATATTCTTTAAAAATGTGTAAAAACTATACAAAACCAAACAATGTTTAGATCCTTTATTGATTAAAGCCCATATATACTTGCAGGTCATCGAACCTAAACTATCACAAAGAGCGTGAAATGAAAATTCAATGCACATGCTTGCAAGTCTCTTCTCCTAGGTTTGCATATGAATGAAAGTGAATGGGAATTCAAAGAATGCCTCTTTCAACCGTTACAAACCCAGACTTACCACACAGTGCGAGTTGCACACCGGCCGGAGCTGAGGTTTGAGTTTGCGCCTAAAAAACTCGCCCAGGTTTCTGTAGTGCTGTAAATCCTCCACAGCCGCTTCTTTCATGTTGACTCCAAAAGTCCATATATACAATCTGAAGATAGGTTTCCGTAACCAAGTGGGCAGGTCCACCTGGTTCAAGCGACCCCAGGCTCTGGAGAGCAGTCGTGTGGGTATGGACTTGTAGATTGTAACCTACACCCAAGAGACACAGGGTTTGAAGACATGCACAAGTATCTTTATATTACACAACAGCAAAAGTTCACAGAGAGGAACGCTAGCACACATTGTGTCCCTATTATGCTTTTTAAAATCGTACCTTTCATGCAGTGTTTAACTTTTTTTTTTCAATGTTAAAGGTCTGCAGAGTTTTAAAGATCGAAGTACACGACAAATAAAGTTATTGTATCCTAAAAGAAAGAATTGATTCTGAATTGCTGAAACAAGTCATCATATGACAAACCCATGTAGATTTGTAACAAATTTGCATAATTCCAGCCTATGCTCTTCATTGGCTGCCTGGCAAACGTCATCTAAGACCCTGAGGAGCTGAAATACAGATATGATAATGTGCGTTTTGTTTCAGACCAATTTTTGTTAAACCAAATCACAACAGACTAGGCCATCTGACCAGTCAGAGCAGACTAAGCTCTTGTAAAGGAGGAGTTTAAAGAGACTGGATTCTTGATTGAACCGTTTCAGACACTGAGAAAAGAGGTGATGCTGCAATGTATATTATGAGAAAATTAAAGTGTTTTTTTAACTTGCATGTAAACCTGTTGTAGGAGACATTTAAAACAAAATTAGGAACCTTTAAAATAGAATAATGGGGCACATTAATAATTGCCACTTTGTTTCTTTATACATGATATTTGACTTTCTGTTGAGCATTCTGTTGTCAAATTAAGTAGGAATATCCCAGATCTGATTTAAATGGAAAATATTTGTAATGAACCAAAATATTCTTAATGTCACATAATTTGACATTTTCATGATAAGGCAAGGTTAGTTTAGTTCAGAAAGCAAAATGGTGCGACTCCCCCAAAATAATGATATTTATGAATAAAAATGCATTTTCCCTTGTAATATACAAGTAATATATTATATTTTGAGGATTATAATGATGTGAACAATGCAGGTGAGCATCTAAAGTCAAGCAGCTGTATATGAGTGCACCATGTGCTCCAGTGTTTGGATTCTCAGAGTGTTTAGATCAGTGTATCTCGCTGATCATTATTGATGTGGGCAAGAAGTGATCCTAGATCAGTGCTACAGATAGTACAGAGGCTGATGCATGACAGGAGCTGGCCTGGCTGTTCACTGTAAGTGGATTACTGTAGTTAGCTTCAATCCGAACTGACAGACAGGAAGCTAAATGCGGACTCTTGGGAGTCTTTCAAGGTGGTGGGTTGTAGATGATGGTTATGGGTTTAACAAGCAGGAAGTTAAGGATGAGAAATGTTGCCTGACCCAGAAAAGGCTCTTTATCCACAAAGTGTCATTTTACATTCGCACATTTTGAAACAAAATATAAATATTATGCCAAGATTGATACGTTTATAGTAAGCTCCAAAAATTAACAATCAATTACTTTTTAAAATAAAAGGAATTCAAATTAAGAACTCATGGTGTGTTCCAAGTCCTCCTGGGAAGTTCATATTTACGAGTTGAGAAGTGGCGTTTATGACGTCAGGAGCGTTCAAGTCATTTTTATCAGAGCAAGATCAAGGAGTACATTCTCTTAATTAACTACACAAAAATTCAGCAAGGTTTTTTGAACTCTACTTTTAGAAAATGAAGAACAAAGAATGCGTGTCAGGTGTGTTTGCTTTATCCGTTTAATTAATTTAGGAAGCCAATGTAAACTTTCTTGGTACATAATATATTGTATATTACAATGATATCATATTTTGTGCAGGCACTTCAGCTTATGGTGTTGTAAATAAAAACACCTGACAACGTCACTGCTAAATAACTATAAGTCTTGTGGTGTACAGATCGGGACTCAAATGAAATCCCCAACTTCCCACTGGTTTTTACGACTTTTTGGATGCGTTCATGTACATTCAACTCATAAATACAATCTTACCAACATGACTTAAATGCACTATTATATCCTAGAATATAAAATTGTATCTCTCTCTCTCATATATATATATATATATATATATATATATATATATATATATATATATATATATATAATAAAATAAATTCGATATAGCGCTAGATATTTTCATTAAAATGCGTGCATTGCTGGCGCAAACAACACAACGTTGCCCAAAATCAAATGGCAAATGGAATGAAAGTGGAACGAAACTGCGCTGCTCATTATTTTGTGCTTCATGGACCCGTTTATCTGTTTGGAGCATCAATGTCAGTGTCGCTTGATCAAGATCGGCTTGCGCTGCACTGCACAGCGCTAAGAGATCCAGTAAAGAAAGCATTTAAATTCGCCTCTGAAGTTATTACATCGCTGCGAGATCTAGTGAGAAGCATTTAAATTGATCTGTTATTAACAAATCAAACAGCGCTGACGTGGAAACCAGAAGATTGTGGCATGAATGAACTAGTTATAGTCTTTAAAGTCCACAGATCAGCAACATTCACCATGGATCTAATGTAACACTAACTGTAGCCACGGAAGTTTGTCAGGAGTGGTAAAATGCTTTCAAGTACGTCACACATCGTTTTCCAGCACTTCAAAACTCAAATATTATATTTAAATTTTATTTTTCATGTGACGATCAAAACATTATTTGTTCACCCTTCAAAGATTACCCACATTTATAAAACTAAAAGTTTCAAGATGTAGGAAAACACTTATTTAAACAATTTTTCCTTTTAATAATTTTTTTTTTTTAAATCAAGGAAATTTCTCTGGCATTTCTTTCTTTTTGCTGTATCGAAAACGTATCGAACTGAACCGTGAATTTTGTGAACTGTTACACCCCTACTTATTACAGATGTTGATCTATCTCAAAGTTTGCCTTGATTGTTCTACGTTTACACTTTTACATTGCACACGTTTTGTAACATTTTAAGTTCAAGCGCTTCTTTAACACTTAATATAAGACAAAGATGATATTTTTGTTTTTGACTGCTAAAACTAATATAATTTGTTGTTTGCCTTAATAATGTGGATGAAAAAAGTGGTTTAAATTCAAACTTTTCTACTTGTCTTAATGTCAATAATTATCGATACCATATCGATATATGAAACATTATATCGTGATATTTTTTTAGCTATATCGCACAGCCCGTGTATATATATATATATATTTATTTTATTTTTTTCTCCAAAGAACTACAGCTTTACATTAACAAACACGTTTTTCTATTTCTCTGTAACTTCCTGTCTGCCGCTAGAGATATGGTATATGGTATGGTGCTTCTGAGCATCAGCATGGGCTGACTGGCAATTTTGTCGTGGGAACTGAACAATAGTGGTGTCAGAACCACCGTGGCACGATGCCCTCGACCGGGTCTAGAGACAAAGTGTTCCTCAGTTCAGAGCTGCACCATGGGACAATGGCTCTTTTCACATTCAGTCCCAACGGAGCTCAGCGGGTCCATATGCAAGTAGCCATCTGCTGATAGCAGCAGCTCTTTCTGCTGACCTTGCATCAGTTTTGAGGTTTCATTTCTTCGGGTTAAAAAACAGAGAACTGATCCCAGATTTAGGCCGTTATTCCGTAATGTTTCCAGTAATTCTTCCCATAATTACAGACATTACCGTCACAGCATCATCAATAAGGTAACCTGTTTTGCATAACCAAATCCCCAAAACCCATAATACATTGATTACACACTGATGGATGTCATATATGTCTCTGGATAGTGAGATTTTGCACACTCAAACACACACAACATCAGTCTGTGGGCTCTATTTGATGTTTCCACCTGTACTTACTCTGCTTGTGGGCCTCCAGCCTACTTTGGCGAGAGGTTTGAGCGCTCCAAAGGGCAGGATGTAGTAGAGGAAGGACAGAGGCCATGAGCGAAGGCGGGCAGTAGGCCGGGACATGCAGCTCAGCTGGCCTAGACGCCGCCGCAGGGCCAACTGTGGGAACTGCAACCTGCACAACACATTCATGATGCCAAAGTGCACAAAATACTCAAGACACAAAGGTGGAAATTAAAGACTTATGTCCAGATTATCTAAATGTTGTAGAGAAGGGGTGCTCAATGCTGGAGAACTACCTTTCCTCCAGAGTTCAGTACCAACTCTGCTCCAACTTGTTTTGAACTAATTAATCAAGATCTTCAGGATATACTTGATAATTTCGGATGTAATTGAATAGATTTAGAGCTAAGCTTCGCATGTAGACCTTCAGGAACAGGATTGAGCACCCCTTGTTATACAGTGAATCTCATGAAACCTGTAATGTTCTGTAATGTTCCTTCTGCCAAAATGTTTTTGCAGTTCTATCGGATGACACTAATGACAGAAGATTACACATTTCATGACAATTAAGGATATATTTCCACAAGTGTCCTTAATAAAAATGATTTCTATTTTGTATTGAGGTAAAATAAATATACATATTATTATTAATGTAATTACAATTTTAATATTTTTCAACAACATCCATTACCTTAACAGAATAATATTATTACAATTTAATTTAATATTTCTTTAAAATGGTTATTAAAATATTATGGTAATTACAAGTGTATCAGTAAAGTAATATAATATACAATTACTATTATTAAAATAAATATAAATATTATATATTTATTATGGTGGAAAAATATGCTTAATTGTCATTAAAATGGTGGTGTGTACAACTGCAGTAAAATTAATAATTCTTTGATAGTTAATGTTACTAAGACATTGGTAAAATAATGATAACCACTGAGAACAACAGGAATTACAAAAAAACTTGAGAGTAAAGTCTAAATGTATGGTAATGGGAAATTGGCAGATGTGCAGTTTTTTCATGAAAACGTCACACACACACACACCCATTCCATTTTTTATTTTAGGGTAAAAACATTACCTGAATGTGTTTTCTTGAGATTCACTCTATAAAAACAGAACTGGGCTGCTTTATCAAGATGGTAGAAAGGAAAGAAATATTTATATAACATGCAGAAACATACACACAGCCCACTCACACATACCAAAAGATCAAACACAAAGACTCCCATACAGAAGACAATAAACAGCAGAAGATAAATGCTACACAGATACTTGAGATATGAAAGAGACAGAAATAGCAGTTCTCCACTGTAAACGTAACCTCATGGCGTTTCACACTGCCTCTCAACTACACTGACCATATATGCCTTTCAGCTCAATTCCACTTACATCAGTTTAAGCAAAGGCTGCCTTCACCTGTTTATCATCTTTAGTCTCATTTAGGGTTTACCGTCACCTTCCTGTTACACTTGCTCTAGAACTGGTACATGAGGAGAAATACTTAACCGAAGGTCTAGGCCAGTCTACATCATTTTCTAAAAGGGATAATTCACCCCAAAATGTACTCACCCTCATCATGTAATTCCAAACCTTTATGATCTTCTTCCTTCAGCAGAACACAAACAGATTATTTTGAAGAATTTTTCCACTGTTTGAAAGTCAATGGGGTCCAATTTGATATATGACCACATTGAATTTAATTGAATAAAATTTTTTATTTAATCTTTTATGTTTTGCACAAGAAAAAGCCATGCATGTTTGGAGCGCCATGAGGATAAGATAATGACAAATTTCATCACATTTTAATCAACATAAACCTACTTAACCAGCACGAACATGCATGGATTTTGTGGGTCATGCCGCCGAGTGGGACATTTGCACAGAACTACTGAAGCCGTGCAGGATATCCGCCAGTAATCTTTTTATTTTTTGTGACCGTTAGGCTATTTTAGCACTTGTGCCGGCGGAAAACATTCCAGATCAACACAACTGTTGCCGACTGGAAGAGCACATGCAAAAATGTTGCACCTCTATTCTGGTCTGGTTGATGCAACTCATCGTCTTGTTTGGCTAGAACTGCTTGCTTTTCTTGAAAATGACCATAAGAGCCAGTGCTTCAGTTCTGGCTAAAGTGATTAGCTTTAGAGTCTCAGTAAAGTGGGTCATATTTGGCCCTGAAAGTGATGACACAGCACCAGCGGGGTTGACAGGGACCAGGGCTGCAGCTACAAGGGCTATCTATAGAATATAATACTGTGTCCACCCTAATCAGGATGAAAACTTGTTCTGACCCGTGGACAGAGAAGACTTAGCCATAGATGGCCTAACACAAACACTCAATGAGTCACCCGACTTTGGCAGGTATACTCGCAATTCAGCACACAAGAACATCTTTACTTTGACCCTTTCAAAATGTAATCTCTGTTTGAGAGATCAACATTTGCATCGTGGTCAGGTGAAAAGAACTATGGAAACACCAGCTCTTGCCAGGTTAGTACAGGTTCAGGGGGCAACCTTTCAACCAGTGCCTGGGCTACACAATCATCAAGTACATTGACCTGTTGTGCTTCATCATAACAGCATCTGACGTTTGGGCCTTTCCTACAGAGAGTTGTAAATTTTTATTGCTCTTACTATAAATAGACAAACTGCAACAGGCCATAACATCGGACCATACCAGTCTAGTCATGACTCTGGTATGAGCGAATGTAAATAGTAAAGCTCAAAGTCCCTTTAAAAAGTCAGTCAGACCACTTGGCGGCCATCTTGGTACTGGCGGCAAAACAGCAACTTCAAGTCAAGTACAACTATGTATTTGAAAGGGGAAGAACTGAAATCTCTGGAACTGTACAATTTCAAATAAAAAATAAATTATATCGTACTAATCAACATAGGCTAAAAAAAAAAAACAATTGTGCCTCAGGTTCTAGCTGACACTAGTGGCAAACCAAAACTGTTTTTTACTGTTCAGACAAATTATGATTACGGGGCAGATTATCGATTATTAAAAGACATGTTTTTGCTCAGTTCCTAGCATAATACTATGTTATGATCTCCAAACACTAACCATAAGGCCACGTGTCCACAAAAGCGTTTTAAGCCAGCTGAAAACGCTAGGCACTCTGGTGAAAAACGCCTACCTGTGAGCGCATGAGAGTGTTTTGGCAGTGTTTTTTCAGTTGAGACGCTTTGCTTGCTATGATATGGAATATCCGCGGAAGTGTTACTATTATCTCATTTCACAGATAGTTTGTTTCTGTATTGTTTCGATCTAAAAATGTCGATACAATGTAAAGTATTTGCTCTGGCTCTTGTTTTAAATTATTTTGTTCCATTATTATGTCATCTGTTGACGTTGTACAAGCAGAATGTGGAGGTTGGTCGGTGTGATATTTGTTCTGCATCTCCTCCACTGTGAAAAAGTGACAGTGATGAGCGCTGCGTTTTACCCAAAGTTGAACATTCTTCAATTCTCAGCGACTGGTATAAAACGCTGAGTGCTCGGCGCTTCAGCGTGAAATAGACACTCAGCACCTCGTTACGCTCCTGCTGTTTTAAAAACGCAGCGCTCCCATTGAAAACAAGTGGAAAAATACACCAGCCAAGTGAAAAAACACTTTGGTGGACACATAACCAACCTCATATGGCAATTCTGTTGTAGTAAACTTGCAATGTGGAACACTCTGGTACGAATCACAATAAAAGAGCTCAAAGTCTTGTAAAAACGAGCTAAAATGGCACAGTTGCTTCAGTAAATGCATTTATATCTTATGTTTGCTTCCGTTAACACTATTGGTTGGGTCTTAGGTAGGGTATGCAATTTTTTTTTTTTTTTTAATTTTCATGTTCATTGGTTTCATATCAAACTAAACATGCTCTTAGCACCACTCAGACAATTTAACTTTTGTTTAAAAGTGTCGTGAAACATGCTAGAAGCAGTGTAACAATTTTCAGAAATGTCGTCACTGGCATGTTTTTCTCAAAAGGTCTGGTAATATTGATATATGTTGTGCTTCTTTAGCTCCAGTAACACAAATAAAATGGTATTTTTTCTAGTTGATCAATAAAAGCTAATGCGCATTCAAATGTAAACAAAAATGTAATACCTCTGTGATAAAGGCGATTGGCTCTTTCAACTGAGAGCGTGACTACAGTGCACATATTGAATGCTATGAAGGGACTGTCTCAATTTTAGAGGTTTGTTTAAATCAGTAGTTTAGTGTAAGTATTAAGTATAAACGTTAGCCTAACTCATCCCGCACCATTCAGGCATACATTTTTGCCTGAAAAAATATAGCCTTGTACAAGAGGAACCCAAGCCAAAAATATTCATAACACAATACAACAACAAACCTGATAAAGTGAGTTTAACAGCTCCTCTGTGCAAATGTTGTTTCAATCCTATAACTACATTTGTATAAGAACTGCGCAAATGCATGGTATAACCTTTAACACTAAACACTTTTAGCACTGTGCATTATGCAACCTCATTCTAGCGGATGGCAAATCCAGTTAATATGCCAAAGTGTGCGCTGCAACCTAGTGCGCCTGAACGGCTTGAAACAATGATTGTTGGTTTTAACGAGAGCTCTTGCAGTCATCAGGTTATGATTCAATTGAATTTAGAGCGTTTCTACCCCTCCCCCAACCTGTCCAGTGCAGATGAATATGCATCAAAGAACCTTGCAGTTCACAGCTATACACAGTGCATTACTCAAACTGCGGAGGACGTTTGAGAGGTGATGATAGCAGCCTGTAAAAAGACAACAAAGTCTTTGGATTCAGTCTCTTTCACACACTCTCCGTTCAACACAGCCCCCCTTGTTTTTTCATTGCAGGCACACATTGGCCAATCACTGGCTGAATATGAGCCTCCCTCTGCTCTACACATCTTTCGCTCACTCAAGGGGAACAGCATCTGCTCCAAGTAGAGCTCTGCAAACTATGCAGTTTGAATCGGACAGAGTGCTACCAACAGCCTAATGTTATGCCACAATTAGGCCAAACGCATTCGCATAGTTGGGATGGTGAAAGAGTGTCCTTTAAAGAGTCCTGTCACACTAACTCCCACTGCACACAGATCGTCCCTCCTCAGGGTGGCTGAGTTCGTGCGAGGTCTCAATAATCCCCTCTGTCGCCCACCTTCCGGCCTCACATGATCCTTCAATTGTCCTCTCTCACTTCGAGCGCAATGTCAACAAGCGGTCTAGATCTGACTGAATTCACCAATCATCCAAATGCATTACATTCTCAGTCTGAACTATGTCCTAGCTTCTCACACACTCCTTGCCGGTACCTGAATCGGCTCCGGTTGCTGAGCTGAGACGGGCCCCCCGGGGGTCCAGGGCCTCCCGTGCCGTCGCTGTGTGCGGGCTCCCCTGTCGCTCCCGCCGAGGAGCCTGACAGACGGAAACGCCGCACATCAACCCTGACTCTGTGGAGATTGTAGCAAGAGGGAGAGCTGTGCAAAGACCTGCAGCATCTCACCATTTCCCCGCAGTGCTCCGCACCGGCCCCTTTTGCTGCTGCTTCAGACTCCGCTGACACATGATCACTGTGGAGGGATTAGTAAGTATGGCAGGCTTTAGCCCTCTCTCGCGCTCCCTCCGTTTGTTTGGCCCGGTGGTTTTCCGCTGCAACGCTCAAAGACCGGCCCCCCCTGCTTGTCACGTGTAGGATGCTGGGCTGCGATTGGTCAGCCAGTGGATAGGTCCACCTTTTCTTCTAAGCTGCTGCTGAATTCAAGGCCTGGTGCTGTTGGGAAGGTGGCGATATGAAAAGGACAGGGAGAGGGAGGGGTTTGTAAACAGACAATCCTGTCAGCATGTTCTCAGTAGATCCTGAATTCTATCTCTGACCCCACCCCCCCCCTTTCTCTCCCTCTCTCTCCCCCTCTACCCCTCTCTCATCTTTTTCCTCAACTGAAGGATAAAGAGCTCACTGTTATGATAAACGGTTTCTGATCTCGGAATCACTTTCTCTACAAACTCCCACGCATTGACACACCCTCAAAATACACATTCATTTAAATTCACACTCATAAGATTATTCATTTCTGAATGTTCTATACACCATTTCAGTACAGTGACAGTGGGTTTGAAACAGTAATTGCTACCATGAACCAATTTACATTTGAATTATATTATACTTATGCATACACACACATTTATAACTAAAACATAGGTTATGCAAGTAACACTTTTTATTTATTTAATATTATCATCATCACCAATATTAATAATATTTTGTTTTAGGACATTGGACCCTACACACAGTATTCCTCATTTTCAAATGTATTGAGATACTGTGGAATATTTTTTTTCTCCTTCATCTTTAGTATTTCATACATTCTGTAATGTTTTAAGTATTTTTGTGCCTTGACTAAATTAAAAATGTTATCAAATAAACAATAGGCTTCTGTTGCGGAATTACAGCATTAACATTCTTTTAAAGAAAACCAGAAGTCAGTGCACTTGACCGCCTGCAAAAAAAAAAAAAAAAAAAAAATAATAATCACATGAACGTGGGACTTCCTATAAAACAGGAAGTAAACCTTCCTGTCTCAACTGATCTTTTGATCTGTACAAATACAAATTTGTGTATAAAAACCCTGAATGATCTCCTACTAGAAATAATTAGTATTTCTTTGCTTACTCGACATATAAAATAATTAACCTGATGATGAAAGAATTAAGCTCACAATTCAAAATACAAAACAACAAATTAAAATGACTCGCAAAAGGAAATCTTCACACTCACTTGTACAAAGTGACAATAGGAAGTCTGTCGTTCTTCTCAAAGGACTAAACTCCTCTCATTGTCTTGGTACTGGGATCCGCACAGATATGGCATGTGTGCTGTCATCACTAAATATTAACCAGACCTATGAGTAAAAAGGGCTTACTTCCTATTTGATGACTGTCAAAGAGCCCATCCCACTCCATACACACACAAATTACAAGCTGATAGCGAGCTGCAGATAGATAAAGGGTACATATTCAGTAGACAGAGAAATGAATATAACAGACAAAAACAAGTGCTCATGATTAAAGTTGTTGATTTTTGCTGTGAAATAGTATTACTTTTGGGACTCTTTGTAAGCAAGATAAACCCTTTTGGGTTTGTAAGGATATACAATCCTTTGTAAGGATATACCACATGGTGGACTGGATGAAAAGCTTAAAATTGGGAAAATAATAATGAAAATATTAATGTAAGATATTAAATATTTTTTGAATTATAAAAAATATTAACGGTCTTCTTCCATACCGTTTTTGGTCACAAAAAAAAAATATATATAAAAAAAATATACATTTTATAAAAAACACACAATAATAAAATACACTAGTTTTCAAAAGTTCAAGGTTAGTAAGATTTTTATTTTAAAAATATGTAAGAAAAATTAATGCATTTATTCAGCAAGAACATAAATTGATCAAAAGTGAAAGACTTTTACATTACAAAAAAAATCTAATTTCAAATAAATTAAAATAGAAATCAGTTAATCTGAATTGTATTAATACTTATTACAATTTTACTGTTTTTCTTTTATATCAAATAAACAAAGCATAAGAGACTTAAATTCTTGTCCACCCGAAACCTTTGAACGCTTTAGTTCATCGATTTAGTATTGTGACAAATGAGTATCATTATCAGAAGACTGCGCTTTATTGATTTATTTTCCTACACCTCTAGGCAAAAAATATAACAAAGCAATTGTGTGTCTGAGAAGGTTCTTGAAAATGGTCACACCTACACAAAGAGCGCGGGTATCTCCGGCAGCGAGGCTTTCTGCTGCACTGTGCCTTATCTGCAAATACAACAAACCCGCTAAACTGAAATCTGTCCACATATATCACGCGCAAGATAAGTGAAGAGTCCTCGACTGACAGGATGCGATCATTCACCAAATTATGTATTTGGCTTAGACTATTGAAACACTCAAGCATGATATAGATACACACTGAATTAAATATGTCTGAAAATGTCAAAAGCACTGGCTATTTTTAAATGGCTAGAACACAATGAAATCACTTTTTGTTGTTGTTGCTCGTTTTAGACACTGTATAAATAGTCCTGTCCTTCGCAGCTTTGTTGCCCAACCCCCTTCCTTACAAGAAGAAATCACTATTGTTTGTGAGGTACAAGTCTGCCATAGTGCTGAATACCCTTAGAAAACCAGTTCTTGGTCAATGCCAGGGCTAAATCTGCGGTGTATCGTTTTAATAAACGTATATATTGTGCTGGTCCTGCATTCTACTTTTGCCTGTGTGTGTAACGGATGCAAAAATGTCATGTTTAAAGTAAAAAAAAAAAGAATCAAGCTTTTAGAGGATGTGACAACTGACTTTACACCATTATAAGAGTTGTGTGTGTAAACAGCACTGTCCGGTGCCCGCAGAGACAGGTCATTAACAGGTCAGGCCAAACAGAAGCTCCACGTTGGAGGCTGATGTTTATCTGTTGTATAGGGCAGATAAAACACTACAGAACTCTAGGGAAAGAACCAGCCAATCAGACGCTAGTGACCCCACTAGTAAATTAAACAGACGCTCAGGTGATTCGGACAATCAAACAACCACATCAGCAGGCTGGTATTAAAGGCCACACAACAAATGAAGCCGTCATTTGTACCCGTCACATATTTTCATTACATCAGAGAGCATTTAATTAAAAACTTTTATAAACAAATTAAATAAATTCATATTATAAACTGATTATTTAAGTATGCATTTAATATGATCAATGCTTTTTGTTAAGGTTATTTAAATAGGGTTAACCATAAGCCTATACCATCTACTGTATATATATATTTTATACACACATTTCTAAGGTCTCTAAATTAATAACATGATCAAAACTTTTGCTTTTTTACTTGTTTATAATCTACTACCTGCATTTTGTTGTCTGATTCATAGTTTATACTTTTTAGCAAGTGAAAGGCCTTTTAGTATAATGGTTTAGGTTGTGATACATGCGTCTTGTGAAAACTAGCAACTTAGGTTAACTTGAAATAAAGGGGCAACTAATATTGTTATGCATTTTATGCAAGTAGTCTGCTTTACGGTTATATAAACTTCTCACTGATTTACATTACAAGCTATCAAAAGTTAATATTACTTTTTTGGCCATTTGAATATCAGCAACTGCACCAATATGAATTTTCTCAGTTTGGGCCTGTTTTTGACAAACTCCTATATTATACTATACGTACCATTAAAGCCATGGATACTCAACAAAAACCACTTACGAACACTTTTTTTTATAATTTAGTCTAAAGGGTCAATAAACTGTTGCAACAGATTTTTTGGCTTGCCAAATGAAACGCACTGCCAAACTCTTGATCACCATAACAGCTTGACATCTTCAGCAGTGTCACACTGACACTTTGAGCCAGGTTTGAAATGTTCGCACACAGTGTATTTATCAAAGCAACGCCACAATCAAAACAGTGCGGTGAAAAAACATTTTTAGTCTGCATCTTGGCTTACACTTGGCCACTTCATGCTTTTTCCTTGATCCAATAACAGTCCTATTATGAAAAGACTGGATGTACAAGCAAAATACTGTATGTAAAATGAACTCCTCCCAAACAAACAAACTTTTTTGATTTTGAGAATATTACATCTTTGTGAAGTGAACACAAATATACAATGTGTATATATAAATCCAGTCTTTAATTCAACATTTATGCAAATGAAATAGCAATCAAAACTAGTCATATTTACTGACTAAGGTGAACACCCAACTTAAAGGTGCTCTAAGTGATGTCAGGCCAAAATATTTTTTGTCACATACAGCAAACATCTCACTATCCGCTAGCTGCCCGTTCCCTGAACACACTGTAAAAAAAACGTGGTCTCTGTAAACACCATAGGCTCCACAAACGGCAACAAAAATAAACTTGGCTTACCCGCACCACGAAACAAACATTGTTCCAGCCAATCACTGGCAAGAAGTATTTGAGGGTGGCCTGGGGGGTTAGTGCGCGTGCACATGAAGGGGGTGTGTGAAGGAGAGAGAAGCATCAAGAGGGAAGTTTGAATAATGGCCGACACACGACCAAAGAGACGACGTTCTGATGATCAACTTACAAAGAAGAGGGAAAAGGATAAAGAGCGCGCCAAGTACCGAATTTACATCGGTAAAGCATTCGAAAGATGGCGAGAACTCCGCCGGCAGAAGGGCTTCCAGTCCGACATTCAGGTTGCTCTGTTTTTGCTGGACAGGTGGGTAACGGTAAATTTCCAGCCCTGTTTGTTTGAACCTTGTTGAAGGCGTCAAAGCTTACACTACTCCTACGTCATACATCATCAAGTGTTACTCTTTTGGCGCAAGTCGACATGCAGACTTCAAAACAAATGGCCATTCACTGCCATTATAAAGCTTAAAAGAGCCAAGGACATTTTTTTTAATATAGCTCATATTGTATTTGTCTGAAAGAAGAATGTCATATACACCTAGGATGGCTAGAGGGTGAGTAAATCATGCGCTAATTTCATTTTTGGGTGAATTATTACCTTTAATATGATATTCTAATATCGATCTAGCTTACTGCAGTGCAACAAGTGTCTCGTAGCATCCATGGAGGCACAGAGAAACATTAACATAACTGTCAACACTCAAATGTATTTTGATGATTGTTTTGACCAAGTAAAACAGCGCAGCCAAAATTTTAATTTGTCAAATAAAATGGCCTGTATGAGTAGTTATTCAGGACTTGCGGCTGTTTTATTAGAATGAAATAATGTGATTTTAAGTGATCCCTGAACTTGAACTTTGTTACAGTTACGTTTGAAGGAGGCGAATGATTAATGTAACTTTAACCATAAAAGAAACAAAATGAGAGGAGCAGCAGCGTCCGTAGCTCCTCAGTTCTGACTCGAGACTGGTGTCGCGCATGTGTCTGTCATTAGCGTTCGCTCCCAAGACCCTGCTTCATACCACAGTAACGGTAGTAAAACATTTTCTCATCCATCAACATGATTTCTGCCTGAGTCCCGTCGGATTGCTTTCCATCAGCTGAGGAGGTGAAGACAACAATTCCCATGATTCCACGCTCATTCACAGCGTCATCAAACTACCCCTTTATTATTGTTTTGAAAAAGTGACATCTAGCATACTGTGCATTTAGGTCTCAGTGCATTGATATTTGACTGTTCTTTCTAGTCATTTCAAAAGTTTTTGTTAAACTCTTCTATAAAGGGTTTACAATCTGTTGTTGATGTATTTAATTATAGTATATATGCATAGTATTGATGATATAGCCCATGTAGTATAGATGAGTTTTCTAGATCCACACTGGCTTTTACATATGCTTCCGTTATCGAAAAACTGTTGATTTAATTACCTTGAACAAAACTGAAAAAACTTTGTCTCAAAATAGTCAATTTTATCAATTCTCATTTGCTACATAAATCTACAGCATTTTAAAACCATTAAATATTACATCAAAATAGCAAAGAATCAACTTTGCGTCGCTGTCCGCAATCAAGGATCAGCCAAATTTCCATGTGCATATCAAACACAGTCAAGAAAAAGTGATGAGGTGAATTGTGCCATCTTCTGGTTTAAAAAAGAAAATAAGTCAAATGAGCCTTTTACCCCTGTGTGCAAACACACACACACACACACACACACACACACACACACACACACACACACACACACACACACACACACACTTTTGAAAATGGGCTCCACAGAGTATCTCAGTATCCAGAGACATTGAAGACATTTAACAGGTTATTCCATCAGTGTCCCAACTTAACTAAACACAGGACAAATACTGAGAAAAATGGCTTTTGGGTTGAAAGAATTTTGAATGACTGGGTATCAGTTTTCAGTTTCAGTAAACTTGAAAGATTTGCATACTATAGTTCATGTCACACAACCTCCTGTGCGGAAATTAGAATGTGGGAAAGAGGTTATGGAAATGGCAGACAACAAATTTTCAATGGCAACAGTTTTTATTTGGGAATTTTACACACAATGAATAATGTGCTCTGAGTTTGACCTTACCTGAACTCCATTGGCAATCCGTGGTGGCACTTCAATGCCAAGCTTTTCCAGCTGCCGATCTTTGTATCGCCCATATTGGTCGTATCCTGCATAGCCCCCGCCTGTAGCTACAAGAAAAGGAAGAGGCCGTACACGGGCCTGTAGTCCAGGAAAACCTAAAAATGGGAATCCATTCTTTTATTCAGCAAAGAAACATTAAATTGATCAAAAGTGAAAGACTTTTACAATGTTACACAAAAGTAGAATGCAACTAAATGCAGTTCTTTTGAACTTTTTTATTCATCAAAGACCCCTTAAAGCAACACCAAGTGACTTTTCCTCTGCGGTCACTCTACGGGTTGGAAGCGGAATTGTCCATTACCGCTGTCGTAAATAATTTAGCCTACCGCAGCCTACTGTCGCACGCGCACGCACATGCTCTGTTTATCCAGCATCGGCTTTGGAACCAACAATGGCCACAGACAAGGTAGAGTATGATGCATGATTTTATGAAAGTATGATGTATTGCGACTAGTGCTGTCAAACGATTAAAATATTTAATCGCGATTAATCGCATTAATGTCATAGTTAACTCGTGATTAATCGCACATTTTTATCTATTCAAAATGTCTCTTGATTTCTTTTTGTTCATTATTTTTTCTCATTTTAATGCTCTTATCAACATGAAAAAAGTGGATTGCTTGCTTTGTGCACATTTTTTTTTTATTGAAAACAACATAGGCAATACTGTGTTCAATTCCACACTAACATTCTCACTTGGAGCAAATAATTTCTTTGTAACACAATGTAACTGTCCATCAATAAAAGGGTGAAAGAAATACTGACGAGGTACTGATATTGACGAGGGGGCGGAGAATTCGCATCAGCTGTGTGTGTGTGCTTGGCCATCATCAAGTGGTACTTCAGACTGGACGTGCTGCGATGATGATAGCTCAGTTCATAACGACAAAACACACAGATCACTTTGGTCTAGTCAATGGAACCATTTGCCAAATTTTTAAAAGTAAACTTTCCATTCAGAATCTTATTGGCATCCATTTCGGCGTCTCGCGCTCGTCATCCACTCAAAACGTAACGTTAACCTATTTGACCGGCTCGCAAGCCCAAACAAGCGTGTGTGCGCGTGCCTGTTGTTTTGTTTCCGGTCTAGCTAGATCCACTTGCGCTTTGGTCGACGAAGCAACAAAACGTCCTCGCACGGCGCAAGCCCTTGAAATGAATGGGTTTCATATCGCAGCGCCGCGCATGCCGCGTCCTGTTGCAAAAGCATGTGAAAAAAAACTACAAAGTTTGCTAGACCAAAAAGACCGTTAATCTCGCGATAAAAAAATTATGGTTTTGCGTTAACGCCGTTAATAACGCGTTTAACTGACAGCCCTAATTGCGACATCACAAACGAGCAAACGCTTGCCGTAAAGCAAGTCAAATTAGTAGTTTTCTTATGTCTTATTAGAACTACAGAAACGCGACCTGATGGCAATCTTACATAGTGTGGATATATCAGATAAAGGACCGCAAAGGTGTGGCATAAGTGCATTACACCATGTCACGACTTGATGAACCACTGAAACGATTTTGGAAACATTATTTTAAGGTTAAAAAATCGTACTTAGTTGTGCTGCTGCTTAATATTTTTGTAGAATCTTTGATGCATATTTTAAAGCAGGACTGTTTGTAACATGGATAATAATAAGAAATATTTATCAGCATAGTAGAATGATTTCTAAAGAACAATGTGACGCTGAAGATGATGCTGAAAATTCAGCTTTGCCATATATATTAAAATAGAAAAGTTATTTTAAACTGTAATAAGATTTTACAATATACATTGTTTTTTTACTGTATTCCTATCAAATAAATGAAGCATAAGAGACTTAAAAAGAATTGCCAACCCCAAAACTTTGAACATAAGTGAGTAATTATCAAAAAAAAAAACATCATTAAAAAGTATTCATTAGGTTCATTTAGAGATCAATTGCAAACATTCAGAGGAAATATAATGTTCAAACAAAACCATGCCTGAGGGTTTGCACTTGCAGCCAAAGCATTGTTTAACTGGACAGGTTCCATACACACACAAACACACTTTGGCTAGCTGCCAAAGTAAAATTTCTCATTTTCATTTAGTCAAACTTGATAAACTAATAATTCAAAAAAAAAAAACAAAAAAAAAAAAAAAAAAAACAATGACAAATAAAAAAAGACAATGCAGCAGTGCCCACCCCCTTTTTCAGTGGCGTTGGTTCCAAAAGTATTTTTCCATTACTTTTCAAATTTTGATTTTAATAGTCTTTGTTTATTAGCCATGAACCAAGCCAATCAGAGGTGAAATATAAAACTTCTCGTTTACAAATGTTATGTAGAAAACAATTTATTTTAAGTCAAATGTACAAACATTTCAGTATTTTGAGAGCATAGTGAGATCAACTCCATTACATCATTCGCAGTACTTCATGGGAGTAGCGCGTTGCTTTTTTGACTCTGTTAGTGTAATTTTCTGTACACCATCATGGGTATTTGGTAATGCAGTTTATCACCAAGAATTCCACTGTAAACATGATTATTTTAAAAATAAGCTGAAATAATGTAGGCTGATGGCTTCAGCGGAAGCAAATACCATGGATTAACAACCTTGTAGCTCAAAGTAGGTCTGTCTTTAAAGATTTATAAGTTATCCTTCAAAATCATTCATTTCTGGAACCAACTGTTGCACTACTTAGAACTGCAGCTTTACATTCCACAAAAAAGACCTTTTCAGTGTAATAACAGGATAAACCCTAAACCGCTGGTGGAAAATATATTTTGTCAATTGTTCAATGACGCATAAAGATGTTTGTGGCTGTTTAGGGAACAAATATTTAGTAAGTGTGACCATAGGTGCAGATTCTGAGGGCGCTCCAGATTCGTGAGCCTCTAGGATTGGTGGATCACACATCAGGGGCCTGTTTCAATAAGGAGGTTCAAACAACTCTGAGTTAAAACTTGAACCCTGAGTTGACTTACCCTGAGATGGGAAACTCTGAGGTTTCGGTTTCAGAACAGCTGAATTGAGCTAGATCAATCAACTGAGTAGGTTGACTGAGTTAAGCACGTGCCCCACGACTATGAAAAGCCACGATCAATGGAGCGCCGAAATTACGATTCACCATGGCAACAGCAACCAAAAAAAAGACGTCCACATGTTCAGTCAATACACAAGTATAATTCTTATTCACTGTTATATTATCAGGTGAAAACTGCCAGAAAAGGTAGGTTAATAAACTATACTCATTTTCACAGGCAAAAAAAAAAAAAAGTGGCAGCAACTAAAAATGAACAATACGTTCATAATTCAATCAGTTAGCCTAAATCTTTAAGTATAAAAGGTTCATGGCTGTAGGCTACATGACTTCACAAACATTTTGCATATTAAATACATATAATTCAGTGTCTATTTCAATTTGCAGCAGCTGTTTCCACATAGTATAATGCTCTTTTCACATAATTAAATGTTCTCTAATCCAACTTATTAAATTTTTTACATTTTGCTAATGAAATTAACATTTGACTTCTACTGAGCCGACAGCAGGAAGGCATAGGCTGGAACTGCACCATCACTGATAGATGAAGACGAGATACACAATACTGGAAGAATAGTCAAATCCAACAGGAAAAAGAATAACTGTTGCTTTTGTATTTGAAGGAAATAAAGATGACCAAATAAATTGTGAATAATTTGTGTGTATTTAACAGCTGTGGTGGTTACGGCATATATCTCAGACTATCCTTCCATTCCATACAGTAATTTCTTTCATTTTCAGCAGGAGCGATGATGGGAATATGCATGTCATCAATGCATCCAATCACATTGGAAATCCTAAAGGAAAATCTAATTATTAGGTCACTTTCAGAGGTCGCAGCAAGATGTTATCAAATGAACGTCATCTCTCAGATTAGCCTCATTTAAACCGGTTTCTCCACCACTGTCCTGGAATCCTGTGAAACTCCTCTTTGATGGATCTCAAGTTTTTGTGTCCAGGAAACACAAAAACTCTCAGAAAGAGCATGAGAGCGAGGCACATTTTCCTTTCGCTCTGATACAGCAGCTTTACTAATGTGCTCTCCGAAGTTATATAGAAAAATGTGCAATGAATGAATGTACTGCACTGCAAAGAATGCTTTCCTTACTTAGCATTTTTGTCTTGTTGTTTCCAGTCAAAATATCAAAAGATTATTAAATCAAAATGCATTTACTAAAAGAAAAACTCTGGGTTTATATAAGAAAACCTGCTCCTGACCAGGTTAGGTTCACAGAGTAAGTTACCATGGTAACTGATTCAGAGTAGAAGTTACCCCTCTTTCAGAAACAGGCTTGACTAACTCTGCTTTCTCGGGTTTGACATACCTCCCATTCTGAAACGGAAAACCCAGAGTTTGCTTCATTTCAGGGTTAACATACTCAGAGTTTTCACTTAACCTCCTTTCTGAAACAGGCCCCAGGTCTCGGCGGGCCATAAATACAATTAAATAAATAAAAATAAATACATTTATCATTACAACATAACCTGACACAAAAGCTTTCGGTGTTTTGGCACAATGATGAACTGCATTTAACAATTAACTCATCAGGTATATCAGCTAGAGAGTGATTCGAGACAACACTATTCAATTCCTGTTTTAGTTTGTTTAGAAAAACAATTCGTGTTTTAGTTTGTTTAGTAATCATAGTCGGATGGTGAACCAAGTCGAGGGTAAGGCTTAAGAAATGCACTTTCCCTTAAAAAAAAAAAAACTTCCCTGTAATAGATTCAATTTACGTGTCGCTGCACAACCTACACACATCAACGCTCCCGATAAATCATTTGTTATTAAAGTTTCTACGTTCACAATCCACTGTTAATTTTAACAGAAAAGCAAGCATACTGTGTGTGGGATTGGGCATGGAAGAAAGCACGCAAAGAGCACTCACAAAGTTCTGTCACAACAAATGAAGCTGACTGCACAATAAATCTTTTATTTACATAGTGGATTCTGTTCATTATAACAAACAAACATTGAGTCATCGCTCAAAATATGAAAATAGGGTCCTCCCTCGAAATCAGGTCTCTATCAACTATCAGTTAATGATTATACTTACGAACAATATTAATTTATAATATGCACAGCTTACTATATAGTGCATAATAAAACAAATTGAATGCAATTTATTTGACTTGATAAACTTTTAATTAATAATAATAGCATATTAAGTGAATAATTAAACAAATGTCTAAATATTTCAGTTATAAAAAATGCAATTATCACTTAATTTAACACAATTACATGAAAGATAATTGTGAATACATGTAGGGTAAGTGCAAACGAGTGTATAAGCTAAACTATTGGGATAATCAGGTCTGTGTAAGCTATGCTATGAGCTAATACAGACATTAATGGTCATTACAACAGAGCAAAAACAGCATTCATCATAAAGTGCTTTTGTAGGAATTGATTCAGGCGCTAAAGAGAGTACCTATTAAAAGTAATTTGAGCCAACGGGATTGCTTGGGGTCCTGACAGAGACCAGATTTCAAGGGAGGACCTGCTTTGTCTCCACACTGGAGTTGTTGTTCAGTGCTAACTTTAATACCTCTGATTGGCCATTGCGTTCAAGAAATCAACATGTTTATGGTTGGCTACACTGTTTAATGCTGCAAAACACGTTGTAAATTTATTTGTATTTATTTATTTTTTAACGGCAGGTGGCATTCTAGAAAGTACATTACTGCCACCTACTGGGAACTGAATCGAAGACTTTTCCTCTATACCCTTTTCTCTCCCTAGCGCCACACTAGCGCTGTGTGTTCAGTTCCTCTAGTGAAGCTCAGATCCTAAATTATTTTATACAGATTAGTTTTTATTAGATATTCTATCACTATTGATACTTTACTATCATTATCAGGACTTACAGTAGTCAACATTTGAAGTGGATCAAAAAAGTTCATCAAAGTTGTCCTAAGACAAGAACGGGTATTGTTTAAAATATATTTATAACTTTGATGAAAGGTTTTGATCCACTTTAAATGTTGACCACTGTATAATACAGAATTTGTACTTAATTCCCCAGATAAACTATTTCTCTCATTTGAATATTTCTTGCGATGCATAATTAGGCTACATGTTCTACTGGTTCTCTAGTCACACACCCATAGCACAAACCTGTCGGGTGTTTTAATATTATATACATGGTATTATTCAGCCCTGTATGGCCTATGCGGAGTCTGGAAATAACACATTCTTCTTTCCTTTCCCCTCCTGAAATCCTTAATCTTCCCACCTGCGGTTGTATGAAGTACAGAGGTCTAGGCCTAATAATTTGCCACTTATAAAGCATCTGCTTCCTCATTCCCTTCAACACCAATACAGTCTGGGACCCACAAAAACTGAACTTTAATGCGGTTGCATTCTATATAGATTAAATGGAGCTAGCATTATGTACTGTCTTGTTTCTGAATGTTGAGCATCAATACCAAGTCTTGAGTCCGAAGAAATAATTGTATTTTTTTAGTCTCATATCATATATTTTATATAATGCAATCATTATAGCAAGTAGCTCCCCTGTGAACACTGATATACACATAGTCTTGATATTCTTTTCCCCTCTTCTGTTTTCAGTTTTGGTAGAATGTAGGCAATTCCCACTTGTCCTTTCTCTGGATCCTTTGATGCATCCATATTAACCTGGGTATACGGTCCATATTTATTCTTAAAGGGATAGTTCACCCAAAAATAAAAATTATGTCATCATTTACTCCCCCTCAAGTTCCAAACCTGTATGAATTTCTTTATTCTGCTGAACACAAAAGATGATATTTTGAAGAATGTCGGCAGCCAAATAGTTGATGGACCCTAATGACGTCCATAGTATGAAAAACAAAATATGCAAAATCAATGGGGTCCCATCAACTGTTTGGTTACTGACATTCAGCATTCTAAAACCACTCTGATACTCAGCAAAAAAAAGAAAAGAAAAGAATCTCCAGGTAATACATTAGTTGATTAACCATCATACTTTCAATTAATTTGCATACATTTGTCAAAGCTATAGTTATATAATTCAAAGTACTGCTTGGATCCTTTCCTGGTTTCTTTATTGGTATTATTAACACCTCTTTCCAGCTATTTCTGTAATTTTCCCTCAGTTCAAATTGTACTGAAACATTTTAGTCACTTCAAAGGATTTTACACTAAGATGTTTTTAAAGTTCCCCTGTCACTTTGTAGTGAACATTCAAGTTTTTAATGTTTATAAGTCTTTCTGACGTCACAAACTACCTTATAACCAATGTGATGGATTTTTTGAATAAAATAGTAAACCATTTTAAACTAATCATAATTCTAACATTACTTAACATAACATTCTAACACTTTGAACAAAATGTACTCGGAGGATGTGTAACCAGTAGAAACTTTGATGTGCTGGCTAGACAATATCAAAAACATAAGTCTATAACAGTCTCATAACATATTGAGTAATCAAATGAACTTCTAACCTCTTCCATTTTTTTAATGATTTTGAGATCTACACGGTGCGATTTTTGCTGTTTTACGAGCTCGCAGATGAGACACACACACACGCACACCATTTTTCAATAAGAAGCTATAGTTGCCTGTAACATTGAAAGCTCCAGTCTCTGTGTTTAGCACTAAAGCTCACGTGATTGCCACCGGCTCGGGATAAAATTCGTGCAGGACAGTGAATCAGCTGCTTTGCCGCGATTATCAGGTTAACAGACTAGTAACGTGTGCAATATCTCACGACCTCCCGAGTGTCCGAACCCGCACCGTATACACCCGTAACGGCTTAGATGCGTTCAGGTAACTATAATTCTTAGGCATGTTTTGCAGTCAGAATGGCTACTCTTAGGCGTCAACCAACGCGGTCAGAGGTGAAGTAACCGGAGTTTTGCAGGTTTCAGGGACACTTGGTTCAACCCAAGTTAGGTGCGTAGGGGAAAAAACTACCACACTTCTGAGTTGGTGTGAGTGAGTGGAGGCGGGGCTAATTTGTATATTCATAGAACCGTGTATACTAAATGAGCCAAGGGTGTATAAAATAAATGAACATTGTACATCATCTGTTGGAGTTTTGGATGTTCATATAACTTTATTCCTTCGCCCTTTACTTTCATTTGTTAGATTATCTGAGCTATTAATACTAATAAAAGCCCTTTGAAACATTTCTTTTTTTTTTATAATCACTTCTTCACCCCTACTGGAGTTCTTTCGTTATTTCAGGGGAGAGCCGGGACTATTGAAACGTGGGATGGATGAAACATTGAGATTCTTGAAAACCACTCACGTCATGTACGGCAAATTTCGTTAGCACATACAGCACACAATGCCGACCAGACCCGAGAAAACATTACTTCTTTACGTCATGCCGTTTTAAAGTTAGAGCCGGAAAACTGTTTTTGAGTGCGGTAAGTGAATTCTTTCGAAAATGCGCATAGGCTTATTATCGCCTATTGTCTATTTGGCGACAGATCAAAAATGGTTAATATGAACCTTTAAATTTAAATAAATTACAAAATATGTTTGTAACAATATGTACATAAGATACTTGTCAGGTATTGTTCATAAAAACAAGCATTAGATGAATAGTTGCCGTTTAAACTTATGTTTCTTCCGTCCCACCCGTGTGTTTCAATTGCCCCGCTCCTGCGGGACGATTGAAACAAAGCACAACTACTGTTCAAAGTCAATTTTTACTTAAATCATTCTATATTTGTACCGAATAACACATGATACTAAGAGAACACATATGTCAGTTGTTGAACACAAAAAGAAAAAAACCTATCTGTAACCTTATCTTAGAAAACAATGTTTATCTGAAAAGTGTTTCAACTGTCCCGACTCTCCCCCACTCATCTTTTTAATCATGTTCCAGACATCTTGAATTGGAGTACTTTTACCCATTTTATTACAGAAATGTCAAATTTTCCTTTTTTTGCACTCCTAATTTTCCTTCTAACTTCAGCTTGTGCTCTCTTATATATCAGATAAGAGTTATGGCTCCAGTATTTTAAAAGCTTTCAATTCTCTTTCATCACTACATTACATTCCTCAAACCAAGGAACCATCTTCTACTCCCTCTTCCCTTTACTTCTTGGAATACATTTTGATGACACATTTGTATAACAGACGCAATCTGTGAATTTATTTCAATGTCACTTCCTTCATTACTCTAGTTGACTCAATCCTATAATCGCTCATCTCTAGAAATTCTCCCCAGTTTGCCAGTACTTCATTGATACAACTTTCTTATTCTACTTGCACTTATTGAACTAGCTGTTGGGAAATCAAATCTCTTCCAGTCGAACAATCCTTCAGTACTTCCCGATTAGTTAATCCACTTAGGCATGAAATAGGTACTTGATCTAACCCTTGTCTCAAGCACACCGTGTAATCACCATCATTAATACACACCAAGTTCTTTAGATCCATTAGGGTTTCAATAACCATCCCATTAGCATCATTCATTGTACCTCCCCATACAGTGTTATGTGCATTAAAATCCCCACACCAAATTACTCCATTTAAACCCTCTATAATTTCTAAGTCACTCAACACCAATCTTTTACATGGATTGTAGAAGTTCATTATTACATAGCTATCGATTCCTGCTCATACCTCGACTATTACATATTTCGACTACTTTGCCCTATATGATCTATATATCCTTTAAATTCCTGACCATTAGGCACCAAACTCCTAGCATACCACTGAAGGATAGTTATCAGCATAATTATCCATAACATGCTTCTTGACTATTTTGAATATATGCCATAATTCCTCTCTAATTGTTTCCCAGGTCAGCCTATTTACATCCAAGAACCTCTATTCAGCGCTTACTATAATTTGAATTTTGTCCATTCTGCTTTCAGTCTATTCTGAACAATTTATTACTTCAGCTATAAAGATAAGACATTTTCTTACTAACAATCACCTTATCTTCTTTTATTCTTTTATCACTTGTATATCAATAGATATGACTTTTGTCACTACAGGTTATACTCTCCCTTTATCTTTTTGTTTGTTCTTTATCTACTGCCTTGGCAGCATCAGCATATGATAACTTACAATTTTGCCATCTCTTGTTGTATTTCTACAGCCACACTATGATCTCCACCACGATTGCAGAATTTTACTTCTACACCATGCTCTCCCCCGCAACAAGCACTCTTCTTTGATCTACATACTGTTGCAGTAGGCCTATGACAGCATCTCTGAAAATGGTAACATTGGAGTAGGAGGTTCTACATAAGATCTAACTGGATTACTAATGAATCCTAATTTGACTTGTTCTGGCAGAACTCCTCCTTTTGAGTATTTGAGCAGAACTGAAACTATTCTACTTCCATTTCTAATATTTTCAAACGTCATGCTTCCACCCCTTCATCTCCTTCCAATTTTTTTGTTACCTAGTCCATTGTTATTCCTAAAAGAACTCCTCTAATCACTCCTCTTATCCACAACCTTTGTCCTACCATTCTGTTTGCATATCTTTATACTCATTGCTATCTTTTGCTTATTACTACGCAGGACGCAAGCGGCGTGATGCTACAAGACAATAGAACCCATTTTAATCAGTGATGTTGTCTACATTGGATGTAGCGCCACACAACGCATCCCTGACGGTAAACAGATGCCTTGTTTTATTTATGACTTACTGACACGAAGGACAACTGCTTTGCAATTGGCGCTTCGTCGTAACAGTGTTAGAGCTCCATCCTGAAGAATTTTTGCAAATTTGACCTCCCCTATTAATTCCTTCAACGGTTTTGTCAGAGCAACTGGATTTACTCCTAACAATCCTGACACATAAGCCCCTTTCACACAGCGCGTTGATCACGGGAAATTGCCGGGAAATTGCCAGAACACCTTCTGTGTGAACGCAAACACGACCCGGGATTGATGCCGTGTTAGGGACCTAGTAACATTGCCGTGTCCAGTCCCGGAACGCGCGCTGTGTGAACAAAAGCCGTAATCAATGCCGTGTCGTAATGATGACGCTGAAGCCGGGATCGCTCGCCAGCGTGACATGGAACGTAATGCGCTATTTTTTTGATCGAATCAGAAAAAGAAAAAAAAAGCACAAACGATGCTTTCTCTCGAGAAATCGCAGCTCATAACCAAACTAGTGACGCTGCTGAAACATTACGTCACATCGATGTCACGTGTCTTTACGGGTTGTGTGTGAACGCACTCTCTGATTCCGGAAAAATCACTGGCAGTGTGAATGAACCAAAGTCAAACCCCAGGTCACTTTATCCGTGTATTTTCCGGAATCTCTGTGTGAAAGGGGCTTTAATCGCATCCTCTTTCACCATCCCTAATACTACTTTTGGACTCCTCTTGATTCTCCTTTTTCTTCTCGTTATGTCACTACAGGCCCTGCTCTACCTTTCTCGACCACATTGCAGCCCTGATGTCAGCAGAGACCGTGTCTACTAGAAAATCCCCTGTGAAGACCTCGTCGCTATGACAGCCATTGGCACAGGTCCTCAGCAAAGACACAAGAACCAGACAGGTCCTCTGCACAGACCTCTATGACCAGCAAAAGGAACTGGACAAATATTTGAATGCTACCGAACCCAATCTGAATTCTGCCCGGTGATGCAGCCTTAATCATAATCACACTGTTCGTTCATTGGCAAGAGGAGAACTGGCCCACTGACTGAGCCTGGTTTCTCCCAAGTTTTGCACACTACTTTTTTTATTATATTAACACTTAATATTCAACAATATTATTGATCTGAATGTACTGAAGCTGTTGTATGAGAACTAAACTGACCGCACAATGACATCCTTTTTTGCAGAACAGCTTTATATATGAAATTAACTAATTTAATAGATGTTCTTTACAACGGAACTGAATCAACACTGAACTGACTTATGCCGAAATGTATAATTTTCCTGTTATCACTGTATTCTGCTTTGAAACAATCTGTAATGTATAAAGAATAATATAAATAAAAGGTGACTTGACGTGTTAGAACTCTTTTCTTTCCGCTTTCCACTTTCCCTACTTGTGACCATGCTACATCAATATCATCCTCATCCCTTGTGCCATCTGATCTCTTTTTTAGCCTCTGATCCAGTCCCCTTTCGGATTCCTCAAGATCTAAATCTCTTTAGATTTTTCTTTGAACCTCCAAAACACCCGCCTACAGTAGCTTCTACACCTCCACTCCACCTTCACATCTTGTAAATAGAAACATTTGTCGCTTTTAGAACGCAAAAAAAGATACGCATCAGAGTCCTGCACGCGGGCGGATGAACAAGTATTATTCCATCCATTACATTAAATATTAGCCATGTTGTCATTTGCGGTGCAGGTTGGGAATCAATAGGCACATATGGACTGTGGGTCCAATAGCCAAGACTATTTCGACTCAATTCGCTACCAACTGATAGTCAGCTGCTTTCAAACCGTCCAGCGCTTGTTTGTGTTCACGCTCTGTAATCTGAAAACAGTCAAAGGTTCGTAATCACAACGTGTTTTGTCAGCCAACTGAGCTGACACTGAAGTGATTGACAGCTTCAGTTATTAAGGGTGCGCTCTTTGCTCACTTTCTGTGAATAATCCATTTGCAATTTGAATAAGTTTTATTCTTCATGCTGCTAAGATGACCAACGGCCACGTATACACTGCAGGGTTTCAGGAGAGATGACCGCATTTAAATGCAGACTGAATCCACTAAAATATCCCCGATATTATATTATTATATGACAGTAAAAGCTCATATTTGGCAAGATGTTATTTTAATTTATAGAGACCTCTAAGAGTCTGTATAGCCAATGGTGCGATTTATGCACACTGGATCATATGCCAAATCAATTTTGCCAATATGCTATTATTATGGAGAAAACTGATCCTAGACCAGAATTTATGGGCAGATCATAAGTTTGATAAGTTTTGTTTAGAAAACCTTGAATCCATGTAAGACACAATGTCATTAGTTTGGGGGGGGGGGGGGGGGGGTATCCTAGTGGGCCCCCACACCGGGTGTATGCAGCCTTAGGTCGGCTTGACTCTGGAGTTATGCCCGGTCACAGGTGGAAGTTTGACCGGGTGTATCTCGGGAAGGAAGCCGAGTTTAGGCTCCAGACTCTGGGGTTTGAGGGTCCCCTATAGTTGGCCCCCCATGCCTGGAGTATGGAGCCTTAAGTCGGCTTGGTTGCAGAGTTATGCCCGATAAAAGTTCCACAGGAATTGACCTTATCCCAGGAGGAAAGCCAAGTTAGGGCTCAATACTCCCGGCATAGGGGGCCCACTGGGTAACCCTTCCTTTCCCGATGTCCGGATCCCCAACTCAGCTTGGGTCCCGAGCTTTGCCCGGTCAAAGCTGGACAGGAAGCAGTGGTATCTCAGAGCCAGACTGTCCCAGGGGTTCAGGACTGTGGGGAATGTCCCCCTCTGGGACCTCTTCATGTCCGGAATCTCAAGCCTTAACTCGGCTTTTCTCCCAAATTATGCCTGGTTAAACATAAGGGGCTTTAGGACAAAACGGGCTCTATCTCATTTGAATGAATGTGTATAATTTGTAGGCATCTAAATATAGTTGTAAATTAAGGTAGTAAGTAAGGTAAGGTTAAAAGTTTAGTAAGGTAAGAGCACACAAAGAAATGTTATCATTAAACACTTTCCGAAAATGTGTCAAAGTTTGCAATTAGAGGGATTCCTCGTTGAAACACATAAGGTGGGCTTAAATGGTTCCACAGTGAGTAATGGTGAAAAAAGACCATGTTTTCCTTTAAAAATGTAAGATATGTTTACAAATACTTGCATGGAGCTTAAATATACCGTGGACTAAGTATCATAGTAATTTTCATTGTGCCCACATTGAGAAATGTTACGTTTTTTTTTCATTCAAGGTTAGCTTGTGTTCTGCTATAGTTTGCATGCGTTTTGTGGCACTGTACAATTTAAGCCCATCTTTTAAAAAAAAGTTAATTTATAAAAAATAATCTTCTCTACAGAACATTTTGATGCATTTATTTGTAAATTAATGTAAAATTAATCACAAAACATTAATTGTTTGCAGTTCACATGCTTAAATCTTTGGCAGTCTATCTTTCTGTAAGGCTAATGGTTTGACCTAGAGATTAGCTTTGAACCCAAGCTAATAAAACTCATCTTTCCATTTAAAGGAAAATTATATAAAATGATAAAGTACTATTTGTTCATTCACAAAAAGCAATACATTTATCTCTTATTTGACAATACCAATGTAGTTACCAAAGAAATGGCTGAAAATGGTCCCCTGAGACAGCAAAAAAAAAATGGGTGGTGCTAAATCAACATTGCCACATGTGACTGGTATGCAATAAAAAATGCCAGGGAAGTAACAAATCACTGGATTGGTTAAAATAAATGAGCAGCATAAAATATTATTTTCTCTTTTTTTAATTTGACTTCAGAGTTGAAAGTGGGCTTAAAGGGTACATGGGCTTAATGGGTATACTTACCCAAATCCATGTCATTAGAATCAATGAATCCATGTCATTAGACACAACGTGCACACGTGCAGGTCAATGTTTTTTTGTGGTGATGACGGTGACGAGCTCAGACCCGCGGTAGGCATAACGTGACCGCAGTATTGCGGTAACCGTCCCAGCCCCAACAAGAATGAACCTCATTGGTTCTCACGGAAGTTCAAACGTGCTGCGTAACACATGAGAATGAACCTCATTGGTTCTCCCACTTAAAGCAAACATGTTTGAGCTTCCCTTTACCACAACTGATGTGTAAGTTGATGAATGTTAATGTGAATAAAAGCCTAAATTCAATCTGTTCATCAGATAAAGTGATCATGTCTCAATAGAAAATTTGGACTAAACTGCTCAATTCATATGGATTAGTTTTACGATCAATTTATGAACTTTTTGAAGCGTCAAAGTGGTAGTTGCTTAGCTGTCAATGGAGGAACAGAAAGCTCTCAAATTTCATTCGGAAGATCTTCAATTGTGTCTTGAAGATGAACGAAAGTCTTACGGGTTAGGAATGAAATGGGGGCGAGTAACTAATTAAAGAATGATTTTTTTTGGGCATTTGTTGTGCATGCATTTGTGTCACCTTGCTTACCCAAGTTATCATTTGATTGTGGAAATAGGGGATGAATAAATCAATAAAAATATTATATTTGATTGGTAATGTATTTACTCTTGCAAGTTTCCAATTTCCAATTACAATAACAAAAAAAGACCTTTGGAGTGAGACTGACCTCTGGAGAATAACCTCTGATGACCCCATCTCAGACCAAAGCCACCGTTCTGCAGAAAACTGAACAAAACAAATTACACAGTTGGTAGGAAACACTCGAAAACTACACAACCAACATGCACATTAATAAGGGTCTCAGTATGAACAATTTAAAAGAAATGTCGCCATGTAGAAATAGGCAGTAATGGTAGAACAGCAGTGAAGAAAATTGATTAATAAATAACTTGAAATTCGTCCAGCTAATATAGACATAATGTAGCACTCAGCAGATCTTTTATCAATTACAGTAAATGGGCCTAAAAGTAAAAGCCAAGTAATTCAACTTTATAGAAAGGTTATTCTAAGGCAAGAAAAACATGTCCCTGCTCTTGCGTTAACGCTGCCCTGCTGAAGTTGGCACAGCCTCGTGTAACTTGGCTCTGAGATCAGCTGGGTCTCAGGATGTGTCAATTCAACCGTCCCGACGGGTTTGCCAATCAGCGACTTTTTGGGATAATGAAACCAGCACGTGTCTGTATTTACCGAATAAGGTGTGGTGTAATTTACATTCTTTCACAAAC
Source organism: Siphateles boraxobius (assembly GCF_051911475.1). Lineage (NCBI taxonomy): Eukaryota > Metazoa > Chordata > Actinopteri > Cypriniformes > Leuciscidae > Siphateles > Siphateles boraxobius. Next base: position 4,106,708 of record NW_027509182.1, read on the forward strand.
ACTCAAAATAACATAACATAACACACTTACCCGCTCTTTCTCGCGCCTACCAGGTGAGCAACAAACACTCTCCGGACGAGCGCTGCCATGACAGAGATGGTCTTATTATTGGGAGATACGATGGTCCGTGGCTCTACCATTGGAGAATGCGTAACAGCCAACGTGGATCACGTGTGCCTTGATTACCAATCACATTACAGTCTTGGCCTTGTGCGACAGTCAGTCACTGTTTACGGATCCCATAGAAATGAATGAGAAGTGCCGTAAACTGAATTCTACCTGTCGCGCAATTGTCCGTGATTTCTCTTAAAAATCAGCATTTTTTTCGGTGTAAACTATACAAATAGATCAATCCAAAACGAATGTTTAAGAGCAAACATGTTGAAGATTAGCCGACAGCCCGTCGATTCGTTAAATGATAAGCCGTTTTCCCATAAAATCAGTTTATTCAGCGTAGTGAAGCCTCTCCTCCATAAACATCCATTCGAAAAAAATGGTCCCTGATTTTCTTCCCTGCGTACCACTGCGTTAGCAAGCTTATTGCTAACCTTGGCGGCTTGCCTTAAACTGGTTTTGGACATGATGCTTGTATGCTGTTACAATTTCTACTGTGTTCTCGTCCTTCACGAGACGCACTGACGCCATCTACAGGAATGGAGCGTTAGTTACCACAGCCCTTGACAGACTGTACTTTACAAATGAAAATGTATAAAATAAATAAATATTCGATTTAAAACAAAGTACAAAACAATAGCAGGGTCATACTACCAGGTACAAAAATAAATCCAGATTTTTTAATTTTTTTTTTAGATATCAGCATTGGATGATCGGTAAAAGAATGTATAACATGTATTTGAATGAAAATTAGAATAAATTATATTTATTTTTTCATATTTTTTCCTCATAAAAAAAGATAATTAAGAAAGTCTTAGTTAATACTATTTTATTCATAAAATATATATAAAATCACACTGATTGACAGCACTCAAGCAATACTTAGTGTTGGTCTGTTGGTGGGCTCAAAGAGAAGCACAACAGTAACAGTATATGTAACACAGGAAGTGTGGTATGGAAATAAAATATCAATACAAATAAAAAATATTTCCATCTTGAAAAAAAAATTCTAACAGCCGGTTCCACTGCATAATTGGGCAAAACACACATCAGCCCTATTATATTTTTTAATTGGGCCAGTAAGTAAAATACTAAAATTTCAAAGACATAAAAGATAATAAAAGTCTATTGGTTGATTTAGAAAATGTGGTTACATCACAAACTGGCACAGAGATGCTCGTCAGGCAAAGGCGCAGGTTCTTTGAGGGTCAAGTGAAGTACAAAGCTACATTAAAATTGATTGCAAAAGCTTTTCATAAAAAAATAAAATAAAAATCACTACAAATATGACAACACACCACACCAAAACAAAGTATGTTTCCTTGCTTTCATCCTCAAAAAATAAAAATAAAGTTGTGGCAGTATATCGCACACTGGAATGATAAAACTAAAAATCGGTCCAATCTAGCCAAGTCTCCACTTTATTAGCTGCATATAACATCCAGTAAATGACAGGTCAGAAAAATGAAAGATGGGTTTCACCAAATGCTTCACTAATGTCAAACTGATATTAAGTCTGCAAATAAGCAGCATATATTCACGACAAACAAATATTACATTTCACAACTTGGCTCTGTTTTGGATGTGTAAATCTAAAAGTTTGACAAATAAAAGCATTTTCACAACATTAGAGCAATGGGGTTTTTGGCACAAACCAAAGGCTTGTCTACCCTGTTTTTGAAGTGACAGCATGTTCTCTTGGCTATATAATATATGGGATAAATAAAAAAGGAACTTAAATGTTCTCCATTTCCTCGCCCTCATGTCGTTCCAAACCTGCATGACTTTCTTCTGTTGGAACACAAAATGTTGAATAATGCTGCTAATAGGGGTTCAAAACAACATTCGACTCTATTAACTTTCATTTTATGGCAAAAAAACACAAACATTTGATCTTCTTTTGGCATTTCGAAGAAAGCATTCAGTTGACCAGTTTTGGTATAACGTGAAGGGGGAGTAAATGACCGAATTTTCAGTTTTCCTCATTGAGTCCTTTCAAACCAACGTCAAAGAACTGAAGAACAGGCGGAAAAGTTTATTTAAACGGTCTAGCAGCTAAAGGTGAGAAGGCTGAGGGAAAGCCATGGCTTATTCATGACAGCCCAGCAAGAACACCATGCAGAAACACAAAGTTTAATATTTCTATGGTGGAATACATTAAAACATCTCACAAGATTATAGTTATCACAGCACTGTGCCTGGTATATAGTTTTGTAGTCATGATTTTTGACAGCAAATCCCTCAGAATTTCATCTGGACAGAGAAAGTGGTCCAGATGGAAAAAAATGTAATATGATCAAATCTAAGCTGCCAATTTCATGGGTCATATAAGTAGTCTAGGCAGGTGAGCACCTCCTTGTTTCCGAGACCATGAAGGGCATAAACCAAAGGATCATTCCCACACAAATTTTTTGCATGAAAATAACAGTAAGGAACATGTTGGTTAGCCACATGTCGCAAATGCAAGAGAAACACAACTAAGTTGTAGCAGTCACATTGTGAGGAAACGGAAAGTGCCGAAGTGAAGGTTTACTATTATGTACACACACACACACACACACACACACCTTTTGGGTCAGTGCACTTAATACCTTTGAAGTCTCAACTGTAAATGCTACAAGAAAATTCCCAGCTAATCGTTCCGTGTACAACACTGTGTGAAGCTCCAATTCTTTCCATGCCCGGGCAATAATATTAAAACCAACATTATTTGGTAACTTATTGGGAATAGATTTGTGAAAATCTTAATTTAAACCTCCAGGCCGTGGCGAGAAAAATAGTCTTCCAGTTCAGTGAGTCTCTCGATTAGCATTACGTCAAGATCAGCGTCATCCTGTCTACCCCTACGTGCCCTTCCTCGAGGCCCCTTCGCACGCAGCGGACCCAGGTTAGTTTTAGCCTTGCGTTTCCGAGGCAGGGTGAAATCTGGGAAGTCTAGAACTCGCTTTCTTTTCTGATGACCAATGCAGATCAGAGAGCCGTTCTTCTCTTTCGGTTCTTCAAATATCGTCTCCAGACTTCTGTGTAAATGAATAGAACAATCAGAAATCGATTTCCAGAAAAACTAAAAGAGTAAAAATAAATATAAAAATTGTGAGAACAAACCTGTTGGGTAATGGAGACTTGTAATTCTTATTGGTATAAATCTCCTCCAAACTGAATTCCTTTTTCTTCAGCCTTATGGGACACAAACACAGCAATCAGCTGGACATTGAAACAAATATTTATGATATATAATCAATGTTTTATTAACACTTTGAATTAGTGTTGTAATACTCGAGACCGGTCTTAAGTCTGGTCTCGGCCGCATTTGTACTCTGTCTTGTCTTGGGCAAGTTGTTAGTGATTTCATTTGATATCACTTCATCTTATTATTCTATGTATTTATGTATTAAATATAAGACATTTCTCAGGCAGATAATGCCGATCTTTTAGATTAATTTGAAGAGTGCTGGTCTGGTCTTAGTATTGACTCATTCTCTCCCTGCCTTGGTCTTGTCTGGTCTCAACACACACTGGTCTTGGTCTCAACTCTCAACCCATCAAAGTTTTGGTCTTGGGCTGTGTCCGAAATCACCCCCTGTACCCTTGAATGAGGCCCTATTTGAGGGGACGTTCATTTGTAGTGGTGTCCAAAACCATAGTGAACGTCATCGAGTGCACTCATTCAATCCCACAATGCACCGCAACAGAGTATAATCGATGTACCCTTAACGGCTAGAGAACACCCATAATGCACTGTGAGTGTCGCACCGCACGCCAAATTAATACCCGAATCTGGCCAGACGATGGTTCTCGCAGCGTAATCATCCATCCATCCATTTTCCAAACCGCTGGGCCAATGTGAGTCTAGCCTCATACAAGTACAAATTCTTTTTTAATTATTAAATTGTTTAATTAAGGTTTATACATAGTTTCCATGACAGCGTTCAAGAGTAATATTTTCATTACTACTGGAGCTGCCAGTTTGCCAAGTTTCAAATAATTATTAAACAGCAAACACAAACTATGCGGCACACTCAGTGTCTGAATTTGCTCACCCGTTTTCATTCACTCCCTCAAGTGAACTATATTAATGGACTAATGTAGGGAATAGTGAATGAGGGTTTAGGGAGCGAATTCACAGCCTTAAGTCCAATTTTTACTTCTGCGTTGAACTCACGCCGTAGCTACGTCGTAGGCTGTGTGTAGCGTGTGTAACCTTCGGCGTACCCAGACGTGCACCTCTCTAAACACGTAACGCGTCAATTCTACGCAGACCGCAAGCGCTGTGATTGGTCTACTAGAACCGCTCCCTCGGGTTTCACATGCTCCCTCTGCATGTGTTATTGCGCATCAAAGTACAACAACGCAGAAGAATAAATGAAAACCAATGCATAGCCTACAGCATAGAGGCTCTGGCGTAGGTCCGAGGCAGAAGTATAAATCAGCCTTTAGTTTAGTCTTAACACAGAATGGTCTTGGTCTCAACCCCTCAAAGTCTTGGTCTTGTCATGGTCTCAACAAACACTGGTCTCGATTTAGGTGGTCTTGACTATTATAAATATCACAAAGATATTTAAGCACTTTTAATTTTTCCATTAAGCTACATTCACACGGTCAGTTCTTGGAATTGACAACCGCATTTACTTACAGCTGTGAGTCTCAAAATGTCCCATTCAAACAGTAACTTACAGTACCATCTCAAATACGGTCTGAATGAACGTGCAATGGGAGTCAAGCCCGTATTCTCTTACCAGTAGCAATAGTGACAGTGACCAAAGTAATACCAAAGATGGTGACATCCATAAAACTGAAAAGCCTGATCACTTTTGATAAAACAATAGTCCAATCGAACTGGGCAAATTCAGTCAACTCTTCATTAACCGACAACAGCTTTTATATCCGTGTGGAAATCTGAGATTTTGAGTCATTGAGAAGTAGAACACAAAACTGCACCAGAGAATAGTGACTGGATATAAAACCTTCATAGGACAGTGACACACCGTCACTGTAAGTTACAAAAACCACACACGAAAACCAGCAACACACAGAAGACACACAGAAGACACACAATTGTGCAGCACTGCTCTCTCAGCTCTCGTGCACTGTATGACATGATGAGAGACAACTAGTTGTCCAGTTCCAAGAATGCAGTTTCATAAAGACCAATTTTGCGTTTGCTCCTTGTGTTGTGGCGCAAATATGAAAGCACAAAAAAAAAAGAGATTTAGGTAGCAACACTGCTGATAAAATTTGGAAAGTTGGATTAATTTAAGATTACAGATTAGTTTTTCATCGCACAAAAATGTTAATTGAAGTCTGTTTAAAATTGTATGTGCCTTAATGTTTTAGTAAAAATATAAGTACGCACATATTGCTACATTATTACTGTTATCACATCATTATTATTTAACAGGCTTACTTATTTTTTTACTGCATTTTACTTCTTTTGCTTTTTGCAAAGGCTGCTTGGCCGAAATGAGTTCCTCTGAATAAAATACTAATAAATTATTTTTAAAAACTACACTTATTTCAGAGCTAATACACAGATTAAGACATATGAAGAAAATAGTTGAAATGCTGATAAATATTTACATATTGGACAGTTCCATTTAGATTCCACATCATCATATTATAAAGACTAAACGAGTTGGATGCTCACCTCTTTGGTTTGGGGAGTCCCATTGGAGTAAGGTTGTTATCTGGTTTGGGAACCGTCTTACGAATACGAATTTGGGAGACCCTTTTGGAACGTTGACCTGCTTGAGCTTCTGCATTAGTATCGTAGAGTCCCACCTACAAGAGATGAATGTCAAGACCTAACTCTTTCAGTTCAGCAATGTCTGTATCCAAAAATACACTCACGGGCCACTTTATTAGGTACACCTGTTCAACTGCTCGTTAACGCAAATATCTAATCAGCCAATCATATGGCAGCAACTCAATGCATTTAGGCATGTAGACATGGTCAAGACGATCTGAGCATCAGAATTGAGAAGTAAGGTGATTTAAATGAACTTGAATGAGGCATGGTTGTTGGTGCCTATATTTGATTATTTCAGAAACTGCAGATTAGTTTCGTGTCATGAATGTGCAGCTGACAAATCGGCGATATGCTATCATGTCAATAGAACCTTTTCACATTTCCGGGTTTCTCAGAAGCGCAAGTCATCATAGTTGGGTAAACTTTTATAGTGGTGAATGAGAGACTACATTATTGTGGAGTTTTTCTTTTGCTATTTGACCAAATAGGAACACGAAAAATTATATTTAGTGTTTTCACAAATTTCAAAACAGGGGCAAAAAATACAAAGATTAATAACGGCAGACAGAAGAGAGAAAGATGTCAGTTTGACCGTCATTCCCATAAAGGCTGTATTAGAAACACCCTCACACCAGCGTTAACTAGTTTTTGTAATTTAAGGAAAAGGTAATATAATACAAAGTATAGTGTTAAAAATGTACATAATAAAAATAAATAAATAAATATGCAAAATTTACTATGCTGATGACCGATAAAACGCGTCATCAGTTTGTAAAAAGGGTCCATATGGACCAAAATCTCTGAGGAATGTTTCTAGCACTTTGTTGAATCTATGCCAAGAAGAATTAAGGCAGTTCTGGAGGCAAAGGGGGATTAAACCAGGTACTAGAAAAGTGTACCTAATAAAGTGACCGGAGAGTGTATTTGCCAACTTGCATTTTTACTTTTCTAAATAATTTGTTAAAATTCTAGAAGAGATAATATAATACCTGTTTGATTTCTCTAGATGCTCCCCGACTATGCAAACCAGGGTATTTGACATTTGCACTGACAATAGCAAAACTAGGCAAAGATTCAGTAGCAGATCCATCCAATCGCACCGACTTGGGGCTGATATTGTGCCATGAGGGGTGATCCAGACTCCTTTCTGGTGTGAGACGAATTTTTGACAGATGACACACTGATGAAGATGAGATGGCCTTCCTAAACACAATGAAAGAAGCAAGCATTTCAGAGAATACCAGGTGTTTGCCAATATAACATCAGTCAACATCTACATGATTAAATGATCAGCTTAGCTGTGGTTTGTAAAAATGGTCTGGCTTCTTGTTTCAAATATGATAATAGAATTAATTATTTTATCGATATAATTCTTTTTTACTATGCAGATTGCTTTATAGACACAATACTTAAGGTGAAGTGAGTAATTTCTGCACTACTAGCAGCACCGAAACAAATAGAAACACGTAACTAGATTTTCACATTTTCCAAAGGAAACGTGAGTGCTGTCATAATGCTAAAGTGTTCTGGGTGAAAGCCATCCTTTCGGTGTAAATCAGAGTCTGTGTCCTAACCAGCCTTGACAGCGATAAGACGAGACAGGGGATTCCATTTTTGGAATCATTTCTATTTCTGCGACATTGTGACTGACATCTTATGTATCGACTGTGTTCTGGTATAAAAATTGTTTAATTAGAATTAAATATAATTTTGCTTGACTTTAACAGCCATAGATGATAATTATTTACCTGAGATCTCAAAAATACCTTAGGAAAAATAAAAGGAAACAAGAACGTTCAAACTGAACTCTGCATTTCATGTAGGGATGCACAATATATTGGCAACCATATCAGTATCGGCCGATATATATGCTCATTTTTAATGTTATCGTTATCGGCCCGATATATTAGAGCCAAAAAATAATTATTTCTTTCAGCTGAGACACTTCAGATGTGCGCTGTTCCCTATGATGATTTTAAATTGCTTGAAATATGATTGAAATCACTTCAAAAAGGGAAATACAGTTAAGCGCAACATGTGCAGCGCAAATTTGTCATAAAGGCTACATAAAATTATAATGAGAACATTATAATTGTGTGCTTGGGACATGGATTTTAATGGTGAGACCATTATTTGAAATCAGGCTCTCAAATTATATAAAATTTAGACTTATCGGCCAATATATCGGTTATCAAATGTAAATAATTATCGGTATCGGCCAAATTTTTCATATGATAAATCCCTAATTTCATGACAAGGATTGTATCAGTAACTGAGTATGTATTTAAAATAGTGAAATTATTTGATTATTCATTTGATTATCTAGTTATCTATTTCATTGGGAGAGAAAGAGAGGGGGAGAGAGAGAGGGGAGAGAGAGAGAGAGAGAGAGAGAGAGAGAGAGAGAGAGAGAGAGAGAGAAAAATCCCAAATGCTCTTATGATTGACTGATTTATTTAGTCAAATCTTGCTGTTGCTATGCAGTTGCTGTGGGTGGTTGCTTATTAGCCAACCACAAAAGATTCCAGCTTCAAGTTTCTATTTCTTTGTCTGTACATTTGGCTCGGTCTTAACTCCTATGTTTTGTTTTGTTTTCTACCCATTTCAAGGGTTGCTGGGTGAAAATTGTGCATTCAATCATTTAGAAAAGTAGCACGATAGATCAAACACACATAGCTGCACAACCTTGTCATTCATGTCTGTAGCAAAAATGCACCTAAGTTTGTAGATGTAGATCTGGTACAACTTTACGCACTCACAAGGTGCATGGAATGAATCCACAGAGCAACAATGAAGAGGGAATCAGTGTCATCCCTGTTCACGGTTGCATTTCAAACACAGGAAGCCCACAGATAACATAAAATGATTCTGAATGAAAACAGACAGAAACATAACAATAGAGATGTTTCCCTCTAGACTTCTACAGGTTTGGAAAGCTTTTCTGCTATTCGTGTTGCTAGTTGTGCTGAAATTATGCACTTCACCTTTAACCTGAACCATAACTGGCAAGCAAAGACTGATTAAAAGATTTCAATGATTAGGTCAGCTAAATGGCAAGAGATGCAGGGGGATATGCCCACCGTGCCGAAGCTCTTTTCCTGCAGGTTGTAGCTTCTTGACTGGATCGTCGTGTATAGCTATCAACAAAAAAAATGTAGATCAAAACGGGTAGAATTGTAAGTGCAAGCAGCATGCAGGTCAAAACTGACAATCATTTCTGATTATGTAAATCAAACTTCTTTGCCATCACAACATGCTAAAACAACTACTTTTAACTTCAATAGTTTTAACTTACTGGTGATCGTTGTCTACACCTGGTGGGGCTGTGAAGTCAACCAGAGGTCGAAAAGGATGAAACTTGCACCGCCCCAAAATCTGACACACAACCCCATGGATACTAGGACGTGAAAACTGCATTAGAGGAAAGTTGAGCCTTCTGTGTCGAAACCACAGTCTGAAGGATGTTGGAGAAGATAAAGCCAGGATGGTACTAACACCTGCCACAGAGAAACTCCCCTTGCTTAAAGTAGACAAAGACGGAGTAGTAGGCCGAAAAAGTTGAGATAAGGCAGGACAACATGCAGAGTCTTTATCCAGGTTGATCGGTAAAGCATTTGAAGGACAAGCTGGTGTACCAGTCAACCAAGGAGAGACAGGAGATATCGAGTCCTCAAGTATCGGCTGCCAATTGTTGGATATCTCTCCTCCCTCCTCGAGAAAGGACAAAGAACGGGTTTCTCCAACTTTAAGAGAGGGAAATCCAGGAAAGTCATGTTTCTTTCCACCACAGATTTTGAGCTTGGATCCAGTTCTGCTGAAAGCAGTCCATCTGTCCAATTCGATTGAAGAACAGCTGCTGGATACCAAACGGTGGGCAGTGTTCGAGAGCTGATCCAACAGTTTGTTAGTGTCACTGTCTACTAATGGTTTAGAGGACCCATTTCTTGGGCCCGAGAGATGGGAACTGGAGTGTGCTTGATGAAATGTCAAAAGCGAACCTAGTGACTTCTGGTTACCAACATCTTTAACCAATTGGTTTGGCAAAGCAAGTTTACAGTATGGCAGGATTGATGACCCATGAAAAGAGATATTTAAAGGGCTATCCTTTGAGTATGATAAATGACAATCAATGCTTTGTTCTTTACTACTTATCTTTGTGCTCTCTACAGAATCTCCAGCATTTGTCCCTGTCAGTCCATCTAAATCCCTTGACGTTGGGATGTGATCCAAGACTGAAGTAGTATTACTCAATGAGGTAGTGGCAGAGTGAAAAACACCATTCATTTCAATCTTGTGCAAGATTTCATTTTCTTTCTTGATAGAAGTCTGAAAGAGAACTGAACAGCCCTTGGGTTTATCAGGGTTGGGTAGTGCTCCATGCAGCTTACTGGAGAAAGGGAAGGTAATCTGACTAAAGGACTGCTGCAGACTATTTTCACTCTCCTCATTACTGAAATTTTTCAATGCCGCTGGTTTCCCAGGGGGCTTTGGATTTATTTCTTTTGCAAAAGAAAAAAGATGATCTGTATTTGTGTATGACTTTGCGCCACAAGGAGCTGAAGATTTGAAAAACAGAACGGATGGCACCCGGGGGTGTTCAGGAACATGTAAACGCTGATTTTTCAAGATGTCTTCTTCCTTCTGACCAGATTTATTACTCCCCACACTATCAGAGGACAGGGCTTCTTGTTTACAAGAAAGTCCTCGGCTGTCATTGTCATCTGAGCAGCTGAGCACAGAATCGACCAATAAGCTTAAGGCGACTCTGTCCTTCTCACCTTCCAGCTCCATTTCCAGATCTTCAAAATCTGAAACGGGTGAATAGTCACCTTGCAAACAATTGTCAGTTTTTCCAGAAGAGCACGTTTTTTGGTTTCCACATGACGAACTGGAGCCACTGCAATTCCTACCTAGAGCCTGACAGCTTAGGTCCTCAGGCTTATGAGCGAGAGTTGACATTGCCCATGAACATACAGGGTCCTTTTTTGATTCAGGTGATCTATAAAGAGACTGTGGCCCAGAAGAGGAGACATTTGGGATGATTCCCTTGTTGTCTTTTGGCACTTCTGCATCTACTCCTGCAAACACACAATAATTGAAGTCAAATGAAGATGTTATCAATATCTTTGCATAGCTTCGAAGTCATAAACATTCCAGAGTACTAAAATGTGATATTTTAGCATACACTTCCAGGAAAATGTTCAGAAAAACTGACCATAATAATGATGCACTCAGCGGAATATTTAACTCAATTGTTGCCCAATAAAATGCTCTCCAGTACGAGAACCTAACCCCACCTGACCATGACTAGAAATAGCAAATCATGGCCTGAGGATGTAACAAACTAAATGCTATTGGCCATTTAAAAAGGTACAAACGCTTTAATATGTCCCATCCCACTTTCTTGTTACAACAGAAAATATGTCAACACAGGAAAGAAAACATTCCAGTATTTTTGGGTTATGTATAAAGAAAACAAAATCATAGCCAAATTATATAATTCTTAATTTAAACATACCAATATGCAAACAGAAACAAACATTTACCAAAACTGTAATCTGATGAAATTGTATTTGGACAGCAAAAGGACAAGTCTCTTCCCAGCTGGCCAACTTTACTGTGCAGCTCAGCTAAACTGCATGTATGTGCACTGCTTTGTGAACACAACTGCTCCATCCTCCTCTCCACTGCCTCGAGACGTTGGGTAAGAGATCCGAAGGTATCAGTCAGCAGACGTTTCATCTCAGTTTGATGGGACACGAGAATTCGTTCCAGAACTCCAAGCTGCTCTCCTGATGGTCGTGGATCCCTGAACTTGCCCTCTGCAAAAGAGATGTTGATCAAACGCACAATCTTCACTCATAGAAGATACCAAAACATTGTAGTGGTTCCTTTGGAACCAAGTCTTTCACATTACACATCTGCAATGTTCCGACAAATGTGTGCACACTTCTGAAGTTACTCCTGTAAAGTACCAAAAAAACAGGGGAAGTTAGCTAGAGATTTCAATAAAAAAAAACTAAATGACTGGGCAGCAAACTATGAAGACTTGTTATTCTGTTTTATATTGTATTCTTATTTATGTTATATTCTGGTATTATATTATTGTAAGTATTTCTAGTCTAAGTGATATATTTTGTTATAACAGGATTAATATAACAAAAAATTACAAATCTTGACAAAAGTTACTTAAAAACAATGTGTAGCCTCAAATCCTACTATTCAATAACTATAATTCTGGCATATTTAAATATTTGCTTTATGCACTAAAATTAAAAAGTTTGGGGTAAGTAACATTTTTTTAATAGAAATTAATACTTTGATTCAGAACAAATGCATTAAATTGATAAAAAATTACAATAAAGACATTCACAATGTTGCACTTCATCAATGAATCGTGAAAAAAATCCATCAGTTTCCACAGAAATATTAAGCAGCACAACTGTTTTCAAGAATCAAAATCAGCATATTAGAATGATTTCTAAAGGATCATGTGACACTGAAGACTGCAGTAACAGCTGAAAATTCAGCGTTGCCATTACAGAAATAAATTAAATTAAAAAAATATATATTAAATTGTAATATTTCACAATTACCCTTTTTACTGTATTTTTTTTTTTATCAAATAAACCCAGTCTTGGTGAGCATAAGAGACTTTTTAAACTTTATAGAATTTAAAAACACAAATGACAGTGTTTCTGCTCAGGTAGCAAAGGGGTCTGCTGTAGAAATAGAATTTGCTCAGTAAAAACTAAATTTAGAGGGAACATTGCAGACTTTACCTCATATATTCAACTTTACCTTGCCGAGTACACATGTGTATGCAAATCGCACTAGGATTGACTCCAAAGTTACTACTTTTCGGATCAAACGTCATCTGTCTCAAAGCTCCTTCATTCATTCCTTTGTCAAAGTCGGAGGGCTGTGGTCTGTCTCCAGATTCAGTCTCCTCCCTGCTGGTTTCTCTGCATCCTTTGGCCAGCTGCTCCTGATACAGCGAAGAATGAGGAGCACGATGGCACGGACCAGCCGCGGACGCAGGCACCTGCTCTGCCCCTCTCTGCTCAGCCAGAAGATTGGACAACATCTTTCAAGGAACTGATGGGATGAGATGAGGTAACAGATTAAGTCATTAGACATTCAATTAATTAAATATGGTACAATTAGTATTACTATTGTGTCCAATCTTTGGTCTTACCAATCCTACCATATTTACACTACCAGTCAAAAGTTTGGAAACATTACTATTTTAATGTTTTTGAAAGAAGTATCTTATGCTCATCAGGCCTGAATTTATTTGATCAATTTTTTTAATTTAAAATAATGGTTTTCTATTTTAATATACTTTAAAATTTATTTCTGTGATGGTAAAGCTCAATTTTCATCAGCCATTACTCCAGTGTCCCATAATCCTTCAGTATCAGAAATCAGTCTAATATGCTGATTTGATACTCAGTTATTATCAATGTTGGAAACAGTTCATTGCTTCATTTTTTTGGTTTTTTTTTTGTGGAACCTGTGATACATTTTTTCAGGATTCATTGATGAATAGTGTTAAAAAGAACACCGTTTATTCAAAATAGAAATCTTTTTGAGTAATTATAAATCTTTACTATTACATTTTATCAACATCCTTGCTGAATAAAAGTATTAATTTCTTCAACAAAAAAAAACCTGACCCCAAACTTTTGATTGGTAGTGTATATTGTTACAAAAGACTTCTATTTTAAATAAATGCTGTCCTTTTTATTTATCAAAGAATCCTGAAAAAATTATCAAAGGTTTTAAATATATAATAAGCAGCACAACTGTTTCCAACATTGATAATAGGCTACATCATCATATTCGACTGATTTCTGAAGGATCATGGGACACTGAAGACTGGAGTAGGCCTAATGGCTGATGAAAATTGAGCTTTGCATCACAGAAATAAATTATATTTGAAAGTATTTTAAAATAGAAAACCATTATTTTAAATAGTAACAATATTTCACAAAAATATAATTTTTTCTGTATTTTTGATCAAATAAATGCAGGCTTGATGAGCATAAGAGACTTCTTTTAAAAAACAAAACATTAAAAATAGTAATGTTTCCAAACTTTTGACCGATACTATACCATGGTATTTACAAATGTCTCCATTTAAGGTCTCAAACAGTAATACTATGGCACTGCATAATAATCATATTTATATACCATGATGTTTACATAATACATGAAATGATAAAACTACCATATAGCATACATTGTACCATATAGGCTACCACTAACCATATAATGCAAACAATATACATGGTAGTAACATATTTTACATTCTTTTAGTGAAACTTTCTAAAATGGCTACCCTGTGTTATCTCATATACAGTTATTTTATTTTGTAACCATGCTTCTATCATGATATATTCAGTAGTTAATAAATACAGGAACCTATCAGACGCCCCTTTCAACTGTTTTACTGTAATAATAGCAATTTCTTCGTCCGAAACTCCGAATAACCGCACATTCATGAACACTGAACTACGTGTATACATTTCACTTCATACACATAAAGTGTGTCATTAAACCACCAGCTGAAATAATTGTGTGCGGAATAATTAAATGAAACTGAACAGGTTTCATCCAAAATACCATCACACTAATTAAACACGTTGCTAGATAGCTTTTTGTACACAATCCATGAGAAGTTATTCATAATTACATCCAAATTAGTTTTTATTTATTCGTAGGTGCTATGCATAATGACGTCAATGAACAGACTACTCATGCATATCAGGCTTTAAAGGCCCCCGAAACGAATACAAATGAATCAAGAGCAAGTCAGAAATGTTTAACAAAGCAGTACCTGTATTGCGTCGCCCCTAACAAATGTCTGTTCTCTCTAAATCACGTATCCGGCGGTGAGAGTGTGATGTTATATCACTAATACTCGCCGATTCATCTCCATGATGCACAGGTCGGATGTGATCTCTTTAGACCAGTAAAAGTCATTTCCGGCGACACTCAAGACTGACGAGCGGATTACCAGTGCAAACTAGATACCCACTAAACCAATTTATTATTAAAGTAAATTTAATTAAACTATGTCATACATTTAACGCAGAGAGCTAAAAAAAAAAAAAAAAAAACATAATCGTCAGAGTATTTGCTATTGACAAACAGTGATGACTTCCGTCATTGGTGCAGCCGTAAAGCGTGTTGCCATTGGCTATTGCATGGACTTAGGCTCATATCTATTGGACTATTTTAATGGCAACACTTTCATTGTTATTTGAAAAACACTTTTTATTACGCCAAATCTACAGTATTCCATTTTGATAGATACTAACAATGGTATAACAATATATATATATATATATATATATATATATATATATATATATATATATATATATATATATATTGTTAGAAATTACATCATATCATTACATGTTAGAAATTACATCATGGCTCATTGAAAATGGTGTTTATCAGTCTGTTCCAACTTTACAAGTTGAAATGTCCAACCTTCAGCGCAGTTATTTTCAAATTTTAAAGTTGTCAAAAACACAGCATTGCAGTGTCTACCACCAGCAAGGGCTAATTGGATCATGCTTATGAATGCCATTCCAAGTTCTTTGTACACATTATGTCTCTGCAAAAGATCTATTCCCCATAAACTATTTACACACCAGGCCTTCAGTTAGGCTATAATATTATATTATATAGCATTTTATTGCTGTGAATACCAAGTCACACACTCAAATGGCATATAATGCTATATATTGTATATATATATATATATATATATATATATATATATATATATATATATATATATATATATATGGAATACCTATCATTTCCTTTTATTAATAATTAATAAAAACGTCACAAATTTAATTTATGTTAATTAATTCCTGAAAGAAGCTTAATTAAAAAGGACAGAGAATGAAAATCACCACAGGTTGTTTGTTATAAGTTTATGTTAATCAGTTAACGTTTTTTATAGCTAGATGGGGCCCTTATATGGCCCTTAGCTGTTAGATAAGGCAATATAATGATGATAAGCTAATTAAGAAACTTTAGCTCGCTGATTCATTCTTTATTATTTGTAGTATATGTGGCAGTGTGAGTAAAGATTTTCCTCCAAGGTACTCATACTATAACAAAATCAGTTTAGTTTAGTTCCTTTATTGTCCACAAGTGGAAAATTGTCTTTGTCCTCAACCACACATAAGGACACCAACACAACATAACAATATACATAAAAAATAAAAGTAAAACAATAACATCCCCATGTACATATGCACAGCCTACATATCAACCTCTACTCATATTCATATCTTCTCAACATTTAAAATTCGAAAATTTGACCAACAGAGGGCACAACTTCCTATTTAATGAGCCAATCTATTTGCATTTCAAAGAAAGTCATTCAAACTTGAAGGCAGATATGAGTCATTTTACTCACTGTTTGGTGTCCAATAGGAAACATAACATACAGATTCAATCAGTATTGAATATTGTGATTGAATATTAAATACTGAACATTGTTTTTATGATTTTAAACACTGAATTTCCTATGTTACCTCAATAATTATCTGTTTTGGTTGCAATGAGTGCAATCAGCTTACAACCTTACACACTTGACGAGATTTATATCGTTTTACAACATAAATTACATACAGTCATACCATAACCAACCATATAACAGAGGCTAGGCTACCCAAGGCTCTGATTTTTCTTCCAGGTTTTGGAACTACAATCTGAGAAGCATTATATGCCATTTGAGTGAGTGACTTAGTATTCACAGCAATGAAATGCTATATAATATAATATTATAGCCTAACTGAAGGCCTGGTGTGTAAATAGTTTATGGGGAATAGATCTTTTGCAGAGACATAATGTGTACAAAGAACTTGGAATGGCATTCATATAGCATGATCCAATTAGCCCTTGCTGGTGGTAGACACTGCAATGCTGTGTTTTTGACAACTTTAAAATTTGAAAATAACTGCGCTGAAGGTTGGACATTTCAACTTGTAAAGTTGGAACAGACTGATAAACACCCTCTTCAATGAGCCATGATGTAATTTCTAAGATGGCAACATCTTGCTGAAACCATAGATATTTATATAGAGACCACAATCGACAGCTCCAGACACGTCGGCAGGCCCGCCATCTTGGAATGGTCAATGTGTCGTCGCTCATGATAAGCCTGCATCCGAAATTGCATACTTCCCTAATATTTAGTAGCCGAAAAACAGTAGCCTATGTGAAAAAATAAGTATGTCTGAACACACAGTACTCATAAAAGAGTAGGCAAAAAGAACCCAGGTGCCTCCGGTGTAATGCTGAAGTGTGTATATGATGGACACTTTATTATCCCCAGAAGCCACAGGAGAGGATTTATGAATGGCAGTGAACTGCATGCAGAGTCACAACTAACACTGGTCACATGATAATGACAGCATAGCGACATACTTTTAAGTGGTCATGAAGTAATTCAAAATAACCTACTCAAGAGAATATTCGATTTTGGACACAGCCTAAAAATCAGTAAAGCCACAACAGCTTCTGGTTGTAAAAACCACAGAGATTTAAATAGTGACACAGCCACTAATGAGGCATCTATGTACAGTAGTCTATCTATGACTGAAACTGTCTCGGTGAGTCATGGCACAATCTTGTTTTGTTTTCATTTAACCCTGACATGTGATTGACAATGCTTTGAGGTCAGAAGTAGGAAATTAAAGGGAACTTTGTCTGCAACAAAACAACTATACATCAACCCCTCCCAGACAAAGTATAGGCAGGTCATAGTCAGAATAAACTGTATGGACTTTAGCCAAAAAATATGGTAAACCAGGGATTCCAAACTATAATTAATGGAATAAAACTGTCTATTGATACACCAATTTGCTGTAAATAATTAATGTTAGACATATGTTTTGATTTGTACAAATAATAAAATAGGCTATACATTTTAAGCAAACAACCACTTGCTTTTGAAATTAAAGGCTTTTATCCATCATGACGTAGAGAATATGAATTGCACACTTAAATGCCTTGCTCAATGGCACATTAGTAATACATCAGGATAAAATGTACAAAAATTAAAGAGGAGAAATGTTTGCTCATTTTTTTGTTTGTTTACTTTTTGGTTCATGCCATAATTGCTCGCTTTGAGTGGACATTTTTCTTATGGGAAAACCTTGTATGTGGTCTCTGTAGTTCTCCAGGTGGGATGAATATATCTGCAGGTTCAGCTGAGGTCTGCGTATTTGCAGTAGTTGTTTTGAAGTCTATTGTTGCATACTCTGTGTTGTGGCAGTTTGGAGTCGGTCTCAGTTTTCCCCTGCTGGTTGCATTTTCAGACTGTAGGACTTGGACGTCTGCGTAGTGTAAACCATCTTCATTCTGCTTGCGTTTCTTATTCACCTGGGCATACTGTGGTTCAGCTGACACACAGTCATACACATGAACATCAACACGGGCCTGCTATGAAAAAAAAGCTGTTGTCACAAAAACATTTACATATATTCGGATAAAAGTAACATTTTGCAGCGTCCAGTTTAACCAACACACCTGATGGGGAGGAACCACAGATGGACCTGTTGCAAAGATGTACATGGCAATCAACATCACAACAACTGGGTAATCAAGTCTTGATCATCAAAGTGTCCTTTTAATCTAAAAACCCCAAATCCAGAAAAGTTGAGACATTTCGTAAAATGCGATAAAATAAGAATGTGTGATTTTTTTTTAGCAGTGACAAAAAAATCCGAAAGCCATCGGTCATTTTGACTGATTATACTGAGGGTGATCTATTGCGAGTTGAAACTGTAATTCTCAATCCTGACCACTTGGTGGCGAGTGCGAATGGCGAGGTCAATGAATGCTTTTTCTGAGTTAAAGGGATAGTTCACCCAAAAATGAAAATTAGTCCATGATTTACTCACCCTCAAGTCATCCAAGTGTATATGACATTCTTATTTCATACGAATACAATCAGAGTTATATTAAAAAAGTCTATCAAAGTCCATCAATCCATGATAAAAGTGCTCCACATGGCTCCGGGGGGTTAATAAAGGCCTTCTGAAGCGAAGCGTTGATTTTGTGTAATAAAAATATCCATATTTAAAACTTCATAGATTATCTTATAACTAGCTTCCAGCAGACGGCCTATGCAAGTCAACATTCACACCAAATGAGTAACACTTGACGATGTATGCCGTAGGATGTAGGAGTAGCGTAAACTTTGACGTCTCTCGCGGTTCAAACAAATTGGGCTGGGTAACAAATTCAAGCTCCTACATTTCTCTTTAAATATTCTCATTTTCGACTACTAATTCGTGACTTGTGTTTTGTTTTGCTCTATCCTCTGCGCTTCCATGTTCGTCAGGTCAAGTGTTACTCTTTCGCCGTAAATCGTTGCGTTTACATTTTTTAATAACTCCGATAGTATTTGTCTGAAAGAAGAATGTCATACAGACCTAGGATGACTTGAGGGTGAGTAAATCATGGGCTAATTTCCATTTTTGGGTGAACAACTATCCCTTTAAGTGGTATTGTTTACAAACTGTTTTATTGACTTCTTTCTGATTGAGTGATTACATGAGATATATGTGGTCAGAATTAATGGCACCCCTGGTAAATATGATCAAAAATGGGTGTAAAAGATAAATCTACATTGTTTATTGTTTTGTTCTTTCATTAAAAAAAATTAGCACAAATCTAACCTTTCATTGAAGTAAAAGAATTGAAAGTGGGGGGATCACATTATGAAATAAATGATTTTCTCCAAAACACGTTGGCCACAATTATTGGCACCCCTAGCATTTTTAACTATCTCTGTATAGAGATCTTTGAAGTATATTCCCATAAATATTTACCCTTATTTTTAGCACAGCAGGGTGACTAGGAACATGGAATTGTCTAGCTATGACTTCTTGTTTCTCATGAGTTTAAATATGAGGAAACATAAAGGCCAAATTCCCTTAATCATCAATCACAATGAGTAAAATCAAAGAATATAGTTCTGATGTGCAGCAAAAGACTTTGTTTCAAATCAAAAGCAACAAAGCACAATGCTTATTGCGATTTATTGGACAAACATTAATGATGAAACCTGAAAAGTAACCCACAGTGTTTTCCCTAGATAAATAAATAAATGTATATATAGCCTATTTGCTTGATCTGCACGTTTGTGAATAAAAATTAAAACGTGAACAAAAACAGAGCCTATTAAATGGCAAATTAAAATAACGGGTAATAATAGATTATGGCGGAATTCTTTACAACAATGACTGACAGTGCGGAAGCAGGATTGCCTGGTCTGTGCAACAAAAGTAGTCTAATGGCTAGTCAAAAGAAGCCCAAGGTGTTGGAGAGCCGAAACCTTGGGGTGAGAAAATCAACCCGCGGAAACATCTTAAAAGTAAAAAAAAAAAAAAAACACAGACTTTGCAACACTGTGCGGAAGGTGTAGTGTTCTCCTTGGCTAACCGGGATTCAAGTGGCATTCCTTTGTATGGGAATTTATGGTTAAGACCAGATATGATAAAAAACACACACACACACACACACACACACACACACACACACACACACACACACACACACACACACACACACACACACACACACACACACACACACACACACACACACACACACACACACACACACACACACACACACACCTTGGAGGTTGGAGTCGGTCGAGCTCTATAGAAAATTTTCCCAAAAACATACTGATAAGATGTACTTTCTCTCAGAGGTTCAGACAATATTTTTCATTATTCTGTAGTGATTCAAGATGGAATGTAAAGGAAATTCTTTAACTATAAGAATTGTTACGAAGGCAACAGGCCTGAGTGACTTAAGTGACCTAGGCTGTCAAGGTCAGGAGAGTAAGTTTTAACAGGTGTTGGATGCTTTTCTCACATGTAATTTTATAAATAAATCTCATAAGCTTGAATAAGTCATTCAAATCATTTCATATCTAGAAAGGATAATTATTGATTAATAACTTTAACAAGCACTCAAAGGACATACATTGAAGCGGCAATGAATTCAAGAATCCATCCCTTCACCTTGATGCAGCATCAGACTGTTTTGGGTTGGGTCTGGGTTTTCCAAAGAACTCACGAGCCCATGTGGCTGTATTTAACAGAATAAAATGACGGTATGCAATGCCATCTCTGAGTTCAAAGGTCACGCACATTCAACGGAGGTCTCCTGCCTCGCCCTACATGGACTGAGATTTCTCTGGATTCCCTTAATCTTTTCACAATATTATGTAGAAGGTTAAAGACCTAAATTCTTTGCAATCTTGCATTTACAAATGTGATTTTTGATTTGTTTGACAATTCTCTCTTGATATTTGGTACCAAGTGATGATGAGCCATGATGACCCAAGACTGAGATCACGATATCCTCAGCTATTACCAATTCACCTGTGGACTGTTTCAAAAGAGTTTAAGTTAGAAATTCTATAAGCTTTTCACTTTTATTTTGCCTCTTTCTCAACTTTTTTGGAGTGTGCTGCAGCCATCAAAATCTAAATTTGTTTATATTTACAAAATAAGTTGGTCAGTGAAAACTGTGAAAATTTGTAAGGATAAAGAGAATTAACAAATAACAGATTCTTAATTTTATTACATTTTACAAAATGTCCCAACTATTCTGGATTTGGGGTTGTATTATCTAATAAAAGTAGCTGAGATTTTTTTGTTACCTTTTCCTTTTGCCCGTTTTTGTGACAGTTTTCTTGGATATATTCCCCATCTAAGGAACGAAAATACAGAAGTTGGTTTATTTGTTCTGTTGTGTATTTCCCTAAAATTCCCTAAAATTGATCATTGATAGACTTATCTCTTGTGAAAATGAGGTGCACTAAATAGTATTGAATGTGTTCTTCTAGCTCAAATCTTATTTAAATATAATGTTAATGAAATAAATGCAAGTTAAAGAGAGTACACATTCATGACTATGTTTCTAAATACCTAAAAAGTACATTTTGTAATGTCAAATAAAAGTAGTGTGTTATTGGATATTACATTTAAAGTTAATAGCTATACGTATAATTGCAACTTAATCATTACAAATATGAAATAATTAAAAATATTCAACTATATGACATACAAGTTTCAGTAAAAATAACATTTTAGTATATTTTAAGTTTACCATGAATAATTGTCAGTACACTTAAACCATATTTCAAAGACAAAAGAAGTAAATTATGAAATAACATATTAAATGTGTATATATATATATATATATATATATATATATATATATATATATATATATATATATATACATATAAGTACATTATTTTAAAGTATATAATTTCGGTATTAAGTACTCTTTTAAAAATTATTCTCAAGTGTACTTTTTCAGAATAGTCAACTTTTCTGTTAAAACTTCATATCAATTATGAACAGACAAAGGGGATCAATGGTTCTCAAAGTATGACCTTTTTAAAAGTTAGCATTATGTTAAATAGTGGTCAGAACACTCTTTAGTTACACAAATGAGTAGTTTCCTCCCATTCAAGATCGTACTGCTATAAAACAATCACATGCCATTGAACCCTGTAGCTTTTGAATAGATAAATACTGTAAATTTAAAACAATTCAAAGATACTAAATTTTTAGCTACTTACTTTTCCACTGTTTTGGTTACATTGCTCCCCATGGCAGAGATCGTCGTCAGAGCACAGTTAGCCTAGTGTTGATCATTTGCTCTTATTCCATTTCCTGGTTCCTCTGTAACTGGAGTCCTGCAGGTGTTCCTCTTAAAGAAAGATACCTTTGTACTTCCAACTGCAATACCCCTATCGTTGAGGCTGACCTTGAGGTCATGAATGTTTGACAATATCTTTAATGTTGTATATTTGAATATCTTTGCAGTCATTCATTCATGACCAGGATGAATGTATAGGTAACTAGGGATCTCCTTGTGTTGACAGAGAACTTCCTTATTTTACTAGCATTGTATGCTATCTAATATCCACAATCATGTAAATGTAAACAAGTATGATTGTATTTTTAGAAGAAAAAAAATGTCGATGGTATAATCTTTCTGTTTGAACTTCCCAACAAGCTAGGCATGAAATTGAAATTCACCCTATTTTCATTAATTTTTAATCAAAATGTCATCACTCCACCTTCCAGTGAAATGACAGACTTCTCTCTGGTGACGTATGCCAGACTTCTCAAAGCATTAAATTCACCTAAACTCTGCCTTTCTTACAATAGATTGCAAACTCAAATTCAGATCTGCTTCCTTCCAATCAAAAACCTAGAACCAAGTCTACCACATTGTTTTCTTTTTCCACAATCCATTTTACTCAGATGTATGTCACAATAAGGTAGAAAATATCTGTCACGCACAATTACATCTTTAACGTAGCAACATTGGCTCAACCAATGCCACGAGTTTGTGGTGAGACTATCTTTTTGGCCAACTTAAAGGAGACGAACTGGGGAAACCGGTTTCAAAATGTCATAATTTTTGCAATACCTGGATGTCATAAAACTGAGGCAAGACCATTATAAATACTTGCTAGATAAACAGAAAAGTTTATTACAAAACAATATTTATCTAGCAAAAATACACACATGGCCACACATGCAGCAAATTTATCCCGAGGGAACTTAACGTGCATCATATATTCCAGTGTGTACAGTGTGTAAAGTACCCCAACCATATCTGAAATAACTATTGCACCTGGCAAAAGGATTTTTTTTAAATGAAATCTTTTATACTATTTAAAATACCAGTTTTCTATTTTAATATATTTTAAAATCTACTTTATTCCTGTGATGACAAAGCTACATTTTTAGCATAATTTCTGCAGTCTTCAATGTCACATGATCCTTCAGAAATCATTCTAATATTCTGTACCCTTAAAATGACAACTTTGTACCTTATTTACCCGTAAAAGTACTCTAAGGTACTAAAATGCACCTTTTAGTGGTAGATAAGGTAAAATGTTG
The DNA here is from genome assembly GCF_051911475.1 of Siphateles boraxobius. NCBI lineage: Eukaryota > Metazoa > Chordata > Actinopteri > Cypriniformes > Leuciscidae > Siphateles > Siphateles boraxobius. Next base: position 4,130,555 of record NW_027509182.1, read on the forward strand.
TACAGTGTGTCAGTCTAGGGTGAGTAAAAAATCTTTTTTTAAAGGAGGGAAAAAGAAGAAAAAGTGTCAGTAAGGATATTTGTAATGTTAAGATTTCTAATTCAATTATCACTGTTCTTTTGAACTTTAAATACATCAAAATATCCTGAAGAAGATCCATAAAAATATTAAGCAGCAAAACATTTTCAGTATTGATAATAATAAACCATTATTAATGATTGAGCACCATTAATAATTTATCAAATGAAGACGCAAATCAGCATATTAGAATGATTGAAAGATCATGTGAAACTTTGTTCACAGGAACAAATGACATTTCAAAAATTAATTGTAAATAAATTGTAATATATTTCACAATATTACTGTTTCTTCTGTAATGCAGCCTTATTGACCATACGAGACTTCTTTCAAAAATATTTTTAAAAAATTTTTATTCCAAGCTCTTTTCACCAGTATTGTATATACAGACTCAGAACTATCTGCAGACTTTACTGCACTAATTTAGCTGGAAATCTGTGGAATGCAAACTGTGAGAGAACAGAACTGAGAAAACTTCTAATGACTCAAAATATCCAACAGATTTTTTTATAAACAAACACGCAAAAAATACTTTTCTATGGCGTCTTTCCTTGTGGGATTCCATGTGGGCCTGCTTCTATCAGTCTACTTCATTAACTTTTGCTTTCCTTGTTGTCCACTTTAATCTTAAGCTGGTTGATTTTAGGCTCCAGGTCCTCAGTTATTCGTGGTGCCTGGATACACATTATCCCGTCATGTGAGATAGACACCTGCACCAGCAGCGGATCCACACCCATTGGCAAGATATATGTGCGGGTAAACTCACGACTCACAAAGCCATGCTGGTCCATTCGCTGAGCGTGACGTCCAGTCACCTCCAACAGGTTGTCCACAGTTCGCACACTGATCTCATCTGGTGTGAACTGGCACACGTCCAGCAAAACTCGATACCAGTCATCTTCACAGTCTACCTGAGAGAAGCCCCTCTCGAGCTGCTTGTTGATGCGGGGACGAATATAGTAACCGTGGTATAGGACAGGGGCCAACAGGTCTTTGGGACACAGTGCTGAGAGGGTGAGAAGGGAAAAAAATAATCATAACCATAATAATACTCTCACAATGCATCCACTGACATGTAATTTGTCTCTGCACAATGCTGCATGACACAACAGAATCACCAACGCATTCTCATCCTTTGGCGTCATATAGGTGACGCCATATGACATTTCGTCGAAATCTTACGCACATGGCATCCTTTAGCGTCAATATAACACGCACTGTTATGGGTAGGTTTAGATCTGGGGTAGGGTACGGTTATGACGCCTTGGGATCTACGTCTCATATTCACGCTAAACGATGCCATGTGCGTTGGATTTAGACGAGGGTCACCTGTATGACGCCTTGGGTTCTGCGTCTCATATTGAGGCTAAAGGATGCCATGTGCGTAAGATTTCAACGAAATCAGAATCAGAAAGAGCTTTATTGCCAAGTGTGCTTGCACACACAAGGAATTTGTTTTGGTGCTGAGGCTTCCAGTGGACTATACAAATACAACAAGAAACATGAAACATAATACTACAAATTATAAGAATAAAGAATAAAAATATAAATATATGAGAATAAAAAGTATCACAGTTAGGTTTAGTCAGAATAGACATTTCCAGATTTACAGATTATGAACATATTTACAGTGTTTTGAATATTATAATAAATAAACCTAAATATAAGTATAAGTATCACCTGAGTTGTAGGATATTGCACTAAACAGTGGGAGTATTGCACTTAGAGGCATATGCCTTGGGAGGTGTGTTAACTGTTCAGAAGGGAAATGGCCTGTGGGAAGAAACTGTTCCTGTGCCGAGATGTTCTTGTGGCCAGTGATCTAAGTCTCCGTCTTGACGGTAACCGTTCAAACAGGTGGTGACCAGGGTGAGTGGAGTCTGTGATGATTTTACCTGCTCTCTTCCTCGTTCTGGAAGAGTACAGGTCCTGGAGGGATGGCAGGGGGGCACCAATGATCCTCTCCGCAGTCCGGACTGTCCGTTGTAGTCTCCTGATGTCTGATTTGGTAGCTGAACCAAACCAGACAGTTATGGATGTGCATAAGACAGACTCGATGACGGCTGAGTAGAACTGAATCAGTAGCTCCTGTGGCAAGTTGAACTTCCTCAGCTTCCTCAGCTTCCTTTTTTTACAATGGAGTCAATGTGATTGTCCCACTTCAGATCCTGAGAGATGGTAGTGCCCAGGAACCTGAATGACTCCACTGCTTCCACAGTGCTGTTCATGATGGTGAGTGGGGGGAGTGCTGAGCTGTTCCTCCTGAAGTCCACGATCATCTCCACTGTTTTGAGCGTGTTCAGCTCAAGGTTGTTGTAACTGCACCAGACAGCCAGCTGTTCAACCTCCAGTCTGTAAGCAGACTCGTCACCGTTCCGGATGAGACCGATGACAGTGGTGTCGTCGGCAAATTTCAGGAGCTTGACAGAGGGGTCTTTAGAAGTGCAGTCATTAGTGTACAAGGAGAAGAGCAGTGGGGAGAGAACGCACCCTTGAGGGGCGCCAGTGCTGGTGGTGATAGTCCTGGATGTGTGTTTCCCCAGTCTCACTCGCTGCTGCCGGTCCGTCAGGAAGCTGGAGATCCACTGACAGATCGAGGATGGTATGGAGAGCTGGATCGGTTTGGCTGTGAGAAGATCAGGCATGATGGTATTGAAGGCTGAACTGAAGTCCACAAAGAGGATCCTTGCATAAGTCCCAGGTCTGTTGAGGTGTTGCAGGATATAATGCAGTCCCATGTTGACTGCATCATCCACAGACCTGTTTGCTCTGTAAGCAAACTGAAAGGGATCCAGCAGGGGTCCAGTGATGTCCTTCAGGTGGGCCAACACCAGTCTTTCAAACGACTTCATGACCACAGACGTGAGAGCGACAGGTCTGTAGTCATTAAGTCCAGTGATTTGGTTTTTTTTGGGGACCGGAATGATAGTGGAGCGTTTGAAGCAGCAGGGAACTTCAGGGAAAACCTGAGGCTTTCCTAGTCTTCCGTTTTTTGAAGACTCGGCTCACGTCCTCCACACAGACCTTAAGCTCAGGTTGGATGGCAGTAGGTGCAGGAGGTGATGGTGAATGTGTGAAGTGTAGGTTAGAGCCGGTGTGTGGTGTGAATGAGGGCTTTTCAAACCTCATTAAAATGAATTTAAATCGTCAGCCAGGTGTTGATTGTCCACAGATCGGGGGGATGGTGATTTGTAGTTGGTGATGTTCCTCAGGCCATTCCAGACTGATAATGGGTCGTTGGATGAAAACTGGTTTTTCAGTTTTTCAGAGTAGCTTCTTTTAGCAACTCTGATCTCCTTTGTCAGTCTCTGGCCTGGTTATACAAGATTTTATCCCCACTTCTGTAAGCATCCTCTTTGGTGGTTAATTAACAATTTTAAATTACACAAATATAGCCTACTTTATGTATTTAATCTCACTTTATTAACCAATATCTTTGCCGCTGACCCTTGATATTACAATTCGACCATACGAATAAGCAAAAATTACTTAGACTGAAGAGGGCACACGATGATAGGGTTGATGAAGGTTGTCCAATGGATCTCAGGTAAGTAGAAGGTAAGTAGCAGGTTAGTAGCATGAATGAGTCTGTGTGTCATGTAGAGACGAGACCAGACAAAGTCGAATATAAAGGAGGTGGAATGATGAGGTGCAGGCAGGGGCGTACAAAAGACTACAAAAGAAAGCCTTGCCACCCCTGTAATTACAACAAATTAAAAGTCGTGGCCAATTTACTGTACGTTCACACCGCCGCCGACTTGAGCGACAAAGAAGTTCTGGCCGCCCTGCCAAGGACCCTTGTCAAAAAGTACGGGGAAGCTTGTTAACGCTTTGACCCCTCTGGCCGCTCTGACGTAGCAGGGAGAAGAGAAGTGTCACAACATTAAATGTAATAAACAGAGAAAACAAGCAATATATTGAAGAAACCTTTTATAATGACAGCATTTTTATAACCGTTTTGGTCACATTTGATCGGGGGGGAAAAAGAATAATTAGCTATTATTATTATTATTTGCATTATTATTTGCATTAGTGCAATTGGTCAAATCGGTGTTACTGTGAGCAAATGAATTGCATTCCCTTGGCAATTTGCAATTTCTCCATTTCTTTGCACAAAACTGTCATTTAACTGAAAGTGTCATTTAATGGTTTTATTTTTATTTTAAATCCCAGGAGGGCATACCACCGGACCCCCCTAGGGAGAGCACCCCATCCCCACATAATAAATCCTAATTTAACCCCTGCTTATTCCAAATATGAACTGTTTCACATGAAACATCAAATGCAAGACATTGCTTCCATGAGATTAAGTCCGTCTGTATGAGTTTGTAAATGGCAGAATGTGCCCTTTTGTAGTGTGTACATACCATTTCTGATCAAACAGTGATAACTGTGATTAAATTCAGTATATACGTCTGCCATATGTTGCCACCCCTCGAAAATTCCTGCCTCCCTCTCGCCACCCCATAAATGATCTTCTAGAACCGCCCCTGGGTGCAGGTGATGGTTATCAGTACTCGGGAGACAATGAACGAGTTGGAGGAGTGAGTGAATGAGTGGGAGGAGTGAGTGAAGCTGGTGGAATCCTGACAGTACCCCCTCCTCCGAGGCGGCTCTTGACGACTGAGAAGAGGGACGAAGATGGGGGCGAGGTGGTTGCTGTCATGAAATCAAGGTCAGTCATGAAATCAATTCCAATGTGAGACCATTGTCGTTGTGGGATAGGAAGTGGCACGAGCTTGCCCTCCAGGAGTCTTCTGGGGGTGTTGGTAACGGCGCAGACTGAGCATCCTCTGACGCACCGGGAAACATCCTGTGAGATGGACGGCCACCAGAACCGGTTACTGAGGAGCAAGAGGGTACGCCTGCTACCTGGATGTCCGGAGCCCGGAGCGGTATGAGTGGAGTCCAGAACGGCGGCACGAAGGTGAAGAGGTACAAAGACGCGCCCCTCTGGACCTCCCGGTGGAGCGGGATGACGATGGTTCTCCTGGGAAATCTGCTCGCCGATGTCCCAGACGATCGGGCTGACGATCATGGCTGGAGGGAGAATAGGTTCGGGTAGAGAATCATCGCAGGAAGAATGATGAAGACAGGAGAGAGCGTCCGCTTTACAATTTTTACTACCAGGTCGGTATGACACGATGAAATCAAAGCGGGTAAAGAAGAGAGCCCATCGAGCCTGACGAGGATTTAGCCTTTTGACCTCTCTGAGGTATTCCACGTTGCGATGATTTCGTATAACCTTGAACTGGTGATTAGCTCCCTCCAGGCAATGCCTCCATTCCTCTAAAGCCAGCTTGATGGCGAGCAGCTCTCGATTCCCAATATCATATTTCCGCTCTGCCGGGGATAGCTTCTTAGAGTAGAAGGCGCATGGATGGAGTTTGGGAGGATCACCCTGCCGCTGGGCGAGAACTCCTGTTGAGGATGCGTCCACCTCAATGACAAAGGGAATCTCAGGGTTAGGATGGACCAACATTGGAGCGGTCAGGAAGGCTTCTTTGAGTTGTTGAAAGGCTAAGATGGCTTCAGGAGATAAGGACAGAGACTTGGGCCGGCCCTTTAGAGATGAGGTCAGAGGAGAACTGATGTGACTGTAGTTGTTGATGAATCTTCTATAGAAATTGGCGAACCCGAGGAATCACTGAACATCCTTCACAGTAGAAGGCTGGGGCCAGTTCCGGATAGTTTCCACCTTCCTCTGGTCCATCAGAACTCCCTGTTGGTCAATGATGTAGCCCAGAAATTGCACAGTGATGGTGTGAAACTCACATTTCTCCAGCATTAGGTACAGTTTATGAGCTCTCAGCTTCTCCAGGACAAGAGTGACGTGGCGTTGATGCTCTGAGAGAGATGAGGAGTAGATGAGAATATAGTCAATATAGACAACCACAAATCTGTTGAGATATTCCCGGAAGACATCATTCATGTAACCCTGGAAGACTGCTGGAGCGTTGGACAGTCCGAAGGGCATGGCTCGATACTCATAGTGGCCTGAGGGCATGACGAATGCCGTCTTCCATTCATCACCCCAACGAATTTGAATCAAGTTATACGCACTGCGTCTATCTAATTTAGAAAAGATGCGGGCTCCATGCAGCTGCTCCAGTGCTGCTGGGACCAGAGGAAAGGGATAACTAAACTTCACAGTTTGCGTGTTGAGATGACGATAATCAAGGCACGGCTTCAAGCCTCCGTCCTTCTTAGCCACGAAAAAGAAGCTGGAAGCGGCAGGGGATGTAGACGGACGAATGAACTCCTGTTTAAAGGCTTCCGACAACATACTCCTCCATGGCCTTCTGCTCCAGGAGGGACAGAGGATAAACGAGGCCTTTAGATAGAGTGGCTCCAGGTAGCAGGTCGATGGCGCAGTCATATGGCCGAAGAGGTGGTAGTTTGGTCGCCAACTGCCTCAGGACTCTCAATGGAAGTGGAACAAACTGGAAACTCGGACTTTCCCACTGAAGATGAAGCAAAGGAGGGGATTTTCTGGATCTTCCTAACCGAAGCTAGATAGGAATGGGAACAATATTCACCTCAATGAAGGACTTCCCCGGATCTCCAGTCGATGGTGGGTTTGTGTTGGACCATCCAAGGGCGTCCCAGAATGAGCTCAGCGGTGGACTCCTCCAGCACCATAAAGGAGATCTCCTCCGAGTGCAAACAGCCTATGCAGAGAGTCAGTGTGGGGGTGAAATGGCGAATTCGACCTCGGTCCAGCGGCTTACCCTGGATGGTTTGAACTCAGAGATCTTGATGACTTCTGTGTTTACGGACGTTCAGTTTTTGAAGGATATGCGAGGAAATTAAGTTCCCCACTTAACTAGAGTCGTGGAGGGTTTGTGCTGAGACACATACACGAGAGGTTAACAAATTAACAGTTGTACGGTTCAAGGTTGCAATCTTGGGAGGAATTTGAATGGAGCTTACCGCCGGGTGTTGAGGTCTAACAGGGCAGGTATTGATGAGATTTTTCTCACTCCCACAGTATAGGCCGAGGTGGTTTTGAATGCGACACTGCCGCTCCATGGAAGATTGTCGCTTGTCACGCCCACATTCTGTCGCCAACGGTCGATGTCGCTCGTGTCGCCGGAAGTCGCCAGCGCTCCATTGAACTGAATGGGATCATGTCGCTTTGTCGCTGCGTGACGCTGGCGGTGTGAACGGGGCTTTAGTGTACAACGCGACAAAGACGAGTGGAGTCAACGTGCATGGGCTCGGGTGCTGGAGGAGCGACAGATGGAGCCGAGGGCGGAGGACTTACAGCGGTAGTAGGATTATCACAGGCAGACAAGCGTTGGGATACTCAAATGGTTTTCTGAATGAGGCTTTCTATTCCCATAGAATCTTCATATACCACTACCAGCTGACGGATGTTAGGGTTGAGAACATGCATACATGCATGCAACATACCTGAAGCAAAAAAATGCTGCAATTCTCCGCCTCTCCGGTGAATGTCGCTGGTCGGGCCATGGGACTCGCAGAGACAGCTGACGAAGCAGCGGGTGTTTGCGGAAGTGAATGCTGGTGTGCAGAGTGAAGGATATCTTCGGGAACGGTGGGTGGATTAGCTGGTGGAGAAGGAAGAAGAGATTGGCGAACAGCCTGAACGAGTTCCGCGAATGGATTGCGTGGTGGATTCCCCACAGGCTCCGCTGGATTCTGCATCTTTAGGTCTGGTCTTCTGTCACGGATGGAACAGGAGTCAGACAGGTGGTAAGTGAAATAGTGTTTATTTACAGGAATGTAGAACCAGACGGAGATGTGGTGAGTATTTAAACAGAACAGTTGATAATCAGATGGGAACTTAGCTGAAGGATAATCAGAGTCTCTGTTTCAGATGCTGATGGAGAGTCACATGGAAGGGTCTGAAGACGGAAGGCTGAAGACTGTAGAGGGCACACGATGACAGGGGTGATGAAGGTTGTCCAATGGATCTCAGGTAAGTAGCAGGTAAGTAGCAGGTAAGTAGCAGGTAAGTAGCAGGTAAGTAGCAGGTAAGTAGCAGGTAAGTAGCATGAGTGAGTCTGTGTGTCATGTAGAGGCAAGACCAGACAAAGAGTGTGTGAAGGGGAGTCGAATATAAAGGAGGTGGAATGATTAGGTGCAGGTGATGGTGATCAGTACTTGGGAGACAATGAACGAGTGGGAGGAGTGAGTGAATGAGTGGGAGGAGTGAGTGAAGCTGGTGGAATCCTGACAATTGTTTAATTTTTAGAGAGTAACACAATATTGTAACGCATTACTTTTAAAAGCATATTTCCCCAATTTAGGTAATTTCGTCTGAAAATAAATATTGTGAGATTAAGTCTGTTTTGAGGTCAACTGATATAATGTTGTGTCTCTGGAAAATAGTGATCTATGACATTGTGTTATGTTGAATATAAACGTTTTTGGCACAGCAGGCCTCAAGTGGCATGTTGTTACTAGTGTTATTATTTTTTAATTTAATAATTATTGTCATTAAAGGGGTTATTTTTAAGTATTTCCATTAATTAGGTACATTTCATGAATTCTATTTAAGACAGATTTTTTTTACATTTAAGACATCTTTGATTTCATTAATATTTACAAGTTAGTTGAGTAAAATTATTACATTACATATCTTCATATCTTAAATATCTACATATTACAAAACATATCTTCAATTAAAATATGGGCAATTAAATAAGTAAATATTAATATGCCTGTATATAAGTCATAGAATAATTTTACCTTTCAGATAAATCTCTTTCTGCTTTGTCACTAAATTGTCAAAATAAAAAATGTAAATACAGTATTTATTTACTATTTTACATAACACCTCAAATACTATATACAGTATATATATATATATATATATATATATATATATATATATATATATATATATATATATATATATATATACACACTACAGGCCAAAAGTTTGGACACATTACTATTTGTAATGTTTTTGAAAGAAGTTTCTTCTGCTCATCAAGCCTGTATTTATTTGATCATAAATACAGAAAAAATTAATATTGTGATATATTATTACAATTTAAAATAATTGGTTTTCAATTTATTATACTTTAAATTATCATTTATTTCTGTGATGCAAAGCTGAATTTTCAGGATAATTACTCCAGTCTTCAGTGTCACATGTGACATCCAGTCTATCACATGATCCTTTAAAAATCATTCTAATATGATGGTTTATTATCAAAGTTGGAAACAGTTCTGCTGCTTAATATTTTTTCATAACCTGTGATACTTTTTTTTTAGGATACTTTGATGAATAAAAAGTAAAAAAATAAAAATAAAAAATAGAACTAGGCTACTGGTCGGTAATTTGGGGTCAGTAATTTTTTTCTTTCTTTTTTTGAAATAAATCAATACTTTTATTCAGCAAGGATGTGTTAAATGGATAAAAAGTGATATTAAAGAAGATTTATATTATTAGAAAATATTTTTTTTATTTTGAATAAATGCAGTTCTTTTTAACCTTTTATTCATAAAATATATCAGGCAGCAGAACTGTTTCCAAATTTGATAATGAACCATCATATTAGAATGATTTCTAAAGGATCATGTGATAGACTAGATATCACATGTGACACTGAAGACTGGAGTAATGATCCTGAAAATTCAGCTTTGCATCACAGGAATAAATTATAATTAAAAGTATAATAAATTGAAAACCAATAATTTTAAATTGTAATAATATATCACAATATTATATTTGTTTTCTGTATTTTTGATCAAATAAATGTAGGCTTGAGCAGAAGAAACTTCTTTCAGAAACATTACAAATAGTAATGTGTCCAAACTTTTGGCCTGTAGTGTATATATTTACATTTATTCATTTAGCTGATGCTTTTATCCAAAGCGACTTACAATTGCTATATTTCAGAGGTCGCACGCCTCTGGAGCACCTAGGGGTTAAGTGTCTTGCTCAGGGACACATTGGTGTCTCACAGTGGATTCGAACCCGGGTCTCTCACACCAAAGTCATGTGTCTTATCCACTGCATCATCACCACCCACATATATATATATATATATATATAGTCATGGTTGCACGATGAAGGAGATACTCAAAATAGTCTTTAATTGTAGATTCAAACAAGTAAACACGTAGGAGATAACATGGAGAAACTGAATTGCACACCACTTCGGCATAAACGTTAAACTAGCCAAGTCCAAGAACTGACAGAAACTGAGGGCTTAAGTACAAGGGCAAACAAAGGAGCTGACGAGTTAATTAACATTGGACAGGTAAATTAGATAAACCCATGAAACACATGGGAAGACTGGATCAAAGAAAAACAGACAAACAGAAACTGAACAAAGTTCAAAAAACAAAGAGAAAAACCGAACATAACCTTGACAGTACTCCCCCCTCCAGGAAGGTGCAACCACACTCCAAAAAGAGTCCAACCGGGGAGGGAGGGGGTCCTCCAGTCGTGGCAGACGATTGGAAGGTGACCCAGGTGATGAGGGCAGGCTAGGTAGCCTTCGGGACAGTACCGGTAGTGCAGGATACCAAGTACCGGTAGTTCAGGGAACCAAGGAGGGGCTGGCAGTTTAGGGACTCAGGGAGGATCTGCCTCTGTTGCCTTGACCCAGGAGCTTGGCTTGGCCACTATGGCCAGGGACGCATAGCAAAACCAACCTACAGCCCTTCCAAAAAATAATCTTAGGAGGAGCTATAGGGTTGTGAACCCGAGCGGACTCTGGATTGCACTCGGGGGCTGGAAGTTTCAGTCTCTGGAACAGACTCTGGAGTGTCAGTCTCTGGAACAGACTCTGGAATTTCAGTCTCTGGAGCAGATTTGGAGATTTCCTTCACTTTCCAGTCTCTGACTCCAGACTCTGTGATATTTCACACACTGGAATGGATTTTGGAGTAAAGGTGGTAAGGTCCATGGAAGGCTCTGGCACAGGCTTGGAATGAGCTGGAGCGCCCAAATGCTTTCTGGATGTAGCTGGATGATGGTTTATGTCGTCCTCTTTAATTCCCTCAACAAGAAAAACTTAAATCTTAAAATCTCTGTTTATCCAGAGGACATGATTAATCAACTAAGGGTATATAACAATCCCCAGGAGATTGAAATAAATCATCATCCAGTCCCATCCCGAAAGCAGGCATTGAGTATTGAATCGCTCCAGCACACCAAATAGGACAGCTCCAGGAATTCTTCCACAAATTGTTCCAGATGTCGGCCTCATTGTTGGAGGGAAAAGAGGAGATGATCTTCAGACTGCTTTCTTGCCCCAGCCAGATCCATCTCTTTCTTCTTGTTTCTGGAGGTCCTGAATTCTGTCACGGTTGGGTGGCTGTAACAAAGCGCATGACGAAGGAGATACTCAAAGCAATCTCTAATTGTTAGATTCAAACTAAGAAACACGCAGGAGATAACTTAGAGAAACTGAATAGCACAACCACTTCGGCATAAACGTTAAACAATCCAGGACAAAGGCTGTGTTTACACTTGGCATTAACCTGCGATCACCATGATCCGATCAAGCAGATCGGGTCATTAGCCAATCAGGACATGGCACGTTTACATTTGTTCACATTAAGTAGCCTCTGTATCTGGATAACCGATCGGATTTCTGTTTCCTGCATAATATTTAAATTCGGTTTGTGGCACGACACCAGATTAAGAGTAAAGATGATACCAATTAAAACAATGTACCAATTGCTTTCACTCACTCACTTTACTTTCCTGTGCAATCTCTGGTCTTAGATCATATTAAGTTTTTGGAACGGAGGAATAGGCCTACTTCCAGAGTTGATCATACAAAAATAACTACGTTGATCGTGTTAAACAAGTCACATCATCGATCATCTGGGTTTAAGGTTATGGCGTGCAATGACTATATTGACAGAAATGGGAGATTGATAAACATGCTGAAACAATAAAAACATTCAACATTTAAAACATTAAAAAATTCAGATTCCGATTATTCCTCTGGCAAAGCAGCGTGCAGCTCTTCATTAAGATCTCATGACTGACTGTGATTGTACAGGCGATCGCCTCCTTCAGATAATGTTGCACAATTAAAATGAAAAATGACACACATAGTATCATTTAAGTCTAAATAAACTTTTAAAGATTGAGTTTAGTTTTTTGTCTAAACTGCGTCTGGCCATTATTTTCTGACAGCTCTGCCTTTTAGATTGTAGCTGAATAGTATTCTAGAAGACACAGGAAATGTGCACGTCAAGTTTATTTAAAATTTTTGAAACCAGGCAGCTACAGATCAAGACATGGTTCTTCTTACAGTGTCTATTTTTATCCTACAAGACATGTGACACCCTTACGCTGTTCTGTTATAGCCTAACAGAGACAGGAGTCTTCACAGTTGACTTCCAAATCTGCTGCGGAATTGTTTAATTAGAAGATCAGTTCATAATCAGTTATGATGGGGACAACGATTTAAATTGGTCATGTAATGAGTGGAATTCTAAATATAAGTTGTTGCTGAGGCATCACATTTCGTTGTAAGAGGAATACAGTCATAGTATGACAGCATTATATATTAATTGGCTATACATCCACCCTTAATTCTGACAATCAAAATGTTTTGCTTATTATAACTGTTAAAATCAAATATTATGGCCTACTGTATGAGACCTGCTGAAGTTATTTTAAAGTCATCAAGACATTCAAAGCATGCAGGCCAATATCAGAATACAAGCAACATAGACATATATATAGGCCTACAAGATACTGCCTGAAGATATTGCCTGAAATTTAAAATGAAAGACTCTGATTTTACTTACCCTCTGCAAAGTTCTGATCATAGATTCGAGGAGGAGTACACATCTCGTAATCCATACTCATTGGGTATGCATGAGGAACGGTGCGGTCGGCCATTTTGATCTCTGTAGCAGGTTGCCAAGATAACTGGAGAATTTACTGGATTGACAGACTTCAATTACTCTGACTTTTGCCGTGTGATAAAAGCAGGAAGTATAGAAAGGGAGAGGGGCGGAAAGAACAGGGAACGGAGAAGAGAGACTGCGTACTTGAGACAGGAGGGTGAAAAATGTTGCTACAAATAGCTTGTAGTAAACTCTGTGGAGCTGCATAGCCAACATATATTCAAATAGATATACACAAACACAGGGTGAATAGTGATAGACTCACAAAGGCAAACAGTTTAACAGCTGATCATAAGTTGTAAAAAAGAGGACTAATGAAAAACACTGCTTACATTTTTTATTGATTTTATTCTACAGTTTATATTGTACATAATGCATATAAATGGAAACATCCAAATTGATTAATATTCTAATTAAAAATAATAATTTAGAAATATTTTATTTTAAAATTGATTTTGCATTATACTAAAGATTTAAAGAGTTACACTATCATTCAAAAGTTTTTTTTGAAATAAAATAATACTTTTGTTCAGCAAGAATGCATTAAATTTGCCAAAGGTAACGGTAAAGAAATTCTATGCAGAAACCAAAAAAAAAGTGTTTAGAATAGTTTGGAGAGGTGGTGGGAGAGGGAGGCTGGTCGGGGCTAGCGAGACAGGTAGAGGAGTGACAGGTTCAGGAGTGACAGGTTCGGGCAACAGTACAGGGGCTGAACATATATACAGATGTTAATGATGGTGACTGAGGAATGCACAGCTGAACGTGATTAGTGACAACAAATGAGTGACGAAGGCAGGTGATGACAAAACATAACAAGTCCAAACTAACGTGAATGTGACAGCAGTTATTTTAAATTGCAATAATATTTCACAAGATTACCATTTTACTGTATTTTTTTATCAAATAAATGCAGTCTTGGTGAGAATGAAAGACTTCTTTCTAAAACTTCTAAACCCCAAAACATATTTAAAAATCGTACCAACCCCAAACTTTTGAACACTACTGTTTATAGTAACAGTAAGTCCAAGGAACTAAAAAAAGCCACTACATCCGCAAAATGGGCAGAAAATTTATAACCACAATACTTTGCCTTGAATATTAATTTACAGCACAGTAGCTGAAACTGCTTACACCTTCAAAATAATTGTCCAATCAGTGTGCCAGCTCAAGTAACGTTGTCCCAGTACGTTGTCCAGGCAAGCAGTTGTTCATGGGGATTGACTTTGTATGGTGTTTAGCCTGGCACAGTTATCTCAGCCGTATTCACTGTCAGATTCTGTAAAGACTAAACCTCCAATGGGGCTCAGAACCTAAATATGCATGGGTACATCACCTTTTGGGCATCCTAATCTTTGCTGGCATTAAACAGACCAGTGGAATGCTGAGCAACCAGAGACTTCTCTTGATATTGGCAGGTTTGCTGGACCAGACAGTGCATTTTCCAGTGCTCTGAACACAGGGTACCATCAGAACTATTGGGGGCTTGCACTGTAATCCAGTTGGTATTTGAGTGAATTGAAATCTGATAAGCTCTTTAGATAACTACAGTGAGAGATAGTTGGAAGAGGGGACGGGGTACCAAGCAGAGGACAGTGGGAGGGCCGAAGTGAAAGAGGCAAAGGCAGGCAAACAGTTTACATCATTATTCTAGAAAGATCCACAGCTGGCTTGGTGGTGTCGGTGTTGCTCTATTTAAGTGCGCAGGCATAAGAGCCAGCAGTTTTCTGAGTGCTGCTAAGGTCCAGACACAAAATGGACATCGCCATCCAGCATCCATGGTTCCGTCGCTCCTTCTGGCCATCCTTCTTATCCAGCAGAGTCTTTGACCAGCACTTTGGGGAGCCCATCTCTGAGACCGACATGATTCCCTCACTGTATTACCCACGACCTTTCTTTCAGCGCTGGCCAAGCTGGGTAGACAGTGGCCTTTCTGAGGTGAGCTGGAAACCTTCCCTGTCCATTTTTTTGTGACTTTTTTAAAACTTTGTGGTTAATCAAGCTTGTAACATTAGATTTACTGTAGTTGAAAGAATGTGTCTAATTTGTTAAGTCACTATCACAAAATAAATTGGGTGACCAGGACCCTGACGCAAAACGGAGAGGCTTGTATCATTGTACATTTGCATTAACGGCTGACTGTACATTATCCTGGCTGTACGTTTAATAAATCATTTATGGAATATTTTTATTGTGTTAATTTAGGACATAAAGTTCCCCTTATTTGTTATTCTCTGTGTCTATATCTGTTTTTATACAGACAGAGAGGAGCATTATTTAGAAATGTAGCTGGGTTTTTTTAAGCAGAAACTGCGCTATAGCTATTGTTTTCTAAACTATGATCGAGGATATTTTAAACATCTCTTCGATAATGATAGTCTGGCATTGTATCTTTAAAAAAGCACACATTCTGAAGCATAGCTGTTAAATTTTACCGATTAAAAGCAAAACAATATAAAATTGAAATTTAATTTGGCTATTTAGTTAATTATTTATAACTATATGGTTGAATCTCACAAAAACTGACTAGAATTTTTCAGGTCATATTTCACCCTAAATTCAACAAGAAAAATGCTAATTTCTGCATAAAGAAAGTGGATCCTTTATGTAGAATTATTATGATTTTTACATTGGTGACACTGTAATATTGTATTGTGTAAAACAAAATGTCTGAAATGTTCTGAAAAATATAATTTATTTTTTGAACTAATTGGGAACATTAGATTAGCCAAGACAAATTATTAAATTTGTGTCTTTAATTGTTTCCTTAGATGAAAATGGAAAAAGATCGATTCTTACTTAATCTGGATGTCAAACACTTTTCACCAGAGGAGCTGTCAGTGAAAATCAATGGAGATTTCATTGAAATTCGTGCTAAACATGAGGATCGTCAGGTAGAAACTTACTATAGTACATAAACACTGAGCTGCAACACAATACCTAAACCTGTGCCATGTGACGGCTTATTGTTTAAAATCCACATGTCACCACCAAGACCACGGGCCTTGTGCCACAAATAAACATTAAACAGAGTGAAAGATGGACCATTTGTTATGACCCGCTCATAATGATGTTGTGCTCTCCTTTCAGGACGATCACGGTTTTGTCTCCCGAGAATTTATAAGGAAATACCGTGTCCCTGCTGGTGTGGATCCAGCCTCTGTCACTGCTTCCCTGTCTTCAGATGGTGTTCTGATAGTGACAGCCCCACGCAAGCACTCGGACGGCCCAGAGCGCACCATTCCTATCACCCGTGATGACAAGCCCGCCCTGGATGGGTCTCAGAAGAATTAAAGCTGCTAAATCCCTTGTCTTCCCCTGCCCTAATATGCTCCTGCTAAATTATAAGGGAATAACTTATTAGCCCAACATTACTGACAGGCCAAATGGTTATGTTGTCTTTGCTTAGGCAGCTAGAGAAAAACAAACAAACAGATATTAGGCTGAAACTCCATCAACATCAAAACTGTAAACACAGTCTCAAAATGATGAATGCTACTTACAATAAAGTATTGTCTGTTACTGATGCCACCAAACAAAGACGCTTTTGTATATCTTGCAGGCTTGACTGCAAAACAAAGTATTTGAGAGTAGGAGGAGGATTTGTCCTTGGAATTTTTTTATAACAAAGACAAACAGGCAATAATAGGTCTGTGTTAAACTGAGATGACAAAAAAAAAATCATTATGTGTGATTCACCGCACACTGTCATTGTCCTATGTAAAAGGGTGAAAGAAATATTTATTCTGTTAATCAATGTACGTTAAAAATTATTTGTTACATCCAGATATCATAATGGTTTTATTTTTGTTGTTGTTTGAAGTTCATTTTTGATTTAATGAAGGATTTAGGATCAGAGTATACATATAAAGGCCAATTCACACCGCACAGGCAAACACCAACAAACACATTTATTGGGTTTTGTCTGATCAGTGTGTTCAACTTGTTGGCGTCTGATGGGGTTTGTTTTCACCAGACTGAACATGTTCAATCAGCGTTTGTTTGTGAACATGACAGTTATTTTTCATAAAATTCTAAATCCAACTACCAACTTGTTTGTTTGCGTTTGTCTGTACGGTGTGAATGGGCCTCAAGGGGATGTGGGGAAAAAATCTCTTGAAAAGTGACTGTATTTAAATGTTTTGACCTGATTTGTGAGTGTTGAGGCACTTTATGAATGGTTGATGGCCCATTGCTTCACATTTTAAAGGTATTATGTAACTTTTATGAGCTTTGTTGCATTCCCTTTTTGCCAGCAGACTCTCCTCTGTTCTGCTTTAAAAAATAAATTAAAAAATGTATGAGTGATTCTCCGGAGGTTGGAGATTTAGCTGCTCCATGTCAACCTTTCTCGGTCAGTGACAACTAACCTATGCCACTCCCACACCATACATACGTCAAAGAAGCCGGAGGAACTTTTCTCTATTTACGGATATGACACGCATGGGCAAGTGGCGAATGTACGCAATTTCCCGCACAAACCATTTTGGCAGGTCTAAAACAATAGGCTTACCATTAAAAACCATCTTGGCAGGTCTAAAACAATAGGCTTACCATAAAAAAACATCTTGGCAGGTCTAAAACAATAGGCTTAACATAGTGAATCGGGAAAAGACAGAAAAAATGATTTTTTGGAAGAAGGATTGATGATATATTATTTAAATTTTCAACAAGAAATAATTACATACCGGTATTGTAGCCTTAAACTTTCTCATGACAATAGCAGGAGCAGAGCTTTAAAACCCCGGCTCTAATGGGGTTCTAAACCTCTTTATAATAAAAATAAATAAATAAAGATAAAACAATGGTATATAATGTTAAACAGCAAGAATAGAAATTACACTGTGACATGTTGCCAAGAACAGGTGTAAAACTGCAAAAAATTATAGTCCACTGCGCTGAGAATGAAATAACGTTTATTAATGCAAGGTTTTGAAAGCATTGTGTCTAAGGTCAAATGTCTCTTGATTTCCCAAAAAATATTTGAGAATGAGATGTAAGCTGGGTGTTTGTGCATGTGAATATGTGCCAAGAATTTATATTGTTTGCAGTCATTGAGACTATTTGGTTTCTTAGCCATGGTTCACTTATTCAACAATGATAAAGCTGCTAATACCAAACTATATCAGTCATTTTTTGATATGGAAATCTAATATAAGCAGCTCTGACAAGGATGTAGAAAAACGTCTACGGTTACGTATGTAACCCTCGTTCCCTGAGTAGGGAACGGAGACGTTACGTCGGATGACGACGAATGGGGTTTCGCTTAGAAAGCCTATCAACTTCGAGTATTACAAAACGAGCCAATGGCAAAGAAATGCCATGGGTCTGCGGAATTTGCATGGCGTAACTCCGCCCCACCTCGTGGGTATAAAAGGAGGAAGCCGGCAGCAAGCAGATATGTTTCTTCGCTGAGGAGCCAAGACTGAGCTCAGGCGATCCCCGCGGTACAGCGGAAAGTGGCAGGCAGACGTAACGTCTCCGTTCCCTACACAGGGAACGAGGGTTACATACGTAACCGTAGACGTTCCCTTTCGTTGTCACTCCGAGTTACGTCGGATGACGACGAATGGGGTTACCAGTCTAATCACGCCACCTTCTCAGCTGTCTTCCAGTGCCCTGCGTAAATCGAGATCCCTGTCAGCCTGGACAAAAGACTCCATATAACACAGGAATACCAAGGTACACTGGGAAGCATATCCCAAGCTTAGGGGAAGTATGCAATTAATGCCAGCCCGGAGGGGGGGGACTTAGAGAATACACATATGACCCGAAGGAAGCATATGGAAAACACTGGGGTGTCCAGCCGCAGGTGGAATATTTCAACCCCAGGGGTGGCAAGGTGGCTTGCCAAGGGAAAGACACACGCTCAGAGAGGCTTACAGTGGAAATACACATGTGGGGGTCGCTCAGAGGAGGGACCATGCACACGGGAGGCACCTAGCCGACGCACAGGCAATAGACACTGGCGCCGACGTCAGGAGTGCTGGAGGAGCTCAGGGCTTTCGGAGAAGCTCACCTGAGGAAAGTATCGCACGTATCCAGTCCGTGGAGTGGAATGGCGAGCAAGCGAAGACACCTGAGCGGGTCCGGTACTAGCTGGTTGAAGCGAGTACACGAGAGGACACAGGCTCCACTCGGAGATTATAGAATCTGGCGAATGTGTTAGGTGTCGCCCAGCCTGCAGCTCTGCAGATGTCTGTTTAGCGAGGCGCCATGCGCTAGAGCCCAAGAGGACGCCACACTCCGGGTGGAGTGGGCAGTCACACCAAGGGGGCACGGTCGACCTTGCTGCTGGTAAGCCAAAGCAATGGTGTCCACTATCCAGTGAGACAACCTTTGCTTGGAGAGAGCCTTTCCCTTCAGCCTCCCACCATAACAGACAAAGAGCTGGTATGAGGTCCTGAAACACTGCGTTCTGTCTACATAGGCGCGGAGAGCGCGTACTGGACAGAGCAGTGCCAAGGCTGGGTCTGCCTCCTCCGAGGGCAGCGCTTGCAGGTTCACCACCTGGTCCCGAAAGGGAGTGGTAGGAACCTTGGGCACATATCCAGGCCGGGGTCTCAGGATCACGTGAGAGGAAGCCGGCCCAAATTCCAGGCACGCTTCGTCAACGGAGAATGCGTGCAGGTCCCCAACCCTCTTGATGGAGGCCAGTGCAACCAGGAGCGCTGTCTTCATAGACAGGAACTTAAGCTCGACTGATTGCAGGGGCTCAAAGGGAGCACTCTTCAGGGCAGTTAGAACCACTGAGAGGTCCCAAGAGGGAACGAGAGGAGGACGAGGAGGATTTAGTCTCCTCGCTCCTCTCAGGAACCTGATGATCAGGTCGTGCTTCCCTACCGACTTACCTTCGATGAGGTCATGATGTGCGGCAATGGCGGCAACATAGACCTTCAGGGTGGAGGGAGACAGCCTTCGCTCCAGCCCCTGTTGAGGGAAGGAAAGCAAAACACTGATCGAGCATCTCCGGGGGTCTTCTCGGTGAGAAGAGCACCAGTTGACGAAGAGGTTCCACTTCAACGCCTAGACGTGTCTCGTGGACGACGCTCTAGCGGAAGTGATGGTAGCCACCACCGCTGGTGGTAGGGTACTCAAACCTGCCTCGTCCCATCCAGGAGCCACACGTGGAGGTTCCAAAGATCGGGACCAGGGTGCCATAGGGTGCCCCGTCCCTGAGAAAGAAGGTTCTTCCTCAGAGGGATCGGCCAGGGAGGTGCTGTCGCGAGGAGTACTAGTTCGGGGAACCAGGTCCGGTTGGGCCAGTAAGGGGCAACCAGAATGACCTGCTCCTCGTCCTCCCTGACCTTGCGCAAAGTGTGCGCAAGAAGGCTCACTGGGGGAAACGCATACTTGCGGCCCTGCGGCCAGCTGTGCGCCAGAGCATCCGTGCCGAGCGTGCCCTCGGTCAGGGAATAGAACTGGGCGCAATGGGTCGAGTCGTGAGAGGCAAACAGATCTATCTGCGCGTCCCCGAACTGGTCCCAAATCAGCTGAACCGACTGGGGATGGAGTCGCCATTCTCCAGGGAGGGGCTGAAGCCGTGAGAGCTCGTCGGCTGCACAGTTCAGCGCTCCGGGAATGAAGATGGCTCGAAGCGACCTCAGATGCTTCTGACTCCATAGGAGGAGGTGGCGAGCGAGTTGTGACATACGGCGGGAGCGTAGACCACCTTGATGGTTGATGTACGCTACAGTGGCGGTATTGTCTGAGCGGACTAGTACGTGTTGACCCCTGAGCAACGCCCGGAAGCGGTGCAGGGCAAGGCGTACTGCCAACAACTCGAGGCAATTGACATGCCACAGCCGCTGGGGTCCTGTCCAGGAGCCCGCAGCAGCATGTCCATTGCACATGGCGCCCCAGCCCGTGGTGGAGGCATCTGTTGAGACAACAACATGCCGGGAAGCTCGTGCCAGGGGGACACCGGCCCTGAGAAAATCGAGGTTCGACCACGGGGTGAAGAACTGACGGCAGGTCGGAGTAACTGGTACTCGGAACGTGCCGTGTTGCCATGCCCACCTCGGGACTCGGTCGCGAAGCCAAAGCTGAAGCGGTCTCATATGAAGCAATCCGAGCGGCGTGACCGCGGCTGCAGATGCCATATGCCCCAGGAGCCTCTGAAAAAGTTTCAGTGGAACCGCACTCTTGCCCTCGAATTGTCTTAGGCAAGTCAGCAGTGACTGCGCGCGCTCGCTCGTAAGCTGCGCGGACATGGCGACCGAGTCGATGTCCATACCGAGAAAAGAGATCCTCTGCACGGGGCAAAGTTTGCTCTTCTCCCAGTTGACCCGAAGGCCCAGACGGGCTAGGTGCCGGAGCACTAGGTCCCTGTGTTCGCAAACCTGATCTCGAGAGTGAGCTAGGATCAGCCAGTCGTCGATATAACTCAGGATGCGAACCCCTTGCTCTCGAAGGGGAACAAGGGCCGCCTCGACGACCTTCGTGAAGATGCGAGGAGACAGGGCTAGCCCGAAAGGGAGAACCGCGTACTGGTATGCCTGCCCCTCGAAAGCAAACCGGAGGAACGGTCTGTGTCGAGGAAAAATGGAGACATGAAAGTAGGCGTCCTTCAGGTCGATCGCTGCAAACCAATCCTGGGGCCGTATGCATTCGAAAACGCGTTTGGCGGTGAGCATCTTGAACGGCATCCGGTGAAGGGAGCGGTTCAGCACGCGCAAGTCCAGGATTGGCCGTAACCCACCGGTTTTCTTGGGGACAATGAAGTAGGGGCTGTAGAAGCCGGACCTCAACTCGGCTGGAGGGACAGTCTCGATTGCACCCTTCGCCAGCAGGGTGGCAATCTCTGCTCTCATGATAGGGGCATTGCCACCAACCAAAGTGGAGCGGACTCCCCTGAAGCGGGGAGGAGACCGTGCGAACTGAATCGCATAGCCGAGCCTGACGGTACGCACGATCCAGTGGGACAGACGGGGAAGCTCTAGCCAGGCTCCCAGGAACTGAACCAACGGGATCATGCGAGCCACAGGCGTCCCCCCGGAGGGGCAGCGAAGCGGAGTAACTGGCCCAGATGTGGACGGCATAGCGGCCCGGAGAGGGGGCACAGTTAGCAACCGCGCCCTGGCACAGGGGGCCAGGGGAGGACCAGGCTGGTCGTCCCGCGGGGGCCTGCTCTGCCAGGGGTCTGGCGACAGAGGGGGACAGCGGCGAAGCGGTCCGTGGACGGCACGCCATGTCAACCACCTCTGGGACAGAGGGGGACGAGGAGAGCACGGCTTGTGGGCGGCGCTCTGTGACGTCCGAGAACTCTGTGCTCAGAGACGGGAGAATCAGCTCTTTGGAGAATAAGGATTCTTCCCCGGCCCTCCCCGGGGAAAGGAGTGGTCCTGCTACCAACTCCTGGAAAGAAATGAGTCCCATCTCTGAGGAGCCCAACTCAAGAGCGCCGCTTAACCCGGCGTGTAGCGGGGTGCGGGGCTGGAGA
The DNA here is from genome assembly GCF_051911475.1 of Siphateles boraxobius. NCBI lineage: Eukaryota > Metazoa > Chordata > Actinopteri > Cypriniformes > Leuciscidae > Siphateles > Siphateles boraxobius. The sequence goes on from NW_027509182.1 coordinate 4,152,930, forward strand.
GGACTGTGGCGTCCGACCGCGGCCTCCAGAGCCGACCCGGGTGAACGGGCGGGGTGGGAGCCGCGGGGGGGCGCCCTCGGCAGTGGGCAGACCGAGGGATCTGAGCGGACGGCGGGGCCGTCGGGACAGAATCAACCTCAGTCTGCTCCATCGCCGAGGTGCCCGTCTCACGAGCGCCGCTTAACCCGGCGTGTAGCGGGGGGCGGGGCTGGAGAGGGCTGTGGCGTCCGCCCGCGGCCCCCAGAGCCGGCCCGTGAACGGGCGGGGTGGGAGCCGCGGGAGGGCGCCTTCGGCGGTGGGCAGACGAGGGATCTGAGCGGACGGCGGGGCCGTCGGGACAGAATCAACCTCACTCTGCTCATAGGCGGCTGAGAGCTGTTGGGCAAGCCCTCAACCGCACCGCCGAAGAGGCCGACCTGGGATATGGGAATGTCGGACAGACGGGTCCGCGCGACATCCAGCACATCAGACAGGTTCAGCCACAGACTGGTGAGCATCACCTGACCCAGGGAGCGTACGGCCACTTTCGTCGCTCAGAGAGCAAGGTCAGTGGCGGCGCGCAGCTCAGTGAAGAGCCCTGGGTCAGTCCCGCCCTCGTGCAGGTCCATGAGCATCTGGGTCAGGTGGACCAGCAGAATGACCATGGCATGCAGTGAGGCGGCTGCCAGTCCCGTGGCGCTATAGGATCTCGCCACAAGCGTAGACGAAAAACTACAGGCCACGGGCGGGTGCTTAGGATTGCGCCGAGAAGAAGCACTCTGAGGACACATAGCATCGCAACAGAGCGTTCAGCCGGGGGAACCCCAGTGTACCCATGGGCAGCGGCCCCATCGAGGGGAGGAAAGGCGGATGAGATCAGCGAGCGGTCCCGAGAAGACAAGGGGGTCTTCTTGGACTTCGAGATCTCATCATGCACGTCCGGGAAGAGAGGTATTGGGGTTTGCCGTGGACGAGGGTCGGCGGCCTTACCCAAAACCCATCGTCCCAGGAAAGCATGGTCGTCATCTCCGGATCAGACTCAGGCACAGCCGTATGCACACCGGAAGGTGGCAGCTGTGACGAGCCCTCACTTCCAGAAGACTCAAACCCACCTAGTGATGCTGCAACAGACATGGCATCTTCCTCTGTAGCTTCAACTGACACACGCGGGCCACCAGAGGGTAGACTCGCGGGAATCAGCAGTTCACTAGTGGGCACCGTCATTGAAGAGGGGGGCTGGGGACACGGACACATAGTCGGCGCCTAGATCCAGACCGTAACCCTCAGGTCACCCTGGCCACCAGCCGAAGATCGGGGGGTGGATGAGGGGACTCTCACTCTTGCGAGTTCACCGAGTCTCGACCTATATATGACGCGATGATCACGTTCCCAGCGAGAACATGAGTCACCCACGAGCGCTGTTCAAGCATGATCAAAGCCCAAACACACTAGACAGCGCTCGTGCCCATCAGAGTCCGATACCAGTCCGCTGCAACCAGAAATGCACGGGCGAGCCGTCTTTAAAAAGACGTGCCACGTGTAAGCTCTTTTAGTGAGAGAAAACTCAAGTGTTGAAGCACCCGGGGAGAAACGCACCGACTGGCAGACCACTGCAACAGATCAGCAGGAAGCACGCTCTCGCCGTAGATCGCCGTCACACCAACACTCGAGGTACTCGTTTGTAAAGCTGACAATTCAGAGATGGCTTGTGGAGAGAAGAATACACTTGGCTCCGAAGCGAAAACATATCTGCTTGCTGCCGGCTTCCTCCTTTTATACCCACGAGGTGGGGCGGAGTTACGCCATGCAAATTCCGCAGACCCATGGCATTTCTTTGCCATTGGCTCGTTTTGTAATACTCGAAGTTGATAGGCTTTCTAAGCGAAACCCCATTCGTCGTCATCCGACGTAACTCGGAGTGACAACGAAAGGGAACATATTTTTTTCCTCATATTTATATCACTCCTCCTCAATAAAGCAAATGCCTAAACTACTGTATTATCCCCATTAGGAGATATAATTGAGAAGGAGCTTTGCACATGGCTTTGTACTGTATACTGCTCACATTCCTTATTAATCACAGCTAACACACTGAATTAACTTATTAACATTATGAAATATTAATTAATAAATATCATGGACTTTGGTCAAAACCAGTGTGACTTCACTTATTTTTTTCGAAATGATTATTTTAAACAAACTATATGACAAAATATTAGGAGTAATCTGGGGTTTTCAACCCCCAATCCTGATAATAATGATATATAGAGAGTACAGCTGATCTATAATTCAGTGGAAGCAAATGCCATATGCACCAAATTGCTGAATTAAACACTTGAGATTTATAGAATTCACTCAAATATTTTTAAAAAAAGAAAAGAAGATTCATTGATAAGCATAATCTTGGTAGACTTTGGAAATGATATGAGAAAGAAACAAAAATTATCATGACTGGTCATCTTTTTTACACCGTTACCACAGTTATAGGTCAATGTCAATAACCTCATGATCAAATATTGAGAATTTACCAGTCTGGCAGTTATTTGATATGCCACTAAAAATACAGCATGTTTGAAATTTTAAACTCATTTTAAACTCAAAGGTGCTTGTTGAAATTATTGACTTTTCACCGGATGAATTGAGGTGAACAAGCAAGTGCAATATAATTAAGAAGCAAAAAAAATCTAACCTCAAAATGATGGAACATTAATCATCATGGGTTATGTATAACATGATAATACATGAAAATACAACAAATCAATACTTGACTATGGATCACTCACAGAAGTCAGTGATATTGAAGCCGATTTAATTTTGTGAGCAGGATTCCTCCGCCAAAGGCTTCAGTTTGTCTCTGTTATACATCTCTGCCTTTTGTTCTCTATGTTGAGGGCCTGTGAAGTCCAGTCTGTAGCAGGAGTTTGGCACACACTTAGTGTGTGGAGGGTTCAGTTCTGGTTTGTGGCATTTTAAGCAAACAACCACTTGCTTTTGAAAGTAAAGGCTTTTATCCATCATGACGTAGAGAATATGAATTGCACACTTAAATGCCTTGCTCAATTGCACAATAGTAATATAGCAGGATAAAATGTACAAAAATGAAAGAGAAGAAATATTTGCTCTTTTTTTTGTTCACGCCATAATTGCTCGCTTTGAGTGGACATTTTTCTTATAGGAAAACCTTGTATGTGGTCTCTGTAGTTCTCCAGGTGGGATGAATATATCTGCAGGTTCAGCTGAGGTCTGCGTATTTGCACTAGTTGTTTTGAAGTCTATTGTTGCATACTCTGTGTTGTGGTAGTTTGGAGTCTGTCTCAGTTTTCCCCTGCTGATTGCATTTTCAGACTGTAGGACTTGGACGTCTGCGTAGTGTAAACCATCTTCATTCTGCTTGCGTTTCTTATTCACCTGGGCATACTGTGGTTCAGCTGACACACAGTCATACACATGAACATCAACACGGGCCTGCTATGAAAAAAAAGCTGTTGTCACAAAAACATTTACATATATTCGGATAAAAGTAACATTTTGCAGCATCCAGTTTAACCAACACACCTGATGGGGAGGAACCACAGATGGACCTGTTGCAAAGATGTAAATGGCAATCAACATCACAACATCTGGATAATCAAGTCTTGATCATCAAAGTGTCCTTTTTTTATTCTACAAACCCAAATAAAAAAAGTTTTGTAAAATGCAATACAAAGAAGAGCCTGTGATTTTTTAAGCAGTGACGAAAAAATACGAAAGCCATCCGTCATTTTGACAGATTGCACTGAGGGTGATCTGTTGTGAGCTGACACTGTAATTCTCAATCCTGACCACTTGGTGGCGTGTGCACTCTTGCTGACTATTAAGTTAATGGTCAAGAATGGCTTAAAAGGATAGTTCACCCAAAAATGAAAATTAGCCCATGATTTACTCACCCTCAAGTCATCCTAGGTGTATATGACATTCTTCTTTCAGACGAATACAATCAGAGTTATATTAAAAAAGGTCCTGGCTCTTCCAAGCTTTATAATAGCAGTGAATGTCCATATATTTTTTGAAGTCCATCAAAGTCCATCCATCCATGATAAAAATGCTCCACACGGTTCTGAGGGGTTAATAAATGCCTTTGACAGTGACAGTGGGGACTTCGTGACAGACGGGTAATAATAGATTATGACGGAATTTTTACAATGATGGACAATGCGGAAGCAGGATTGCCTGGTCTGTGCAGCAAAAGTAGCCTAATGGCCAGTCAAAAGTAGCCCAAGGTGTTGGAAAGCCTTGAAATGACGAATGAAGACCAGGAGTCAGAGATACAATCAATTGAACACAATTTTACTGAAGAATAGTTTGCAGTTTTATAACCAGAAGTCAGCTTCAACACTCAAAAGAACTTCGGAGGCCGCTCTTTTACATTCTCAAAACAACAGCAATTACACTCTAACACGTCACGTCACAAAGGAAACACACACACACACACACACACGCGCACACGCGCACACACACACAGCTTCTTCAAGGTTGGAGTTGGTCGAGCTCTATATGTCACAGTGTCTGGTTATTCCCTGGGTTAAACACTAGAGGTCCTCAGTTTTCACGGTGTCTATGCATTCTCCATAGACAGTAAAAGAAATGGACACAGCGACCCCGTTGATTTCAACGGAGAGAGTTGAAGCCGAACATGGGCACTCACTTCCTGATAGCCAAGCGTTCTGCGCAGGCTAAAACTGAGCTTGATGACGTAGATGTCACGTGAGCAACCCGACTGACAGTTGTAAATCTTCTAGTAGCTGTGCCAAGACAAATCTGAATCACCCATAGACAGTCACCCAACGTTAATCGTGCACAGAGACGGTGAAGCGCGACCTGCAGCAACTTTTGGTAAGTATTCTGATTAATTATTTTGTCATTTTGCTTAATATTTATTTATTTAAAATTTAACGTCAGTACGCCTGCGAGACTGTGCGAGCTTCTCCTCCTGTCTATACGGTAATGTCTCTATTGTGCGACATGAAGTCGCGTGGTTATGACGCAATTTTTAGCCTATTTTTACAAGAATGGCTTCTACGGGGCCATAACGTAAGATACAAAGTAATGGAGCCTTTTATACATTGTCGTGTTTCTTTAGAAATAAATAATGGACAAATGAAGTCTTTGGACGCCTCAGATGTAAAGTTATTCGCTGTCAAAGTGACGCCAAAATGAATGGGAGTCAATGGGATGCTAACAGCATAGCCAGCTACAATGGCGGCCCCCGGAGGCAGCTTCAACTTCCGCCTGATGGATTACCCCCTTGGCATTCTCACTACACTTCCCATGATCCTGTCTGTCACTGATTGTTCATTGCATTACAGCTGTTTCTCGTCACCTTGTTTGCACTTGTGTATATATACCCTGTCTGTTTCAGTGTTTGTCACGGAGTCCTTGTATATTGTCCCCACACTTCCGTGGTCTTTTCGAGCCTATTTCTAGTGTTTGTCTTTTATGTTTTTTTATTGCCTTTTCGGAATTTGACCTTTGCTTGGACTGGTAGTGAGTACGGATTACCCTTTTAAAATAAACTGCTTTTTGGATCTCTATTCCCCGTGTGTGCGTGTCGTGACACTATAGCTCTGACCATGAAACTTTCCCAAAAAGATACTTACAGTAAGATGTACTTTCTCTCAATAAGAGGTTCAGACAATATTTGTCATTATTCTGTAGTGATTCAAGATGGAATGTAAAATAAATGATTTTACTATAAGAATTGTTACGTAGGCAACAGGCCTGAGTGACTTACAGTTTTTTACAATCCCTATGACAATTTTTTCAATGCTTTGTCCCATGTGATCACGTATATTGGCAAGTGGTCTCTCACCTGTCCCCTTTCTACCTCTGGCACAAGTCTTTCGTGCAGGTTTTCTAAAAACAGGAGAAGGCGGTTGGTGTTGTAGGGGCCAATCTCACGTTTATGCAGGAGTGCACCACCATTGGAGATTGCAGCGCACATGGAGATGTTTGCTCCTCTCTGGCCCGGCACAGTAACTGTGGCCCTTTTGACAATTATGTTTCTTCCATGCCAGCGTAGATCATTACATGTGCTTAATTGGCCTCCAACTCCATTACTTTCTGAAAGTAATCAGACACAGTGCATGTAAATGCTTTGTATATCTACTGTATGTCCTAATGTACTCCAAGTTTATAGAGTAGTTTACTGAAAAACACACAATGTATAGTACAGTAATGATTGTATTGCATAACCTTACCTGGACGTATTGGTGACGGAGTTCTTTGATCCGCTCAGTGTTTCTTTGAAAGGGAACTTTGTATAATTGTTTCAACTCCCTTGTCCTGTTACACGTCTTCCTCTACCTAGTGCAGACATTTTTCTGTCTTTCTTTTGTTGCTCTATATTGTTCCCTTCCACAAAAGATCAGCCCAAAAGTTCCTCTTTTACTTTATACCATATGGTCATGCGACTGAAAGAACCTAAACACCTGAGTGTGTTTCCTAGATGGGAATCAGCTGTGATTTATATATTTTTTGGATAATTCAATCTGCTGTTTCTCAGTAACAAAAGAAAAAAATACAGGGCTTACACAGACGGATGTAGTGCTAACTGTGTTAAGAGTTTAGGAAATTTGTTAAAAGTATTGAAAAAATTGTCATAGCGATTGTAAAAAACTGTAAGTGACCTAGGCTGTCAGGGTCAGAAGAGTGAATATAAGTTTTAACAGGTGTTGGGTGCTTTTCTCACATGTAATTTTATAAATAAATCTCATAAGCTTCAATAATAAGTCATTCAAATCATTTGATATTTAGAAGGATAATTATTGATTTATAACTTGATTAACAAGCACTCAAAGGACATACATTGAAGCGGCAGTGAATTCAAGAATCCATCCCTTCACCTTGATGCAGCATCAGACTGTTTTAAGTGACAATGGGTTTTCCATGTGGCTGTATTTAACAGAATAAAATGACGTATGCAATGCCATCTCTGAGCTCAAAGGTCTAGCACATTCATCGGAGGTCTCCTGCCTCTCCCCACATGGACTGAGATTTCTCTGGATTCCCTTAATCTTTTCACAATATTATGTAGAAGGTGAAAGACCTAAATTCTTTGCAATCTTGCAATTACAAATGTGATTTTTGAATTGTTTGACAATTCTCTCTTGATATTTGGTACCAAGTGATGATGAACCATGATGACCCAAGACTGAGATCACAATATCCTCAGCTATTACCAATTCACCTGTGGACTGTTTCAAAAGAGTTTAAGTTGGAAATTCTATAAGCTTTTCACTTTTGTTTTGCCTCTTTCTCAACCTTTTTGGAGTGTGCTGCAGCCATCAAAATCTAAATTTGTTTATTTACAAAATAAGTTGGTCAGTGAAAACTTTGTAAGAAAATTTGTAAGGTTAAAGAGAATTAACAAATCACATATTCTTGATTTTATTTTTGATTTTAAGTTTACCATAAATAATTGTCTGTACACTTAAACCATATTTCAAAGACAAAAGAACTCTACCTCTCATTCCAGCCTGACGATCTGACGGTAGCTGCTCGCATCTTAGCCTGCCTGACAGACATGGGTGGATGAAGGACCACCACCTTCAACTAAACCTTGCGAAGACAGAGCTACATGTGGTCCCGGCCAACCCATCACTTCATCACAATTTCCTCATTCAGTTAGGCTTGTCATCCATAACTCCATCAAGGTCAGCCAGGAACCTCGGCGTTGTAATTAATTCATGCCAAGAGTTCAAAAGATAACAACCATTCAAGTTTTTTGAAAAAAAAGGTCTGAAAATGTTTTAAATATAAATAAAAAAATAATAGTTTCACCATTTGTGATGTGGCAGCGAGCTATAACGCACATACGTGTTCTTTTTATGTGTTTGTTAGAGGTTGAATTCATATCAAAATTTGCCAAACTTCCCATACTACTTCCCAAACTAGATTCCCACAGTATATAGGACATCCACATTCAAAACAGCTGGCACTGATCAGCCCATCAGCCACACTAATAAGCCGCGCTGATGAGCCGCGCCCACTCACACAACACTCACACACATAGCGAGGGAGAGTCAGTGAAACCATAAATCGTGACAGGGCACTATTTGAGGGAACAGCCATTTGGGTGTCCGAAACCATTGTTATTGAGTGCACTAATTCAATCTCACATTAAATCCTACTACTGGAACTGTGTTCTAGAAGTAAATTTGATATTGATATGAGGGTAGGTAGGCAGGGATAGATTCAGACGCATGAGTTATGTAAGTACTACATACAACAATGCAACAATAATAAAACAATGCATTGACATTTACTTTTTACCTGTTGATAATTACTTTTAATAACGAGTACTGCTGTACTTCAGTAAAAATCAGTCTTTACAACTTTTACTTGTAACAGAGTAATATTTGACTAGTAGTATCACTTTTACTTAAGGCAGTTGTGTACTTTGTCCACCTATGTTCTTCTGTAATGCAGCCTTATTGACCATAAGAGACTTCTTTCAAAAACATTAACATTTTTTAATTATTCCAAACTTTTCACCAGTATTGTATTTACAGACTCAGAACTATCTGCAGACTTTATCTGCACTAATTTAGCTGAAATTTTGGGGAATGCAAACTGTGAGAGAAAAAAACAGAGAGAACTTCTAATGACTCAAAATATCCACTTTTTTTTTATAAACAAACACGCAAAATGTTGGGCTTCCCAACTCCAAAGACGTTTCTATGGCGTCTTTCCATGTGTTGGATTCCATGTGGGCCTGCTTCTATCAGTCTACTTCATTAACTTTTGCTCTCCTTGTTGTCCACTTTAATCTTAAGCTGGTTGATTTTAGGCTCCAGGGGCCTGTTTCAGAAAGGAGGTTAAGTGAAAACTCTGAGTATGTTAACCCTGAAATGAGGGAAACTCTGGGTTTTCTGTTTCAGAATGGGAGGTAAGTCAAACCTGAGAAAGCAGGGTAAGTCAAGCCTGTTTCTGAAAGAGAGGTAACTTATACTCAGAGTCAGTTACCATGGTAACTTACTCTGTGAACCTAACCTGGTCAGGAGCAGGTTTACTTCCGTAAACCCAGAGTTTATTTCGGTCTCCTCCCCTTTTTTAAAGAGGAAGCGGTGTTTAAAGACCTCATTCATTCTTTCGGTACATTTATTCATTGCTGTTTTTTCCCCCAATTTTTGTAATAAGATGAAGTCTATATAACTTCTTAACTGGCAACTGAAAATACAGTAGATTAGAGTTACATCATGTAGTTCTAAACAAATTCTACAGAATTAAACTGTGGCAGTCACTGAAAATCACTGAACTGTGTTCATCTGTGCACCAGAAGTTGATGGACCTTCCTCCTACTGTTCTTCCACACTCTGGAGATGGGGGAGAGATAAGAATATCCATTTATACTTAGATATAAACTTAGATTCTATAGGCTACTCCACATAAATAATGTGAAGAAATGTGAATGTGTAGACTGTTTGATGTTTAGACACATAATATTAACATTTCCTCTGTAGGCCTCTCTGTGGCAGCAGAAACTGTTTCTTCATTCCCATCGTGCTGTGAAGATGAGCATTTGGTTGAGCACATTTTATAATACTATTTGTCATAATTTCTGGTGTATTGAGTAGGCTACTTCCAACTGTCTGGGGTTCTGTTGGGACAGGAGGCTCCAAAAGACAGATATTACCATCAGAATCTGTTGGGAGCAACAAAAAACCCAACCCAAAGTAAAATATATGGAAATATCAAAAACATCCTATATAAAAAATAACACATATGTAGACCTCTTACATGAAGGCACTTGAATCTTCGGGAGTGACTGGCTCTGATGAAGTCCCTCCAGGAATTCCCTCAGCCATTGGCCTTCCAGCATTCAGGCTCAGGGCCATCTCCATCTCCTCTGCATCTCCATCTCCATCTCCTCTGCATCTCCATCTCCATCTCCTCTGCATCTCCATCTCTTCTGCATCTCCATCTCCTCTGCATCTTCATCTCCATCTTTGCGAGCCTCTTCCTTCTTTCTGTTGGCTGAGTAGAAGTCAAATGAGAATGAACATTTAATTGTGTTAATTAGACCTATGTCAAAAATGCTAATGCACTGCTAGACACTGGATGCTATTTAGTTATTGAATATGTCAAATGTTTGTAAAGTCAGGTAGCCTACATCCATGATATGCTCAAGCCTTACCTGATTGAATTATGTTTTTATATTTCATTTTCAGCTGCTGCCATGTTCTTTTAATGCCTGCAGGATTGCACCTACATGAAAATTAAAATTAGGTTGAATAACATACTGTTCTTCCAGTTTCACCTCTGATATTATAACAGTTGGGTAAGTTACTCTAAAATAGTTATTAATTACTAACTACAAATGACATATTCAACAGTGTAATTAGATTAATGTAATAATTACTATCTCCAGAAAGTATTGGTCTACTTATTACTAATTACTTTATAAATCCCATATCAACCTCAACCACTTGAACAATACAAAAAGAGACAATAAACTGCACTTTTAATGCTTTCAAATTAACAATATACAATTGCATGAATTATTCTTGAATTGACTAAAGTGTGTAGAGAGAGAAGGTTACATTAAAAATATACCTTTAAAAAAATCAATGAAGCGCAGATATTATGAGTCACCATGGTAACAACCCAACACAAAAAGAGTTGTGGCCCGACAAAAAGAGGTGTGGCGCGACAAAAAGAGGTAAAAATATACCTTTAAAAAATGTTATGTTAAATCCACTATTGTTTTATACAGAATTGTTCTATAGTCTATGCAGTATTTAATGCAATGACATCATATTTTACTTTATATTACAGAAGATTTAAGAGTAATCCCTTACAGTATTTTACAGTATAAATTACAGTATTTAGATTACTTGGTAATTACACCCAACACTGTATAACAGTAATTAAAATGTAAACTTACGCATTGCAACTATTTTCTCCCAAACTAACTATCTCGCTCGCCGCTGCTGCCCTGTTGCTTAAAAAAAAATGTTTGCGTACTGCTGGTGAGAAATATGCAGACCTCTTTTTGTGTGGCGCTGTTACCATGGTGACTCATAATATCTGCGCTCCATTGATAATGGCTTTTTATAGTTGTGGTGCACGCGCTTAACTCAGAGTCAATCAACTTAGAGTTGATTGAACTTACTCATTTCAGCTGTTCTGAAACCGAAAACTCAGAGTTTCCCATCTCAGGGTAAGTCAACTCAGAGTTCAAGTTTTAACTCAGAGTTGGTTGAACCTCCTTATTGAAACAGGCCCCAGGTCCTCAGTTATTCGTGGTGCCTGGATACACATTATCCCTTCATATGAGATAGACACTTGCACCAGCAGTGGATCCACACCCAGTGGCAAGATATATGTGCGGGTAAACTCACGACTCACAAAGCCATGCTGGTCCATTCGCTGAGCGTGACGTCCAGTCACCTCCAACAGGTTGTCCAAAGTTCGCACACTGATCTCATCTGGTGTTTACTGGCACACGTCCAGCAAAACTCGAAACCAGTCATCTTCACTGTCTACCTGAGAGAAGCCCCTCTCGAGCTGCTTGTTAATGCGGGGACGAATATAGTAACCGTGGTATAGGACAGGGGCCAACAGGGCCTTGGGACACAGTGCTGAGAGGGTCAGAAGGGAAAAAAATGATCATAACCATAATAATACTCTCACAATGCATCCACTGACATGTAATTTGTCTCTGCACAATGCTGTATGACACAACACAATCACAGCCAATCTGAACATAATACCTATCCTACGTTCCATTCAACTTGGTATATCAGAATTTTCTCCTTCCTGCTTGGAAAAGTGCAAGTGAATGCCAAATAAAGTCGGACTTTGAAACTTTGAAAGGTCATGCATCCATATGATGATACAAAAATCAAGTGCCAAGTTCTTGTCACGGTTCATGAATTCACTGACTCTTTCACGCACTGTGTTTGTGTGTGTGTGTGGGCGTGGTCGCTGATCAGCCACTGATGATCATCAGTGCTAGCTGATTCTGATCAGCAGCCTCTATTTAAGCTAATGGTCTTTTGTCTTGTGTTTGTCAGATCATTGTTGGATGTTTCCCCATGCTGTGTTGGTGTTGGTCTTTGTCGTGTGCTACCTGTTCCCGTTGGATTATTCACTGGTTTCTGTCTGTCTGCCTGCCGTCTTCCGGAGGATTACTATTCATTTCTCATCATTCCTCGGACGATCGGGTTGCCCGTCTGCTCCCTGCGCTACCACAGAGACTGTGCCTGCTACTGCACTCATCTGACCATCTTCCTGTATTATCATCAATAAACCTCATTTCTCTGACTTGCATCTTCTGTCATCTGTATCGTAACAAAACGATCTGACCATCATGGATGCAGCGAGAACACCAGAGCTGGCTGAATTTCTGTCTCGCAACATCGCTCGGATGGACCAGCAGGAAGAGAATTTATCACTGACTGGTTGCACTGTACAAGCCTTGGTAGCGCAGGTGTCCGAGCTCACCCAGCAGATTCAACACCTAGCGACTCCCACTGCGCCACCCCCGCCGCCGGTTCCCCCCCACTCTTCCTATATCCAGTCGTCAATTAGAGCCACGTTTACCTACTCCAGAGAGTTATTCGGGTGAGCCAAGATTTTGTAGAGCATTCCTGACCAAATGTTCCATGTTCTTTGCTCTCCAACCCCAGACTTTTTTTCTCTGAACAAGCCAAGCTGGCTTTCGTACTCTCGCTGTTATCAGGGCGTGCGGCTCTGTGGGGAACGGCGGTGTGGGAGAACCAACATCCGTGCTGTTCCTCGTTCCAGACACTCTTGGAGGAGGTGAAAAGGGTGTTCGATCGGGCGATTGTGGGAAGAGAAGCGGCACGTCAACTCGCTGATCTATGCCAGGATAACCGATCTGTCACGATTACTCCATCGAGTTTCGCACCCTTGCCGCAGAGTGTCACTGGAACGAGGAAGTGCAGTGGGACATGTTCCTGCATGGGCTGGCTAACCGTATCCAGAAGGAGATCTATACCCTGGACCTTCCGAAGGATCTTAATGGACTCGTTGAGCTGGCTCTGCAAGTGAATGCTCGCCTTCAGTGGTTGGAGCAGCATACCCGCATGACCCTGGTTCCTGGAACCTTCGGACCTCCCCAAGCCAGTGGCGGTGATACGGTCAGCCCAGCTTTCGATCACGAGCCCATGCAGGTGGGTAGAGCTCGGCTCTCCCGGGAGGAGAGAGAGAGAGACGGTGAATGGGGTGGATTGGAATCCACTGCTGCTTCAATGCATATGTAATGAATTATTATAATTAAGGTATTAATCAATTTTTCCTTCTAAATATCAAATGAGTTGAATGACTTCTCTAGAGATTTTACTTTGTTATAAAAGTTACCAGTGTGATTACTGAAATGTTCTTTTCATGTATTCTTTAATGTCTGTATTTGATATCTGAATGCAGTAACAGTACTTGCTTATTTAACCCAGCTTCCAGAAATGAAATAGGGACTTGTTTTGTGTTTGAGAATGGTCATCAATGTGTTAAAACATATAGGGGTCATTGAAGCCAATAGTTTAAGGCACCATTTCTTTGTTAAAGCCTTACTTTCCAGTTAGACTAAAGTTTAGCTATTCTTGAGAGAAAAAAACGCATTATCTTGATGTTTTGAGAGGACTCTCCCTATAGTTAGAGCCTGGCCAAATCCAACCTTGGAAAAGCTGTGTGTCGGTGTGTGTGTGTTAGTCGTCTTGGTTACAGGTTAAGGAACCACTGGCAATTTTGGAGATTGACTGACTGAGTTGTTGTTCTGGAAATGCTGGCGCCCAGCAACCCAAATCTGCGACCTGGAAGGTCATGACGTGCCTAACTTCAGCTGCATAATCGATGGAGATATGCTTCAGTCTATCTGTATATGTGTGGAAAATTACTGTTTATTTATTTCATAGCCAATGAGAAACATTCATCCTGTAAGCAATGACGTAGCTTAGACCTTGGAAATGGTATAACTGCTGTGATTTTTGTAACTGTAAGCGGGGTGGCCTACGAACTCCTGTGTGTGTCTTGAAGCTGACTTCTGCTGATGAAACTGCAAACTATCTTCAGTAAAACTTTTCTTTAATATTTTATAATTCAGACTCCGGGTCTTCATTCTTCATATCTCGTTCTGGGTCTTTGACTGTATATCCCTTACAACGGAGATCCCGGGGACTATGTCTCTACTGCGGCGGAGCTAGCCACTTCCTCAACCCCTGCCCTGTAAAAGATCAGGCTCGGCAGTAAGCAGGAGGCTATTGTTGGGCAGTATCTCCACTCACAAGACCTCCTCTACTCTCCTTCCAGTGAGGCTGCAATGGGCAACCCGATTCCACCACTGTCAAGCCCTTCTGGACTCTGGAGTGGAAATTTCATGGACTTGACTTGACTTTGAAAAAGATTTCTGTCAACGCACTTAACGGTCAAAAACTGCCCACCATTACACTCACCACCGATCAACTGAAACTCATCACATCAGGCAACCACACGGAAGAACTCTCTTTTCTACTCCTTGATTCCCCCCACATTCCCGTTGTCCTCGGTCACCCCTGGCTCACACAGCATAATCCCAGTGTTGACTGGGGTCATAATTCCATTTCCGCCAGGAGTAATAAATGTTATGCGTCTTGTTTAGTGTCTGTCTGTTCTTCGTGTCCAGTTCTGTTTTGCAAGAGGAGTCGGTGAATTTGTCAAGCGTGCCCACGGAGTACCTCGACCTGAAGGAAGTGTTCAGTAAGTCTCGGGCTGCTTCTCTTCCTCCGCTTTGTCCCTATGACTGTGCTATAGATCTTATGCCAGGAGTGTCTCCTAAGGGCAAGTTATACTCACTTTCAGTGCCTGAGAGGGAAGCCATGGAGAAATAAATATCTGATTCTCTAGCATCCGAGTTCATTCGCCCTTCCTCTTCTTCAGCGGGGCGTTCTTTTTTGTTGGTAAGAAGGATGGGTCTCTGCGACCGTGTATTGATTCATTTGCAGGGTAAAACGGTCGTTTTGACCGTAGTGGACCGGTTCTCGAAGGTGGCTCATTTCATTCCCTTGCAAAAATTATCCTCTGCCAATGAGACAGCGTTGACTGTCATAGATCATGTCTTTCATTTACATGGCCTTCCGATGGACGTGGTCTAAATTTTGGCAGGAGTTTTGTAGATTGCTGGGAGCGACTGTAAGTCTGTCTTCGGGTTATCATCCCCAAAGCAATGACCAAACCGAGAGAGCCAACCAAGATTTGGAGAGAGTGTTGCGATGTTTGGTGTCTAAGAATCCTTCCTCCTGGAGCCAACAACTTTCAATGGTTGAGTACGCACATAACTCGTTACCAGTGTCATCTACGGATTTATCTCCGTTTGAGTGTAGCTTAAGGTACCAGCCACCCATTTTTTCTAGCCTGGAATCCGAAGTCGCGGTCCCCACCGCTCACGCCTTTGTCCAGAGGTGTCACCGCACATGGAGCAGAGCCCGGGAGACTCTGTTCCAGGTGGGGACGCACACCAAGGTTAAGGCCGATCGCTACCGGGAAAGACCTCCCATATACGTCGCTGGTCAAAAAGTGTGGCTTTCAACCAAGAACATTCCGCTCCGCTCCGTTTCTAACAAGTTAGCTCCCAAATTCATTGGCCCCAAATGTCTCCAAAGTCCTTAGTCCGGTGACAGTCCGACTCAAACTTCCTCCTGCGTACAGGAGAATTCATCCTGTGTTTCATGTTGTAAGGTGGGTGCCAGAAAGTCTGGGCCACCCCTCGAGGAAGCAAAAGGATCTCCCGAGAATTAACATTTGAACCCTCCCTTGCATAATGATGTAACAGCAACATCCGAGACGCAGCACACAGTGCAACTCACACCTCACACCTCCGTTTGACAATCTCCCCCTTCTCCCCCCTTCTCCTCCTAACCTGAAACTCACTGAAAACCCATGAAATGTTAAATGTGTACAAAAAAGTAACTATAAATGTTTGGTATTATTTAAAGTGTCTCAGTGTGCCTGGTAAAATGGCCTCATTCTTCCAACCATAATGAAAAGCTAAAAGAAGTTACAAAATATGAGAAAAGTAATGTGTCCCTCAAAGGTGTTCCCTCCCCCAGATCCTCCATTCTGATCACACAGTTGTGAGCCCCTCACTGGGGGACCAAATCTAATTATAATGACAGACACCACCATTTGGTAAGAAAATTGAATTATCAGGGTTTATAAGGAAAATAAGCAAAAAGGTTCGGGGAATCTGTAGCTTACTACCCACACAACCACTGTGTGTAATTTTCGTTGCCAGGTAATAATTTCTACAAATTCCTCGATTTCTGAATTGTTGCTATGATATGATTAACTGATAATTTTATTCTCATGAATTGGATTTTGAATTATTGCAGATTAGCGACGGCTAATACTTTGGTACTAGTTCAAGTGTACTTGTTTTGTAGGGACAGTTTTTTCCATTTAGGGCAGCAAACGCGCTGCTTGACCAAACTAAATTTGGGTACGCCTATTCTACCTCTGTCTTAATTTAATGTTACTTTAGATAAGTGTACGTGAGAAATCACAGGCTTGGCCAATCCAAACTATTATAAGGGAAATATAGTTGGTAAACCCATGCCTATAATAGGGCCAAAACCTCTACTAAAGTAAAATGATTGAATTAAGTTCAAGTGTATGCAATTCAAGGGGACTAAAAAGAAAAGTATCTTTGATTGTGTTAGGGTGAATCCGACCGTCTGAGATATTAGTCATTAGTGACAAAACTGGCGAGATTGTGAACGTGAGACCGGCAGAAGATGCGAGGACCTCTGAGCAGCATAGCTTCCTAATCTGTACGGGTAAAACATAATTAAAGAGTTTAAAAAGAATAATCAAACATTCTCTAACTTTTAATGATACCCAGATATCATTAAAACCCTTTTCATTTATGGAGTCAGATGAAATAATGAGTCAATACATATGAAAAAATGTATTTCATTTAATCTTGAATGTTGAGAAAAAGGAAAGACTTGTAATACGCAGAGCCCTTCACCCACTGATCAGAAGACCCTCATTGGCCTGATCCAGCACGGGTTTACAAGGTTTCCAAATTAAAGCCCGTATTTCATTCTCCCATTAATCCGCCGGCCCCGGTTCCCCCACCGCCACGACTCGTAGATGGGGAACCAACGTATTCAGTCAATCGTATTCTGGACTCGAGACAGAGGGGACGCGGATTTCAGTATCTGGTGGACTGGGAGGGTTATGGTCCGGAGGAGAGCAGTTGGGTTCCTGCTAGGGACATTCTGGTGTTCGTTGTGTGCTACCTGTTCCCGTTGGATTATTCACTGGTTTTTGTCTGCCTGCCATCTCCCTGTATTATCATCAATAAACCTCATTTCTCACATTTCCATCTTCTGTCATCTGTACCTCAACAGTTCTTAAAAATGTACTCTCTGTGTTCATGTTTCATATATAATAGTTCTCAAGTTTAAATAATGTGTAAAAAATAATTCCTTGTTACAGTACCTAACTACTGCATACTTTTATAAAGTTTTATATAAAAAAAACTTTTTTCACAAGTACAAATTATTACTACATAAATCATAATGAATTTTTAAATCATAAAAGTTCTGGGTAAGTTCCACATGCATGACATTTGATACAACCTAAACTAACCATGCCTTGTCATAAAATGTGAAATTATCTGACATTTTAAGAAGATTGTGGACCTCTTTATCATATAATTTACTGTATTATATTTTTTTCTGCATGAAAATATATAATTTCCTGTGGGCTTAAAACTAAATATATTTAAAATAATTAAAATAAAGAAATTCATTGTTAATTTAGTCATTTCCAGTGTTGGGTTTAATGAGAGTTACGTAATCAGATTACTTTTTCAAGTAACTAGAAAAGTAATGCATTACTTTTAAATTTACATCAAAATAAGTTTCAAATAAGTAACGTAAGTTACTTTGTTCTCCCATTTATTCACTGACAGCTCTTCCGTCCCCATGTTTAGAGAAATAGAGAGTAAATGTGCAGAGGCGTTGTGTGCGCTGTGTGAACAATATGGTTATTGTAGTTCTAGACTAAATGTGAGCATGCATTTACTCATCTCGTTTGCACAAAAACAGATTTAAAATTCCTTAAAAGGAATCAAACCAGTGAGATGCAAACACAGAATATTACGCAAACCTGCAATAATTAACTATTCTAAATTACACAAATATAGCCTACTTTATGTATTTAATCTTACTTTATTAACCAATATCTTTGCTGCTGACCCTTGATGATACAATTCGACCATACGAATAAGCAAAAATTACTTTAGAAAACATCATTGGTTAATATTTAGAGAGTAATGCAATATTGTAACGCATTACTTTTAATATAACTTTCCCCAACTTAGGTAATTTCATCTGAAAATAAATATTGTGAGATTTAGTCTGTTTTGAGGTCAACTAATATAATTTTGTGTCTCTGGAAAACAGTGATCTATGACTGTCACACTCACAGAAAGACAGATAAGGCAGATGTAAGTAATATTCAGGTTTATTAATGTGCAGAGAGAGCGAGATGCTGAGTGAACAGTGCAGAGCAATACCAGAGTGCGAAGAGAATAAACTTGACACGAAGAACACTTCACTGATGAGAAACACAATGTCTTTTACCAGGGTTCTGTTGAACACGAAGACTAAGGAGACACAGGACGATGGAGACCAGGAGACTCAGAGCGATGACCACGGGAATACACAGGACAACAGGTAAGAATCTTCAGGTAGGATGGAACAGTTGAGTAGAGTCTGTAGCTTCGCAAGACGAGACCAGACACAGAGGTGCAGGAGACTGAGACTGAAATAGTGATAGAGAGTAATGCAAGATTGTAACGCATTACTTTTAATATAACTTTCCCCAACTTAGGTAATTTCATCTGAAAATAAATATTGTGAGATTTAGTCTGTTTTGAGGTCAACTAATATAATTCTGTGTCTCTGGAAAACAGTGATCTATGACTGTCACACTCACAGAAAGACAGATAAGGCAGATGTAAGTAATATTCAGGTTTATTGATGTGCAGAGAGAGCGAGATGCTGAGTGAACAGTGCAGAGCAATACCAGAGTGCGAAGAGAATAAACTTGACACGAAGAACACTTCACTGATGAGAAACACAATGTATTTTAACAGGGTACTGTTGAACACGAAGACTAAGGAGACACAGGACGATGGAGACCAGGAGACTCAGAGCGATGACCACGGGAATACACAGGACAACAGGTAAGAATCTTCAGGTAGGATGTAACAGTTGAGTAGAGTCTGTAGCTTCGCAAGACGAGACCAGACACAGAGGTGCAGGAGACTGAGACTGAAATAGTGATATTAATCATGATGTACAGGTGCCGGTGATTAGAATTCAGGTGATTGGGATCTGGTGCAACAAGTGGGCGGGAGTGATGTGGATGGCTCCGTGACAGTACCCCCTCCTCCACGGTCGGCTCCTGAAGACCGTAACCCACGACGACGGGGACGACCATGACCTCTGGGTGCAGGACGAGTGGGATGTTCCTGGTGAAACTGGGTTAGCAAGGAGGGGTCAAGGATGTCGTCACGAGCTACCCATGAACGCTCTTCTGGGCCATACCCCTCCCAGTCTACTAGGTACTCCAGACGATTGCCCCGTCGTCGTGAGTTGATGATGGCTTGGACTCTGTAGATGAGCTCATCAGTTGCGACTTCTGGAGGAGGAGGTACATCGGGTTCTGCAAGGGGAGGAGACAAGGGTTCAGAGTAGGGTTTTAACAATGAAACGTGAAAAGATGGATACGTGCTGGTAGTTTGAGCCGGTATGTGACATCGTTGAGCTGCCTCTGGATTGTAAAAGGACCTATGTAGCGGGGACTCAGCTTACGACAGGGCAGGCGAAGACGGATATCTCTGGTAGACAGCCATACCTTTTGTCCTGGTTGGAATCGGGGTGTCTCAGATCTTCTGGCGTTGGCTTGGGTGGTATGTCTTCGCACTGCCTGTTGTAAATGGACGTGAGCTGAGTCCCACACCCTCTCGCTCTGCTCGAACCAGTGATTAACAGCTGGAACCTCAGACGGTTCCCCAGACCAAGGGAACAGGGGAGGCTGGTATCCTAGAATGCATTGGAATGACGTGAGTCCTGTGGTTGATTGACGGAGTGAATTTTGGGCATATTCCGCCCAGGGAAGGAACCGGCTCCAGCTGTTCTGGTTCTGGTGGCAGTATGACCTCAAGTACCTCCCGATCTCTTGGATCTTACGCTCAGTCTGGCCGTTAGTTTGAGGATGATAGCCGGAGGATAAACTGATGGAGACTCCAAGGAGCTTGAAGAAGGCTTTCCAGACTCGAGAGATGAATTGAGGACCTCGATCGGATACTATATCCTCAGGAAGACCGAAATGACGGAACACATTCTGAAAGAGGGCTTCAGCTGCTTCGAAGGCGGTGGGTAACCCTCAGAGAGGAATCAACTTGCAGGCTTTGGAGAATCTGTCGATTATGATGAAGATGCACGTATAGGACTCTGAGGGTGGAAGGTCAGTCATGAACTCAATTCCCAGATGGGACCACGGACGACGAGGGATAGGTAATGGAACCAGTTTGCCAGCGGGTAGTCGACGGGGAGTGTTGGCGATGGCACAGACTGAGCAACCCTTGAGATATTGGGAGATGTCTTGGGCCATAGACGGCCACCAGTAGCGCTGGCGAAGGAGCAAGGGTTCGCTGGCTACCTGGATGTCCAGAGCCCGGAGAGGTGTTAGCAGAGTCCAGAAGGGCTAGACGACAAGATATGGGGACGTAGATACACCCTTCTGGACCTCCCGGCGGAGCAGGTTCGGCTTGGGTGGCGAGTCGGATATCTTCGTCTAAAGCCCAGAGGATAGGACTGACTATTATGGCTGGAGGGAGGATGGTTTCAGGTTTGGAAGGTTCAGGATCAGGTTGATGGAGACGCGAAAGAGCATCAGCTTTGGAATTCTTAAATCCAGGTCGGTAAGTAATTATAAAGTCGAACCTCGTGAAGAAGAGGGACCATCTGGCTTGGCGTGGATTGAGGCGACGAGCTTCTCTGAGGTATTCTAAATTTCGATGGTCTGTGATAACCTCAAACTTGTGCTTAGCTCCCTCCAGCCAGTGTCTCCACTCTTCTAATGCCAGCTTGATGGCGAGGAGCTCCCTGTTGCCGATGTCATAGTTCTGCTCCGCCGGGGACAGCTTTTTTGAGTAGAAGGCACATGGATGGAGTAAAGGTGGGTTCCCCTGTCGCTGTGAAAGTACCGCTCCCACCCCAGTGGAAGAAGCATCTACCTCCACGGTAAACGGCAATTCTGGATCTGGATGGGTTAGGATGGGAGCGGAAATGAAGGCTTCCTTGAGAGTGGAGAAGGCGGTGGTGGCTTCTGGATTCCAGGACAGAGACTTGGGCCGGGATTTGAGGAGAGAAGTGAGCGGGGAACTGAGAAGACTGTAATTATGGATAAACCTGCGGTAGAAGTTGGCGAATCCTAGGAATCTCTGGAGTTCTTTGATGGTGGTTGGTTGTGACCAGGTTCGGATTGTGTCCACCTTCCTCTGGTCCATCTGGATGCCTCTTTGATCAATGATGTATCCAAGGAAGTGAACTGTAGAAGTATGGAACTCACATTTCTCTAGCTTTAGATCGAGGTGTTGCTCTCGAAGACGCTTGAGGATCTGCTTCACATGGTGTCGATGTTCTGTGAGGTTCTTGGAGTATATCAGGATATCATCGATATACACTATGACGAACTGCTGGAGAAATTCTCGGAGGATTTCGTTCATATAACCTTGGAAAACTGAAGGAGCATTGGACAGTCCATAAGGCATAACCCGGTATTCATAGTGCCCTGAGGGCGTCATGAAGGCAGTCTTCCATTCGTCGCCCTTACGGATGCGAATTAGATTGTAGGCACTTCGTAAATCTAATTTGGTAAAGATGCAGGCACCACTTAGTTGTTCCAGGGCTGAGGGGACCAGAGGAAGGGGATAACTGTACTTTATGGTTTGGGAATTAAGAGTCCGGTAGTCTATGCAGGGCCGCAAGCCTCCGTCCTTCTTCGCCACAAAAAAGAAACTTGAAGCGGCAGGGGATGTAGAAGGACGAATGAAATCCTGACTAAGTGCCTCCGTGATGTACTCCTCCATGGCCTTCTGCTCCGGGATGGACAGGGGATAGACTCGACCCTTGGGTAGAGTCGCCCCAGGTAGCAGGTCGATGGCACAGTCCCATGGCCGATGAAGTGGTAATTGTGTTGCCAACCACTTGCTGAACACATCCTGGAACGCCCGATACTCAGAAGGAATCTCCATCTTCTTGTCAGACTCTGGGCTCTCAATGGTAGTGGAATTAATGGCGATAGATGGACTGGTAGGACTGGAATGGAAAGGAGAACTAGACACC
The DNA here is from genome assembly GCF_051911475.1 of Siphateles boraxobius. Lineage (NCBI taxonomy): Eukaryota > Metazoa > Chordata > Actinopteri > Cypriniformes > Leuciscidae > Siphateles > Siphateles boraxobius. The sequence goes on from NW_027509182.1 coordinate 4,175,312, forward strand.
CTGACCACAGGAGTTAAACAGGACTGATGACAGGATGGGCCCCACTGAAGAATCTCACCAGTAACCCAGTTTATCCGAGGTTCATGTTGGAGCATCCACGGGCGTCCCAGGATGATGTCCGCGGTGGATCCTTCCAACACCAAGAACGAAATCTCCTCGGAATGTAGGCAACCTATGTGGAGTGTCATGGTGGGGGAGAAGTGACATATACGACCACGACCCAGCGGCTTACCCAGAATAGTATGAACCTCTAGGTTTTGGGGACAGCGTTTCCTCTTGATGTTGAGCCTTTGAAGGAGGTTGTGGGAAATGAAGTTACTCGCTGATCCGGAGTCGATGAGAGCTTGTGCTGGAACATTGGAACAGGCTGTTACTAGGTAGACAGGAGTACGAGTCAAAGGTGCAATTTTAGGAGAGAGTTGGATAGTACTAACCGCTGGGCGTGGTGGTCGTATAGGACAAGTGGTGATGACATGTCCCTCGCCCCCACAATACAGGCACAGACGATTAATCCATCTTCTTGGACGCTCCGCTGTAGAAAGTCGCTGAAAATCTACCTGCATAGGTTCTGGTGTTGGAAGGGCGGCAGATGGTTCCAGAGGCGGAGGATGCATAGCGGGTTGGATTGAAGGGCATGCAGTAAGTCGTTGGGAGACACGGATCGATTTCTGGATGAAAGCCTCTAATCCCATATTATCATCATGTATAACCATCAATGAACGAATTTCAGGATTGAGACCATGGCGATAGGCGGTGAGAAGAGCCACTTCCTCCCATCCACTTGCCACAGCGAGTGTTCGAAAATGTAATGCATAGGATCCCACCGATCGATTACCTTGTTTGAGTCGAAAGAGCTGATCATGGACGGTTAGAGAAGACGTGGACTGCCCAAAAACTTCCGTGAAATGCTGAATGAATGCTGTTAAAGATTTAGTTACTGGGACATCGGCTTGCCATAATGCTTGTGCCCACGAAAGAGCTCGACCAGGGAGAAGGGAAATTATAAATGCAATCCGCGCTCTATCAGTGGCATACAATTGGGGTTGCATCTCAAAGTGAAGAGTGCACTGGAGAATAAACCCGCTGCAATCCTCCGCCTCGCCGCTATAGGTCGCTGGTCGGGCCATGGGACTGGCAGAGGCAGCAGGTGAAGGAGTGCTGGGTTGCGGAAGCGATTGACGAACTGCGTTCACCAATTCCGCAAACGGATCCGTAGAAACTGCGCTCGTACTCTGCATAGTTTGGTCTGGTCTTCTGTCACACTCACAGAAAGACAGATAAGGCAGATGTAAGTAATATTCAGGTTTATTGATGTGCAGAGAGAGCGAGATGCTGAGTGAACAGTGCAGAGCAATACCAGAGTGCGAAGAGAATAAACTTGACACCAAGAACACTTCACTGATGAGAAACACAATGTATTTTACCAGGGTACTGTTGAACACGAAGACTAAGGAGACACAGGACGATGGAGACCAGGAGACTCAGAGCGATGACCATGGGAATACACAGGACAACAGGTAAGAATCTTCAGGTAGGATGTAACAGTTGAGTAGAGTCTGTAGCTTCGCAAGACGAGACCAGACACAGAGGTGCAGGAGACTGAGACTGAAATACTGATAGTAATCATGATCTACAGGTGCCGGTGATTAGAATTCAGGTGATTGGGATCTGGTGTAACAAGTGGGCGGGAGTGATGTGGATGGCTCCGTGACAATGACATTGTATTATGTTGAATATAAAAGTTTTTGCCACAGCAGGCCCCAAGTGGAATGTTGTTACTAGTGTTATTATTTTTTAATTTAATAATTATTGTAATTAAAGGGGTTATTATGCAATATTTCCATGAATTAGTACATTTCATGAATGAGATCGGTGCAACCTCACTCCAAAAAGAGTCCAACCGGGGAGGAAGGGGGTCGTCCAGTCGTGGCAGATTATTGGAAGGTGACCAAGGTGATGAGGGCAGGCTAGGTAGCCTCCAGGATGGTACCGGTAGTGCAGAATACCAAGTAAGTATCGGCAGTGTTGGGGGTAACTTATTACAAGTAACTTGAGTTACGTAATCAAATTACTTTTTCAAGTAACTAGTAAAGTAACGCATTACTTTTTCAATTTACAACAAAATATCTGAGTTACTTTTTCAAATCAGTAACGCTAGTTACTTTTTCACATTTATATTTATTTAAATTACACAAATATACTTTATGTATTTAATCTCACTTTATTAACCAATGTCTTTGCTGCTGACCTACAATGATCTAATTCAACCATACTAATAAGCAAAAATTACTTTAGATTAGGTTTAGAAATAAGAGTGTTGAACTTCCTTCTCCTGTATCCTATTGTTATTTAATCAAGAACAGCAGCAGCTGAAAGGTTTGTTTGAGCGGCGCCCTCTACTGTACAGTAGTAAATAAGCATTTCCTTCAGCCTTAGGCTTATTCATTTAACTTTTGATGTGAAAGGGCCTTAACAATTGGCAAAAATAGATTGTTTTAGCTGTTATTAAAAAACAGACAAACAAGCCCATGCAGGTGAGAAAAAGTAACGCAAAAGTAATGTAACGCATTACGTTCCATAAAAAGTAACTAAGTAACGTACTTAGTTACTTTTTTGGGGAGTAACGCAATATTGTAATGCATTACTTTTAAAAGTAACTTTCCCCAACACTGAGTATTGGTAGTTCAGGGAACCAATAAGGGACTGGCAGTTTAGAGAGCCCGGGAGGATCTGTTTATGCCTTGACCCAGGAGCTTGGCTTCTATGTCCGGGGATGCATAGCAAAACCAACCTATTTCAATTTCCAGATGGCACTTTCTTGGGAATTTCAGTCTCTGGAACAGACTCTGGAGTTTTAGCCTCTGGAACAGACTCTGGAATTTACGTCTCTGGAACAGACTCTGGAATTTCAGTCTATGGAGCAGATTTGGAGATTTCCTTCAATTTCCAGATGGCACTTTCCAGTTGGCCCTTTTTATCTCTGTAGCAGGTTGCCAATATAACTGGAGAATTTACTGGATTGACAGACTTCAATTACTCAATCAATTCAATTGATTTTTGCCGTGTGATAGAAGCAGGAAGTATAGAAAGGGAAAGGGGCGGAAAGAGGCGGAAAGAACAATAGGGGAACGGAGAACAGAGACTGCATACTTGAGACAGGAGGGTGAAAAATGTTGCTACAAATAGCTTGTAGTAAATTCTGTGGAGCTGCATAGCTAACATATATACAAATATATATACACAAACACAGGGTGACACCACAAGTGACAGAGTGTGTGTCCGATTTAGCAGCACCCAGGGCTGCATTCTCAGTTCTGTCCGTGAGATATGATGTAAACCAGGCCAGAGCAATATCAGAGAGTCCAATGGAGGAGTGGAGGCGGTGTAAAAGAATATGGTGGTCCACAGTATCAAATGCTGCGGTAGGATCGAGAAGGATGAGAAGTGATGGGGAGCCAGCATCAGCCGTCATCAGCAGGTCATTGGTGACCATGACCAAGGCAGTTTCCGTACTGTGACCAGAGCGAAAACCAGACTGGAACTTCTCATAAAGACTGTTTGTTATGAGATGATTGTGGAATTGAGCAGAAACTACCTTTTCCAGCACCTTTGACAGAAAAGGGAGGTTGGAGATTGGGCGGTAGTTGGCAGGTACTTCGGGGTCAAGGCAGGGCTTTTTGAGTATTGGCTTGATGACCGCGGTTTTCAGAGACTTAGGGACATGGCCAGATCGGAGAGACTGATTGATGATTTTGGTGATCATGGGATTTATTGCAGAGGAATGACTTTTTATCAGGGCTGAGGGAAATGGGTCCAGGTCACAGGTGGAGGGCTTCATCTTCCTTAGAAGGTCTTCGATGTCATGCTGAGTGATATCTGTAAAACGGCAGAGGAGCTGTGTAGTCCCAGATTGATGGTCAGTGGATGTAACTGGAAGAGCAGAGGGGCTAGGGAGAAAAGGGAGCGGGTGCGAGGTAGCAGATACAGCGGGGGGCTGGAGGGCAGGGGTGCTGGAGAAAAGGGAACGGATCTTTTCAACTTTTGTTTTGAAAAAGGAGATGAAGGTATTGCAACGCTCCTGCATGTTCTCTGAGCATTGGGGGATCTGAGGTTTGAGGAGATGATTTATGGTTGTGAAGCCTTTATGGTTGAGAAAAGTTGCTTAGAGTTACCAGGGCTATTGTTGATTATGTGGGAGTAGAACCGGGACCGGGTATCACTGAGGGACTTGCTATAGGCCCTCTGATGTTCCCGGTACGCTAGCTTGTGAACAGCAAGCCCTGAGTCTTTGAAACGCCGTTCAAGGACACGCCCTGTTCTCTTCTGCAGCCGCAGCCAGGGGGCTGAGTGTTTGAAGGTGACGGTTCTGGACTTGACTGGGGCATGACGGTCCAGGAGGGTGCTAAGTGACGAATTGTAAAGATCCACAGATTCAATGACTGAAAGGGGGCAAGCAGCAGAGAGATGATGGAGGTCGGTAGTCAGGGTGAGTGGGTTGATGTTTTTAAAGTTCCTGAAACTGATTTGTCTGCTAGACTTAGTGAGGGGGGACAAGATGGGACACTCCATTGAAATGGCCTTATGATCGGACACACCCAGATCGTGCACCGAGAGATTGCTGATAGAGATGGAATTGGTGATCAACAAATCAATAGTATGGCCTCTGGAATGTGTTGGGACATCGACGTGTTGAATGAAATTGAGACTGTCAAGAAGATTAGTAAGTTCAGCTACCGAGCAGGATTGGGGATCATTCACATGGATATTAAAATCACCAAGTATGATGATATTTCCTGGGGTTGAGTAAAGTGTGGTGAGGAGATCATGTATCTCAGGAATGAAAGCTGGGTTCGGTTTGGGGGGCCGGTAAATCAGGAGCATTGTAGTGGACAGTGGCAGTTTGCATTTAAATGCAAGGCATTCAAAAGAAGAGTGGAGAGGCAAGGACAGGGGGGACAACTCAAAATCTACCCAGTGCAGAACAGCAAGGCCACCACCACGGCCAGTGGTGCGGGCCTTGCTTAGGTAGGTATAGCCAGCGGGACAGGCTTCATTTAGACTAGAATAAACTTCTGGTTGTTGCCAGGTTTCAACTAGGCACATGAAGTGTATGTGCTCGTTGATGATGTGGTCATGGATAAAAGATGCCTTATTATTAAGGGATTGTGCCTTTAAAAATTCAATTTTGACTAGGGGTGCTGGGTTGAGGGTAGCAGAGTGTTTCTGTAGGGGCCGGAGAAGGCTATGATCCACTCCGCGTTTTATGTCCTGCTTGGAATGAAATAGCCTCTTGGTGCCAGCGTTCTGATGACGTGTCAGTTTTGCGACGGGCGTCCAGATTGACGGAATGTAATGCTCAGCCTGCTGATGGTGGACAAAGCATCTGCGTGTACTCCGGTGGACATAACGAGAGCGACGCAAAATTCTGAGTTCACTTATAATGGGGATGTTAAGTCCAGGAGTGAATGCAGAGTTGAGTTTGTGGAGCTGTGAGGAGGAATAACTGAGCGCCATGCCAAACACGGACAGATGCCACCTAGCCTCGCTAACCGCTTGCCGACAAGGTAGCCTGTCTTCCGATAGCCCGTCTTCGTGTGCCAGCACCGATAGCAAGCCCCGTGCATGAGTCCCGCAGACTGATGACAGAGAGCCCCTCAGGTTAGTCAACTTTGACTGGTATAAACAATCCAAAAGACTCCAATCGAATTCGTGGAAAACACTGACAGAGGGCTTTTACAAGTTGGTCGAACTTTGCTTGACATAAAACAATCCAAGTACAATATAAAATGATATAAAACAATCTAAAACAATCCAAAAAGAGGACTCTAATCCCGGTGAGCAGCGGCAGCCAGACGTGCCTGCGTACGCCCCCAAAAACCAACCAGACATCCCTTTAGTGTAATTTTGCATTACACTAAAGATTTAAAGAGTTACAATATCATTCAAATTTTTTTAAAAGAAAATAATACTTCGTTCAGCAAGACTGCATTAAATTAGCCAAAGGTAACTGTAGTGATGTAGTACTCAAGACCGAACAAAGTAAAAATTTATTTTTCGTCCTTTTTGTTTGGTTAGCTCTGCTGGTTGACGTCGTTGTACAAAAAGAATGTTGTGACAGTTGGTCGGTGTGGTATTTGTCCCGCCCATCCTCCACTGTGATTGGACGGCTGGGTAAAAAGTGACAGTGATGAGCGCTGTGTTTTACCCAAAGTTTAATATTTTTCAACCCCTCAGCGACCAGTAAAAAACGTCGAAAGTTCGGCACTTGAGCGTTAAATACACGATCAGCGCCTCGTTACGCTCATGGCGTTCTAAAAACGCGGCGCTCCCATTGAAAACAATTTAAAAAATACGCCAGCCGCCTGAAAAAACGCTTTGATGGACAGACGGCCTTACTGTTGCTACGCCTGACAAGCTTTCACGCCTGGCACGTCTATTGCAGTGTGTATCCACCGGTGTCAGACATTCCCAATGAGATAATTAGTAATTTTTGGCGAACATGTGAAATATCTGAGAGAGCAAGACAAATGGGACTGCAGTATGCATTCGAGGTATATATCCACGACATAACATGCAACCGACTAGCGTATAATTTCATAAAAATTTAATCTAAAGCCTATAACGTTAGTCCCAGCGCAAGCAGCAGCCGCCTCATACGCTGACCATTCAAATCGGAAACACACAAATTGAGGAACAGCTATGTTCGAGCATAGCAGGGTAAGTGAAAATAATCTAATACTTATAAATCAAACAGCTTATCCATAAATCTTGTGAAATAACACTAACACCGGGAGAGCCGCGATCGGATTGGGTTGAAGTTACTCAGTCAGGGGTAGTAGGCCGTCGATTAACAAAATGCTGAAATATATTTTAAAGTATGTCAGTGAGCCCCCGTCTTGTCTTTAATCGTCTAATTTTACGTTAAAATATATGTGTAACAATGTTCAGGGAAGAAGGAGGCGGGAACCGGAGAACAATCAAACATACTTTATTTAAAATAAAATAAACAAACCAAAATACCGCCAGCAGCCCCTCGCGGACGACTGCTGGCTACCGAAAATAAATAGAACTGCCAGCAGCCCCTCGCGGAGGACTGCTGGCTAAAGTAAAATACAAAAACCAAACACAACTAAAATACAGGCCTGTTCCTCTCTCGATCATCAACGTCGTCGCTCCCCCTTTATGCTTCCGCTCCTCCGTGAGAGATGCGAGACCGGTGTGCTTCATAGGTGCTGCTCATTAGCAATCGCACCACCGGCCTCGCGCCGTTCTCTCACGTCCCTCGGCCGTCCTGTTCGCCACATACCCCCATCGCCCCTCACAGGCCGGGGGTACCCACGAGCCTGTGCCTACTCCCCCCCCCGGCGGCGGCGATCCCTGGGGGGTATGGACCGACAAGCCGAGGGAAATGGAGACGGAAGCATGAGGAGCGACAGATCGAGAGAGGGGAGAGAGGAAAAAAAATTTTTGTCCGGTTCCCACAAAGCGCTGCCATCTGGTCCCCCACCAGCTGGGCGATCTCCTCCGCGGTGCCTGGCGGTGACGCTGGGTAGCCCTCGGTGGACGGCTCGACGCTCCTCCGCCGCCCGGTGGACGGCGACGGCTCCTTGGGTTCCTAGGGCAGTCGGCAGGAGTCCCCCGCTCCCTGCTCCTCCCCTTCACTGGTGGACGGCAGCAGGCTCCGGCCCACGGCGAGCGGCGGCGACTCCCCCGCTCCCTCCCGGACGGCAGCCGCCCCTCCAACTCCCAGGCAGCCGGCAGCGAGCTCGACCGTCCCCCCGACAACTCACTCCAGCGCACCGCCTCGAGCGTCCATGGCCGCGAGTCCCCCGCTCCCTGCTCCTCCCCTCGTTCGGCGGATAAGGCTCCGGCCCACGGCGAACGGCGGCGACTCGCACACCGTGCTCGATGGCACCGCGGATTCCCCACAGCAGCGAGGACTCTCTGACAGCGCGTTACTCCCTCTTCCAGGGTTTCGGCACCAGTGTAACAATGTTCAGGGAAGAAGGAGGCGGGAATCGGAGAACAATCAAACATACTTTATTTAAAATAAAATAAACAAACCAAAATACCGCCAGGAGCCCCTCGCGGACGACTGCTGGCTACCGAAAATAAATAGAACTGCCAGCAGCCCCTCGCGGACGACTGCTGGCTAAAGTAAAATACAAAAACCAAACACAACTAAAATACAGGCCTGTTCCTCTCTCGATCATCAACGTCGTCGCTCCCCCTTTATGCTTCCGCTCCTCCATGAGAGATGCGAGACCGGTGTGCTTCACAGGTGCTGCTCATTAGCAATCGCACCACCGGCCTCGCGCCGTTCTCTCACGTCCCTCGGCCGTCCTGTTCACCACAATATGCATTATGAACAAAGAACCGTCATTATTTCCAAGCAATATGTGTTTTTGTTAATCCTGTCGATATTTAGTTTTGAATGGGGTCTTCCGCACTGCTTGATCCACGCCCATCATTTCTCCCCTTGGCTTTTAGATTTTCGGGAAGGAAAAAAATTCACTCCCCCGTCCAAACTTTTAGGATACCAGGTATCAGACAGATTTGCACAATCCATACGCACAACGCTTCGGCATGTTTCCCTCGCTCGACAGCTTGCCAGACCTCCCGCGCCTAGTTATGGTTGCTATCACATGATTGGCCAGTGGCTGTTTTCGGGGCGTGGCTTAGCGAAGTGTCAATTGAATTTGTGCCCATTTGTCCAGCAGATGGAGAATAGCTTCATATAAGTTAAACTTTGAGTGTCTTTGATGTCAGAACATGAGGACATGATTCCATCAAAGATCCCAACCGGTGAAGGTACAACTCTGTGGAAACCCAACTCAGACTATGTATAATAAATGCTCACGATCCCTCCAGTCCACCAGAGTATTTTGATTTACCCTTATTAGCTGATAATTCTGATTATGCTCATTATCTTCAAACGACAAATTTTTAACATAGCTGTTCTCTCTGAGAAAACCTCAGACTGAAATCTATTTCATATATCTATTACATAATCAAATTACTTTTTTGATGTAACTAGTAAAGTAACATTACAAGTAAAATGCACTTTATAATCAGATTATTTTTTTGATGTAACGAGTAAAGTAACATTACAAGTAACATACTGTCATATTGTCAGTCTGTTTTGATTTCTGTCTTTGTCTGTGTTTATCAATTAGTTCAGTTCTGTCTTTCTCACCCCCTGCCTGTTTGTTTCTATGGTGTTTGATTGATTGTTAGTTCAGTTCAGGTGTGTCTTGTTAATTTGGTCTTCAATTCTGTCTATTTAAACCCTGTGTTCTGTCTTGTTCTTTGTCAGTTCTAAACGTTACATGTAGTTGGCTGTCCTATTACTGTACCCATGGTCCTGTACCCATGGTCCTGTACCCATGGTCCTGTACCCATGGTCCTGTACCCATGGTCCTGTACCCATGGTCCTGTACCCATGGTCCTGTACCCATGGTCCTGTACCCATGGTCCTGTACCCATGGTCCTGTACCCATGGTCCTGTACCCATGGTCCTGCTTTTTGAAGATTTTAGTTAATCTTAAAGTAAAGCTGCTGCACATAGATCCTGTTTCATCCTTGCTAAAACCCATTGTAACACATACATTATGTAATCACAGTACTTACTTTGATGTAACTGAAAATTACATTCTAATTACACCAATATATTTATTTGCAGCCAAAAAAGTTACTGCAGATTAAGTATTTTCAAGAACAACAGTCACAGTAATAGTATGAATGGGAGCTATAATTTAGCTAGTGATGCATGATGAATCAGAATTTCCTCCCAATCTAAAATCAATACTTGGAAAATGAGACAATGATATGACTCCTTAGATATTACTTGATGTTACAAAAAAATTTTAACCTGCAAGATTCTCCTAGAATAGAAGGAATGGATGTTGATTCCGGAGCAACTTAGTATCTCTGATTGACCGTCGGCCATCTTTGTTTGTAGAAAAAAAAATCCTCATACATTGTCTTGCCACTTGGTGGCAGTGCACAGGATGATGCATTAGTGTCCACTATAGTGGTTGATGTGCAGCTAAGCCATCAAACCCCATGCATACGCAAGAAAATGGCTTTTTTAATATAGCTGTCCACTCTAGTGACCTCTTAGCGTGAAAGGGTTAAATAATCATTCAAAAATTATCACGGTTTTATTAAGCGGTTTTATTAAGCGGAACTGTTTTCAACACTGTTAATAATAAGAAATGTGGAGGTCCGCAGCGGAGGTGAAGCAATGTCTGACCTCGTTGGAGTCGACGTGCCGAAGGAGTCCGGCGAGATCGAATGGCCGATGGTCCATGCCAAGGTCGAGGGAGGAAAGAGCCAGGGCAACAGGTTGAGGCAGAGCATAGCACACCGAAGCTGCACGCGGAGCCTCTGGCTCCTCATGCCCAGGAGAAGATGGCTCCTGACAGGTCTGAGGTGGTACCACGCTACTGAGAGACAGAGGAGGTACAAAAGGAACTGAAAGGTGACAGAGATGACTGGGTGGCACAGATGGCTGGAGACTGAAGTTCTATGCAGAAACCAAAATAAAGTGTTTGGAATAGTTTGGAGAGGTGGTGGGAGAGGGAGGCTGGTCGGGGCTAGCGAGACAGGTAGAGGACTGACAGGTTCAGGAGTGACAGGTTCGGCCAACAGTACAGGGGCTGAACATATATACAGGTGTTAATGATGGTGACTGAGGAGTGCACAGTTGAACGTAATTAGTGACAACAAATGAGTGACGAAGGCAGGTGATGACAAAACATAACGAGTCCAAACTAACGTTAATGTGACAGCAGTTATTTTTAATTTTAATATATTTTACAAGATTACCATTTTACTGTATTTTTGATCAAATAAATGCAGCCTTGGTGAGAATGAGAGACTTCATTCTAAAACTTCTAAACCCCCAATAAATATTTAAAAATCGTACCAACCCCAAACTTTTGAACACTAGTGTGAATCAAATAGTCACCAAGTCCCCCCCCCCCCCCCACCCCCCCCACACACACACTGATTAACAGTAAGTTACTGTTTATAGTAAATGTAAGTCCAAGGAACTAAAAAAGGGCACAGATCCGCAAAATGGGCAGAAAATGTATAACCACAATACATTGCCTTTGTTTAGAGAAAATTCATTTACAGCACAGTAGCTGAAACTGCTTACACTTTCAGAATGTTTGTCCAATCAGTGTGCCAGCTCAAGTAACATTGTCCCAGTACGTTGTCCAGGCAAGCGGTTGTTCATGGGGATTGACTTTGTATGGTGTTTAGCCTGGCACAGTTATCTCAGCCGCATTCACTGTCAGATTCTGTAAAGACTAAACCTCCAATGGGGCTCAGAACCTAAATATGCATGGGCACATCACCTTTTGGGCATCCTAATCATTGCTGGAATTAAACAGACCAGTGGAATGCTGAGCAACCACTTCTTTTGATATTGGCAGGTTTGCTGGACCAGACAGTGCAGTTTCCAGTGCTCTGAACACAGCGTACCATCAGAAGTATTGGGGGTTACTGTAATCCAGTTGGTATTTGAGTGAATTGAAATCTGATAAGCTCTTTAGATAACTACAGTGAGAGATAGTTGGAAGAGGGGACGGGGTACCAAGCAGAGGACAGTGGGAGGGCTGAAGTGAAAGAGGCAAAGACAGGCCACCAGTTTACATCATTATTCCAGAAAGATCCACAGCTGGCTTGGTGGTGTCGGTGTTGCTCTATTTAAGTGCGCAGGCATAAGAGCCAGCAGTTTTCTGAGTGCTGCTAAGGTCCAGACACAAAATGGACATCGCCATCCAGCATCCATGGTTCCGTCGCTCCTTCTGGCCATCCTTCTTATCCAGCAGAGTCTTTGACCAGCACTTTGGGGAGCCCATCTCTGAGACCGACATGATTCCCTCACTGTATTACCCGCAACCTTTCTTTCAGCGCTGGCCAAGCTGGGTAGACACAGACAGTGGCCTTTCTGAGGTGAGCTGGAAACCTTCCCAGACCATTTTTTGTGACTTTTTTTAAACTTTGTGGTTAATCAAGTTTTTAACATTAGATTTACTGTAGTTGAAAGAATATGTCTAATTTGTTAAGTCACTATCACAAAATAAACTGGCCGACCAGGACCCTGACGCAAAGTGGAGGGGCTTGTATCATTGGACATTTGCCTTTACGGCTGACTGTACATTATCCTGACTGTACGTTTAATAAATCATTTATGGAATATTTTTATTGTGTTATTTTAGGACATAAAGTTCCTTTTATTTGTTATTCTCTGTGTCCAAATTGAAATTTAATTTGGCTATTTAGTTCATTGTCACGTGAAGTAGACAAGAGACGCTGATTCAAAGGCAGAGTGATTTATTCGGATGCCAAATAGGAAAGGTACAAACTCCAACCCCAGGAACAACCGGGAGGACACAAACTGGAACACGTAACATGTACAACGAATCGGTACAAGACAGCAAACACAGGGAGATTAAATAGGCTAACAAACAAAAGAGGTAACAAGGCAGACAGGTGGGGGAAATAAACCAATAACGAGCTAACAAGATGGGCGGGGTTGACAATTAGACAAGAGAGCACATGGCACAAGAAACAACAAAACACTCATGTGCTAACACAGGACCAGACTAGACATAAACACATGACAAACCGGCCGTGTCACAGTCCTGTAACAAACCCAGGGGAAAATCCAGACCGAGGTGACAGAACTGTGACAATTATTTATTCTTTGACCTAATTATATGGTTGAGTCTCAAAAAAACTGACTAGAATTTTTCTGGTCATATTTCACCCTAAATTCAACAAGAAAAATTTAAATTTCTGCATAAAGAAAGTGAATCCTTTCTGTAGAACTATTAAGATTTTTACATTGATGACACTGTAATATTGTAATGTGTAAAACAAAATGTCTGAAATGTTCTGAAAAATATAATTTATTTTTTAAATTTGAGGTGTTTTTTTGCAACTAATAGGGAACATTAGATTAGCCAATACAAATTATTAAATATGTGTCTTTAATTGTTTCCTTAGATGAAAATGGAAAAAGATCGATTCTTACTAAATCTGGATGTCAAACACTTTTCACCAGAGGAGCTGTCAGTGAAAATCAATGGAGATTTCATTGAAATTCGTGCTAAACATGAGGATCGTCAGGTAGAAACTTACTATAGTACATAAACACTGAGCTGCAACACAATACCTAAACCTGTGCCATGTGACTGGCTTTATTGTTTAAAATCCACGTCATCACCAAGATCACTGGCCTTGTGCCACAAGTAAACATTGAGTTAAACAGAGTGAAAGATGGACCATTCGTTATAACCTGCTCATAATGATGTTGTGCTTTCCTTTCAGGACGATCACGGTTTTGTCTCCCGAGAATTTATAAGGAAATACCGTGTCCCTGCTGGTGTGGATCCAGCCTCTGTCACTGCTTCCCTGTCTTCAGATGGTGTTCTGATAGTGACAGCCCCACGCAGTCACATGCTTAATATTCCCCCAATCAGAGGGAGATGCTTTGTCCCTACAACTACTTTAAGATGGACAAACAAATAATAGGTCTGTGTTAAACTGAGATGAGAAAAAAAATCATTATGTGTGATTCACTGCACACTGTCATTGTCCTATTTAAAAGGGTGAAAGAAATATTTATTCGGTAACACTTTACAATAAGGTTCATTAGATAACTACATTAGTTAGCATGAAATAATGATGAACTGCACTTATACAGCACTCATTAATCTTTGTTAATGTTAATCTCAACATTTACTAATACTTTATTAAAATCTTGTTAACATTAGTTAATGCACTGTGAACTAACATGAACAAACAATGAACAGCTGTATTTGTATTAACTAACATTAACAAAGATTATTAAATACTGTAACAAATGTATTGCTAATGGTTAGTTCATGTTAGTTAATACATTAACTAATGAACTTTATTCTAAAGTGTTACCATTTATTCTGTTAATCAATGTACGTTAAAAATTATTTGTTACATCCAGACATTATTTGTTACATCCAGTTTTTGTTGTTGTTGTTTGAAGTTTATTTTTGATTTAATGATGGACTAGGACCAGAGTATACAGGCCAATTCACACCGCACAGGCAAACACCAACAAACACGTTTATTGGGTTTTGTCTGATCAGTGTGTTAACCTTGTTGGCGTCTGATGGGTTTGTTTTCACCAGACTGAACATGTTCAATCAGCGTTTGTTTGTGAACATGACAGTTATTTTTCAAAAAATTCTAAATCCAACTACCAACTTGTTTGTTTGCGTTTGTCTGTAAGGTGTGAATTGGCTTTAAGGGAATGTGAGGGAAAAAGCTCTTGAAAAGTGACTGTATTTAATTGTTTTGACCTGATTTGTGAGTGTTGAGGCAGTTTATGAATTGATGGCACATTCGCGGCCATTGCTTCACATTTTAAAGGTACACTATGTAACTTTTGGTCCTCTAGCTGTTAAAAAAAACATTGTTTTGGTTGTGCTTTGGCTCTGCGTGATGTGCGGATTAATATGACCCTTCACAATAGATCAATCTTTACAACTCTGTTAGAGAGGTACATATGGCAGTTTTTTGTTCAATAAAATATCTTACTCACCTGTTGAGTAATAAAAACGCCATCTCTCTCTCTTTTTTTTTATGAGTGATTCTCCGGAGGTTGGAGATTTAGCTGCTCCATGTCAACCTTTCTCGCTCAGTGACAACAAACATATACCACTCCCACACCATACATACGTCAAAGAAGCCGGAGGAACTTTTCTCTATTTACGGATATGACACGCATGGGCGAGTGGCGAATGTACGCAATTTCCCGCACAAACCATTTTGGCAGGTCTAAAACAATAGGCTTACCATAAAAAACACATGTTTTGGAAGCAGGATATATTATTTAAATTTTCAACAAGAAATAATTACATACCGGTAGTTTAGCCTTAAACTTTCTCATGACTATAGCAGGAGCAGAGCTTTAAAACCCCGGCTCTAATGGGGTTCTAAACCTCTTTCAAATAAAAATAAATAAATAAATATAAAATAATGATATATAATGTTAAACACCAAGAATAGCAGGCACATGGTGACATGTTGAACAGGTGTAAAACTGCAAAAAATTATAGTCCACTGTGCTGGGAACGAAAGCATATAACGTTTATTAATGCAAGGTTTTGAAAGCGTGTCATGGTGTCTAGGATTTCCCAAAAAATATTTGAGAATGAGATGTAAGCTGGGTGTTTGTGCATGTGAATATGTGCCAATAATTTATATTGTTTGCAGTCATTGAGACTATTTGGTTTCTTAGCCATGGTTCACTTATTCAACACCAGTGTTGGAGTAACGCGTTGCAAAAGTAATGCATTACAGTAACATATTACTTTTTGCTGTAACGCAGTAGTGTAAGGCATTACTCATCAATTTTCATTAATATTTTACTCGGTACATGTTCAGTAAGGCTTGCATTACAACAGACTTTTAGATTTAATTGTAAAACAAACAAAAGCGCCCGGAGCGCTGCTCGCGCGTCAAAAAGTGAAAAAAGAATGTTCCCCATCCCTTATGATCGGGACATCTCACATAAATCAGCCGGTTTCGGCTTTCAGCGAGCAGCCATTGCCCAGAACCGAGAGAGCGCGTGCCGCGCTTTCGGCTCCTGTTCAGTTTCATAAGCCTGCAAATGGCTGCGATCTGAACCCGGAGGCCATTCGCCCCCTAGCGGCTCACATAGCTGCGTGGGAAACTATCCCAGGGATTTCAGAATGGGTGCTGAGCACAATAAAGGAGGGCTATACACTTTAATTCATTCGCCGTCCCCCGCGCTTTCAAGCCCGGACCTCGACGATAGTGTATGCGGAAGTAGCACACCTACTTCATGCAGAAATAGCAAAGCTGCTGTGCAAAGGGGCGATAGAAAAGGTGGCGCCTTCTCTGAGCGAGTCAGGCTTTTACAGCCGATATTTTTCTCGTACCCAAGAAGGACGGAGCCTTCAGACCTATCCTAGATCTGAGACATTTGAACAAAGTGCTTGCGAAAAGGCCGTTCAAAATGCGTGCGACCAGGAAAATCGTCGCGCACGTTCGCCCGAGGGACTGGTTTATTTCTCTAGATCTGGAGGATGCCTATTTTCAGATTCAGATAATACCCCGTCACAGGCAATTGTTGAGATTCACCTTCCACGGTCAGGTATATCAATACACCATCCTGCCGTTCGGCCTGTCCCTAGCACCCCGTACATTTACGAAGTGCATGGACGCAGCGCTCGCCTCCCTGAGAAGTCAGGGGCTGCAAATAATTAACTATCTGGACGATTGGTTGATATTGGCACAGTCTGAGACAGAACTGCTGTCTCACAGAACAGTGCTTCTCAGTCACCTGGAAAGCTTGGGTCTCACGGTCAACTGGACCAAGAGCTCATTACTGCCCAGCCAGTCAATTTCCTTTTTAGGAATAGAACTGGACTCGGTGACCATGACGGCTCGTTTATCGACACAGCGCAGGCGCCGTGTTCGCCACCTAGCCGCATCTTTCCAGAAGGGCAGCTTTCTCCCTTTGAAAACATTTCAAAGGATGTTGGGCTGTATGGCATCAGCTGCAGCGGTGCTTCAACTGGGCCTACTGCGCATGCGCCCCAACGCTGGTCGGCCAGAAAATCAGAGTGACTCAGACCTGCATAGCGGCTCTGCAGCCCTGGTTAGTAGCCGACTGGTACCAGCAGGGAGTGATGATGGGAACCATCTCTTATCGGAAAGTCATTTCGACAGAAGCGTCCAACTCGGGGTGGGGCGCGCTGTTCGAGGGCAGACCGGTCTTCGGCCAGTGGTCAGACCAAGAGAAGTGTTTTCACATAAACTGTCTGGAGATGATAGCGGTCCGAGAATGCGCTGAAGCGCTTCCTCTCGTTCATACAGGACCAACATGTTCTTGTCCGTTCGGACAACATGTCTGTAGTATCCTATGTAAACCGTCAGGGCAGTGTCAGATCCAGAAATCTCTGCAATCTGACGGAACGCCTTCTTATTTGGTCTCAGATGCACCTGTGCTCGCTGAGGGCGAAGCATGTGCCTGGCCATTTGAACGACGGCCCAGACAAACTGTCCAGGGACAATGTTCCCCCAGGGGAATGGTCCCTGCACCCCCAAACGGTCCAGAAGCTGTGGCGCCTATTCGGCAGAGCGGAAGTCGACCTGTCACATACAGCTCCGTGGCCGATTCCGGTGAGGGCAGATCTCCTCTCTCAGGTTCGCGGCACAATCTGGCATCCCCATCCAGAGCGCTGGTCTCTGCACGCATGGTTGATCAATGGGTACTCGTTGCCCTGCCAGAAGGAGTGATGAACACGATCACGCAGTCTAGAGCTCCTTCCACGAGAAGGCTATACGCGTCTAAATGGTCGGTGTTCTCCGAATGGTTCTCCGCCGCGCCCCCCATCGGTTCCTATGTGGGATCTTTCATTGGTCCTCGAGGCCCTGAAAGCCTTTCCATTTGAACCACTAGACTCCTTTAACCACTTTAACTGGGGTTAAAATATCATTCACTGAAAACCGTCTTTCTGACTGCACTGTGGTCAGTAAAACGTGTGGGGGACCTGAACGCGCTGTCTGTTAGCGCGTCGTGTCTTGAGTTTGGGCCGAATGACTCTAAAAGTCATCCTCAGACCTAGACATGGCTATGTACCTAAAGTGATGGGCACTCCATTCAGAGAGCAAGTTATTTCGCTGTCAGCTCTGCCAGCATCTGACAGCGAAAGTGATGTGAATCTCCTCTGCCTTGTCAGGGCGCTGAGATTTTACATTACGTGCTCCGCCTCCTTCAGGCGTTCAGAACAGCTTTTTTGTTTCGTTTGGTGGGTGCACTAAGGGTCTCGCCTCCTCGAAACAGAGCCTGTCCAGATGGATAGTGGACGCTATAGCGGCTGCTTACGCGTCAAAAAGTCTGCAATGCCCTCTGGGCATCAGGGCTCATTCCACGAGAGGCGTGGCCTTGTCGTGGGCATGGTCCAGTTGGATTTCTAACCATGACATATGTGTAGCGGCGGGCTGGAGCTCCCCGTCTACCTTTGTCAGGTTTTATAACCTAGAAGTTCCTGCCTTGCAGGCTAAACTGTTGTCAGTGTGAAGGAGAGGTGTATTCTGCCCAGATCATCCTGCTCAGATCACTCTCACGTGACTCAGCTCTCCTGGTTGAGCTGTACTAGTAGGATATGTGCCATATGACTATACAGACCGGCGCGCCGCTCTGTATTCCCTATGTGTGCTTATGTACAAGTGATGGCCTGCGTGGCTGGCCACCTTTTTTCCACTTATGGGGTTCCCCTGAAAGTTCTGGGTCTCATGGTGGATGCTTGGCGCGCACGGCGTTGACTTACGCAATACAAGACACCCTCTCGTAAGAGAACGATACTCGGTTACTAACGTAACCTCGGTTCTCTCTAGAGAGGGAACGAGTATTGCGTAACCAGCCGTGCTCGTGCTACCAGCGACTTCGCTTCAGTCAACGAAAAACCAGAGAAGTCAGCCTACAGCCCCTATGTTTATACGCTAAGCCACGCCCATTCTGGCGGGCTGTGACGCTATGAAGGCGCGGGCGCCCTTCATTGGGTGTGACGTCACGCCGGGCTCACTGGTAGGCTGCAGCAGTTGGCCGCAGGGCAGCCAATGAGCACGCGAGATGGCCTGCTCTAGGTCTGCTAGGTGCTGCACTGCGTTGACAATGAATACAAAATTTTAAGGATAATTTTTTGGCTTCAATATCTCGAGAAGATCAATCTTTCCCGTAGCGTAAGCTAAACTTACGCAATACTCGTTCCCTCTCTAGAGAGAACCGAGGTTACGTTAGTAACCGAGTATCGTTTTCTCTGCATGCATAGGCTACATAGAGTAAAGCCGCCTCACAAACAGCCTGTGAGTAACAAAAGTTCTATTTCACAGATTATATCGCTTTTACAGACAAAAATAAGCGAAATGATGTCAAAAATTTCGGTCTTGGTGAGTATCCAACACAGTCGGTTAATGCATGTGACAGTATAATGAAAACAGGATCCGTGAACTAGCTCTTAAAGTGACAGCAGCCATATGTGTCTGTCATTAATATTGTTGTCAAAACAACAAAAGATAGATTTAATTATAAGGAATCTGGATTTATAGCCGATGTATTTAATTTAGTCAGGACTAAAATACTACCCAATGTTATTTTACATTTAATTACTTTATTAAGTTTCTGCAGTATTTCTCAATGCTAGTGCTAGAGCTATTTAAAAACTTTTCTCTTTATTAGTAGGCTATCTTTATTCAATTTAATTTATTTGTTTAAAATGATTTCAACGTAATGTAAAGAAATTACTTTGTTTGGTGTAAATTCCAACACTCATTTAATTTAACTCTCATTGTTTTTTAATGACAAAAACTAAATAGTTTATCACAACTGTTCTAACACTGTTTATTCAATAAACATATTACTGTTACTAAACTCTGCTCAAAAGAAATTTAAATCCCAACTTGATCCATATCGTGATGCGTATCGTATCGTGGCTTTAGTATCGTGATGCGTATCGTGACATTGTTGGTGATACACAGCCCTATTATACAATATACAATCCAGTGGAAGCAAATGATATATGCACCAAATTGCTTAATTAAACACTTGAGATTTACTGAATTCACTCAAATATTTTAAACAAAGAAAAGAAAATTCATTGATAAGCATAATCTTGGTAGACTTTGGAACTGATATGAGAAAGAAACAAAAAATTTCATGGTAATCTTTTTTTGCACAGTTACCACAGTTATAGGTCAATGTCAATAACCTCAAAATGATCAAATATTGAGAATTTATCAGTCTGGCAGTTATTTGATATGCAACTAAAAAATACAGTATGTGTTGAAATTTTAAACTCATTTTAAATTTAAAGGTGTTTGTTGAAATTATTTACTTTTCACCAGATGAATTGAGGTGAATAAGCAAGTGCAATATAATTAAGAGGCAACTCAAAATGATGGAACATTAATCATCTTGGGTTATTTATAACATGATAATACATGAAAGAAAATAGACACATGCTTCAGAAAAATACAAATACAAATCAATACTTGATATACAAAGTCAGTGATATTGAAGCTGATTTAATTTTGTAAGCAGGATTCCTCCGCCAAAGGCTTCAGTTTGTCTCTGTTATCCACGCTGAGGCTCTGAAGTCTCCTCTGTCTTTTCTTCTCTATGTTGAGGGCCTGTGAAGTCCAGTCTGTAGCAGGAGTTTGGTACACACTTAGTGTGTGTAGGGTTCAGTTCTGGTTGGTGGCCAGGGAAGCTTCTTGACTCTCTCTTTGGTGCTGATAAAGTGGAAATACCAGGGTCTTTACATAAGCATTATTATTTTTTGTTGAATAATAATAAAAAAAGATCTCAATTTAAATAAATAAATAATTAAGTATATTTAAGAAAACCTACTTGTGTAAATCGGCTGAACATCAGGTTTCATATAGCTGGAATAATATGTGGTTTCAAAATAGTGAGAGAACTGTGAGGGGGAACAAATTCAGGGTTATTTCACTGTTGAGCACAAAACTGGTTAGTTCACCCAAAAATGAAAATTCTGTCATTAATTACTCACCCTTATCTTGTTCCAAAGCCGTTAGACTTTCTTTCATCTTTGGAACACAATTGAAGATCTTTTTGATGAAATCCATTGACAGCTGCGCAACTCTTTGACACGTCGAAAAGTTCATAAAACGATTGTAAAACTAATCCATATGACTTGAGTGGTTTAGTAAAAATTTTCTGAAGAGACTTGATCGCTTTATAAGATGAACAGATTGAATTTAGGCTTTGAATCACATAAAAACATTTATCAGTGAACATAAACAGAAGCTCAACTGCACCTGCTTGACCCGAGAGAACAAACTTCCTCCCTTGGTTCTTACTGAAGCTCAAACGTGCTCAAAACACACGAGAATGAACCTCATTGTTTCTTGCATCTCAAGCGAACATGCTTCAGCTTCCGTTTACCAGATCTGATGTGTGAGTTGATGAATGTTAATGTGAATAAAAGCCTAAATTCAATTTGTTCATCATATAAAGTGATCGTGTCTCTTCAGAAATTTTGAACTAAATCGCTCAATTCAAATGGATTAGTTTTACGATCTCTTTATAAACTTTTTGAAGCGTCAAAGTGGTAGTTGCTTAGTTGTCAACAGAGGAACAGAAAACTCTCAAATTTCATCAAAAGATCTTCATTTGTGTTCCGAAGATAGACGAAAGGCTCATGGGTTTGGAACGACATGAGGTCAGGATGAGTAATTCATGACAAAAATTTCATTTTTGGGTGAATTATCCCTTTATGCAACAGTTAAAAATGCTTGAATGTCGTATTAGCAAAGTATCAAACCAAGTATCATTCATTTTAAAGAAAGATAACACAAGCACACTTTCACTTCCAAAAACATAAGTTTTAAAATGATTAAACAATCAATGTTCAATGTTCAAAATGAAGGTGGTAATTATGTGGCTTTTTTGTGATTAACATGAACATCTTCATAGCTTATGATTAACCACACCTGTGGTAACAACTAATTTCTGAGAAATGCTCTTGGTTTTATATTTATTTATATATAAATAATATATATACAGTGAAATCCAAACATTTTAAATGTGACTTAGGTGAATATGTTGATTTCACAGACAGGGGTAACCACGTGTTTTTACCTAACAAAACCAACCTGGTGCGGAAGGGGGCGTCGTAACGCCACAGTACGGCGAGTGTCAAACCTCTCTTCCGACCAGTTACCAATGAGGGTGGCATTTGAATAAGAGTCTTCTTTCGTTGAGCATCGCCAACCGTACTGGTTGAATTTCGCCTCATCAGTGAAATCATACCAGACCTCAGATTGTCCAGAAGCCCGAAGCGTGTGATGAAAAGCAGGGCTGTTTCTTATCCATGGAAACTCCATGTTTATATTGGACATCGTCTAAGAATAGAGCCGCTTAATTTTGAGAAATAAAAAAGGTAAACATTGTTTTTAACAAACTGGAACCACAACAATATACAAAATGCCAAATAAATAGTCAACTGTTCTGTTAACATTAAGTTAATCAAAACTAAATATTTTTCTGTCAAGTGATAGGCTACATAGCTTTCTTTTACGGTAAGCAACCTTTTTCGCCATTTTGCTGATTTTGAAGTCTAATAATGTTCACTAATAATGTTCTTTTTTGTTATGGACTACTTTTTATAATAAGTAACGTTAGCCTAATACATTTCTAATACAACTTTTAAATTAATGGTAAAATCATTCTTATCAGCTTCACTAGAACACCCAAATAGCATATTTGTGGTAGACGCTCATTAACTCTCCAGTACAGCGCATTACATTTTATTTACTTAGTTTGAAGTGAAATCATTTGAATTAAGTTATTTGTGAACATGCACTCACCTTGCTACAAGAACGCCAAGCTGTCATTGGTCTCCGTGGAAACGCACATGACGCAACCAGAGCCGTTACGACACTCGCATAGACTTCCATAGGAATTGAGGAATGCGGAAGTAACGCGTGTCGTGGCGCAACCAAATAGTTTCAAAAAAAGCATTAAACTCCGTTAATTTCATTTATTGTTTCTTAAGTGCACTGATTGGTAAATCACTGCTATAGGCAATGTTTATCGTTTGATAATAGATTAGACTAATTGCAGTTAGCTAACGTAAATAGCCATATCTACTGTAGGCTACCATCTGTTCTGCAATTCTCTCAATGTAGCATGTCGCATGAGTTTCTATGAAGACCGCATCAACGAATAACTTATCTAGCCCCTCAATGGATATATTATACATATATCGTTGAATGCAATTGGCAACCTTGTTGTTTTTTACCCCAACTTCTTTTTTGGTGGTTAAATTAATATTTGCTTGCATTCATTAGTATTCACTTATTGTGTATGATTATGTGAGTAGGCCTACCATAAAATAACATTAGGGTTTGAGTAATAAACCTTTTTAAATGTAGGCCTAACATTTAACATGTTTTATGACAGTTCTGGATGCAACTAGAAACCAAATACTGTCTGCTACAAAAAGATCATTAAAGGCAGATGCAATCATTTCCTGGTTGAGCAGTAATTGATTTTCTCTTTATTTCTCATTCAGAACTTTCCTTACCAAAACATCAGGTGATACTAAGTAACACTGATCACATGCAAGAAAAGCAGCCAAGTAGCAGCATAGCTCAGTTTTATTCAAACTATTGCATCAATAAGCATTTACAGTCTACAGTCACTGTTCTGTATGTTTTCCTTATCTGAATAGTTGAGTAGCGTAGAGATAACAAATGTAGTGACACACTATAAAGTGCAGAGTGGAATCAAGAATATTATATTCCAGACGAAGCATCACACAATCCTAATAGCAGTAAAAGTCCCATTTCTGAAAATAAAAAAAGATTATAAATTAAGCTTACATGTCCCGTCATGTATTTGTTTGTGCAACAATTTTGTTTTTGTTGATCATAGACAAAAGATTAATATACGCACATCAGTCTTGACCTCAACCTCAGCAGGCATTAAAGCATGCGTCTCTTCAACAACACTGCTGGGGAAGAATCCCAGACGAGCCTCCTGCTCTCCATAATACGACCCTTGGACCTTCACAAACAGTTATCTTCTGTTACACTTTGTGTCTTCATTTTCAGTGAATACTGTGATTAAAGTATTGCGATAGAGATGTTTGCAATTCAGATCGGCCTTATTATAGGCTATACTGTACTTACACTACCAGCCCAGAAGAGGTTCCCACGGT
Organism: Siphateles boraxobius; assembly: GCF_051911475.1. NCBI lineage: Eukaryota > Metazoa > Chordata > Actinopteri > Cypriniformes > Leuciscidae > Siphateles > Siphateles boraxobius. Next base: position 4,199,086 of record NW_027509182.1, read on the forward strand.
CTTTCAGCATGGCATACACATAGACAGACTGGCCTTGCTGGATGGGAATGAAGCGACAGTCTTGCGGGTAATAATCCTGCAGAGCTCTAGCGATGAGAATGGGATCTGTGAATACACAACAAGATGTGTAGTTGACACAATGTCTTACAGTTAGTGTGACAAGCTCCTTTTAAAATTATTCACTGTAAAAAAAAAAAAAGATTATGATCAAGTCATGGCAACTGGTGGTTTTCTGATAATGGTTTTCTGGTGGTAAAATGGTTTTCTATTACGCTAACTCGTCAAAATAATTTAAGCAATTTCATATTTTTTTCTATAAGTTAAACAAGATTCAACTCAATTTTTCAGGTCAGTTTAATATAATTTAAGTTGAAAAAATTAAGTTAATTATACTTAAAAAAAATTTAAGGCAACAACTGAACTTAGATTTTTAAGTTGAAATAGTTTAAAAATAGTTTTGGTATACGTATTGTTTTATGATTAGACTATTAATTATTGTTCTGCATGTAGTTTCTTGGACCTCATATTAACTGGAAGATTAAATTGTTCTTTGAAAATTCATTTTTATAATTATTTAAGTAAACATAAAAAGAAGAAAAACTGAAAAAAAGTTACAGTATCTTAAAATGTACACTTTCACTTACAACTTCATATAAACTATAACAAAATGTGGGAATTAAATATGTCCATATTATTTGACAACTATAAAATTAGAGTATAAACCAAAGTATTTTTGTTTCTCATGCACAACTGGCCTACATAAAAATTGATGGGAATATATTCAAAGTTACGGTAACAATTTATTGATTATTTTTAGGCGATATAATAATTATTATCATATTATTTATAACAGTATTTATTAATCCTTTTAACATTAGTTAATAAAAATACAACTGTTCATTGTTAGTTCATGTTAGGTCCATTAAGTATTTAATAAAATATACAACTCTTGATTGTATTAATGTATTGGTAAATGTTGAAATTAACATTTGACTATAGGATTAGTAAAGTATTTTTCATTGTCAGTTCATGTTAACTAATAAGTGCAACCCTAATGTAAAGTGTTACCAAAGTTACTTATGCTGAAATGCAACATAAAAAATAAAAAAAATATCAAAATTTTCTGGTTAGCATTACTCACGGCTACACTCTGAATCGGCGCATAGCTTCTTGTCCGAGAGCTTCGGCATCTGCCTGCCGGCCTGAGAAGCCAGTGGCAGGAGGCCACACAGCACCAGGAGAAGAGTCCAGTTAGTAAAGTGTTTCTCCATCTTTGTGTGTCTGATTCTTAGTTTGTCTGAATAGGACTAAAGTTCAAGTGGGAGGGGCCCAGTTGAGGCCAAGCCCCTCCCGTTTTCAGAAGGTAGACTAAAATAACAGGAAAAATTGCAGTAACACTCTGATTAACTGTATTTACTTACATAGTACACAAGTGAATTAACTTATTTTACTAAACAATTTAAGGACAAAATGACTCATTGCAAACATAATTATCTAGTTAACAAGGTTTTCTTGTCTTACAGCTATAAGTCAAGATTCACAGCAAAGCCCATTGCTGTAACTAGCTTCATTCAGGCTCTGCAAGAGAAAAATATGAAGTATAGAAAACAGGAAGCATTGCTGCAAGTTTCACAGGCTCTCGCTTGTGTAGATATTACTAATCCTATCTGACTCCACACTCAGTTCATTGTTACCATAGTGAGGGACACAGCCAGGCCACAGGTCCCATAGCGCCAAGTTTCAGAGACTGAGGCCTTTGCCAGGGTTTGAACAACCTATCCTTTCACAGTGACAAAAATCAACACTCTGATTCAAAACATTCCTTATGGTCTCTCTGAGCCATTTCCATATTTGGATCACCCTAGAATATCATAATCAATCCAACAGCTATAAATTTAAATTAGCTTAATGTGAAATCTTGATCATCTCCATTCATTTATTATATTTAGTAGCTGGTTTGCCTGCAACGGTATGAAGTTGTGTGACGAAGTGGGTGACTTTAACCACAAAGTGGCAGCACTGAGCAGATTACCCAACAGCCTCTGAATGGCTTCTTTTATGCTGAGAATGTCTACATCTGACACTGGAAATTACGAATGCATACTCCACTTGCATATACAACGTTTTAGATAGAGGACGGTTTCGTAACATTATTATAAATTTTTTTGAAGACTAAAGCATTTTGTATTTCTACTTTTTTTTAGTTTAGAGATTAATTGCAAGTCATAAAGGTTTTAAAACTGAATTATTTTTTGATAATTCTTTTTTAATAGTTCATATAAAGAGACATAGAACCTCTTAAATAAAACAATTGTAAATCTAACGTTATACACATTAAGATTAAAAACTGAAATAAGAGAAGTGACGTTCACAGTGATGGCAGGGACAGGACATTATCCGTTACGTTTGCAGACATTTCCTTTACCCTACGTGTTTTTTGTGTGTTTTTTCAAACCTGTGTGTACTACAGGCGGTAGAATAAACAGGGAAAAAATAATAGATAAAATGAGATAATATAAATAAACTTAAAGAAGATAAACATTAAAATACAGCTTTTCTATTATTCAAAATTAATGCTTTTTTAGGTATATATAAACTATAGATTATTTTCAAAGTGTAGTATGTGTGTGTGTTTTATTTTTAGTTCCAAACTATCTCACCTGAACGTCTGACGTCAGTGACACCTTCCCTATTTGTTGGTACTAGGCTCCTCCTATTTAACTGATGACGCAATGAGAAGGTGTGCCTAATTTAACTTCACAACAGCGCTTCCAAGGCGACTAGTAGTACCTCCCTGTCACCTTTGGAGGTAAGTTTGGAGCAGGAACTTCCCAGGTAGGAAAAACAAAGCATTTCTTGTTCTAAATAGTCAATAGGGACATTTTCAAGCAGACGCTTTTAGACTTTAAAAGAAAACAATTTTGAATATAACACATTCTTTCAAGTTCTGAAGTCTTGCAGTGAATTTAATTTGATACGAACTCTTTGGGTTGTTTTATTTACACGACACGAGTCACACGACAGTAGACTAATGATGTAGTTGATTCAATCATTGCAATGTCATAAAATTGGCTAAGACATTATGTTAATAATAACCACTTTAACCAGAGGTTCTGGTTTAAATGACATCATTTTATGTCATCCTGTTTATGCTTCCTCCATTAGAGAAGAAGCCTGTTACCCCCCAGGAAAACACTTTTAAGCTATGCTACATATAATGTAATGGTGGTGAAATATCGGCATTTTAGATTTAAGGAGGTCAGAGTCACCTATGTCTCAGACACCTGTGCTCTCTTAAACCTGTTTAGCCAATTGTAAAGGGTGTAGTCAGCGGGCCACTGAGGAGTCTTGAATGACTACTGGAATGTGAGAGAAACACTGATACTTTGTTATGTTGGTCATGTCTACAAAAGAAGATCCTAGACAACAATAGAAATGCTCCAAGGTAGTTCTGTATAATGTGTTGTTAATTAGGAAGGACTCACATGTAGGGAAGAAATCCAAGCTCTTTACAGTCCAGGAGGATTCGATTTTATAAATGAATACACCTATCTACATTGTGTCATAAAAAATTTAAAGGTGAGTTCCAACACAATTGTCACCTGTTCCAACATGTTTTTGTCCATAGGGAGAATTATTATACGGAAGGTTCAAGATAAAGCAAACAATAAATTCACTGATAATTCCATTCTTGGCTGCACATTCAGCCTCAGTACACCCTACTTGTGACGCACACTAGGGTTGATCCGTTTTTGAAGGATATACAAAATCAACTTATAAAGTTCACAAGAAGAACATAACAGGTGTCAGATTCACAGAGTAACACATTGTGGGTTTTTTTTTTTTACTTTAAGGAAAATCCAGGCATTTAGACTGGGAAAGATGCAGATAAACAACGTTTGACTATCGGGGACGGTCACTAGGAGTCCTGCTCAGCCGTGAACTCAAGGGTCGAACCAATGTTTACATCCAAGAGAGAGAACCTGCCCTCTCCCATCCTGGAGGATTCTTTCTTCCCCTTCTCTTCTTCACTCTCTTCCTCCAGTCACCGGATCATGGCTCCTACAATAGGACCAGATGATCTTCTCGCCTCACCTCAGGATGACAGCAGCCCTACTCTGCTGGAAAAAGACCTGATTTTGGCGGCTGAGATGGGCCAAGCTTTGCTGGAGAAAAACGTGGAGCTGGCTGCTCACATAGAGCAGATGGAAAGAGAGATGGAGGTATGAATGAGGATGACTTTGGTCAAAAGAGATTGAGACTCTATATAAAGGCTCCTATAACAATAACTGTAAGTTTTATTAATCATTCTAATTCTGTGAATAAGTCCACATGACAGCTAAAACAATCTCTACTGAGGGGAATGATTATTGTTGGAATCACTTTCACAATTATGTTTTCCAGCCGATAAAATGAAAAAAAAAAAAACATCGACAAGCCATTAAGAATCCACCAACTTTAACAAGTTCAAGCATTTAAAGCAGGAAACAACACAGTAACTGGATGCTCACTTACAGTATAAAAACAGAACGTTATCGTCCACCGGTGTGGATGCTAATATGAATATAGTTATTGATATATTTATCTTTAGTTTATTGTTCCTGGTGTGAACAGACCTTAAGCCTATGCAGTTAGCTTGTTTATGTTTAAAGTGTTAACAGTTGTTTACAGCATTTAACTCTGGTTTCTTATTTGGTAAACAAAAAAAAAGTTTTTTTTAGGTAACTGAATTTTTAACTGTACTTTTTGTTATTGAAATTTGTCTCTGTGGTGCTGTACACATACACAACACATTATTACTTCTTCAAGTCATTATATAAATAGGAAAAGTAAATGACGGCATATAATCACAAGAAAAATAAAGAATAACCAAATTAAATGCATTGTAAAACTTTACAAAACATTTAAACCTAAATCATTATAACCCCTCATGTCTAAAATGAGAACCAGTTTCCTGGTTTTATATATTAAAATGTGTCAATTTTACTTTTACGCCTAATTATTTATTATTGTAATGGAAGAATTATATAAAATATTTGTATAGATTAGATATACACTACCGTTCAAAAATTGTGGTGTCAGTACTTAAAAAAAAAAGAAGAAGAAGAAATGAACACTTTTAGTCTGCAAGGACCCAAACATTTGAACAGTAGCATAAAGAATGTCTTAACACACTCTGGCAATAGTCTACTAGAGGACTTGCCTGAAAAGAAGTACAAGAAATAAAGATATTTGGGGAAAATACTGAAACACTTGATTTTGAGTGTTTATATTTCCTGCATATCGAAATTATGACATATGAAGCGACAAGAGTTGTAGTTAATGGTGGCTCATCATTCGGAAGGAGTTTGTGTGACGTCCCAAATAGTGTTTTGGCTTGTTACAACAGCAGAACCCTTTTTTGGTACTTAAAGTCCCCCTGTAGTCAATAATTTTATGATTGAACTCATCTTTGATCACCTAAATTACATATTTAAATGTTTTTTTCCTTGAACTATTTTGTCATGCCTTAAAATAGCTTGAATGTAACTCTCTTCATTCGTTGCCTCATTTAGTATACTATTAATTCTGTATGCAAATTAATATGGAGTTTCTATTAATATGCAAATTAGCCCCGCCTCCACTCACTCACACCAGCTCAGAGATCCACTCGTTGATGATCACACGTTGACGTGATTGGTTAGTTTGTGACGTCAGAAACGCCAGCGATTTCAAACCGTGTTTTTGAGACTGTCTAAGGTTCACTGCAGTTTTAAGGAGAAAATACTCAACAATGGTGTTGACTAATGAATTTTCACATGGTTTGTCTTAAAGCACCACATAGACATATAAACAACATCAAAAACTTGATTTTCACCACATTGGGACTTTAATAGAACCTATTATATTGTAACGTTATACACACTATACCACCTAGTGCAGGTGAAAAAAAAATGTCAAGAACCTCAAAATAAACATTTCAGCATAGAAGCCCATTTAGGTATATATGATTCTACATCGATCTTCTTAACATCATTAAAGACCTCTTTTAAAGCGTGTGAATGACTGAGTTTGATGTGCAACAGGCTACACAGCAGGAGAAACACGTGCTGCAGCGACGTCTGGAGATGCGGGACCTCGAGGCAAGTCAGCGGGAAGCAGAACTACAGGCTGACATCACATCCTTGCGTGCGCAGCTGGAACAAAAACACGTTCAGAGTCGTGACCGGCGACGCGAGGAGAGCGAGCAGCTCACTCAGCTGTCCAACCACAACCAAAAACTTGTGGAACAGCTGGCAGAGGTGACCAATCAGCTTTAATTCCCTAGTTTCCTGGTTTAAACATCTTCTTGCTAATCTTTTCAGAGGCATTCAGCTACAGTGGGTAAATGTGTCTAGTGATGTAGAAACACTGATACAGTTAAATGCATGGCTGGAATGTAGATCAGTAGGTTTAGCTATCCGTCTCATGTCATGTTTGATTACATGTAAACCTTTTCCATCCTTTTTCTTTCTTCCAGGCGGTGGCTTTAGAGCATACTTTACGCACAGAGCTTCGTGCTTTGAGAGAAGAAATGGAGGATTCAAGTTTTAACAAATCTATAAGCTCTGCTAGACTGGACAGTCTGCAGGCAGAGGTAAAGACATGTATAGACACAAAAGTTGAATTAATTGGCTGATATTTTGATATTATCAACTTTGATTTATGGCAAAATAATCAAAGAAAGTATGTTGATTCTCTGTTTCTGTCTATTATTTTTCACTGATCTTGTACCATAGAACAGGGTCTTGAAAGAGCGCTGTATTCGTATTGATGAACGATTGAATTCAACTCAAGAAGACAATGACCGGCTGAGATCTGAGAGGGATGGATTGAGAGAGAGGGTGATTGAGCTACAGACCAGCCTGAAAGATCAAGAAACTGAGGTGAGGAGGATGTGCCTGATGATGACAGGAGAGTAAAGAGCAGAAGGAGAGAGAGGGAATCTCTGTGTAATTGTCATATAAATGTCACATATAATCATAATTTACACCCTACATTCAATATAAGAACTAAATTATAGCATTTTGTGAAGCTGCACCAGGTCCTCATCTACATACACCCACTACCAGTACTTTTGGGAAGTACATTTCACAAGTCTTCCAAAAAGAATGAAGCACAAGTAAAATATCTAGTTTAATATGATAAAATATCAACCACAGAATATTCACTACCGTTCAAAAAGTTGGGATCAGTATGATTTTATTTGTATTATTATTTGGTTAACACTTTACAATAACGTCTCATTTGATAAGTTGATAATGAGATAATGTACTTGATCAGTGTCTTGCATCACTCTGAAGGGGTTTATTCTGTAATATTCTGCCACATAAATATTTAGACGCAAAATATTGACATGAGTCAAAATATTTTATTAGGTCTTAAAATGTAAAGCTTCTACGGAGAAAGCAAGTTCAAACTAGAAGGACATTTAAGGGATACGGGACAGTCATACCACTTATTACACAACATTTTGCCACATAAATAATTATGGGGATAAGGGATATTGATTTGAGATGAAATTGTTTTAAAATCGTACTTGTTTATCTTAAAATACATAACTGTATTTCGTTCATTAGCAATCGTTGCAAAATGGCAGCAGCTGCGTTTGTGTGAAACAAGAGAGCGGGTCCTCTATACACTGATGACATAATTAAATAATTGTACACAAAATATTGATTTGAGTTTTAATATTTTATTAGCTCACCAAACGCAAAACTTCCACGAAGAAAAACCGTTCCTAGCAAGCGTATAACGCTGACTTCAGTTACCCGGATGAGCCTGTGTTATCAGTTTTTACCATAGACTGTAAAAAGGTTTTTATTGTTATCGGGGAATAAAATACCGCTGGATGGTGCAATTGACCAATCAGAATCAAGTATTCCACAGAGATGTGTAATAACATTAGTTAATGCAATAACTAACATGAACTAACAATGAACAATATATTCTTACAGCATTTCTTTTTTAAAGGTGCTCTAAGCGATGTCACGCGTTTTTTAGGCCAAAACATTTTTTGTCACATACAGCAAACATCTCCTCACTATCCGCTAGCTGCCTGTCCCCTGAACACACTGTAAAAAAAAAGCGGTCACTGCAGACACCCCAGGCTCCACAAACGGCAACAAAAACAATCTGGGCTAACCCGCACCACGAAACATAACAAACTGTTCCAGCCAATAACCGACAAGAAGGATTTTGGGGGTTAGTGCGCGGATGAGGAGGAGGAAGGGTCTAGCTAGCCTCCGTTTTGTTTGACAATACTTCGAACTTCAACAAGAAGTGATGTCACCCAACATCGCTTAGAGCACCTTTAATGTTAGTTAATAAAAATGTTCATGTTAGTTCACAGTGCATTAATGTGTATAAGTGCAATAATGTTAAGATACGACTTTTGATCTTAATGTATTAGTAAAGGTTGAAATTAAAATTTACTCAGAATAATAATAATAATAATTGCTTTAGAAGTATTGTTCACTCTTATTTAATGTTAATTTAATGCACGTAACTAATGTTAACAAATGAAACCTTATTTTAAAGCTTTTTGATACATTAGATTGATCAAAAATTGACAGTAAAGGTTTTTCAAATATACGTTTTAAGCCTCTTTTGAACTTTCTATTCATCAAAAATCATGAAAAATATTAAGCAGCACAACTGCCAATTGTTAATAAAAACCCAACAAATTAACCAAATAACCCTATAAAATTAATTGTAAAACATCACAAAACTATAAAAAAAAACCGAATTAAATAAAAAAAATATACATTTTAAAACATTTTAACCAATCATTATTTTTGATTATCATTACATAAAAACATTACAATTATCAACCCCAAACTTTTGAAACATAGTGTATTTTCCTTGCAGAAGTTTTTATTTAGTCTGAATATATGGATATTTTTAAATGGATGTCAATGGAAAAAGATGTTTCAGTTATAACAGTTACCAGCAAGTGCTAACTGTACTATGCTATGCACTTCAGAATCTCGGAGGAAGTAGAAGGTAACTGGGTACTTTTCGCCTACTGTTCTTTTGATTACTACTGTATGTATTCGTACATGCTACTCTTTTGGCATAATGTGTTTTACAGACTATATAGTAGAGAAGTAGTCTGTTTTGAAAATCCACTGGTGTACTATATAGCTGGTGACATACTATTATCTGAGTCACACTAAATATAGTCCTGCATACTATTGGTCCTAATTTAATAGAATGTGAATTGGGAATTGGGCATCCTAGGTTTCATGGCACAGCTTTGACTGCTGGTCAGGTTTTGCTGGTCAGAGTCCATCCACCCTTAGAGAGTTTCAGCCTGGCTGTCTCTGGCTCTTTCACAGCTGGAACAGGAGCACAGCACAGTGTTTCAGCTGCGAACGGTCAACCGTACCCTACAGCAAAGGGTTCAATCCTTGGGAGAAGATGCCAGTCTGGGGGAGGCTACCTGCTTCCCTTTGTCACTACAGAGTGAGATCCAACAGTGCCAGGTAGCTCTCAACCCCTGCTTAGTGAAAAGATAGGTGTGCATGCTTCAACTAAGCTTGTAGCAAATGTTTAGAGTACAGTTATGCGAATTGACTGGGTTTTAATCATGTAAGTGCTTGTTTCTCTACTGACCCAGCTCTCCTTTTAGATTGGGCAGACCACTTTCTATTTATGCTGACTGATTGTTTTTATTTTGATCTCCAACAGGCTAAAGAAACCATTTTAGCCCATTCAGCCATTCTGCAAGAAAAAGAAGAAGAAATTAATAGGTTACAGAAAGAGGTTAGCTACATAATACGATGATATTTACTTTTATGCATTTCGCAGACACTTTTATCCAAATCGACTTATAAAAGAGGACATCAATGCATTCTTATAGACTGAGTTTTCATCTAAGGTGATGTTTTGTTCTTTCATCAGCTACTGTCCAGAGAAACTGAATTAGAAGGGCTGAGGGAGGAGGTAAAGCCGTTTCGTAACAGTACTGGTAAACCTACTTATAGGTGAGAACTGGATCAAAGATCTTTTTAATCTATATCTACATGGTGTTGTTCTCTGTATGTCATGCCAGAGATAAAGTGATAAGCCAATGATCTGTTATGAATGGAGGACATTTTGCATAATAGTCTGTGGTCAGCTAGAAACAGACCAATGTTTTTCTTCCCTCTCGCCCATAAGTGCCTTGGAAGAGGAGATAATTTTGGCCCGGCAAGAACGCGATGCCCTCAACCAGCAGCTTCTGAACACCATCAGGCACAAAGTGGCACTGTCACAGGAAGTTGAGTCTTGGCAGGTTGGTAACTTGCAATTTATTTCTAATTCAGTTTTTTAGGGGGGGGGGGTTTTAGTAAAGAGTTACACCCTAGAAACCACCCAGAACATTTAGAAAATGTGTATCTACTATGCATTGCACAGAGAGCCGTCCTTGAAATTTTTCTCGAATGCAGAAACATACTTTTGTGTTCTCTGCGTTTGTTTAGAGTTCCTCAGGGGTTAGTATTATAACCCTTTTAGTTCCTAAAATAAAAAAACTGTCAAGGACTCACAAACACTGTATTATTGTAAATCAGTGGTTTTCAATCCTGGTCCTGGGGACCCACCATTCTGCACATTTTGTATGTTCCTTCCTTATTTAACACACCTGATTCAGATCATGAACTCATTAGGAAAAAGCTTCATCAACTGAACTGAAGTGAGTCAGGTAAGAGAAACATATAAAATGTGCAGAGTGGTGGATCCCCAAGACCAGGATTGAAAACCACTGTTGTAAAATAACATATAACCTTTGCTATGCATTGTATGTATTTATTAATTATTTATTATACTGCACAGTATGTAGAAAATGTAGTTTTGCTCTGTTCCAGGAGGACATGCGTATGGTGATCTGTCATCAGGTTAAACTCCAACAACAAGAGAAAGAAAAGGAAAACAAAATGGAACAGGCAGGCTTTCAAAGAGGCACGCGCACCACCAAGTCACTGCGTGTACGTGGGGAAGATGGAAGGAAAGGCTTTTTCTCTACTCTATTTGGGGGAGACTGACTGGAGGACAAGAAAGTAGGAAAGAGAAATGGAAAAAGAAGGCAATAGAAGACATTAGTGAGAGCTTTCTCACTTTTGTGTACGAATGGCAATTGGTAAATAATCTTTAAAATCACCCAAATGTGTAAATAGAAAGAAATCAATTATATTTACTAAAGTAGCACTATTGCATATTTATGTTTTTCAATATTTATTTGCAACTTCAAAATTATAAACAAAATAAATGTATAGCATTTATTAGTGTTTTTCTTGACTCTTTTATAAGAGGGGTTAATTATTCTTCAAGCATAAAAGAAATAGCCTCCTTAGCACCATTAAAGGCAGCGTTCAGTAAGGATTATGCATTATAGTCTATGCATATTATTCACACTCTCAAGCTGCCAAATTTTTCATTTACAAACAAGATGAGCTGTGCCCCAATATGCATAGTGACCAATGATAATAATACCTTTTACATAAAAGCTTTCAAATACGTATGGAAGGAGATGGCAAGATAACATTGCATGGTTATCTTTTGTGTTAGTGTACCAGAAGCCGATATCAATTTTCAATTTACAAACATTACTTTTACGAATACTGTAAAAATTCAGTGAAATTTTAGTTTGAACAAAGAATCTTACATCAGAAGGTATAGCCCAAACACAAATCTGATCCGTTTATCATGTTGAGACGTAAGAACCTGAGAATTCCATAGAACTGCACCATTTTTAAGTGCTTGTGAGGGTGTTTTCAAAAATAATGAAATTAAAAGTTTCTGCAACACTTTACAATAAGGTCTCATTACCTAACGCCAGTTAATGCGTTAACTAACATTAACTAAAAACAAGGAGCAATACATTTGTTAGTATTGTTTAATATTTGTAAATGATAGTTAATAAAAATACAACTTTTCATAGTTAGTTTATTTTAGCTCAGGTCCATTAAATAATGTTAACAGATACAACTTTTGATTTTACAAATGTAGTAGTAAATATTAAAATTAATATGAACTAAGATAATTTCTTTAGAAGTGTTTTTTGTTGTTAGTTCATGTAAACTAATGTAGTTAACTATGAAACCTTGTTGTAAAGTGTTACCAAAGTTTCTTATTTCCCAGTTAACTTCTGTTATTTAAATAAAATCAATATTTGGTGTGACCACCAAGTTTTTTTCTAGTAATTTTGATTTGGGAGAAGTTTGGAATTAAGATTAAAACCTTATACCCAGTTTCACAGACAAGGCTTAAACTAGCCCCAGCCTAAAATGCATGTTTGAGCTGTTTTAACTGTCTTAACTTCTGCTGACAAATCGTAAAATTTGTCAGCCATTGTTTTGTCTCAAGATGCAAAATTATGTTTTACTCAACATCAGTCATTTGTTTTTTCTAAGGCATGTTTATAAAACTTACTTAAATGTCCTAATCCTGGCTTAATGTAAGCCTTGTCTGCAAAAACCAGGCCATAGTGTTTTAAAAGTCTAAGACCGCATTCAAATACAATATTTGTTCATTTAAAAGCTGGAACAAAAACATTTTTAACATATTGGTCTCAGGCTTTTGAAAGCCTCTTTGTGTAAATGTATACACACACACACAACCATTTTCAATTATGGTATGCGTTTTGTATGATTTTCAACACAGAATACACAATAGATACAATTGTCCAATGGTTCAGGTCAATCAGGTATTGCACTGTATCATAAGTTGCTTCATGTAGCACCTGGAGTTCGTCAACAATGTGTCCTAACAGCAATTTATTTACAAAATGGTTAGTCACGTGACGAGTTTCATCACTGTGACGTGCTGCAGAATGTGCAGCTCCATCTCATTTCTAAAGTAGGCATGCTTTCCTTAGTCCAAAACCGGTTCAACATGACCCACTCTTTAAAATAAATTTGTACAAGTTTTTTTTTTTCTTCATTCACATACTCTGTGGAGATTTGGAAGTCTGTTTGTTATTCCAACGGTCACCTCCAGTTCATTAATAATACAATTTATATCATGCCTTGGTTCGTACTCGTAGCCATTCTCTGATGAGTAATAAGCCAACAAAGAGACCGCATCCTCCTCTTTCTCTTCAGCAGGCACTTCACTTTCACAGTCATTGCCAGAAGAACAGGGAGTTTCCTCTGCACAATATCTCTCCATCTCAGAGTTCACAAAAGTGTTCACAGTAGTTGCTTGTAGAAATTTGGATGATTCTGAAGTACAAGTACATAAAGGCGAAGGGGTAACTGGATGCATATCATCATCATCATCATCATCATCATCATCATCATCCTTCTCGGATATTACACTTTCTTCACTAAATTCCAAATAAGTAGCTGGTGTGTACTTATAACACTGATTTGATGTATCAGCCTCCTCATCTTGCTCTAGGAGGTTTTCCCTCTGATGGTAGAACTGAGAGCCATCCTCAGAATCCTCCTCTGAGACAGAAACACCGTCTTCTTTGTACGTTAGTGGTTTTTGCAAGGTCTGTACAATTTTTTGGAATTCCTCAGGGATTAGTTTTAGGACATAATTATTTCCTGGAAAAATGATCTGTAAAGGACATATAAACATATTGTAAATGATAATTATCCTCTTCCATGCATTGCATTTATTTATTATGCACATTGTTTGTTAATGTAAGTTTAGTTAACTTAATGTAAACAATTGGAGCCTTATTGGTGTTACAGTTTATTCATAAATATTCATCATATATATAGTGTTCCCAAAAAGTATTTCAAATCTTAAGGTGTGGTCACAAAATTTTGGAGAAATTTCATGGGCAAAAAAAATCCATTTCCATGTCTATTGTCAATACTTTAGCAATGTATGAAGCATATCTCACAAAATAAGTCACTTTCAAACCAAGCAGCTTTCAGCTGGTCAGCATGGGGAATCCACATGACCAACTTGAAACTGCACTGTAAAAAGTGATCAATAGACTTGACTTAAAAAAAGTGAGGAAACCAATTGCCTTAAAATGATCAAGTAAATAAACCTTGCGTAGTTGGAGAAATTCAATTATTTGGAATTGTCAAGTTCACATAACTTATTCTTTTCAATTATGCATGAAGTTTATTACTTAAAGTCCCCCTTTAGTCAATGATTGTATCCCTTAAAACTCATCTTTGATCACCAAAATGACATATCTAAAAAAAAAAATCCTTATTTCTTTAAAATAGCTTGAATGTAACTCTCCACACTCGTTCTATGAATATGCAAATTATGAATTTGCACAGGGTTGTCTTAAAGCATATTAAAAACACCACATAGACATAGACAACATTAAAAACTTGATTTTCACCACAGGGGGACTCTAATGATTTAAAGGCAACAGAGTTCCTCACTTTTTTCCCCCAGTTACTTAACTGATCACTTTTTATAATGTGTGAAAGCTGCGTTGGGAATCTTTCGTCCTAAAGTGAAAGTTTGCCCAAAAAATGGTAAAAGTTAACAAATTTAAATGTATAAACACACTTTGGTCAAAACATTTCACCTGTGTCAAATAATTTAATACTTCCACAAAAAACCAAGACCAGTTGGTTAAAAATAATGGAAAAAAGTGAAGTTAGATCTGATCTAATTTGTATGCAGAATACACTTGGTTTGATATTTTGTACATAACCCAATCAAATTCAGACATTTTTTTAGTGTGAATTAAGTGTTTAAATACTTTTGGGGACTATAAATTCATAATAAATGTGCATATACTGTATATATACATATTAAACATGTTTGAAGGTGCATGTTTAAAAAACTCAATCAAATAATGTTAAGTGAATTACTTTCATTTAAATTCCAACTTAAATTCTCAAGTCAAAATAATACATATACAAAGCTTAATGAACTTCAAAATTATTTTAATACATACCAAGGCATCTGGAATGCGGAGTTTTCTGATTATAAGCCTCGTGTCGTAAAAACAACCAAAAATTACAACAATCCCAGTTGAAAAGGTGATCAGCAGAATGGCCGCAATGCACACCATTAGCACAGAGCTTCTAGAAGAATCTTTAAGAACATAAAAGACACATCAGCATACACACAGCAGAAATATGCATACATAAACTATTGTTCAAAAGTTTGGGGTCAATAATTATGCTCACCAAGGTTGCATTTATTTGATCAAAAACAGTATTGTTAAATATTATTACAAATTGAAATAACTCTTTTCTATTTTAACATATTTTAAAATGTAATTTATTTCTGTAATAGCAAAGGTTAATTTTCAGCAGCCATTTATTTGGACTTCAGTGTCACACGCTTCTTTAGAAATCATTCTAATATGCTGATTTGCTGCTCAAGAAACATTTCTTATTTTTGTTAAACTGTTTTTGCAGCTTAATATTTTTGTGGAAAGCATGATACATCTTTTTCAGGATTCTTTGATGAATAGAAAGTTGAAAAGAACAGCATTTATTTGAAATAGAAATCTTTTGTAACATTATAAATACCTTCACTGTCACTTTTGATCAATTTAATGCATCCTTGCTGAATAAAAGTATTAAAACAAATCTTACACTGTAAACAATTAAATGATAAAAAGGGATGACAACATATGGGTTTTCATTTCTTTAACTTATCATAATAAGTTAAGCAATTTACTTTTTTATATATATACAAGATTCAAAAAAAATTAAAGTTAGTTTAATGTAATTTAAATTTAAATGACTTAAATATCAGAGTTAATTGTACTTAAAAATTCAAGCCAGCATTTTTTTTACTGACCCCAATAAATAAATAAAGAAATATATATAAAAAATATATCCACTACCTAATAGAAAGATACATTTGGTGGTGTTGAAGTTGTTCTTTGAGGCGGGTTGATGACTGGCAGAAACACTAACACAGTAGTTCTTGCCAGATGGCACATCAGGGAAAATGTATGGAGATTTTGAGGTTGATATCGGAACTACACACTTACCAAAAAGATAAAAAATAATAAGGAAATATGGACTGATTTCAGTTAAGTAATGCATTCCAAATTGTGAACATTCTGAAATTTCACTATAATAAGCGGCGATGGTACATTGAAACAAATATTCTAGCCGATTACCTTTGATTCCCCTGCAGGACTTTTCTCACAAAGGTATAGCAGGAATTCCAGTGCTCTGATACCTGGTTTTGATTCCAGCCAATGACTAAAAGTAACATTAATGGCCTTTTGATCAGTTGAGATAGTTAAATTCGGAGAACTCAGACGAGCTACAGAAAGACCCAACAGAGAGTCAAGCACAACCATTTCAGAAGAGCACTATTTTAACTTTTTTTTGACAAAAACAATTTATGACATTCATTTTAAAAGCAACTTATAGTGTATTTGAACTTACTGTCTCCATATGGCTGGAAAGACTTCGATGTTGTACTCCATTTGGAGCTCGTCCCTCTAAATGTGGTCTTGACCCTCACAAAATAATTCCAAAAGAGCTCATCAGGTTGCGAGTCAAAGGTCAGCTCACATTTCAGTATGGTTGAATTAGTGCAGTGTGGAGACTGAATCCACTTTCCTGTAGACCTGCGTGAAAAACACCTTCATGAGTACAATAAAGCATTATCAAAAATCTGTAGCACTTTATTTTACAGTCCTGTTCCCCCACATACAATGTACTTATTACTGTAATTACAATAACTGGGTAATAACTAAGTACTAAACCTGAACCTACTCCTAAACTTAACCCCTGTACTTACCTTATATTACCCAGTATTTTCTTAGATAAGTACACTGTAAAAATGACACCTTAAAATAAAGTGTAACCCTTTTTTTTACAGTATGTGTACTTACCGTGTAATTATATATTTAAGTGCTGAGTAGTAACAACTACATGTATTTACTATTGGGTTAGGGTAGGATTAGGATTTGGTTGAGGGTTAGTTGCATGTAATTATGCATTATTTACTGTTATAAGTACATGTAACATATGTAACAAGGACACTGTAAAATAAAGTGTTACAAAAAAAAAGAGTAAAAGTCAGTTATGAAAGGTATGTACATTTTTTGTGCAGTTATAAACTCCAAGGTGTATTTGGTTCCAGGAGGGTTTCCTTGTCCAGAAAGCCATTCAGCTGTAGCCTTAAAATCCAATAATCCTACAGTTAGGTTCTCCGGAGGAAAAAGCATTGCTGTAAATAAGAGGGGGGAAAAAAGTAATTGTAGCATTACAAAACATACAAATGAGTGCCAAAATATACAAGGCAACACGTATTGACAATGCAGGGTGCGTGCAACAAAATATATTTATATTGTGAGGTTAAGAAGGGAGGTTACCATTTGAAACTTTCAAGTCACAATTCAGATGCATAAAAAAATGTACGCTATACCTTTAGATGGCACCAGACATATCTGGAGCAATGTGAACATGCAGGTCAGAAAGCAGGTCATTGTGTCATTAAATAATGTTTAAAAAGGGCTGAAAGTTTATCCTCAATCTTCCCTGCAAACACATTGTACAGTACAAGACATACAATTACAACCTATCACTAATATTTAGGGTCTCATTTGTTAATGTATTACCAAACATGAACTAACAATGAGCAATACATTTGTTACAGTATTTATTAATCTTTGTCAATGTTAGTTAAAATAGATTCATTGTTTATTCATGTTAGTTCACAGTGCATTGACTAATGTTAAGAAATATAAATTTTGTTTTTAACAATGTATTGAATGTGTTGAAATTAACATTAACTATAAGAATAATAAATGCTGTAGAAGTCTTGTTTACTCTTAGTTCAGGGTCACTAAAGTCGTTATATTAACTGATGAAACCTTATTGTAAAGTTTTACCATATTTAACATGAGGTTATACAACATTACATAAATAGAAAAATGCAAATTGGCATGATTAGTGCTATCCATATTTGACTTAAAGGGCCAGATCAACTTTAAAGAACAATATTAGATATTACAATAACAAAAGGAGGAATATAATAATACTGTGTTCAGTAAAATAAAAAGTGTTCAGTAAAATCCTCAGTTACTAATTGAAGACAATACGAGTCATACTCACCATATTTGATTCATCTCTGTTTCTATTAATAAAACACCAGCCCCGAAGACAGCAGATCAATCTTAAGCTCCAGCAGAGATTGGGTTTAAACAAATGATCGAAACCAAATACAACTGCTATGAAAGTGTACTCTTTCACAACGGGAAATCTCTTAAGTGTACGTCACGTTTAAGACATGCCTCCAAGAAATTTTAAAAAGATGCATAAAAAAACAAACATTTCTCTGTCTAAACATTATACAGTACACAAAATGGTAGAACTATCTTCAGGTTTAAATTACACTGACAGCATAGGAAACAAGTCCAGACCTCTCTACACATCTAAAGGTGTATTTTGGACTTAAGCCCCTCCCCTGTTACCTGAAATATGCAAACAGGTTGTTCCAGTCTCCAGTGTGGAATCTCACCTGTTTTCTTCATCAATCTCCACCCAGCATGCATCTGTTACAAACACAACAACAATAATAAGTGATCCAAGTGCAAGTGTGCAATAAAAATAAAATAAAATAGTAATTAAACAAATTTTTATTTATTTATGATGAGTATTTTGGGTCTTATGCATATGGAGAACATAAAAAAAAATTAAAGAAAAGAAAATGTTAATGGAATAGATTAACATTAAATTACAGATTCATAAAACTCTTAATAAAAAGGAACAGTAGCCATTATGAAAATAAAGGGTATTTATTTGATCCTTAGAATGTTAAAATTATTAAAATATTCTTATCTCCCATAGCAAGGAAATTCTTATGACTAATTATTTCTGTTTATTGTATATACATGCAAATACTTTATAATGCCATAAAGTGGAGTAATTCCACCCATGTAAACCAGGATAATTAAGATACATTTTACAGTGAGTTTTTTTCTTTTTCTATTGCAGTAAAAAATAATGTAATGTGAGTTATTATGAAGTAATGTGCGTGATTATGTTCCTCAAACATTCTGTTTCTTCTTCTTTTCCACAATTTTCTGCAATATTACACAAGCAAAAGTGTAAAATGCATGTGTAATAACTGTACTATTGTAAACTATTATCAGCACAGCTGTGATTCATCCATATAGGCATGAGTGTGCTATTGCTTTTAGACAAGAGGTTGGAGTTAATACATACATAGTAACTAACATTTCTGAAAAAAATTGTCTGTTAGTTTATATATTTTTGTCAGTCAACAGAATTTTCTCCAGAACAAGCCAGTTTAGGTGTTCTATTTTTTTTTAAATAAACCAAGTAGGCTACTCTTAAAATTCTTAAAAAGTTATTTATTTGAATGTATGGTTCCATTAAGAACCTTTAACATCCATGGAACCTTTTCATTCCACAAAAGATTATTAAAATAATCTTCACACTAAGGAAAAAATATTCTTTTAAG
Source organism: Siphateles boraxobius (assembly GCF_051911475.1). Taxonomy (NCBI): domain Eukaryota; kingdom Metazoa; phylum Chordata; class Actinopteri; order Cypriniformes; family Leuciscidae; genus Siphateles; species Siphateles boraxobius. Next base: position 4,218,478 of record NW_027509182.1, read on the forward strand.
AACGGTTCACTGATAGGTTCTTTGTGGAACCAAAAATGGTTCTTCTATGGCATCACTGTGAAACAAAGCCATTTGGAACCTTTATTTTCAGTCATTCAAATTTTTTTAATTTGAAAATAAATAATTTTTAAAGTAACACTATGTAGTTTTTCAACCTTCATAATATATTTCCAAGACCCTTGTGATGGTACATCGACTTACAATGGGTTAAATGACACGTCTGCCATAGCCTGACGTGGTCTGTATCGCTTTTACTGGCACTATGTAACTTTGGGTTTGGGGTAGTAACCGGAGCACAAAAAGAACTACAAAATTCGACTGCTTTACGGCTTACAGTTTTTCTTCGTTTGTGATGTCTTTCATAAAATCATGTATCATACTCTACCTTGTCTGTGGCCATTGTTGATTCCAAAGCCGGTGCTGGATAAACAGCGAGCTTGCGCGTACGACAGTAGGCTGCTGTAGGCTAAATTATTTACAACAGCGGTAATGGACAATTCCGCTTCCAACCTGTAGGGCGACCGCAGAGGAAAAATTCCTTGGTGTTGCTTTAAATTATATCATTAGAATTTGAAATCAAAATGACAGTAATTACGTCCTTGTCATATTTGCATACTGTATTGTGATTGGTCTACTTTCTTCCATTTATTTGTGATCGGTCTTCTTCGTTCCATTTATTTGTGATTGGTCTTCTTTCTTCCATTTATTTCCAGGAACATTGAGATTTTTAATCGTCTTTTGTATATTTCTCGGAAACACTTTATCATTATAATATGTAAGATACAACAAATTTGCATTCACTCATATACTTACCCTTTAAGGAACCCATATGATGTCCTTTTTCTGTCACTATGTCAATTATGTCAACTATGTCAATTTCTTTTGGATAATTTGACAAAATTAATTTTTAAATTATCTTGAAACTACACTCAATAAAATGTATATGAATAAAAAGCATATTTTGCAACAACACATTTTGTAACTGTGTTTTTCGAAGGGAAAGATAACTGGAAAAGCATATCATCATTGGAAAGATTGAGAGTACAAGGTGCAGAGAAATTAAATGGAAGGTCGATCACAAAAAACAAAAGGACGGATGCTGGAGAATCTCATCAGACTAGCACAAAACTAAATTCTTTTTAATTCTGTAGTCTATCAAGCGACAAACGCTGCATCTGAAATCTAATACTTCCCTAATATATAGTATGCGAAAAACAGTATGCCAATAGATTATTCAGAAATGGCCCACATTTGGAAGATGCTACAATTATCTGTACTGTGAACCTGCAGAAATGACTGATTATCCATTTGCCTATAAGTACAAGTGCTTCTTTATTCTAAGTTAGTTTGAGGCTGGGTCCTCTTACTCATTTCTATGAACTTTGTAAGTGTGTCGAATTTTGTCTTCAGTAAACTTGAGCATATTGGTGTCTTTGTGGACTCAAGGTGTGTTTTTTTCCCCAACAGCTTATTGGTGGAGAATGTGGGCATATTTGTTAGGCATCCCCTGGAGAGATGAATTGTTCAGATGAACAGCAGCTAATTGAAACACAGATCCTAACAACTTCCTTTCTGTGGGATACATTTTTAACATTAACAATGCTTATTTTTTATTTCAGCCATTTTAGAGGTCTTCAATTCTACTCCATGGGGACTCAAATGTCCTGCAGAATTTAGTTCATATCTAACAAAACCTGAAGCAGCTAATTTAAGCTCTTCAGGATCACTTGTAAACGGACAGGCAGGTGTGCTGAAGCAGGTTGGAAATAAACTTTGCAGGAAAGTGGGCCCTCATCAGCAGGGTTGAAGACCTCTGTTTTAGGGGCTGTTTACACGACACTGTTTTATGCGTTTTGGGGGTTCATTTGCATGACAATAACGTTTCGGGGGCCTGAAAGCACAAGCTTTTAAAAATGTTTTAAAGTACAAATTTTTGAATACGAGACTGTTATCTTCCCCATGTAAACGACAAAAATGCGAATTTGTGAAAACTATGAAATCATGCGCATGGGTATTACATGTTCAGTCTATAGGCGCGCAGTGTTTTTTACACAGCGACAACGCCAACTACTGGCCTGGCAGCATAACACAGTGCTTTTTAGTCGCTTTCGCGGATCTGTGTGAACGGGGATCATTTTGACAACATTGTCATTTGTACGCAAATAAGGCAAGGATTATTTTCCATTTTCAGTACATCGTTGTGTAAATGTACCCTTAGATCATGCAGTTAACTTGCAATGATCTTGCATCTGTATTTTTTTTCATGTCTCTTCACAGTTTTATAATATATTGTGAATGCAATGTAAAACACTTCATTAAAATGATCCTGTATGTGACCTGTGCTTTGTCAGACTTTGTCATGTCCACTCAGTTTACAGAATTCCTCACAAAAAAAACTCATTATAGAGTTTCTATATAATATTATTCAGCTGTGAGACAGGCACTTGAGAATACTGAAAGAATACATTCTCTCAGTTTTTTTATTTCCAGCAGTTTTTTTACTATGATAATAAGATTTGACATCTGAAGCCAAGGTGTCTACAATACTTCTGACAATAGGCTACAGAAGTGACATTTATTTTAGTAAAATAAATGACGAGGGCATGGTAAAAGTCTCCAAGATTGTTTGAATGTGTCCTTCATATATCACAAATTAAACAGTTGACATCTCTTAAGTTTTAATAAAAAAATCAACCCCTACCAGAAGTAGACAAAGCACCCCAAACAGTCTACATTCATCAGATTGCAGCTAAATTTGGTTGTCACTTCACCTTCTAGTGCTTAATCCTGTTCTGTACACACACATACACACACACAGTTATTTATGGAAGTGACGACAAACGCACTCTACAACCGAATGAACTCCCAAAAATTCAAGTAGTGACAGGTGCATTTACAAATTTGAATGCAGTGTGTGCACAGAACCAAACTGAATAACTATTTCTTTATGATGTATAAAAACATGTATATCAGAGATGTGACTATCTTCTCTGTGTGCACTGGAAAGAGACAAGAGCCTTGACTCATTCGCACATTTTGACAAAGGACTTTCCACATCAGCCTTGCGGTCGAGGGTCTAAGAGATTGTTGACAGATATTTCTATGAAAAAAAAAGTAAATGATCACATAATAAATTAAGTCCAAATGCTGTATTTTGAAAATAAGACCAAAGTATCGCAACCGGCAACTGCCTTTATTAACTCTGTTTACATTATTAACCCCATGAAGTGAGCCAAACTCAAAGTAGCTTATAAATCGAGATGACAAGACTGCAAGAGAGCACATAGCAAAGCAGCCTTCTGAGCATAAACAAAACAGCACCATTTTGTCTATGGGGGTTTAGTTAAAATTGTCAGACATAATGGTGCATTCAAGTCGTGTCAGAAAGATTGTGGTATTCACGAGTTGAACGCACAAGAACACCATCATGAACGCAAGTTATAAATACTGGGAAGCTTGGGATTTTCTCAACAAAATAAGCTAATTTCCTGCACAAAATATGATAGCATTGTAATATGACAATATATTGTGTAATGATAAAGTTTACAGTGGCTTCATAATTTTTTTTTTTTTAACGTTAAAAACACACATTTTTTGTTCTTCATTTTCTAGAAGTAGTGTTTCAAAACCTTGTGTAGTTAATTAAGAGAAGGTTAACCGCCATCTTAAACTCAACTGACATCGTAAACCCGACTTCTCAAATCGTAAACACAATCTTCCCAGGAGGACTTGAAGGCACCATAAAAAGCCTTTCGTAGTCAAGATTACTACATTTAAAGGTGCTGTATGTAATTGTTTTAACTGTACTAAAGCATAAAAATACCATAATATGTTTGCAGATATTTAGGAAACATGCTAAGTTCACAGTTCAGTAAGTTCAGTCTGTGTGATTCCGCCTACTGCCAATTTACCTAATAGTAATTTGACTTAACGCGTTGCCAGTTGGCAAAAAACACAACGTATTGCAGCCATTGAAGCCAGCAAATGAACTGAGGCAGAGTTTGCAGATTCTACCTGACCAAAAATGTCTTGGCATCCAACTAAAAATCTCTATGAACTGGGCCATATTAAAATGCGGATAAATTAACTCATCAACTTACAGTGTATAAGTCTCCTCGCCGTCCACTGTCAAGCTGCTGTTGTCGTCTGTCACTTTAAATGCTCAAGCTCTTTGAAGTTAAGCAATTTTTTGAACACGATTCTTACATTTTTTTATAGTTGATCAGCTGGAAAAATCATTCTGAAAGTGATTCCAATGATATTGCTCCTCTTTGTCATTTTTGTAGTCAAAAATTAATAGTTACAGTTATCGTCCTCCATGTGGACGGGCCTTAAGTCATGTTAATTTAAGGGATATACTCTCGCATTTACATGCAGTTGACACTCCTGACACAACGTGCATGTGGTCAATATGATGCAGACCGGATTCACACCTGCATTCCTGTGAGCCAATGGCTGTTATGCTTCATAAGACAATGCACTACCACTCCACAGCTCTGACTCAAGTCTGATTTTTTTCAAATCAGAAAAAAAGTCCTATAATTAATGCATAATGCATCCTTATACAGCTCACACTGTCACTTTGTTTCCTTCCATGGTCATACTAGCCTTTATAGCAGAGTCCTTCCCCTAAGAAGACACGTAAAAGTTAGTTTAAGAAGGAGAGCAAATGGTGTTTTATTTGAAGTCAATTGAGGGGATAACACATGAAAAAATGTTGGACCTTTTTGCTAATCTTCAGTATGTTTGGCTTGACATATTGATATTAGAGTCTAAACTATAACTGGAGTTTGCTACAAAAAATAGATCTTTAATAGAGAAGTCACAGGAAATTTTGTGACACTCATTTACGTCAATGAATTTGCATGGTCTCTACCAACAGATGCTGAGGCTGCCATCTTGTTCTTAAATAAGGAAAATCTGTGAATATACCTCAGTTATTTACCTCAGGTTACTTAGGGGCCAAACATAAGACCAAAACAGCTAAACCTTTGAAACAGGATGGAACAAACATAGAGGGATTTGTGTTCCTGGTCTTTTTAAGCCCTCATTCCTGCTGGCCATGAACGGCATAATTGTCCAGTATGGCAAACAGGGCTTTGGTTGGATTTCCTGTTCTGTCCATAGTCTGTGGTGGACCAGTGTCTTTGGGAAGACGTGAAGGTGGTTTTCTGGGGTCCCCAAAGTCTTAAGCGGTGCCTATATTGAGTTAGGATCCGTATCTAACCAACACTGACCCCAAGACCGACCTGCAACTTGTCCGCTCTGTGGTTGACAAAGGCACCCATGATCAAGGTGGCAGGCAGAGGGTAGAGCCGCTTTTCCAGAACCCCACCAATGATACAGCGACTGTCCAACATTCCTAAAAAAAAACATCAAAATTATTAACAAAATTATGAGTTACATGTGAATCATAAGTTTAATTCATTAGGCATTTAAAAGACTACTGACTCAACAATGGAGGCAAGTGCTATATTCTGTAATGTATACATAGACTACCATTCAAAAGTTTGAGGTCAGTTTTTATCTTCTATAGAAATTAATACTTTTATCCAGAAAAGGATTAATCAAATTGATCAAAAGTGGCATTAAATTCTTTTAAAACGTTTAAGATTTTTATCTCAAATAAATCTCTTCTTTTTAAACGTTCTTTTCTATTCAAAGAATTGAAAATAAATGTATTATCGTTTCACAAAAATATTAAGCAGCAAAACAGTTTTTGAAAATGTTTCTTGGGGATCAAATCAGCATATTAGAATGATTTCTGAAGGATCATGTGCCACAGATACTAGAGTAATGATGCTGAAAATTCAGCTTTGTCATCACAGGAATAAATTAAATTTTAAAATATATTCAAATAGAAACAGTTATTTTAAATTGCACAAATGTTTCTCAATGTTACTGTCTTTACTGATTGAACGAATGCAGCCTTTGTGAGCATTGTGAGCATTTACAGATCAGTGACAACAAAATGCACAATCTACTCATATTACACAGACTTGGAGTTTCAACAGAAACATAGGTTATACTATTGTTAGACTAAGGTTTATTGTTATTGCTATGCCAAGATGAAGCCTACAAATTGGTTTACATGTTCTATGGAAGATGAATAGAGCTTTGTAAATGACAGGGGTTCCAACTGAAGCCAAGTATTTTGAATAGGATTTTTACTTCCTGAACACTACTGTTGCCATCTAAAATGAGGAGTATGATAAGCAAAAACACATTTGAGTAAGAGTATATGAGTCAATGTTAAAAACAGGTTTAAAAAGAGAAAGGGTTCACATTTTGTCAGAATTCAGACTAGACTGAAATTGGGTATTTTATGATCAGTTTTCTGGCAAAAGGCAGATTGCTTTTCTTAACTATAAAACAAGAGATCAACAGAGAAACAATTGATTTTTTTCTTTTTAAAGCCAGTTACCGCACTCTGATATTTATATATTGCACAGTCAGTATATATGCCATTCTTACCCCTGAAGACCATTTTAGCTTCAGGAAGTTCCATCTGGTAACCAAAAGAGAAGGTTGTCTCCTGGGTCCTAGTACTCGCCTCAAACTCCACTCCCACCTGAATCTGCAGAGATGAATTAACACTCTGCAGCTTTACGAAACTATTGCTGTGTCTTGTCATTGAAACAATAACATATCCATCAATACCACCATACCTGTTTGTTGGCCCTGTGGTAGTAGCTGGCATGTGCACCTCCTTTACCAGCATTCAGAGTTGCAACCCAATTTGGCCCTGAGGCACAAAATGATATGGCATTAGAGCTTTAAGTACCTCTGAGAAACAGAACATTTTACATAAAAATAGGATGAGTTACACTCAAGAAGTAACTGCTTAGGACTACTTTCACTGGTGTATAACAAATGGATGACCCTTGAACTAAATCAGAAGACCGATCTTACCTGAGTACTGGCCTGCCAGGGTAAGTATGCCCCCTTCTTCTGCTCGACCTCGATGGTACACCAGCTCTCCCCCCAGTACCAGCTGCGGGGATACGCTTTGAAGAAAGTGTGCAACCATGATAACTGGCACAAAAAAGGCACAAACAGATAACAACATTTACTAGAGTTAATTTTTTTTTTAAATGTGAGCAGGGCTGCCAACTCATTTAGCATGAGACTAATGCAATTGTCACTATGCAGAAGGTCGGTTATCTTGGCGTTTTGCAATATCCTTGCAGCACCAAAGTAGAATTAATATTAGGCAATTATTTCATAAACTTTAATTAAATACACCATGGAAATATACTGAGGTCTGGGCCTCGGGGACCTCAATGGAGGGTATGGCCCTGGGTTTGACAGATCACTGTGGAGGCCTCAGTTTAAGTAGCATGTAAACCGATCATCTCTTCCTTTTAACAACTAGTTATAGCACGAAATAAACATGAATGGACACCCGAAAATTTGGAAGATTGGAATCGAGTCATGTGAACTTATGAAGACCCAAAGATTGAATCGAGATTGGAATTAAATCGTGTGAACAAACCAAGACCTGAAGATTGATTGAATAAGGATTAGAATCGAATAGTGTGAAGATACGAAGACATGAAGATTGAATCAAGATTGTAATCAAATTGTGTGAACATACAAAGACCCGAAGATTGAATCGAGATTGGAAATTAAATCGTGTGAACTCACCAAGACCTGAAGATTGATTGAATCAAGATTGGATTCGAATAGTGTGAAGATACGAAGATTGAATCAAGATTTTAATTGAATTGTGTGAACATACAAAGACCTGAAGATTGAATCAAAATTGGATATTAAATTGTGTGAACACACAAAGACACATGGATTGAATCCAGATTGGAATCGAATTGTGTGACTGTGAACTCACCAAGACCTGAAGATTGAATCGAGATTCTAAGCTTGCTAAAGTTGCTAAGGTGTTCTATGGTTTTAGCTTGTTGCTATGTGATTGCTAGGGTGTCTGAGGAGTTGTCAGAGTGTTGCTATTTAGCTGTTAAGGTGTTTTAAGTGCTTTAGTGTGGTGTTAAGGCCCCGATATACTTCAATAGAAATCGAAGAATTAACTAATGTGACATTTCGAACAAAATCAGGCGAAATCAAAGTTAATTTGGTGTTCATTTTGGGAGTTCGAAACAGCATTTCAAAGCGAACTTTAGGGAAAAGTTTGCTATGGCTGGTAAACAACTTCGTTCTACCACTGGTCCGTGGCGATTATGTAATAGGTAGCTGTCCCCCTTCTTGCAGCATATATTTAAATAGTCAACTAAAAGCTGCTCTCAGCAGTGTGGGGGGTGTCGGATGTTCGCTAACAGCATATCGCTGCACATGTTTTCCACACATTCGCATGTTCACAGTTCTTTTATATTGGTTAATGGTCACATGACATGCAGGTAAACAAACAAAATAATCACTTTTAGTAAGTGTTAAATAATTTATTTATTATAATCTTTAATTTTTATGATTTTTACTTTACTTTAATTAATTATTAGTTTTTCATCAACTCACAAACGGCCTGTAGTTCTCTCAAGTAACCCCAGATTGGGAAACCATGCCATATACTATTAAAGACAGACCCACCAATGACAAGAAACAACTGATTCAAACATATCTCTTTTTTTCTTTTTTTTTTCTTAAGGAGTTTAAAATGAATGCAGTGCTACTCCAAAAGCTTTGAAAATAATAAAACATTTTTTTAAAACAATTCATCAAAATGACGTACAAGAGCAACCACAGAAAAACCTGTTCTGCATGTTCTGTATTGTGTTGTTTAAACCAAAGCACATTTCTGTGACATATATGAATCATTCTGTCTTCGGTTGTAATGAGGAACTCATCACCTGATTCCCTGAGAATGTCAGGGTTGGCCAAAGTAATCGCTGCTGTGAAGTCACTGCCTCTATACTCCGTCTCAAACTGCCATGTGACAAACTGTGCCTGTTGAGTCTATATAAAATATTATAAAGTTAGTCCACACCACATTGTTAAAAAGTGTTAAATTAAACTAGAGCAATTTAGCATACTGCTACTAACCTGAAATACTGCTTTAGCTCTTATTTTCTCACTCAGATGAAACAAAGAGTGTGCATTTAAGCTGCCAGAGGAGTCCATTTCCCCAATAAGCATAGGTGAGTCCTTTATACACAGAAGATGATTGGATTGTAAATTCATCATAACTTATCCAATGCATATATACCCAACACACTTTGGCAATTAGTCCATTATTATTTAAACCTGTCCATTACTGCCCATTAAGATGCACTGCTTTTGAAATGTGTTCAAACAAACCTAGTAACTTGTACTGCAGGTTTTTTATTTATTCAAACATTGCATAATATGCAGTATGAGTCATAAGCTAAAACAACTAACTTTTAATGTTAAATAAGTTACCTAAACCAAAGCCTATTTTACAATTTGGTAAGAAAAGGCATTTAAGTTAACCAACAATGTCAAAAGTCAAAAGTATCAGTCCATATTCATGTCTTCATGAATGTTCCCAGAACAAAACATTCCTATCAAATAACCTTTGGCAGAACTTTTAAAAGACATTTAACATACTTTTAAAAGCTATGCGTCTCTTGTTTTTAACCGTATAAATGCATTCTGTGTGAAGGGCCATTAATTAATAAGCATTAGAAATTTACCGATTCCAAAAGTTTGAATGGTATATAATGTATATTATTGATTTTTTTTTTTGTGTGTGTGTGTGTGTGTGTGTGTGTGTGTGTGTGTGTGTGTGTGTGTGTGTGTGTGTGTGTGTGTGTGTGTGTGTGTGTAAGCACCTTTAGAAGTGCTATTTAAAAATGAAGTTTCTTATTATTGTCTTTATTACTGTACTCCTAATTCAACACAAATCGCAAGTCCAATTTTCCTGCCATTTTGCCCTGATTCCAAACTACATCTATATCAAAAGTGCTGAATTTCTCAGTGTTTAATATTTGACAGCATAGTTGCTTAACTAATATACACAACCTTGTAATGTCATTTGCAGGATAACCCAATGAAATTGTGATGCAGAAGAATAATAATACAACAAATATCGACGCCCCTGTCCAAACATACTGTACCTCTTGCCAAAGATTTTTGATAAGGATGTTGTTAAATCCCCTAAACTCAGCTGTAATGCTCCAGAAAACCACTTGAACAGGAACAGATGCAAGAAAAAATAACTGAACATGATCCAGATCTGTCAGATTCTTACCGTTTCTTTGCTGTCAGTGTCTGACTGTAGGTGCTCAGCGTGAAAGCGATAACTGGACGGAGCAACAGCACTGAGGTGAAATGTGTGACTGACCTGAGGAGAGAAGAAGCACAAATATTTAGTGGTAAATTGTGCTGAAAATGTTAATTAAAATGAGTGAAACTGTCCTGAATAGAGTCATAATTAAAACCACATGTATAAACAAACCTTGAAAAAACTGCTGAGGGTCTTATTTATCACCAGTTTTACACCTTCAATCTGCTGTGGAAATACATCTAGGAGCACAAGCAATTAAAATGACTTCTAATAGACCAATTTTGCTCAAAATGTGTGTATTTTAATTGAATTTATGAAAAATGCATTAAAAAATCAACAGAGATAGAAAAGAGTATCAGACCTTTACAGTTGCGGTGTAGACCATCAAAGCTTCCCGGGTTAGGACGGCGTCCATCTCTCCTATCCCACCGTGACAAGGGTCTATCTTGTGGAAAGGGGGAGTTTTGGCGCCCTGGCCGGTTTGACAAGGCCAGCACACTGCCCATGGGAACCCAGAGCCAAATGAGAGGACCACTCACTTTCAACCTGATCTTCTGAACAGTGAGAGACAAAATTGTAATATTATAATAATAATAATTAATATTTAATAATATATACATAACATTGGGTCATGCATTCTTCATTTACTAAGAAATTACAATATCGGTCACATTTCACAAAAAGGATATGAGAAAAGATAATTGGGGGGAGTAAATAATTTTCAACTCTGCAAGAATCAACTCAATCGAATCAAAATGATAATAACGAATGACCTGCACATTTGAGCTCGTCAATAATCGTGCATTTTCTGGCATTACTTACGCTGAATAAATGTGGGTTGTGCCGTTACAGTATGCAAAAATTATATCCTGAAATCATACTTAAATATAGCTTTTTACATGCAGTGACCGCTGGAAGAGAGTAAGGTGAAAGGATGCTGAGGGATGTAGAGATAACTCAACTACAGACTCTAGCGGCGGAACCAGCTGATCAGTGCAGTCATTTAAAGAAGAGCAGCTATGAAACACCTCCGTGCAGAAACATGCTGCTGTTCATTCCGCACAGCGCTGAAAACAAGACATTTGAAGAATTAATGTAGCGTATTTGCAACTCTGTGTTAATTAGCATAATATATTGTTGTGATATAATGCAAGGTATGCTATTTTAATAATAAACGTCACTTTAAATTTCAGATTCTGACGTCACGGGGCACGTACATTGGGTTCTCCTGCGAGGTATGACTCATTTCTCCGACTCGCTTCTTTTGAAAAGTTCGTTTCAATGAACCGATTCAGTCATTCTTTAACGACATCACGTGGTCCCTGACTGTAGTGCCATCTGGACCTATGGTATGGACCTGGACGCGATATTTTTTTCACAGGATGGTAGGGGAAGACTCATGAATATTCATTAGGGAACTCATCCCTGATTGGTCTTAACCCCAGTGACTGGTATGTTTAGGGTCGGGGTTAGGGGTAGGTCATCAGACCCCCAGTGAGGGGTAGGTTTAGGGGCGGGGTTAGGGGGTAGGTCATCAGACCAATCAGGCATGAGTTCCCTAATGAATATTCATGAGTCTTCCCCTACCATCCTGTGAAAAAAATATCGCGACCTGGACGCACATGTAGCACTTGAGCAGTTGTGTAGTGCGATACACTAAAAAGATCCGACTCAAAGGAACGATTCGTTTAACCTACGATTCGGACACCGCAACTGTCAACATGGCAGATGAAGCAACTAGAAAGGCAGTTTCTGATATACCGCTTTTAAAAACAAATTCAGGACCAAGAGATAAAGAACTATGGGTTCAGAGACTTCGAGAGGAATATTTAGCTCTCATAAAGGTGAGTTATTGTATTGTAGCAAAAGTATATTAGGGAGCTAAGATGCTAACTTAGCTGTATGAACGAATAACCATACGTGTCATTAAGTTAAAAGTGTTCAGTCTTATTGACTTAGACAGTTCATTCTCATTTATGATTAACAGTTTGCGTACAAATATAAACTTCATGTTACAAAATATGTGCGCTTCATATAATAATTGCGTTGCCTTGCAGTATGTTGAAAATAACAAAGCATCTGACAATGATTGGTTCCGTTTAGAGTCCAACAAAGAGGGCACAAGGTCAGTATTATTGCCATAGTTCTTCTTTTTAGGAGCTATTATATTTTAATTAACATCTTGCTACCTTTTTTGTGTAGGTGGTTTGGAAAATGCTGGTATATTCACGAGCTTCTAAAATATGAATTTGACATGGAGTTTGATGTAAGACATTTTGAACCCACTTACTGTATATTTAACTTAATTTAATGAAGGTCTGGATAACCTATTTAGCTTCATCCTGATTTCCAGATTCCAGTTACATATCCTGCCACAGCACCTGAAGTGGCCATTCCTGAGTTAGATGGGAAGACAGCGAAGATGTACAGGTTGGCTTCATGTGTTTATAGCTTTTCAATTTGATCACAATTATGTAATATTGTGTTAAAATGTACCTTTATTGTGAAATGATCTTTCAAAATCATCTTTTGTCACAGAGGTGGAAAAATCTGCCTGACAGACCACTTCAAGCCACTGTGGGCAAGAAATGTCCCAAAGTTTGGGCTGGCTCATCTAATGGCTTTGGGAGTAAGTAAAGTTACATGTTTAGAATGATATGTATTATGTCATTAATTTCCTAAACTAATTTGTTTTTATGAAGGTATTGCATCTCATATTAATAACTAATCTCTGTTCTTTCCAAAGCTTGGACCATGGCTTGCAGTTGAGATTCCAGACCTCATTGCAAAAGGCATAATTGAACATAAAGAACAGCAAAACAGCTGAAAGTAGCCGTAGGATCCTTTGCATATCACTGTCTTAATGATGCAAACACAAATGAGGTTTTCACATGTTTTTCCCAAAATCATGGCTACCTACCACCCTGTGGTTTCAAATTTTTGTTTGCAACCTCGTAGCAACTGTGTATGTCACATTCACATTTGTACATCTGTTTTTTTGTTTTTTGTTTACCGTTCAGGTTTAAAATGCCTGTTCAACGGAATGTATATGTATTCATCAGTAAAGCCTGGTATGTAAATAAATGTGGGACCATTTTAAATTGTGGTCTTGGGGAAACCTCACTATGATTTAAAATGTTAAACCTTTAATTTAAGTTTTATAGCTTACAAAAAAGAAAATCATAGTATGCCAAATTATTCACTTAATCATCTGGAAGTTTTTCTGTTTCCAGCTTTTTAAATGAGAAAAAAAATGTAAAACATTATTTGTGTAGTAGGGTACTGTTCATCCTATAAGTTACTAGATATTAGTTATCCGACGTGTCTTTTAGATGACAAGGTAGTGACAGGAGGTTCCCAGTTCCTTCGGGGCGTAATGGTTAATAAAGCAAGATTCAATGATTTCAATAATTATGTCTTACTCCATAATGAAATATTATGTCACAAATAAATCAAATAAAAGAACAGATATTCTAAAGATATCATTGAGGCCCATGAAATATGTATATAACAAACATTCCTACAGGTTTTCCACCTCATGTGTAATATCTTACTTTTGCATGTGTAATAAGAACAGGAATTGCTCTGATCATCTATCGTCAAACATTTAATATAATAATCAGATTACACAAAATGGAAGTATTTTTGTAATACAATCTTCAAAATGTATAGATCATTCCGTCATAGGCAATCAATATATGTATACTTTCAGTTTTGTTATGGTGCCACATAACAGCAGAAAAAAAAGTGATTGTCAGAGGATGAATGTCAAAGATGATTGTGTGTCCCTGAGAACTATGAGGAAAGTCAAATCTTATATACACAGATAAAGTGGATTTCAGTTCAACTGTAAACATTAATTGACGTATGTCAACAAACCAGCCTAATACAAACCTCTGGATGAAGCATCCGTCATGATCAGTTCGGATTAATAGCGATTACACTTGTGTTTGATCATGAGAGTGCAGATGGTCTCTCCACATCCCCAGCATAGCTGTACAGTATGAGCAGGATCTACTTTTAACTTGCACACTGTACAAGTACCTGAGGTGTTTGAATTTGTGGGAGCCTTTTGGTTTTGAGCAATGAGCTGTTTGAGTTCAGTTAAGATGGTCATGTTGGGTGCAAGCGCAATATCTGTGACCTTGATACGCTTTGGGTCAAATACACAGTCCTCTTCTAGACCGCTGGGCACAGCTTTCATGCCACAGTTAGGAGGTACCCAGGCAGTGTCATATCCCTGACTATTCCAGGTCTTCTGCATGGGATGGTTGTCCTTATCAATTCTTTTGATTTTTCCACAGTCAACGCTTAATTTAAGCACTATTCTGTCAGTAGGTTGTGATCTCAGAGGATAACGCTCTGCTTTCTTCTGGTCACGGCTCACATAAACTCCAGGTCCCAGCATTCCATCTACTGATTGCTTGAACCCATTTGTTATGATCTGACGAGCTTGTTGCACAGAGGTGCCGTGATACATCGTATAGTGACTGCCTGATTTGGCTTCCTGGTTTGCCTGAAGATGACGATCTTCATCATAGAATGCCTCCCAGCCAAAGAATTGGATGGATGACATTTTTTTTTCTCTCCTGTGGATTAAATGGAATAATAATAAATTGCTTGTCAGTTTGATACTACTAGTAAAATGTTTGGACACATCTGCTCAGTCTTAATTACTATTTTCTATCATTTAGAATACTAATAAAGTCAGCAAAACTATAAAATAACAAATAAAAGTAAGTAAATGTATGTTAGTTAGAAATGTTAAACAAATCAATGTTTCAATATAAATCAATATTATAGCTTCTTCAAAATAACCACCTTGTGCCTAATTTACAAGAACTTCCCGGTCCAACTCATTCACTTATATAATAAATAGAATTTTACTTTTGTAAAGAAATGAATTGTACATTTATAAGAAAAAAAACCTTTAGAATTTCTATCAATAATGATATATTTCTATCAGCAATTCCGCCATATAGTTCGTGTAAAACATTACGTTTTATTTTAACGACATTTTCATTGATCAAGATAGCCCTATATTATTCTGAAAGGAAACAAACCTACCTTAAAATGCTTCGCGCAAGTGGACAAGAAATTACATTAAACTCTGAGCCTGAACTTTCTTGGTTATTCTCAAGACAGGAAGGTTTCACTTTCAATTCTTCTTGAACACGTCTTCCTGTTTTGCTGGGGGACAGGGGGAGTAAAAATGCATTTCCTCTATAATTTTTTTTTTTAATTGTGTTTCACTTTTGAAGTCAAATAATGTGGTTCACCATGCATTTGTTTAATACTTGAAAGTGCTCACACTTTTGTGAAGCTAGATTAATGTGATACGTCAATCAAATAGTGTAGACCCGCCTTATTCTTTTGATAAAAAGTATTTCAATGACTAGAAGCGTAAACCTGGCGACCAGCTATGTTGCCATGTCCGCTTATTATAAGCGCTTTTTCCCCCAAAGTTGGTCAGTAATAGTAGTTAGTGGAACCAACTCTAAATAATGTCATTAATCACCATAGTTTTTTTTCTTTTGTCATGTGTTTCTGCGTTTCCCAACTCTCTCTTCTAACCACACGACCACGAGAATAAAACAATACGTGTTCACGATTTAAATGACCAATATTTGTATACCTATGAAAACTATATTATTACAAATAGGTTTGAATTTAGTTTGATTGGGATAATTTTGCCATTAAGGTGTCTCAATCTGAATTATTTGACGACCTACAAAATAATACTAGGCTATTATTAAAATTAAATTAAATATTTTACGTATCATTACGTATCATTTATACGTATTTGGTAAGAGGCGATTAAATACGATTTTATTTCAGATGGTTGTAATCGCTTTCAATTCGATTTCAATTTCGATACTTATTTTAGTATTTTAATTTTCTAGTAAGATCTGGCAACACCCAACGCGTGCTAACTGGAACGTGGACGGTGCATGAATATTTTGGTTATAAAATTAGATCTAATTTGAAAATTTACTCAAGGCTGGTGGTGGTAGAAATCATCTCGTCATAATATTTGTTATCACTTTGTTGTTGTTTTTTCGTGTTTTTTTTACCGGACTGTTCTCTCAGGACACATAGTTATTTATTTTACTACATTCGAAGTGGCCATCGAGCTCGCAGCGTATCTCATAGTAACCGGTGTTCTTGTTTACGGTGGCAGAAGCACCGGTTGTTTTCCACTATGCGCCATTCCACTGGGAAGGAAACTTCACTGCTGCACGCTAGCTTATGACATTGCACCTCTATTTTTCTCAATTACTCTGTCTTACGTAAACGTGACGAAAACCTGCTCCTAAAACCACCTCTGGTCTTCAGGTGTTGCTTTAGCTCCCATACAACGTCATTAAAAGCTTTGGTATTTTAATTAGATTTCAAGCTGTATCGCGAGAGATGCCAGAGCGTCATGGTGACATGCAGTCTGTTAATGCCGCATTGTGTCCTGCCAGTCTCCCAGCGCTCAGTTCAAGCTCGATAGTCAACGGGACGCGGTAACGCTTGCTCAAAATGTATCGAAAAGTTTGGTTCTCCTACTAATGTGACTGCTTGCCGAATTGTCTACTTGGCATTTACTGGAAATGTCCAAGACACGCGAAGTGCTACTTGTTGGGGAAGGCAACTTCTCTTTCTCAGCAGCTTTGAGCGAGACCGCAGGCGACGAGGTCGGTGTGACCGCCACTTGCTTTCAAAGCGAGAATCAAACATGTAAACATGAGGGAGCCGTGTTGAACATACAGCGACTCCGCGAGAGAGGTCGGTTATGTGGTTCATCTTCACCCTGATAATGTTGTCAAGATTGTCTTGTGTTCATGTTCCTGCAGTGCTTTCTTGCGTCTTTGTTGTCCTGTCTGCATGATTTCTGAAATATATTTTGTTCTATTTTAGTAAACCCAGAGTTTACTAATGTAAACATTTTCAAGAATACCTATTCTTCCCACATAAGTATCAAAGGCCCTGAATTTGCATGCCAGCAGCCAAGTCCATAAATTTATACAGCCGGTTGCTATGAAACGGCTGAGGAGGGTTTAAAAAGCCTCCTTGAATTCTGTATGATAATTCTTTAATTCAGCCTTTAATTCAGTATAATCTTTTCCAACAATTCCCATTGCAGGAAATGCTGTTCTGTTTGAAGTGGACTGCACTTGTCTAAAGGAGCACGAAACCATCCAGCATCATCTTTTTGACTGTGTTATTTTCAATTTCCCTCATTGTGGGCGTAAAAGTGGCGTAAAGAAGAACCGCATCCTGTTAGTGAAATTTTTCCAAAGGTAAGTGTGATACACTTGTGGCTACATCTAAGGTCTTTATTAGGGTGTTACATAAGCTTGACTTCCAGCATTATATAATGTTGATACTGAGAAGATCAAGAGTTTAATATTTGATATTTCATGTATAATGGATGGATGTTTTTTTTTTTTTTTCTAGTGCCATTGCAGTCCTGAAGGACAATGGGGAAGTGCACGTCACCTTGTGCAATGGGCAAGGCGGCACTCCGTGTGACAGTCCAATGAGAGAATGGCACAATAGTTGGCAGGTGGTTGCCATGGCAGCAGAAGCAGGGCTAATTCTCAGTGAAATCCGTCCCTTTGACTGTGAAACGTATCAAGGTTACAGATGTACTGGTTACAGGTAAATATCTTTGCACTTGGACAAGTGGACATAGTCCACTAAAATGTGATTTGACATGGTGAATTCAAGTCATCTTTATTTATATAGCGCTTTATACAGTACTGATTGTTTCAAAGCAGTTTTAAAGTGATAACAGGAAATTTTAAATTTTAATGAATAAAAATATTTTGCTAAGGAGTCAAGATAAAGGTTTTCATGTAGAGGGAGGTCTGACCCACATCTTCACTCGGAGTCTCCCGCACACCATGCCCGAGAAACTGAAAATGGAAAAACCCATTGGGAAGGAGACTGTTTGTTTTGAGCTTCCGGCAGAGTTGAGTAATTATATGAACAGGTGAGTGGTAACTCTTTGCTTATTGAATAATAGCGAAACTAAGGGTACATTTAGGCTATGTTTACACGGAAACGATCTGAAGAGAAAACGCAAAAGTGGCGTTGCGTTATCACTTTTTATTCTGCGTTTAGACGGGCGTTATCGGGGGGAAATCCGCGTGCATATGATGACGCAAAAGTGTGTGAAATTCGATGTAGTATGCACTCCAGGCGGCTAGGTGTCAATGTGAAGCACTGCGACACAACAACACCAATATCTGAGAATATTTTGTACAACTGCTGAAAAGACTCTTGTACGTTTATCAGAGCTGCTATGGCAACTTGAAGGTCCAACGTATGGAAATAATCCGGAATATTGGGGTTATTTTCCTGTAATGGCGCATGCCTGTGACGTAAACACGTACGCGACGAGAGCCACACTGAGCAGATTTGCGTTTTTACTGTTTAGATGGGAACGCGACGGTGGATCGTTTTTAAGATTTCCACTCTGGAGGGTGGTTTCACTTTTTTGCGTTTTTAAGCCTCCAAAATGCCGTCGCCGTGTAAACGAAAGGCACATCCGATAAAATATTTTTACGTTTTCACCCAGAATCGTTCTCGTGTAAACAGGTCGTGTAAACCTTTGCGTTTTTTGTGTGCAGACGATAATGTTGTCAAAACGGTCCCGCACTAAAAACACTGTATTATGCATGACAGGCCAGTACTTGGCGATGTCACTTTGTAAAGAAACACTACGCCCCTATTCATACTTTGCAGTCACGTGACTGCAATGGATACCTGGCGGGCAACAAACGCTCACAAAATGGCCAATACTACAATCAATTATATAGTTAGGCTATTTTGTTTCCATAGCACATTAACAAAACATTTAATGACACTAATAACACTAAAAACAATACAATTACTAAATATGAATAATATAACTAAAATGATATAGGCCTAAAAACAGTCTTTAGTTCACAAACAGCACAACTCTGCCATCTGTGAAAATCAAAAGCAGCTTCAAAAACTTGTTAAAAAAGTTAATGTAGGTCCACAAGAGAAATATTAAGCCAGTAAATCAAGATAGTCGTCGCTATACCGTTATATCCATCCGTTATATCCATCCTTGTCTCTGAGAGAACGCGGCGTTAATGCAGCGACAGATGCTAAAAGCTCAGTCCGTTTCTACCTTCACTTTCGGGGAATGAGCGCGTATACATGCACATTCTTAACGCGATTATGCTGAATAATAGTGCATCCAATCGCACAACAACTATCTGGCATGTCGTTACACCCCAAAACACCAACTTTTGTATATTAAAACTGGCGACGTCCTGGCAAGATCCTTGATTAGTTTACTGGGTTTCGTTGCTATAGAACACGTTCTTGCCCGCCAGCCAGTACTTGTGACGTCACCTGCAAAGTATGAATAGACAAATAATATGCATGTGCATGACGTAACCATTTTCACAAATTCGCGTTTTTGTAGTTAACACGAGGACAATAACCGTATTGCATTCAACAACTTGCACTTTGAAACCTGTTTTCAAGAGTTTGCATTTCCAGGCCCCAAAACACCATTGTCATATAAATGAACGGCCAAAACGCATACATTTTTAATGTTTTTAGTTACAGAGGAGTCACATTTTTTTTAATATTCTATAGCATTCAGTTACTTATTTTCAGAAGTGACTTATATAATGTTATTAACGTCAAACAGGCACAAATGCGCATGAAAAATAAATCAGTTTTAGCATAGGTGGCAATAGTGTCGTAGATAAGACATACTTCATCATTAACTCATTACCCACCTTTGAAGCAATTTTACATCATTTATGATGCAACGCTTTTTTGACATAATTTTCCAGCAATCCACGTTTTCACTTATATGGTAGGGGGCGCTATTCCACATCTTCTGAAAGAGTACAGAATCTCTGGATCAAATCACTGGCAAAGAATCAGAAACAAGCGATAGAAGCATTGTAGAACAAGCGATAGAAGCATATGCAAGATAACGTGATCTTCAAACATTGAACATCATATACAGTAGTCAACATTTGAAGTGGATCAAAACCTTTCATCAAAGTTATACATGAATTTTGAACAATACCCGTTCTTGTCTTAGGACAACTTTAATGAACTTTTTTGATCCTCTTCAAATGTTTGCTACTGTAAATCAAAACAGCTTAACGGTGCCGGTAAATGTCGACCCAGGGCGAGGTACAGGACTGTGAAGCTTTGGGGGTGTTGATGGACTCTCAATCTACTCCATCTATGTTTTGATCATCGTTATGAATCCGATCTGGACAGATTCTTTGACAAAAACATGATTTACGCAGCTTTTTGTTCAAAATGTTGCCTTTTTAATGAAATTTACCCTGATTCAACTTTTCAACAACATTTTTTAGTTGTTGTTGTTTAAAAGCAGAGGGTCTGTTCTTTCTTTTAATATATTACATGTTCAGTTATTCATACAACAAAATATTCTGAGGGCCATGAGATCTTTGTGAAAATAATAAAAAAATGCTGACGTGGCTGGCAACTTTTTTAACTCCTTAAAAACATTTAACGCAATAAACACAGCATCTGTTTTTTTCTGTTATCCTTTTGTCTGCGCTACAGTATATGATCACGCTATCATTTATTCAAGTGCTATTAAACCATTCAAGCGCGATGAGACGCAAAAATGAGAATTGAAATTAAATCTGTACTGGCGCGCAGTCTGTGAATCTCCTGTCTGTGTGACAGACAAAGAGGACTCATGCTGACAGAAATTCGTTTCAGACAGCGCACGGCCGCATTGGGTTCTCTTTCATGCTTGAATGGACAAAAACACATAAAAGTATGCCAAAATGTCTGCTTTGTCAAATATCCTCGTAACCACAGTCTTAAATGAGTTAAATGAAGTCTTAAATGTACGTAAAGAGTTGTGAGGACATCGGATGTATGTCAGATCCACGTCATGTGCGGCAAATCTTAAAGTGACAGCAGGCTAATAAACCTGCTGCTGTGATGTCTGTCACAAATGCTAATCAAAGAACAAAAGAAAAAGAGAAAATCACTCACTGCTCTTGACTGAACTTTTGTAGCTTTAAGGATTAACCTATGTTTCATTTATAATTTATGCAGTGAAGACTGTAAAGATTATTAATTTTACTCTTATTTCTCTATATTTCCTACCCTTTAGATTCAAATTTAAAATATACTGTCTTAATGTTGTTTCTAAATTAATTTGGAGATTAAATGTAAAATTATGACAATATAAAAATATATTAAAAACCTAGGTGCGATTAATCACGAATAATTACCGAAAAATGTGCGGTTTATTAGTGCATTTTTGTCACATGGACTACAGAAATACCATACTAACACCATTGTTTCTTACATGTCTCATGACCAGATGTCTTGAGCATCATATAAGCTTAACAGCAGAGGGGAAGATTATTAGTGAAAACTGACTTGCATTTTGGTCTGTTCCTCACACAGCTATCATGGCCTCAAAACACTTGCAATATAGCAGACAAGTCATATTAATCACTTTTATGTTGCTTTATGCGAGGGATGTATGAAATAGCTGTACCATGTTGTCCGATATTAGAGATTTTTTTTATTTATCGGTCTTGTTTATATAGAATATTTAATTGCGCATGTTCTTTATCATATTTTCACATTTTGATTGCCTTTCCCATCGTTTACAGGCAGTGTTGGGTGTAACTTATTACTAAGTAATTAATTACTGTAATTTAATTACTTTTTCATAGAAAAAGTAAAGTAAGGGATTACTTTTTATTTTTCTGTAATTTAATTAGTTACTTCTGATTCAATTGCATTAAATTTTATATAGATTATGGAACAATTCTATATACAACAATAGTGGAATTAACATCTAAAATGTATGTTTTTAATGTAACCTTCTCCCGTTAAATACTTTATTCAGTTCAAGAATAGTTTATGCAACTAAATATTATTTATTTGTAAGAATTAAAAGAGCAGTGTCAGGTCTATCCTTGCATTGTTCAACTGGTCGAGGTTGATATGGGATTTAGAAAGTAATTAGCAATAAGTATTGTAATACTTTTTAGAGAGAGTAATCTAAATACACTGTTGAAGATGTGATTAGTATCTAGTAATTAATTACTTTTTTAGAGTAGCTTACCCAACAATGCAGGTTACAGGTCACAGTTAATCTTTACAATGTATACTATATATTCATACAATTTTAACTAATAATTTATAAATGTAATCTTTAGCAAATATTAAAACATTTTTTCATACTGTATATTACAATGTTGTTATGCTTAAATTCACTGATTTCTATTTTTTATAGAATATTTCAGTATTATAAATGATTAAATGTGCACATAATTTTTTTTAATCTCGTGTCTTTGTAATCTTTAATCAAACATTTTATATTTCAATAACAATAGCAAACGACAACAGTCCAATCAATTGGGCAAAATCAAGTCCTTGCTTAGATTTTTTTTCTTATCATAATAGGGAAGAATAGACTATGGCAACTTTAATCTTTAAAATTGTTTTTACATTTTAGGGATTTATTTTATGTAGGCAAAATAGGATAGGATTGATATTTGCAATTTGTTTTGCCATTTAATAATGGTTATAAATAACATTAAAATGTTAGTGGCCTGGATACTTTTTTACAGAAGTCCTACAGGTTTGGAACAGCATGAGTGTGAGTAAATAATGACAGAATTTCCTGTTTTGCATGAACTATTCCTTTAAGGTAATGAACATTCATAAACTAGAGGTGACAGCGTGGTCATGGCATTTATCATTTATATGCAAACTCCTCTATAAATGGTGACATTGTCAAGCCAAAATCACAAATTATGATCTTTTATCAGTCTTACACTATATTATACAAAAAAAGATGGGCCGTTCACTTTAAAAACAATAATTACAATAATTGCAATATTTTTGTCAGTATGCTAATGCCTTACGAATTTAAGTGTTTTCATTAATTTACTGTTTTTAATTAATTTACTGATTCGTGTGTCTCCTGTCAGGAATTTCCTTGGTCAGCAGTCCCGTCATCCAGTGAAAACTGTCCAGGAACAGTTACTTCGAGAGCTAAAGTCAGTCTGGCCTGTTTGCAGTATAAATTGGGACTTCCCAGAACTGGTAAGCTGCCTACCAGAAACACCTGAGGCTTGTGACTCCACTCTGACCCAGTCAGAGGTCTACTGGATTAAACCTACTGACACATATATATTTGACCAAAGCAAAAATGAGCAAAAGGACTGTGAGTCTATGGATGACCAACAAAGCTTTACTGGCAGCTATGCACTTCGACCGTCTCTGTTGCTGCATGTCCAAGAGATCACCCAGAACGAGGACTTCAGCCCTGGTACGCTTCATGCGGTCAGTGGCCTGGTCTTTCAGAGGGTGCCCATCTCCCTGAGCCGTTCTCCTGCATTCCACCAGCTTCTATTGGTGGGAATGTTCCCTACAGAATCCCATCCTCTCCAGTGCTTCCAAGATTGTTTGGAGTCGCTTCTCACTTCTTACAGCGTCTCCTTTGAAGAGGCGCAAATAGGCCTAGAGCAGCAAGTGTGGATGAATTCAAAGATGCTTCCCAAGTTTGGGCGGATCGCATCACTACCCTCTTTGTCTTCAGCCCTCGATGACGGTTTACAGTTAATTGGCGTCTTAATAAACTTGGATCATTTAGCCACTGTGATTTTCGGCATTTCTGACTGGCGCTTGCTTTGGAGTGCCGATCCTCGCTTTCTTAAGCATTTCGAGGCCAATCCACTAGGACCTTTCAGTCCTTTCTCCCTTTACCCACCAAGCTACTCGCATGATGTCAGTTTCTGGATGGACCCAGAAATCTATGAGGAACTGGACTTCCATGCAGTTGTGCGAGAGGCTTCTTGCGGTTCTGTTAAAAACGTGGCGTTAGTAGATCGCTTCAGACACCCACACATGGGTCATGCTAGCCTCTGCTATAGGCTGACGTATCAGTCGTCAGATCGCGCCCTCTCACACAGCCAAGTCTTGGGACTACAGAATCAGCTACGGAGACTGTTACCCCTGCGCCTGCAGGTCACGCTGAGGTGAAGAGGTTTAAATGGATGTATAATCTCAGATTAAAAATTGTAAAGATGAAATTTAGCTTTGTAGATGGGAAGAGTGAGTCTTTATTTTGACAGATTTTTTTCTGCAGTTTTATTTTTATTACTACACAAAAGTGAGTGGTTAAAATCAAATTTTAGTATTTCAAATGATGTATTATTTCCATTTATTTAAAACTGACATATCAAACTGTTGGAGCTGAAGGGATTATTTTGTTGCTGTGTTTGAAATTCTATCATGTTTAAATATTGCTATTGCTAATAAATCAAATTTTTACATATTGATATCCAAGAAATGTTTACAAATTTCAGTGGTACTGTTAATTTTCCTTGTTGTTTAATATTAATTAATTTAGCATGTTTAGGGATCTCGTTTTAATTAGGAAACTTTGAGGATTATTAATGCAATTATTAACTGCAAATCATTTAATCTGATGCGTTTAAAAAAAAATTCTTAAATATTTTTCTAGGTTCTTTGTAGGGTATGTGTATGTTTACAATATATCTGAAGCTGCATTTTGATACTGTGATATTTCTGGAATGTGCTTATGATAATTTGTGACTAAATTGTATTGTTGCTTATATAAGTGTGTCATTTCTATTCTTCTGGCAGTAGCGTCAACTAAACAAGATCTAAAAAATAATGGCTTGTTGTCAGATTACTCAAACTAACCCGTTTGGTCAAACAGTGTTGGACTTTTTGGGATTTTCTTTTAAAATTGCAAATCAACAAACATAAAACAATGACATTGATCTAAATGAACTAAGCCAATCTAACAGATTTTTATGGGGTAAATACCCTTTTAATGTGACGGTTGCAGTTTATGGCTTTTTACAGTGAAACATGGTGTATGAATATCGTAATCATTCAGTAGCATGTTATTACCAGTGTTGGGTGTAATCCACTGTGTAATTAATTACTGTAATTTAATTACTTTTCCCTTGAAAGAGTAAAGTAAGGGATTACTTTTTATTTTGTGTGATATAATTAGTTACTTCTGATGTAGGCTAATTGCATTAAATACTGTATAGACTATATCGAACAATAGTGGATTTAACATAAAAAAAATTACATCTAATGTTAAAATCATGTATGTTTTAATGTAACCTTCACCTTTAAATTCTTTGGTCAGTTCAAGAATAATTTACAAATAATTTAATAATCTAATTACACTGTTTTAAATGTAATTAGTAGTAATTAATAACTTGTGGTTTATTACCATCTGATACCATTGCCTAAAACTGATATTAATCGAATTAATTGTTCAGCTGGCTTAGATAATAGACACATGTATTGAATGAGAATACATGAGAAAAGAATACAAATAACTGTGTAATGAAATGTTTGTATATATCGAAAAACGTACGTTGGTCATGAAAGCATGCTAAATCGGCGTTTGCAGCAAGGTTATTACTAAACTAAAACTTTAAAATTGAAATGAAACACAGAAATAAAAACGAATTCAAAATACCAAAACAACTACAAAAACATAATAGTATCTCAATGATACTATAATGTAATAATGTTTACCATCCGCTTGCTAATGTCGTCGACCTGCGCGCTTGCGTTCGGTGTAATGATGACGTCACGCACAGCCAGTAGAAACATGGCGACGAAGAGTCTCCGTCAACGCAACAGACGGGGAAGCAAACAAGATGCCAACAACGTGAACACACCTACCACTGACAGCCGAGCAACAAAAGACTACAAATGTTTTGAGGACAATAAGTCTAGTGACCCCCGAAATGAGTAAGTAACCATAATCCAGTCCAGCTGACGCGTGGTGTAAAATTTTGTAACGTTAACGTTAGTGTTGACAGGTCGCTAGCTCGCTAACGTCAGGTTGTCTGGATATGCGACCAATACAGTTGGCAAACACATGAAATATCCACAGACTGTCTAAATAACACGAAGAGACCGAAGTACTAAAATGTATCCAGGCGACGCGAATACGCTCGCTTTTAATGTAACGTTAACATGACGGCTTTCATTCAAGTATTCATTCATTCAAAGGCAGCTATTCTACTACCGGTAACGTTATATAAACGCAGATCAGCGCTCCATTGAACAAACAAACGCTGAAAAAGAAGTTGTGTATATAATTGTCATTCTTTTAAAATGAATGCTTGTTATTAATGAGCTGGAATACTTTAGTGACACATTTTAAGATTTGCCTATTATTAGCATGTTTGATGATGCGTAACGTTAACGTAAATCTCAGGTGCATATTCGCGCATGTCGAATTTCATAATCTTCTTACATTGTCATTAACTTTAACGTTAGCTGAACAGCGCAGGTTGACATCGTTGTCTATTTTGTCTATGCGAAAAGCTGGAATTTCTCATGCTTACTATATTAATTATGCTTGTGAATGAGTTTAATGATATGTAGATTGACGCTGTTTTAAATACTAAATAAATGAATGACAAGCTTGTGTTACCATGTGCTCTGTTCCCATATTGCCTATTAGTTTACTCCCAGATAAGCACATTAGCTCCTATCCCCCGGCTCTTCATTACAGGTTATCCACTAAGGCAGGACAGGTGTGGGCTCCTGAGGGCTCCACAGCCTTCAAGTGCCTGGTTTCAGCCCGTTTCTGTGCTGCACTGCTCAGTAACATTTCTGACTGTGACGAAACCTACAATTACTGGGAGCCAGTGAGTTACATATTTTCCTGGTTCACAATTTTTTGTTAATCTCTCAGAGTACAGTAATAAAAATGGGCCGGGACCATTTTGGGCCAGTTGATGGTCTTGTTGGCCCAGCACTGTGTTGTTATGCTTTGCACACTTTGCTTGCATTTTTTTAGTGTGATTTATCATTATTGTTGTTTCAAAACAAAGATTTAGTAAAAAATTGCGACTTGTGATTGAATAGTAAAAATAGGTCGAAAACTATTATTATTATTAAAGGTCATATATATATATATATATATATATATATATATATATATATATATATATTTTACAAATTATATTTATATAGCCTATATATGTGTGTGTGTATGTGTAAAACAAATAAATACAAATTTCTACAGCTTATAACCATCTTTGAATTCAACACACAATAATGAAATAATGGTGCAATTTGTTTTATAATTTTTAACCCATTAAACATGTATATCTTATAACATATTTTAACATATTATATATTACATACTACGTGTGTGTGTGTGTATATATATATGTATGTATGTATATATATATATATATATAAATTATACTGTGTATTATTTTTATGGTGAGTCAAGTTAAAATAACTCCTTATTGTAGAAAGCAAATCCTTATTGTTGAGCCCTGATCTGTGCCACATTGTGTCCCGTGATGCCCTGGAGTACGTAATAATCCAACCCATCAGCGACTGTCCGGGTGTAGTTCAGATACAAGAGCTTTTTATTTGTCTTAACTCGAAGGTTGTCATGTCTATTCCTGATCACAGACAGACTATAGAGTGGTCTAAAAACATTATGAATGTGCCATTTTGCTGAATTTCACCATTTTTTGAGAGCTACTCACTTTAGTATATAAAAGAAAAGTACCAAACATTCTTAAAACATTCTTTTTATCTTTCTCTGTTTGCTGGCCAGACTCACTACCTGCTCTATGGAACAGGGATGCAGACATGGGAATATTCCCCGGCCTACGCAATTCGTTCCTATGCGTATCTTTGGCTCCATGCCCTTCCTGCCTGCTTTCATGCCAAAATATTACAAACCAACAAGGTAAACTAGTCAACTGCCCAAAACTAGGTACTAGATTGGTTACCAGTTTTGATTCTGTAGTTGTAAGCATTTGTTAAGGTGAAGGATATTTCTTTGACCAGTGAGATGGCTGGAATGTAAAAATCAGATCTCAAATCTGAGGGAAATAACCCCGGGAAAGCTGTGGTTCTACTTATACAACTCGGTGTAATAATTCTTTATTTCTAACAATGAAAGATAGTATATTTATTTTTCTTTGGAGCGCAATTTTACAGTTTAATCAACTCTGTCCAAGACTTTTAAAATGTATATTTTAAATAGCTCTTAGCTATAATATAGAGTTTTTCATTCAATTACATTTACAGTATGCATTTGGCAGACACATTTATTCATAGTAAAACAATATATATTGTACAGTTGTGGTCAATTTTCTATACACCTTGGAGAATCTGCTAAATGTTAATTATTTAAAAATAAATAAACAGGGGTCATAAAAAATCCATGTTATTTTTTATTTAGTACTGTCCTGAATAAGATGTTTTACATATATCTTTACATATATACTCCACAAGATTAAATAATAGATTTTTTTTTTTTAATTACCACATTTAAAAGTTAACATATGCTTAATTATTAATATTTATTGTCGGTGTCGCTAACATACGGAAGCCCTGAACCGCAAGGTGAGAAAAAAAAACGTATCTCGTTATTTCGACTTAATATCTCGTTATTTCGACTTAAGTCGTTATTTCGACATATCTCGTTATTTCAAAATAACTCGTTTTTACGACATAATTTCTCGTTATTCCGACATATCTCGTTATTTCGACATAAATATCTCGTTATTTCGACATAATAAGGGGACATTCTAATATGCATTAAGCTACATTTAGCGTTCTTATATGAGTTTCTATGGGAGGAAAATGCTTAATGTCAAATTAAATGCTTTGCGTTCATATTCTGGACTAGCACAAACTAGCACAAAACCTTGTGTAATTGCTAAATAAGTTAATTGGCATTAATATGCAATGTTTTAGAAAAGTATAAATTTGTAGAATATCCAGTGTTATGAAAACAGTAGGTCAACATAACTACAATGAGTTCTTTAATTCCCGGTCTTATTCTGCCCTCTTGTGGCATATCGAAATGAATACAAACCATAATGAATACATAACGGACAGTGTTATTTACTAACAGACCAAACACAGTAAATAATCATACTAATAAAGTATATATACAACAAAATCTGATGAGCTCAGAATATAAACTCAACGCGTTTAATTACACGTTAAGCAAATTGCCGAATACACTCAAATGAGTCAGACGTCAATAAATTATCGACTCAGACGTCAATAAATGGACGCGCAAATTATAATCATTAATACAAAATGAAACAAAAATGTCTTTTATACACAAAAATGTCTCTATTTGTACAAATTGCTGCACATTCGTTGAATTCTGAATTTTGCACACATAATTGAAAGCAATTTGTTTGTGGATAGTAGCCTAAAACATATCTGCAACATTTATCAAGTTCACGGATAATTGTGCGTGCATTTATTAATCAATATGATACTAAAATTATAATAATGTATACTACAAAAATCAGATAAGTCCAGAATATGAACGCAAAGCGTTTAATTTGACGTTAAGAATTTTCCTCCCATAGAAACTCATTATAAGAACGCTAAATGTAGCTTAATGCATATTAGAATGTCCCCGTATTATATCGAAATAACAAGATATTTATGTCGCAATAACGAGATATTTGTCGAAATAACAACTTACGTCGAAATAACGACTTATGCTGAAATAACGAGATGATATGTCGTAATAACGAGTTATGTCGAAATAACGACTTACTATGTCGAAATAATCATGTCTAACAACATCATAATAGACATTGTTACGAAATAATGCGACGTACATGATGTAACTTTATTGATGTCATCTGGCATTTAGGCTCAGGTAAGCCTAACGCGTTACGCTACTTTAATATTATTAAGTGCAGAGGCCGTGAGTGCAGATACGCTCTGCGTGAGTTGTATTTAGGACAGTAACGTTAAATACAAGTACTCTACAGTGACTCTAGGGGTCGCTGTTTGACAAAAACGGAAATCCTGCATAGTGCCAATTTAATGTTTGCACCCTTTTTTAAATTATGAGTCCCTTTGTTTGAGTCCCTCAATCATCCTTGGTTTGAAAAGATGAATCTCAGAATCATAGTCACTGCTGGAAAAGGGTTCAAATATTCAAAAGATGCTGGAAAACCAAAGAATTGGCAGGACCTGGAGGATTTTTCTGAAGGACAGTGCGCAGTTTAACTGTTCAGGACAAACAAGGGACTCATGAAAAACCATCACAAAAAAACAGTTGTGGATCATCTAGTTAACGACTCGCTATTAAGAATCAAGCGTGTGTTAACTTTTGAATGGGGTCTATTAAAAAAAAATCAGCTATGGTTTATTATGTCTAGTGTTTATTTTATTTTATTTTTTACAACTGTATATATATTGGCCATTCATTATATGCCTTCTTAGACATGTGAAGATGTAAACTAATTTGCTGATGTTCCTATTCAGGTCCTTGTGTTTTATTTCCTGCGCTGCATGTTAGCATTTACCTGTTGTGTGTGTGAGCTCTACTTCTACAAGTAAGTGGATCATACTACATATGGCACCTCAGCATTGGGCTAAAATAGGTGCATTTTACAGTGTGTGACGAAATAAAAGTTGCTTAAAGATCTGATGTCATGGGTCTCACACAGGGCCGTGTGTAAGAAGTTTGGCCTGCATGTGGGACGTCTTCTGCTGGCGTTCCTCGTCTTGAGTGCAGGGATGTTCTGCTCCTCTGCAGGTGAGTCAAATCAAATAGGTCATTTGTGGCTTATCTGCTTGATCACATGGAATTTAGATGATAGTTGTAACTGCTTGTTACTATTGTTATTGCGTGTGTATATACTGCAGGTTAATGTGTGTGTTTCTGTATGTTATATGCAGCTTTCCTCCCCAGTACGTTTTGTATGTACAGTACTGTGGTAGCTATGACTGGGTGGTTCCAGGGACGCTCGAGTCTGGCTGTGCTGGGTATTGCAGCGGGGGCCATAGTGGGCTGGCCCTTCTGTGCCCTTCTGGGGTAAGAAATGGCCAACAATTAATTTTTTTGTATATTGACAAGCAGCAGGGACAAAAAAAATCTATCACACCTGCCAAATGCAAATAAAAATATATCTGCCATAAATATTTATAATCCGCAGTTAAACTGTATTTTGTGTTACGTATAAGTTATATTTCGTCCTTATGAGAATAATTATTTTCCTGATTTTTATTCTCTACATTTTAGTTTTGGGGGGCTAAAAGTGCCCCTATTATGCTTTTTCAAATATTACCTTTCATGCAGTGTGTAATATAGCGGTTTTGTAAATGTAAAAGGTCTGCAAAGTAGAGGAGGGGTTTAGATCTTTCTCTTTGAGAACGGAGGTGATGCTGCAGTGTATATTATGAAAAAAAATTTTTTTAAAGAAATTAATACTCGGCATTGAATTAATCAAACGCGACAGTAATGTTACAAAATTACTATTTTTAAAATAAATTTTGTTTTTTAAAAACGTTATATTTCTATTGATTTTTGAAAAAAATTATTATGATTTCCACAGTTGTTTTCACAGGTGATATTAATATATATATATTTTTTTACTTTGGTATGAAATAGCATATTAGAATGATTTCTGAAGGATCACTGAACTGACACTGAATATTTAACAATATTACTGTATTTTTTTAACAAATAAATGCAGCCTTGTTGAGCAATAGAGACTTCTTTACAAAAACATTAAAACCCTGATCTTACCGACTGAACTTTCTGTGCAAGTTTCTTTACTTTTTTACTTTATGTAACTTTCAAATCTGACCGTTTACAGAACATGTTCATCGGGTTCAAATCCCAGGTTCGACTGCGACCTGGGTCATGTCCTGATCCCACTTCTAACTCACCATTACTTTCCAACCCACTTTGCAAGCAATGCAAAGCAAAAAACAAACATAGTAATAAAAAAGTAATCGTCAGACTGTAGTTTAATGCATGAATTATCCTGCAGTTCCCTAATAAATGAAAAAAAGGCAAATAACTGTTTAATTTACTCACCAAAGTCAATATTTACTTCCTATGGGCGATAAGCTATACAAATAGTCCTGATCATCCAACTAGGTGAATTTAGGATCTGTTTACTGATTGATTTTGCAGCATACCCATTGCCTTTGACCTGCTGTTGCTGAAGAAGAAGTGGAAGAGTTTTATCACGTGGACGTTGGTCGCGTTGCTGCTCTTTCTGGTTGGGAAACTCCTAGATCTTTCTGTCTGTCTTAGGTTTCTGAATTGTTTTTGTGTCCTTACTTCAGACACTGAGATATCATCAACAGCAAAATGCCATTTTAAAATAAAAAATGTCCAGAATCATTGTATTATACTGACATGTTAACACTAATAACACTTATCATTGTTATGTTTTTCTGTAGGTCCCTGTTGTTGGAATAGACAGCTACTATTATGGCAAGCTAGTGATTGCTCCACTGAACATAATACTATACAATGTGTTCACTCCTCATGGGCCAGATCTCTATGGTACGCCTCAAATTATTCATATATACTTCTAGAAATTATTGACTCATCCTTAAAGGTGCTGTATGTAATTTTTTTTTTGGTTGTACTAAAGCATAAAAAAATACCATAATATGTTTGCTGCGATTTAGGAAACATGCTACGTTCAAATGCTTTAAAAAAAAAACAATGCTGAATGCTACAGCCAGTTATTCAACTGTTAAATGTTTTTTCAATGTCAGAATGTCTGTTTTTGCTTTGGTCTGTGTGAACCCTGCCACTGCCAATTTACCCATCAGTATTTCTTCACCCTGGGTTGCCAGTTGGGGGACAACAGCATATTTCAGCCTTTGAAGCTAGCAAAAAAGTGGGTCAGAGATTGCAGATTCTACCTGACCAACAAAGCCTCAACAATAATATCACTGCAAAAGTTCTGTATACAATAGCTAATCAACGTACAGTGTAAGGCTCGTCACTTTTCCATTGTCAATTGCGCTCCTTCCTGTTGTGTGTCCTCAATCTGGCAACCCGCGTATGTTTTGAGTCTGAGGAGGGAGGTGTGGGAGATAACTCTTTTATTTTTCAATTTTTACTGCAGTACCCATTTCAACCGCTAGCTGTCAATATTACATACTGCACCTTTAAAACATACAAAAATTGTTTACAGTAAAGCACATAAATGATAATTATTCTTAGTGCCGTCAGATGGCATCAGTCATCAACAGTTAAACCTTATTGCAGTGTTTTTTTTTTCTCTTACAGGCACAGAGCCCTGGCATTACTACTTTGTAAATGGTTTTCTTAATTTCAACATTGTGTTTTTGTTGGCCCTTTTTTCTCTTCCTCTCACGGCGCTTATGGAGGCACTGCTTCAAAGATTCAATGGTAAGAGAGAATAATGTGTCTGACTTGTTTTTTTTATATAAGTCCTTAAGTTGCCAACTAAAACCCCAACCAAATAATTGTGACGTGTGCCACGTACTGGGCATACTTTTAATCTCATGTTTCTTAATGTATAATTTGCAGTTCAGAACCTCGGCCGGCCGTACTGGTTAACACTGTCTCCTATGTACCTATGGATGCTGGTGTTCTTTACTCGTCCACATAAAGAGGAGCGCTTTCTGTTTCCCATCTACCCTCTCATCTGTCTGTGTGGGGCGGTGGCACTATCCTCGCTGCAGGTTAGAATTGCTTCTGCATTAAACAGTCTTTTCTTCCGTATTGCGACGTATATATCCCAGTGAAACTGCTTCTCGAACAAGACAAATGTAGGGTGGGGCTCGATTTTGTATATTGGAAATTGATTGGATCATTGTTGTTTGCTATTGCTGTGATCTCATCCTCATACCAGTAAATGCATCATCAGAGATGTTGTTGCAAGAGTAATTTTTGTAAATCATTCATAATAGATAATGCAGTATTCAATAAAAAATAAGAATTATCAATTTTGATTTCATAGTGACTTTATATCTGAATGATTTGTATTGGTATACTTAACAAAAATGGTCATTTAGTGAAATATTATAACAATTTAAAATAATAAATTACTATTTTAATATATTTCAAAATGTAATTTATTCCTGTGATGCAAAGCTGCATTTTCAGGATCATTACTTCAGTTTTCAGTCTCACATGATCAGAAATCAGTCTAATATGCTGATTTGGTGCTCAAGAATCATTCTTTTTTTATCATCAGTTGTGCTGCTTAATATCTTTGTGAGAACCTTGATACTGTTTTTCAGGATACTTTGATTAATAAGAGTTCAAAAGAACAGCATTTATTTTAAATAGATTTTTTGTAACATTTATAAACTTTATTTTTTACTGTAACTTTTGATCAATTTAATGCATCCTTGCTGAATAACAAATATTAATTTATTAAAAATTGATTTCAAACTTTTGAACAGTAGTGTGCATGAAACTTCAAGATTCTTTTAAAGAATATCTTTGTATTTGATCAGCACATGTCCAAAAACTTCAGAGAACTGCACATCTTTATTAGCATATTTCCCCAGCGTTGTGTAAATTAGTTAGCTGGTAAACCTGCATGGAATTTCAATGCGATACTTTAATTTATTCTCCCTTTTAAACAGTTTTCTGTCTGTTTTATCCATGTAGAAGTGCTATCACTTCATATTCCAGCGCTATCGTCTGGAGCACTACACCATCTCCTCCAACTGGCTGGCTCTCGGCTCTGTGCTGCTGTTTGGAGTGCTCTCACTGTCCCGATCTGTGGCCCTCTTCAGAGGTAAGGACAAATCATGTAAGGGCTCAACAATAAGCATGTTGAGAGAGATTTGGGCCAATTCTAATGAAACATGCCCCCAAAGGTAGGGTTATATAGCTGGCTGAGCTTGATAAACAAAATGATAAAAAATGTTTTACTTAATCTTTGCCTTGCGCAGTATAATACTCCTTTTTGTGATGTCTCTCTCACTTGGGGTTGTTGTGTGTGTTAAGGTTATCATGCTCCGCTGGATTTGTATCCAGAGTTTCATCGCATTGCTAAAGACCCTGCTATCCACACTGTTCCAGAGGGAAGACTAGTCAATGTTTGTGTGGGGAAAGAGTGGTACCGCTTCCCCAGCAGTTTTCTCCTGCCCAACAAGTGAGTTTGAGTTCTGATTAAACTCTTAAAGACTAAAATATAAATATACACTACTGATTACAAGTTTTAGAGTCATTAATATTTAAATGAATACTTTTATACAGCAAGGACACATTAAATTGGTCAGAAGTGACTGTAAAGATGTATAATGTTACAAAATATTTCTATTTCAAATAAATGCTTTTCTCCTCAACTTTTTATTCATCAAAGAGTCCTTAAAAAATGTATGGGGGTAATATTATAATATTAAGGCATACAGTAATATTAAGCAGCACAACTCTTTTCAACATTGATTATAATAAGCATATTAGAATGAGCTCTAAAGGATCATGTGACACTGAAAACTGGAGTAATGATGCTGAAAATTCAGCTTTGCCATCACAGGAATAAATTACATTTAAAAGTATATTGAAATATATAACAGGTATCTTAAATTCTAATTATATTTCACAATATTACTTTTTACTTGTATTTTTGATCAAATAAATGAGCAAAAGAAACATTTGTCAAAAACATCCAAAAATCTTACGAACCCAAAACTTTTGAACGGTAATATATTTCTATGATACTTACTAAATGTATCTTATTAATTTCCAGCTGGCACTTACAGTTTATCCAGTCAGAGTTCAGGGGTCAGCTACCTAAGCCATATGCCATGGGTCCTGATGCCACCTGGATACTTCCATCAGACATGAATGATCAGAATCGTGAGGAGACATCTCGATATGTGAGTGACCTACACATACACTTGGGACTTAAATTTTGGTTTTGTAATTGGTCTTTTTATTTAAAGGAGTTAAATAATTAAAGGATTAAAAGGGATTTAAAGAGAAAAAAAAGAAATAAGAATGGTAAAAATTTCTAGGTCTAATAATTGTAGTTGTGAAGTAATCAATTACAACTATTTGCAAATAATTTTGGTTTCACTTTATTTTGATGGTCCCTTTAACACATTCTGTTGTCTAGAAGTAACATTGCACCTTCATGTCTACTAACTCTCATTAGAGTATTAGTAGAGTATTAGTAGAGTATTAGTAGAGTATTAGTAGACTGGTACGGTTAGGGTTAGAATAAGTTGACATGTCGTTGCAAAGCTACTGATAGTCAGTAGAGTGTCTGTTGGAGGACCATCACAATATAGAGTTAGCAGATAGTCCACTAAAACTCTAATGAGAGTTAGTTGACTTTTAGTTGCAAAGTTACTTATAGTTAACAGAATGTTCAAAAGGGACCATCAAAATAAAGTGTTACCATAGTGTTTTATTCCTTTTTATTCATTCTTTTAGACATTTCACTCTAATATGTCAAACGAAAAATGTTTCTTGTAATGTCAAACTCGGTTATGAATCCTATAAATCATAACATATTTTCAATTAGAAAATGGTTTAAAAACATGTAACGTTTGTTAAAAAAAATTAGTAGTTTGCATTACTGGATATTGCTGTCAGTCATTTAACATTTCTATAATGAAACAGTTGTCAAATATTTAGCTACTTGCATCTTACCATGCACTCTCTGCTGTTAAAACTGAAGTGCCATGTTGGAATTGGCACACTTCTTCTGTGATCAGTAAGGACCGCCTTCTTTGATTTGATTGGTCATCTCAATCATTTTGACATTGGGGAGGGCTGTTAGGCCACTTCAAAGTCAATTATTCAGCTCTATACACCCATTTTTATCATTTAAAAAAAAAATCATCCACAAGTTAAAGTCAGTGTCACTTATCTACAACCTTTAATTTTTCTCTGCATATGCCAGTGTTGTAGCTGAATGTGAAGTACATATGTCATTTTCCATGTTCTCTGGCTCTCAGGTAGAACTGAAGCAGTGTCATTACCTGGTGGATCTGGCAACAGAAACAGAAGCCCCTCTTGAACCACGATACGCCACTAACAAAGACGAGTGGAGCATTATTGCTGACAAGCCTTTTCTAGACGCTACCAGGCAAGTCTTTAGTGGTGGAGTATATGTGCATTTTTCAGAACGAGTGGAAATTTGTTAACATACAAGAGACATTCAGAGTAAATTAATTCTGCTGTAAAGAGTCATTGAAAATTGTAGGGTGTGTGCTTATCCACTAGAGGGCCTGCTTGTCCTTTTAAAGATACTTATGACATCATTCTCAAGCACTCATAATGAATCGTTGTGACACAGGGTGTCTAATCATCCTAAAAGAGATTATCCTTGACCCAATTTATCAGTAATGAGCTCTGCGTGTCTTTATTGCCCAGTTCATGATGGCGAAATAAATGTAAAAAGGGTTTCTTTTTAAAGAGAGTGGATTGTAGATTTCTGGCTTTTGTGAACTCTTTTGTGTACATTTCATCCTTTTCGTGATCCTGTTGCTGTTCCCTTTTCGTTTGTCTCCCACACAGGTCCTCCAGATTCCTCAGGGCCTTTTTTATCCCGTTTCTGTCAGAGCAATACACCACCTTCAGCAGATATGTCATCCTCAAACCGAAACGACTCAAAAACACCCGGAAAAGAACGCAAGCCTGACCTGCCTTTCCTGCTATTTTTCCATAATCGCATCCCTCCATAAGTCCGGTCTCTTGCAGTGCTTCATCATTTGGTCCCAAGATGCTCCTCCACAACTCTTTCTGGCACACGTGGGATTGTTTTTGTGCGTGAGTGCGAATGAATGAATGGAATGAATGTATACTTGTATGCCAAAGTTTGTTTGAGCAACTTTATCAAGTCGTGCAGTGTCAGCCTGTATGTAGACATCATCGTTGCTGCCCATCCTCTGGACAGTTTCAGCACCGAGCATGAATGCCTTACCCATCTTCCCCGATCATCTCCGCTCCATGCCATGCCTTCTGTTCATTCATTCCAGCGTGTGCTTCTCTGCATCTCTCTGAAGCGTTTCAGAAGATTTCTGTTTAGATTACCCTTTAAGGACTACAATCCCTCATTTGTAATGACCTCATCTTTGATCTGGGAGAATGAACTGTACTCCATGAATGCAGACCCAAACCAGATCTCATGTGTCCAGAGAAATGAACTGCTGTTCATTTGTCCTGTTTGAGCAACTGGCCCAGGCCGGCCTCAGCATCTCAGGATGAAAGTTGAACCAAGAACGGAAGTTTTTCTTCAGTTCCATCGTCTGTTAAAGTGGACATTGACTGTGAGGTCAGACTGCAGACTGCATTGAGTGTTTACATTCCAAATAATGTTGGTCATCTGAATCATATCAGTGTTAACTGTGATTGAGTCAAATAAAAGAAGGCTGTCTTAATGTGTGACTGTTTCAGAGAGGTCATTTCTGGAATGGATGCACTAATATCTGTCGTCTTTGTAAACTTCAGGGTTTTCCCGGTTATTAAAAACCTGAAATTGTTATTTCCTAGCCTGAAAAAGACATTAAATTATGTAAAATCTTTTTTTTTTTTTTTTTTTTTTTTTTTTTTTTTTAATCTTGGATAGCGTTCTTCTCTGTTCCAAACAAGTAAATAAATAAAAAATATATAGATTTTCTTCTAAATTTCAAGTATTTGTATTTAATTAAAAAAAATATACATATAAGTTACTTTTTCCTGGTTTTGCTCTTCTCCAAAAATAAAATGAATTATATTATTTATAAAATATATATATATATGATTTTTAATTATTACATATTTACATATTTAAAATTAAATTCAAATATAAGTTTTTTACAAATAAAAATAAAAACAATTATTTTAAGTATAAAAATATATACATGATCACATATTTCTATCTAATAGTACATATATAATATTATTTTTTCCTAGTTGTGCTTCATTTGCTGTAAAAATACAAAATATTTTACTTGTAAAATAAATAATTTTATTTTCTTAAAATAACCAAATGGATCAATAATATTAAATATGTAAATGTAAGTTGTTTATATTTAAACCATTTTAGTAAAAATAAAATATATAAAAGTTTAAGCAAACTAAATTAATTAAATGTCTCCTGATGTACATTTAGAAATTCCCTCCAGCAGTCTCTATCAAATGATTAAAATAAAAACTTCAAAAAGTGTAAAATGCAAGTTCAGATTTTCTCTTTGTACTGTAAATGAAAATTCTGCCATCATGTACTCGCCCTCAAGTTGTTTCAAACCCGTATGAATTTCTTTCTTCTACTGAACACAAAAGAAGATATTTTGAAGAATATGGGTAACCAAACAGTTGATGGGCCCCATTGACTTCCATAGTATTTTTTATTTTTTCAAACTATGGAAGTCATCAGGACCCATTAACTCTGGTTACCCATATTCTTAAAAATATCTTCTTTTGTGTTCAGCAGAAGAAAGAAATTCATACGGGTTTGAAACAACTTTGAGGGTAAGTAAATAATGTCAGAATTTTCATTTTTAAAGTGAACAACTTTCTAGTGCCAAGTAACATTTTAAAATTGTACAAGCTTTATTTAGAAACCATGAGTAAGAGAGTTTACTTGTATTTGTATGATGCTTTTGAGTTAAGTGCTGCAGCTCTGGGTTCCAGAGACTCATCACTGAAAACACGCATTTCCTGTATGTGTCATTGTTGGTTCTGTAGAGAGAACATAGGTACGCTGTGGTGAATCGATTGTGTGTGTGTGTGTAAACATGCTGAGGGCAATGAATGCGTGGCTCTTGGGATTATTAAGCTGTCTACAGTGACGACATGTTAAGCCCCACAACACTACAGGGAATTCTGATCCTTTTTAAATCCTTGCGTTGACGCTGTACTCTATGACGCAGAACCCCCTTTGAAACATAGTTTTCCAGGGACTGTTCTATGCTTCATTGTTCAAATGTAATTTACAGTTAACTGTAATTTACAGTTAAACATAGCAATGATCCAGAACTTTAAGTGTATGTGCTTTAAGGAGGCTGAATAGTTCTCTATTTCATTTTTATGCCATACTGATGCCTGAAGTAAAAAGTTTTGGGGTGTAAAAAATCTGGTATAACAATGCTCAAGGCTTCCTACAGTCTAAGAAAATCTGTAAAAAAATCTTTGTTGTCCAGGCCTGGAAAAGTCGGAATAATAATTCTTTAAAAGTGTCCTGCTTTTTCACCTTTTCAGCTTTAGTTAGTGTGTAATGTTGCTGTTTGAGCTTAAAAAAGGATCTGCAAGGTTACAAAGCTGGAAGTCCACTCCAAACGGAGATATTTTATTTAACATAATTTACTTTGCCAGAACTACAATGAACGACTCGTTTGGACCACATACCGATTTTTCCG
The DNA here is from genome assembly GCF_051911475.1 of Siphateles boraxobius. Taxonomy (NCBI): domain Eukaryota; kingdom Metazoa; phylum Chordata; class Actinopteri; order Cypriniformes; family Leuciscidae; genus Siphateles; species Siphateles boraxobius. The sequence goes on from NW_027509182.1 coordinate 4,258,850, forward strand.
GATCTTATGAAGTCACAATTTTACTCATTTAAATAATCCTTGCCTATGGAATATGCAACAAAAAAAGGGGGATCTTATGAAGTCACAATTTTACTCATTTAAATAATCCTTGCCTATGGAATATGCAACAAAAAAAAGGGGGGGGGGGGGGGGGGGTGAGGCCTGGTTGAGCTGCTGCTAATTTTTGTATTGCTAATGTGTGAACAGCTTGTAACGAAACTTAAAAATAGACCTTCCCTGACTTCCTAGGTTGTCTATGTACTGATTTTTAGGAGAAGGGTTTGGAACGATTTTACTGGGAAAATACAAATGATGTCATGGTTACACATGGACCTGAGAGCCTCTTTTAAGACATGAAATGAATGCTTACTATGTTTACATTCAGGATAATGTCGAAATAGCTGTTCTGTACTGTAAGCGTAATGTCAATGTGTCATGCAAAGAAAAGGGTTTAATTCAAACTGTAGTCTCACATAGCCAGAAATAGCCTAGTAGGTTTCAACTTTAAAATCAAACTATCATAACAGTGTCATTTTAATTAGCCTATATCATCTGTCAACATGATGCTGGTAAATGCAGAGCTGAAAATATTCACATCGCTTTGATGATCAAATGCTTTCTTTACTGCCGCTTTCTCACCTCTGTCATTATGTGTTTGTTATTGAGAGGAAAAGCACGCAGCATATTACAGATTCATCTAAACGTCGCTCTCAAAAGCAGCGTCGGGATGTTCACTGCAAAGGTATTTTCAACTTTTTATTTCTAAGCGAAGAATTGAAAAAGAACTTGAGTATATTGGGGCCTTGAATCACGTTCAGTCTCTTATACGTTTGCATGAGCGTTACGTTTCTGGCTGCAGTTCACTTAACAGCCACCGGTGTCGCTATAACGAGAGTTTCTGTTATTCTACATACAGCCGCTTTAATTTTTACATTTTATATAGATTTATGATATTATAAAAGTCAGTTATTAAATTCATATATATTTTAATTTCATTCATTTGATATTTTTGGTAATTAATGCTATTTAGTGTAGAATGTTTGTTTAAAATGCCATCCATGTATGGCTTATATTAGTCTGGAGACAAAACTGTATCACACTGGCATAAGCACATCTGTTCCACTCATTATGTGTCAAGTCCACATTTAGGTCTGTGATCCACCATCTGCAAAGCCTCAGATATGATGAAAGCAGGTGTATTGCCCTCTTGACCATTTGCTTCTCCATCCTGGCAGGATCAGTCACCTGTCGCTGTCTGTCGGCAGACGAAACGGCAAAACCAGGAATTACTCTGCCTTTTAAAACCATAAGCTGTTTTATGCTCTGTGGCTCTGCCCTTGCTCATAAAAATGTTATTTTGAGAAGTAGCTTCTTGCTAAGATTGTTGCTTGAAAATGCTTCATGCATCCAGGGCTCCAAATTGATGTCATGGTGATGGTGATCTGAGTTCCCTTTCCAAACCTGCTCAACAACAAAAGAAACTACAAGCTTGATCTCAGGTCACCTTAATAGGGTGAGCTGGATCAATGCTTATGAAGATGAACAACATCCTTTTTTCTAAACACAAACTAACAAAAGCAGGCATAGTATGAATAATGGATGCCAGTGAGTTTTAATTGAACAGAAATTAGCAACTGAATGCAGAACAGATGGTCCAGACACAGGCCCATTTAATCATACAAGACATTTTTCTGCACATATCAAATAACCATTTTCTCAGTTCTCATGACCCTATTACTTCTGAAATGGGTTTGATTCTCATTTGGTCTTGTCTTATTGTTTATTTGGCGATCGAGTTTTTAAACGATGCATGTAAGGATTGTCATGCACATTTAAATCTATAATTGATGTGATATGATGTTTTGTTATTTGTGGTGTAACTAACAGGTTGGTAATAAAAGTACTCATATGTATGGAACACAAACAAAATATTTTTTGCAACAATAAACATTCCAAACAGCTCTCAGAATATTGCTCTTGGAAATTTTATTAATTTTCATCCAGGTTTCTGTAAATTAGTCTGATTATGAGAATGTTATATTAAAGGCATACTGTTATAGTTTTTGTTAATATTTGGATTTAGATTTTCATTTCTGTTTTCATTTCAAGTTAATGAAATTTGCAATAAAAGGTAAAGTTTTAGTAATTTTGTTGTGTGTGTTTCATGTCTAAATTAAGTTTTAGTTTTTAGTTAATTAAGCACTTCCACTTTTAAAATGAGAACTGTTTCATTGGCAACTAGATAAAATAAAATAAGTTTTTTATATTTTGTTTTATTTCAGTTAATGTTGTTTTAATGGTTTATTTAAAAATAATAACAAGAAAGGTCAAGTTTTGTGAAGTGCATTGTGGGATACAGCATTCCTTACAGTGGGCTGCACTGGTATGTGACAAAATGAGTATGTCCAAATTCAGTACTCATAAAAGAGTAGAAAAAATACCTGGATGACCTACTTCCGGTGAGATTCTAAAGTGTGCATATGATGGACATTTTACTATCCCATGAGGCCATGAGAGGGGATTTGTGAATGGCAGTGAAGTGATGCAACTGATGCTGGTATGGTCACATGATAATGACAACATGGTGAATGTAGTATGCACGGATTACATTCATACTTTATGCTTTAGCAAATGTAAAGTCTCATCTAGGTATTCTAAATGTGGATACTGAGTACACTTCAAACACTGTATACTATTGCTGCAGAATAGTAAAAGTATAGAAGTATGCTATTCCATTATATGAAACAAATGAAATGAGTAATGCTTCTTCAACATGATTTTCAACAATATCTGTGTAAATAAAATGGTCAAAAAAATGGTAACAAGTCATGAAAAAATAAAGGAAGTTAAAAGGTCCTTATACTCCTGCTGGGACAGAAGTTCCACATGGGCTTTAGTCATTAGTCATAGAATTTGTCCCCAAATGTAGATGCTTTTGATATAGCGAGATATTTTATGTAGCCTAACATTTAAAAAGGCAACATAGCCTAGGCTACTTATTAAACGAAATAACCATTTCAGCATCAATCATTCTTAATCACTTCTGGAATATTTAATAAGAACTCCAGCATTATTAATCTTTCAGCAAATCATGTAGGCCTATATCTTGGCAATAGTAAAAGCATATTTCGCAAAACAAATCTTCATGGAGATCGGAACATGAAATATGGGATCTATTTCATAATGAATCTATTTCCTCACAATGACAGACAACAATTGATATAGTTATTCTTATTCTTCATATATTCTGTATCTCCTATGCCTTTTTGACCCAAGTGGATTTTCTTTAGTTACTGAACCTAGGGTTTTGTTTTTTTCTAATTCTAATTTTAATACAATAAAACTGAAAAGCAAGTTTTGTCTCAAAATATATTGGATGAATAAATATGCAACATTTAAAAAATATATGAAATGTAAATATTAGCAGTTGTATGTAGGCTATGCAACATGGGGTGCGCGCATCTCGAGCTCGTGCGCTGTTTAGTTTACTGGACTGGGCTCGTGCACAGGCATCAGTGAGAAACCCCGTAGCACTATCAGGAACTAGCTAAACAGCGTCTAGCATCCAAGATGGCGGGAGCAGACAGCGACGACTCTCTTTACCCTATTGCTGTGTTAATTGACGAATTAAGAAATGAAGATGTTCAGGTAAACAAAATACGTAAATTTACAATATTTTCTAATTTTAGAAATACACTCGAACGCGTACGTTTTACTTGACACGAATAGCTAAGCAACCGGTAAGATGGGCCTGTCCTAGTTTAGCCCACTGGCTAGTAACGAGAAGATAATTCAGGAAGTAAGACACTACAATATTATATATCAAATTTACTGACAGCTAAAGCCAGCTGTATGTCATTTAGCACAACCAAATGTAGTATTTCATCTTTGTAAAATGACCCAGTTTCGTTTGTAAATAAAGTGTGACGCAGAAAAGTTTGTGTGATTGCTAACATGGCTAACGTTAGCTGTTCTGTGATTTACCTGTTATGTCATTGACTAGCTTAATAGAGAATCCCATAATTTTAGTACTAGACATTTTAAAGCACGGTGAAGGTTTTAGAGAATACCGGTATGTCTGACACGACTGTTGAATTGGTTGAACCAGTTAACTATAACGTTAGGTGAGCTCATTTCCTTGTATTATAAAGATACAGGACCAAAATCAAATAAAGAATTAAAAAGTTTAGTGTTTTTGGTCTCAATGTCATTATTCCTTAGTATTTTATCTATCACGCTATCATTTTAGAGAAGCATAGACCAGTAGTTCGTTTGGTCCCTCTGCAGGTCAGCTGTTTCACCATCAATTGTATTTAGACTATCTTCTTACAGATTTCTGCTCTTTTTTTTCTTTATACTTAGTTACGATTGAACAGTATTAAGAAACTGTCCACCATTGCCTTAGCTTTGGGGGTCGAGAGGACACGCACTGAACTTCTACCTTTTCTTACAGGTAAGGTTTTTTGATGACTGCTGGTTTATATCCTTGTCAAAAATTACTATAACATTTTTATTTTAGGTGTTGTAAACTATTTCACTCATGAATGCTTCTTGTACATAACTTTCAACTTCTCATTTTGTGATTGATCAGATACCATCTATGATGAGGATGAAGTTCTGCTTGCCCTTGCTGAACAACTGGGGAACTTCACCCTGCTGGTTGGAGGCCCTGAATATGTGCACTGTCTCCTTGTAAGCTTTGACTTAGGAAATTGACTCAATAAAATAATTCAAGTGTGGCGCACTGAGTTTAAATTTGTTTCCTTGTGACTTTTCTTACTTGCGTCTTGTTTTTTTTTCAGCCCCCTTTGGAGAGTCTGGCTACAGTTGAAGAGACTGTGGTGCGAGACAAGGCAGTGGAGTCCCTGCGGAAGATCTCCCATGAGCACTCTCCAGTGGACTTGGAAGTGCACTTTGAGCCTCTGGTAAAGCGTTTGGCCAGTGGTGACTGGTTCACGTCCCGTACCTCTGCCTGTGGTCTGTTCAGTGTCTGCTACCCACGAGTTTCCAGTACAGTCAAAGCCGAGATCCGCCAGTAAGTTCAACATATTTGTGAGGAGTGTTTTACTGTAATCCTACTTTTTTTCACTTTGGAAACATTGATCTAGTTAATTCAAGATTGTTCACACAAAGAGCATACTGAAAAAAAAAAAAACCATCAGTGCACCGATAACTTGTATTGCAAGCTTCTTCCGGGTGACCACCTTTTAACAGGAATAAATCTAGTCTCAGGTGGAATCTTAAGTTTTTTTCCTGTATCACTTCTCATGTGTTTGGTTGTGAAATGTAGTTTGTAGACCGGACAGTTGTTGGCGATTCTTCCTATTGAAATGTTGTGTAATGTGTCACCCCCTGTGTGCACAAAAGCAACTAGTCTGTCGTGTGAGAAGAACAGCAATTCAACGACTTTGAAAATTGTGTGGTGTAGGGGTGACCCCGAACAGTCGAAGATTCGATGCATCGATAGGAGGAGCCTGATTCGACTACCAATCTCACAGTCGAATCTTCGCCGAGGTTATAAGGGTGCTCAATGTCTGATTTCACATAGAACTACTGGTTTTCTGTCAATACGTTAATATAGGAGCCTATTATGATAATGCTGTAAATACAAATGTGCAAAGGAAGAAGCTTTAAATAAATATTTTTAACGTGCATGAATAAATCCAAACACCCCGTGACAGATTTAAGTTTCACTTTCGATACGTGACCGAAAGAGGAGCTGGAGCGTTTTGGCGGCAGGGATTTCAATTTTTAAAAATGTCTGGGATAAGAAAATCTAAAGAGTGGATGCACACCATCAGGAAGGATATTTTCCCATACTGGATTTAGCATCAGGAAAACCATGATCGCAAGTTGGTTTTCCTCTGGAGATTCTAAAACGCTTAACGTGAAAAAAGCTTTTAAAACGCTAGGGCACTTCTGGCTTAATTAATGTATAGTAGGCTACCTCATTAAGAAACCATACAATGTGCAGATAAGTAGATGAACCCAGAATATGAACGCAACGTGTTCCTCCGATAGAAAGTCACGTAAAGCGTTTTCTTTATAATTACGGTTTTAAATGGGAGGAAAATTAGCGTTTAATTAAACGCGTTGCGTTCATATTCTGGGCTCATCTGCTTTTCTGTAGGCTATACAGTATGCTTTATTAATAAGATGTGTATAGAATTTTATCTTTTAATATAACTGTCTTAGGACATCAAGCCGTTAAACGTTTTTCATGTTAAGCGATTTAGAATGTATTTTATCTGCGCACACAATGTTGATTTCAAAACATTTCAGCCGGTTCTAATGTGATTTTTGGATGCTGTGAACATGTTTAGACTGTCACTCGAGTTCAGCGTTTATTGTTGTTTCTGCAGTTAAAAAGACAAAGTTGACCATTCTGGCTATACTTTTGATATTTTAATAATATATATATATATATATATATATTTTTTTTTTAAATTTATTGATCACTACGGGTAATCTAATTTAACTATTTGTTGCTTGTGTTTTGAATATATGTTCCCCGGCACTTTGCACACATTTGTTCTGCATCTTGTGACTTGATTCAGACTTATTTCCTTTTTTTTTTTCTTTTTTTTTTTTTTTAGAAAGGTATATTCTGTTCTAATTTAATTCTGTAAATTAATTGTTGATTATTTTTCGCAGCATAGATGTTGCGTTCTGTAGGTAAGCCTGCTCGCACAGGCAATTTAGCCGATTTAATTTGATTTGCATGTGAAATGCAAATCCTGTCTATAGTGTGGCCTTTCTGCAGTTATTTATGTTATTTCTTAGTTGTATTGATCCGAAATGTTTTTCTACATTTTTTTCTATATCTTTGTGTGATGTTCTGTACATCGCGGCTTTAAAATGTCAAAGCCCCGCCCCTTCCCTAACCCCACACACACCATTCGACTATTAGTCGACTATAGGGAAGACTTGCCGATTCTGATTCGACTATGAAAATGCTTAGTCGGGGACACCCCTAGTGTGGTGTTACCGGGATTACTTTAAAAACACAATGAAATTCAAATTATTTTTTTAAAGGGGGTCATCGGATGCAAAATTCACTTTTATATGGCGTGTGGACACACCACCATACAATGAAGAAAATCCATTTGCACCTTTTTTTTTAATAATAAAAAAGCCTAAACGCTCTCAATAATCAAGCCATTTGAATTTTCTGAGCAATTTGACATCATATTGCTCATGCTCCGCCCACGACCACTGACGGACTATCCCGTATTAGCATATTTCTGCCCTCAGCCATTTGTATACTGTACACTAAGGCAGCACTTTACGTATCTTGTGTCGACACGCCCCATGGAAGAGAGGGGTGGGGTGAGCAGTTGCTCATTATCATTTAAAGAGACATGCACCGAAACAGTTCGCTGTGAAAAGAGCTGTTTTTGAGGAGGTAAAAAGCATGTTGTTTGACACTACAATTAAGGAATTTTAACCAAAATGTGTTACAAACTTTACATGAAGACCCTAAAGAATCATACCAACTTGTGGAAAATGAGAAATATTTTATTCCGTGTATACGGCGACATGTAAATAGGTGGGCGTGGTTAACTCACGTGCAGCGTGAGTGAGACTGAGACAATGAGATTTGTCAAAGAAACATGGAGAAAGCAGATCAAGAGGATCCACAAAGGAATTAAGTTTTCTGAAGGGTTGTTGTTAACGTGATATTGTTGGGGAAAAAGGCACAGCAGTCAACTAGAGCAGTGTAGCACCAGTAGGCTAAAGTTTAGAGGAGTGCACATTCACAACGGGGAAAGCATGAAGCTTACTTGACCACAACAGTTCATCTATCAATATCGTAATGAATAGAAATAACCTTAAATAATGTATAGTTATCTGCATCTTTCCGTCTCTTATGTATAGTTTCTTTTTAAACACGAGAATCGCATTCAGCATGACATGCAAGCGGTTGCCGTGGTAATGAACAACCTGCTTGTTCAAGCGAATGTATAATCTGTATCTCAGGCAAAATTACTAAATATGCAGTGCAAGTTATATATAACTCCAAACAACTGGCCACTGAACCAGCTGATAAAATCTTCCTTTGATTCGATGCATGATTACAACTTGACACTCAAATTAACCGATCGCATTTTACTGATGCAAAAGATGTGCACACGCACTGAGAGGGAGCACGGTGTGTCAGTGTGCTTAATGTGCTTAATCGTCATGTAAATAATCTGACCATGAGAATATGATCCTAAATCAGGAATAATTTACTATAAAATTAATAGTTTTTTTGGATTAAATCTGACCGATCCGATATTCAGTATAGGCTCCAATGCTGCAATTAACTAAATTGCCCCACTAAATTATATTTTTCCACTAAATGTTATAATGAAGTTGTGTGTATTTAGTGGACTGTGATCATCAAAATAGTGATCATCAGTTCCACACACACAGAGGTAAAGATATTCCACAATAATCAAGAAAAAACAGCACTCGTATCGGTGAAAACTATAAATTGTATTCGGATAATCCAGGCATGTTTTCAACGGATTTCATTATTATACGCTATAGGGCTGTAGCTATCGAATTTTAGCAATCGATTTTAGCAATCGAGTATTCTACTGATTATTCCATCGATTAATCCGGTAATCGGATAAAAAATTGTGGTAATAAAAATAGATCCAAGTGAACAACAGCCTTTAAAATGACTTAAAAATACAAAAAGGTAACACCTTTACAATATGGTTCATTAGTTAACATTAGTTAGAATGAGAATGAATTAGAATTAGAACATTAGAATGAACAATACTTCTACAGCATTTATTAATCTTAGTTAATATTAATTTCAACATTTACTAATACATTATTAAAATCAAAGGTTGTATTTGTTAACATTAATGTACTGTGAACTAACATGAACAAAAAATGAAACTAACATTAACAAAGATTAATAAATACTGTTACAAATGTATTGTTCATTGTTAGTTCATGTTGGTTAATACATTAACTAATGTTAACTAATGAACCTTATTGTAAAGTGTTACCTAAATATATAATAAGCAAAAATTTGTTAAAATAAAGTATCAAAGTAAAAATATGAGTTTTATTGAACAACGCTGTTTAAATACACCATGTAAAATGAATGATATAAACTAAAATAAACATAACTTATGTACATTACGTAAAAACAAATGTCCGCAGATATCACTAACGGCTTGGTTACAACATTAAGGCACGATCAAATCCTTGTTTAATATTGGCCAAACAAAGTTTAATTAAAATACCAACTTAATCTTTAATATTTGGTCACTTATTTGGCGTCAGAGGTTTTGCGTTCCAGCACATGCAGAGACTGAGTATGTGTGGAGGAGTGTTTACTGTGAACAGAGCTGAGGTACTTTTAACACAATCTGCACGCATGTAAATAATGAATGGTGCATATATTTTTTTTAACTGATTCGCAGCCTCTGTGATTTCATGATAGCACTATGCTTTATTATGATTCTAAATGGTTTTAAATAGATCACGTAGCCTTAGAAAACGTTGTAATAATGCGGTTCATGGATTCTCGTCTGTGGAATGCGCCACTTCTGGTATTTTGCCGGGTACTCGACACGGGTAAATTGCAATTGAGGATTTTTTTTTAAATCGAGTACTCGCCTTAAATCGAGGAACCGTTACAATCCTAATGCGCTATTCATTAGTATAAATGCATTCAGTCTTGTCACATCACTTCTTTCTCTTGCTTTGGCATGTTCTTTGTATCGACAATATCAGCAGCTGTAAAACAGGGCTCCAGAACCAATGTTTTTGATTGAGTTTTTTACAGAACCTATAGACCTTATGTAGCCACGCCTCTTTTCAGCGGTGAGCTCGTTGTCTTTTGACTTCCGGTCTGTATTTTCACAGCGATCTTGCGTAGTTATGAATGAACGGCTCGTTAAAAAAAATTCCAAGGTCCATTTGTTAAGACATATGCTTTACAATGCTTATGATAAACATTACAAAGCTCATGATAACTTTCGTTAACTCTACAATAAGTAAATCAACTTCACCAGCTAATTACTGCTGGACAGCGATGCCATAGAAATATACAGAGCGACCGCAAAAACGGAAGTTCAAAGACAATATTCTAAAGATGGCGGCGCCACTCGTTTCTCTGGTGCATGAGGTCTATATTGCATTTTGTCATCAGACAAATTTTTGTCCCTGGTCTGACTGAGTACAATGTATGGTTTATTGTTTACTCTGGGAATGAATAGCCATTTAGACTAAGTGTAGTTATAGTAGTGTTAATGTTAAAATAACCAAAGTGGACAGGAAAATGATTACCTCATCGTCTTAGTTTTTTCCCTTTAATTGGACACATGTTACCACATGTACCGTCTCTCCTCAGGCACTTCCGCACCCTGTGTTCTGATGACACTCCCATGGTGCGCCGTGCAGCTGCCTCCAAGCTGGGTGAATTTGCCAAAGTGTTGGAGCTGGAGTATGTTAAGAGTGACATAATTTCCCTCTTCACTGCATTGGCATCTGATGAGCAGGTTTGGTTTCAGTAATACTAACTAAAATGTATACACACTAATTTCATCATTAAACCACAGCTAAAACCACAAACCACAGCTAAAGGTTTTTAGCACACGTTGCTTGACAAGACCAATACAGTCTTGAAAGGTTTTCATTGTGTTTATGTAACTCAGTGCTGCTGCAGAATTGTATGGTAAATATCAAAGTGTTTTCTTCTGACATCTGAATGCAAACATTTACATCACTGTAGGACTCTGTTCGTCTCCTGGCCGTGGAGGCTGGCGTCAGCATTGCCACTCTGTTGCCTCAAGAGGATCTGGAAGCTCTGGTGATGCCCACCCTGCGCCAGGCAGCAGAGGACAAGTCCTGGAGGGTTCGCTACATGGTTGCAGACAAATTCTCAGATGTAAGCATAATTATGCGTGTTAATTATGTGCAATTACATTTTTATTGGAAAATCTAAGTGTTTACCACAAAGTGCTGTTTGCATGCAGTGGGACAGCTCCAACCCCAAATGGTTCATAATTCTCCACACGATCATAACTACACTACCGTTCAAATGTTTGGGGTCAGTAAGATGTTTTTGAAAGAAGTTTATGCTCGCCAATACTGCATATTATTGTGAAATATTATTGCAATTTAATATAACCGTTTTCTGTTTTAATATATTTTAATGTCATTTATTCCTTTGATGGCAAAGCTGAATTTCCAGCATCATGATTTCAGTCTTCAGTGTCACATGATCCTTCAGAAATAATTCTAATATGCTGATTTGTAGGGGTGGGAAGTTTTTGTAATCTCACGATTCGATTCAAATTTATTTTTGGGTTCACGATTCTTGATTTTGAATCGAAATTGAATTAAATGGATAGATTTGATTTTAAACTTTGAATTTTATTATAATAATTTTAGCTCAAATTAAAATTTAACTGGAAAAATAAAGGAAATTAAATGACACTTTAAACACTTAACAATAATGTTTCATTAGTTAACTACATTTGTTAACATGAACTAATGAACTGCACGTCTACAACATTTATTAATCTTTGTTAATGCTAATTTCAACATTTACTAGGCTAATACATTGAAATCAAAAGTTTTATGGGTTAACATTAGTTAATGCACTGTGAAGTAACATGAACAAACAATGAACAGCTGGGTTTTTATTAACTCACGTTAACAAAGATTAACAATTACAGTAATGTATTAACTAAAATGAACTAACCATGAGCAATACATTTGTTAATGTTAACAAATAAACCCTCATTGTAAAGTGTAATAGTCATTGTTTTATTTGATCAATCAATTTATAATATCTAAATATTTTATATTGAACCATTTTATTCATAATGAATTCCTCTCTTTTAATTTTGTTAGATGTGGGTAATACTAGTTATATTGTTTATATTTGTTCCCCTGGAACTGTTTTGCCATTTCTGCTTATTATATTATGTTTTTAGAGGGCTTGTTTTGATTTTTTTGTGTGATATCTGAATTAAAATGTGATTGGTTTATGTGAGCGTCAAGTTGAGAAGACATGTATCGACTCAAAGGAAGGGATTATCAGCTAGTTCCAATCAGTGGCTAATCACTTGGAAAATATAAAAATATAATACAAGCTGTTGCGTTCTCAATATTTAGTGACTTGATATTTAGTGTTCATTCGCTTTTACAAGCATGTATTGTTCATTACTACAAACACGTGTAAAAAGTACCTGTACACAGAGGCGGCAAGATCACAAGAAAAGCTTCACGTGTGCCAGTACAGTTTAGAACTGCATTTATTTGAAATGGCAATCTTTTGTAACTGCCACGTGATATCTATTTAATGCATCCTTGCTGAATAAAAGAAAAAAAAATCTTGCTGACCCTAAACTTTTAATTAGTATACAGTTTTAATTTGTCTGATGTTTCTTGCTGCTCACTTACTCGATGGGGGCAGTTTCAAACAAATCGACAATCTGTTGAAGCGACTGCTACTTATCTGTGTGTGCCTTACAAGTGCAATATGCACAAACTGCCATCAGCAAATTCTTGATGCAGACTGGTACATCAAAAGCGGCAAGCTTCGATCTTTTATTGTGAGCTTGTCTTAAGTGAGTCCGATATAAATGGAGTAACCACTTTGATCCAATAAAGAACTCGTCAGACTGATTCAAAACATTAAATCTAGTGAGATGAGATCTCATAAATTATAGTTGATAGTTGATCAGTGGCAGAGCTCTACCATTGAATAGTGATGTAGCAGTCACTGTTATATGATTTGTATTTGTGCACTTTAGCAATATAAAACATTGTTATATAAGCTTCCTGGAAACCTCTTTCCTCGTATGTAGCAGTGCTAAGGTTCAACAGCTGGTTCCACAGTTTCTGGATGACACCTCATAACAGTTCACTGGTCTCTATAATCCTGCTCTGATACTCATTGTTGTGTATTGTTGTGCAACTTGACCTAAATGCAGTTCCATATTATTTTGCCATGTCAGTGGATGATTTTGGATTATCCTGAGCCACTTGAAATGTCAGATTTTACTGGAATAGAAATGTTGAATGCAGTCATATAAGTTCCCAGAAATAGCCTGGGTGTAAAAAGCAATGAACAGACATTTTGACCTTCTTTAGAACCGAGTTATGTACCTCATCTCACACACAGTGCTAGAATAGACTTGATTGTATCCGAGCGTGTCACGGAAGTGACTTTGTCCTTTAGTATGCAAGAAATGCTGAGGTGCTACAGTAAAATGGAAATATGAAATGACATTCTTGTCTCTGTGAATTTACAGTTGCAGAAAGCTGTGGGTCCAGAAATCACAAAGAATGACCTAGTGCCAGCCTTCCAGAACCTTCTGAAAGACTGTGAGGCTGAGGTTCGTGCCGCTGCTGCAAACAAAGTCAAAGGTGAGAGAGAGGCATCAGAGCAGCCAAGTAATGTGTGATCCTGAAGTTGATTACCTCTGCTATTAATTTGGGTATTAGATTTAAATGGAAAATAAGTTATAAGCATCTGTCTTCGTCGCTATACAAATAACCTTGGCCTCATGTACATCTCTCATTAGTCATGAATCCTAATGAGGTTAATTGCATTATATGAATCGCAGCGAATTTCAGAAAAAAAATGACTTGTATTCCAGAATGTTTTTTTTCTTTATTATATATCACATTTTTAATTTGCCTCTATTTTTTCAGCTATAATGTGTTTAGTTCTTCTTATAAAGAATAAAATATTTAACTATTTTTGTAATATAATCAGCATTGCGTTATGAGTGTGTTTTGTTAGTAGCTGGCATTGTAGCAAACTGTGGTTCAAAGACTGCAGATGACTTAAAAGTCCCATTTAGTCTGCAGTTTGTTTGTAAATTTACTCTTAAGTTGGTCTTTCTTTGAAAATTGTGAGATTTTACTGGTATTGCCTACTGAAATTTGTTAATTGTGATGACCCTAATTGTTTTATTTTTCTTATCCTCAGAATTCTGTGAAAATTTGCCAGAGGACAGCAGAGAGACTATCATCATGTCACACATTCTTCCCTGTGTTAAGGTAAAATGCTCAGTCAGCCAAGGCTTCAGTCGACTTTGGCTAGTACATTTGTTATTTTATTCGCCAGACGCCAAGAACAAGGCAAAGTAAAAAAGTAGAAAAAGTCTAGATAAATATAAAATATGAATTTCATACAATTTAACAGTCTGTAATAAAATACCAACAAATAATCAAGCTAAAAGCAATAGCACAAATAAAAAATAGAACACGTATACAAGTTAAATAAACTGCTTTTCAGGTTCTTTAGGTAGATCTAACACTAGTTAGATACAGGTTAGGTACATGAATTAATCAAAACTTATCAAATGTAAAAAAAACACTGCATGTTCTTCACTGTATAAATTAAATAAAGATGAATCCTTAAAGGCATAGTTACAAAAGTAATTCAGTCAAGAGCAGTGAGGGATTTTTTGCAGTGTGCCTTTTGTTGATTGATTAACTTTAATAACACAGACACTTTAAGACATAATGCACAGATCCAATATACTGATACTTTACATGTTTTCTTAACCGTTTACCGACTACGTTTACTAGGATACTTGCCAAGACAGGTATTTTTGCATCATTTTTTTGAATTTGTCCGTTTCAGCGCAAGAAGACGTGAAAGAGACTAGGAAACGAAACGTGACTTTCTGGGTGCGCGCTTTGAATGTACCAAGTACCGAATTTAGTTCTCCTTTGCATCGTCTTGCGCTTTGTTTAAATTGCCAAGGCTTAAGAACATGTGCAAATTAAAATCTTCCATGACAAGTAAAGCACTAGCCCAATGAGTGATGGTTCCGTCAACTCTTGGCCATCGGGAATTCCTCATTGTCGAGGCCTGCATTTAGATCTAGCTCGTCTATTGACTTTACGCAGTATGCGTAAGCCTCTCTGTTTCTCATGTTGAGTGACAGTGACCGTGCGTAAATCTCAGAAGGCAATGAAATTATATCTGCACTAAATACATTTTTTGCATCTAACTCAATCACAGGTGAGTGAAATCGTAAAATTTAGGACATGTTTTAGTTGCCTAGTGGGAAATTCGGTCGCATATGCTGGTGGTTTACTCGCATTGTAGAGGGTTGGTCAGCACTTGTCAAAAACATCTCTGCAATCTGTCACTTTTCTGTCTGATCGCTTGTTCCTCGTTGTTCCAGTGCTCATCAACATTTAATTTGTGTGTAGTTCCAATCCTGGATCAGTTACTGGCAGATAACTCTTGAGTCAGCATCTGTTCTTTAAGCGTCTAAGACTTAAACAAGATCAAATTAACAGTGTGTCATTGTGTCTGTTGTCTGACCTACTGGCTGTAGAATGACTAGAACACTTTTCTGCACTAGCTGGCTCACTTAATGTGTTATATTCTCCTGGATTGTGAGAAGCATCTTGTTCTGGTGAAAATGTCTTGCGTAGATTCAAATCGCTGTTGGACAGGTGTTTTGGTAGCTAATATATGTATTTTTGAGAATGCCATTTGTTTTGTTTATGCCCACAGCATAGATCCAAAAAATGTAAAGATTCATGACAGCACAGCACATTTTATTCCAAACCTTTAGTGTAGCCGAGATACATTAGAATATTTCTCATGGTGAGAGCTGTGACATCCTTCATTGCAATAGAAATTTTTATTGCATTGCATTAAACAAGATCTTCCATTTTTATTTTATAGATTTTATTGAACCCATTTCTAATGTGTGTATAATAATACACACACACACACACACACACACACACACACACACACACACACACACACACACACACACACACACACACACACACACACACACACACACACACACACACACACACACACTCACAGTATCTCACGAAAGTGAGTACACCCCTCACATTTCAGCAAACATTTTAGTATATCTTCTCAAGGGACAATACTATAAAAATGGAACTTGGATATATTTTTGAGTAGTCAATGTACTGCTTGTATAGCATTATATATTTACTGTCCTCTGAAAATAACTCAACATACAGCAATTAATGTCAAAATGGCTGGCAGCAAAATGCCAAAGAACTCTCAAAGGATTTGAGAATTAGAATTGTTGCTCTCCAGAGTCTCCACAAAGTTGACCTAGGCTATAAGAAGATTGGTAACACCCTGAAACTGAGTTACAATACAGGCCAGGGTCATACAGAGGTTTTCCAAGACAGGTTCCACTGGGAACAGGCTTTGCTATGGTCATTCAAAGAAGTTGAGTCCTCGTGCTGTGCGTCAGGTGAGGAAGCTGGCTTCAAAAAACAGACGCATGAGTGCTGCCAGCATTGCTTTAGATGTTGCAGAAGCGGAAGGTCAGCTTGTCAGTGCTCAGACCATACGCCGCACACTGCAACAAGTCGGTTTGCATGTCCGTCGTCCCGGAAGGAAGCCTCTTCTGAAGCTGGCTCACAAGAAAGTTTGCTAAAAGCAACCTGTCCAAGAGCATGAATTACTGGAACCATGTCCTGTATCCTGATACTAAGATAAACTTGTTTGGCTCAGATGGTGTACAGAATGTGTGGCAATGCCCTGGTTAGGAGTACCAAGAAAATTGAGTTTTGCCTACAGTCAAGCATGGTGGTGGTAGCATCATGGTCTGGGGCTGCATGAGTGCTGCTGGTACTGGAGAGCTGAGCTTCATTGAAGGAAACATGGATTCCAACACGTACTGCAACATTCTGAAGAAGAATATGATGCTCTCCCTTCAGAAACTGGGCCGAACGGCATGATAACGACCCCAAACACACCGCCAAGATGACAACTGCCTTGCTGAGGAAGCTGAAGGTGAAGGTGATGGAGTGGCCAAGTATTTCTCCAGACCTGAACCCTATTGAGCACCTGTGTTGATCCTCAAACGGAAGGTGAAGCACCTTGTGTTTAACATCCAGCAGTTCCATGATGTCTTTATGGAGCAATGGAAGAGGGTCCCAGGAACAACCTGTGCAGCTCTAGTGAACTCCATGCCTAGTAGGATTAAGGCAGTGCTAGATAACAATTGTGCTCACACAAAATATTGACACTTTGGACACTCACTTTTGCTGCCAGCTATTTTGACATTAATAGCTGTATGTTGAGTTATTTTCAGAGGACAGTAAATATATAATGCTATATAAGCAGCACATTGACTACTCTAAAATATATCCTGTTTTTATAGTATATAAAATGAGAAGATGTACTAAAATATACTATGAGAAGATATACTAAAATGTTTGCTGAAATGTGAGGGATGTACTCACTTTTGTAAGATACTGTGTGTGTATATATATATATGTATATGGTAACACTTTATTGTGTGTGTGTGTGTAACTCATATATAGTAGTTGTATTTGCTGGATATTTAGTGATGTTATGCTTGATTTAAAGTGAGATTTGAGTTTATGTAGCCTTCAGGTATCATAAGTGATTGAGAGTTGTATCAAAACATTTATTGCAATTAATGGCATTGTGTTGTTGCACCTCTGTCAACAGGAACTTGTCTCAGACACTAATCAGCATGTGAAGTCTGCACTGGCGTCAGTCATTATGGGCCTCTCCACCATCTTAGGCAAAGACAACACCATTGAGCACCTGCTTCCCCTTTTCCTGGCCCAGCTCAAAGATGAGGTAAGCCTGCTGTGAGTGTGTGAGTGTGTGAGTGAGTCTGGCTAAGGTAATTTGCGTCATGTTCCAGTCACAGATGATACTTCTGTGCAACTGCTCACTTTGATCCTGTTAAGGTGAGGCATTGCTAATGCTAGCCTTTTAGTGGAAAGCAGAAAGCATTGAAGTGAGAGATGAATGGATGAGTGTGGCACACTATCTCACGTCTCTTTATTTTATTGGGGCGTTTTGTTGCTTGCTGCTGTCTGTATTGCGATCGCTCTTAGTTGCATGGTCTTTGAACATCTGTCTGTCACACAGCCTGCATGAAATAAATAGAACAAAGCCACCTCCTGGACTGCAGCTTGCATTGATCCATGTTTTAAGACAGGAAACAGTTTCCTATTTGGTGTTAGTTCTTGTATTGTTGTTCAGGAGTAGTGCTGTGTAAAAAAACAAAAACAAATCTTGTCACATAGTTGTCAACTTGTATGTTGTGATAAATTGATGCTTATGTTGTGATAAATTGACGCTTGTGAAATGATACACTGACATTTAATGGTTAACATCCTTGCTGAGTGCATGCAGAGATTAACATATATTGCAACATACTGTTGTAATTGCACAACAAATTGCTTGATTCGAACAGTTTAATGAATCAGACCAACCATTTGGTGAATCATTTTGAATTGATTACACACAAGTAACACATAAAATCTGCACTTTCATTTGTGGTATTTAAAAAAGCATGTTAGGAAAATGGTATCAGTTAGGGCTGCACGATTAATCAAACTGAAACCGCACGTGATTTGGCAAAGGCTGCGATTATTTTATGCTCAGCTTGTCAGTGAAATACAGCTCTGTGATCAGTAGTAAATGCTGCTCCATCTGAAAGCCAGAGGGTGCTCTCATGCAGACACGTCAAATATGCACCGCAGAAGTGGACAACACGCGTCATTACAGGAAATCGCTGTAGCTGAATAAACACAAGATTGAAATGGTTTAAATAAAAAATAAAAAAATTTTAAATGTTGTCTTTTGTTGTACAAGAGGTTCATAAATGCTTCTCATCTTTGGAAAGATGTTTGACATGTGTTGCTTTTTTCAAATTCACGTTATAAGCAGGGTTGGGTATCGGTTGGATTTTATCCCATACCAGTACCTACTCTGTATTTTTTTTTAAACGGCTCCGGTGCTCAAACGGTTCTTGAACCGATACTTAAGAAAACGAAACCACACACACTTTGTCAAAAAAACAATACCCTTTTATTTACAGGGCCAAACTGGACACAATATTAACTTAAATCTTTAAACAATATAAATACAAGTAACATATGGTAATAATAAATAAACCTTTTCACAAAATTTCACATTTGCATAATATCAAATAAAACAATATTGTATCAAACAATGTAATAATACTGAGGATTAATAGAGATTACTACCAGGGTAATCTAATCTCGACATGGCTCCAGGTTCCCATGTTTTGTCTGCTTGAACCAGTCACCGTCTTAGCTACGCAGCGTTGAGTGGACCTATGCAAGAGAACTTCTCTGGTTACTGGTGTAACCTATGTTCTCTGAATAGGGAACGTGACGCTGCGTCCGCTGCCAAACTCCTCGCGCTGCCGACAAGCTTCCTTTTTCGGGAGAGAAATCTGAGGAGCAGATGATGCGCGCGCCAATATAATATTACGACAAAAGAGCGTCGAGGTGGCACCCGCGCCATCAGCCGATGTATTGGCGTGATTCTATATGGGCTTCAGACAATCGGCACACCCGGAGGGCGTTCTGACGCGTAATTTTACATGTGAAATGCAGCCAAACCTTCATTAATCCCCTCGCTATCAGCAGGCATTCCAAATCTTCCGGAAGTTCCGGGAGTCTCCCGCATATTGATAGCGGCTCCCTGATGCCCACAAATTAGTTAATCTCCCGGAATCTAGAGCGAGCGAGCAAGAGCACGCATGCAAGACAGAAGAGACTGTGCTCCAAACTGTATAGCGCGCGCACGGTGGAGAGGGAGAGAGCTAGAGACCTTGCGTGTGTGTGCGTGTGTGTCTCATGAAGCGCATGTAAGACAGAGATTCAGGCACCGAAATTTTCGTTCTTGTTCGGTCTCGTTACTACCGTTTACGCCGGAACCGGTTCCCTATTTGCACCCCGTTTCGGTACCCAACCATATAGGGGTGGGGGAAAAAATCGATTCTTAGATGCATCGCGATGCGGACGTGGACGATTCTGAATCGATTCACAAATGTCAAAAATCGATTTTCAAAAAAAAAAAAAATTTTTTTTTTTAGATATGTAGCCTATTTATAATGACGTAATATTGACGGAACTCTGAAGCGCGGAAGTGCAGTGCCCGGACCGTCTGTCTGTGGCGTGCGCACATAACAGAGACGCGATGGCTGAGCGCGAAATCCAAACACCCTCCTCGTTAAAAGCTGACGTGTGGAAATATTTTGGCTTCTATGAAGTTGAAGGGGGAAAGGAGCTGGACAAGAGCCACACTAGTTGTAAGCTTTGTAGAATAAAACTAAAATATTTCGGCAACACGACAAATATGAGAAGCCATATGACACGTTTCCACCCAGAGGAGGAAAAACACTCGGCTGTACCAGAGCCGTTTCTCTCTATGGCTCTGGGCTGTACCGGTGTTCAGACGATTTCTGCTGCCTTGTCGAAAAATGCTACCCAAACGCAAATCGATCATAGATAATGTTGATTCATTCTCTATTGTTTCCATAATGGTGTAAATCTCACAATATTATAACATCGTTATTTCATTTTAATCAGGGTAAGTGTATGGGGAGCATATTTGGATATTTTAAATGAACTAGCAATTATCACATTTGATATAACAAGTAAAAATGATATTATTATATGAAATAAAATTATAATAAAATTCGAAGTTAAGAGTACAGTATAATGTACTGTTTTTATTTTTAAAACGGTGTGAAAAGTAAAAATTATCATCAAATATTCATCTTTGACCTGTCAAAGTTTCCTACAAGTCTCCACAGCAAGGATGCATAGATTTATGGGCGTGGTAAGCAGAAGAAAAATGAGTCTCCACATGCACCAGTTAGTAGCACATCTCGATGGGTAGCATGAATCGTCAGAACACCTGTTGTTGTTATATTATTAATTTACTACAAGTATGCTGCTAGTTCAGGCACACATTTTTTTTCCTGTTGGTTCTTTGCAATGTTAATAAAATATATTGTACGTTAATTCTTTATGGGTCATTACTTTGTACTTTTAAAGCAAAGTATTTATATTCACACACACACACACACAAAAGATTCAGATAATCGATAATCGCTTTTGAATCGAATCGCAGGCCTCTGAATCGTAATCGAATCGTGAGGTGCCTAGAGATTCCCACCCCTACAACCATAGTTTATAAGTGACTCAAACTCAAAGTGCTTTCAGATGGACCAGCATTTACTACTGATCACAGAGCCATCCGTCACTGGCAAGCTGTGCATAAAAAAAGAATCGCAATAAACCAAATCGGTATTTCATGTTAATTGCGATTAATTGTGCAGCCCTAGGATCAGTGTTTGTATCTTTAGTATTAGTTATATACTATTATCAGGGACTATTATTATTATTATCATTACGCCATTCTGGATCCAAAATAGGTCATTATTGTGATTAATCTTTATTCTATGAGTATTTTACTGATCACTGTTTACGATTTGAAGCAGTGCTGCATAGACCAATTGGTGTATGACATCAAAGTACTTGGAGAGCAATTCGAAAGCATATGGCGCAGACTGCTCTAATGGCGCTTTTCCACTGCATGGTACGGCTCAGTACGGTTCGGCTCGGTGCGGCGCAGTTCGGCTCACTTCGCTTTTCCACTGCGTGGTATGACTCGGCTACGCGCGGCACGGCTCGGTTCGCTTTAGCTCGGTTGCTTTTCCACTGCAGTTAGTACCGCTTCAAAGTGGGTGGGATTATGACTGATCGTTATAGTTTATCTGCTCCTCGGCAACTAACAAGAGGAACGTCTGCGCTTCTCGTCCACTGACCACGATTCAGCCATTTCTTTTTTGGAAGTTTTTTTTCGTCAAGCAAGTAGTTTTAAAACATTGGAGGCTGTTACTGGCTATTTAAATCTAGCGGGTTTGATGTCTCGCAAATACAATGACGCTGGTAGTGACGATTCTGTCTGTCTGACCAATCAGTGATCTACAGTGCTTCCACGTCACATTTTAGTATCGGTACGGTACGCTTGGAACCTCAACAGAGGTGGTACCATTTAAAGCGAGCCGTACCGTACCATGCAGAGGAAAAGCGGCACAAGTGAGCCGTGCCGTGCCGAGCCGTACCGTACCATGCAGTGGAAAAGCGCCATAATCATTCTTGCGGCACTTTGATATCATTTACCGATTGGTCTGTGCAGCGCTACTTCGAGTCGAAAAACCCAAGTCTCATGAAACCATGAAAATCACGCCTTCCGAGTTGTCCCCGATTTGGCTTTGCACGTGCAACTCTCCTGGGAAGAGTGAACACAACTGAAGAGAGCCATCTCTGGGAGGTCTGCACGCATAGGCCTACCTTAATGTAAGAATCTCATAGGGGTGACATAAGAATCTTTTCAGGGTTTGAAACAACACCTGTCAAATGCGATGGGTGACGATGTGAACTAGCCAATTTGGTGGGTTATGTTTCACAAATTGTTCACTCAATTTGCTGCGCGAAGTTTGTGCAAACTGCGCTGTAGAGTTGTCTATACTATACTGGAATTTCCAACTTCGATACGATACCTTGAAACATTTTGATATTCATTACCATTTTCGAAACCAAAGGGAAAACTGCCATATAAACCAGCATACAGATAATTTATCTCATAATACTGATAAGTTGGGTAATTATCACAGGGAGGATTTATTTTAATCATTGAACTAAATACAAAAAAAGACAAGCAAACAGTCAGTAATAAACAATAGCACAAATAAATACAATAGAATAAAGAAACAAATGAAATAAACACTGCTTCTCATGTTTTTCAGGTAGGTCTAATTTTAAATTCAGGTAAGAAATAGACTACAGACTTTACAGAAATTAAAATAATCAAATGTAAAATAACACTGGATATTCTTTATTGTAAAAATGGAATGCAACCTAATGCTTGCAATTAAAGTTGCAAAAGTTATTCAGTCAAGAGCAGTAAGTGCTTTACTCTGTCTTTTGTTCCTTGATTAAAATGACAGACAGCCGCAGGGTTATTAGGCTGCTGTCACTTTATCCAATATACTATTACACATTGTAAGCTTTCTTTCTCAACTATTTACATTCCAAAACTGACTATTTACCCAAATGTTCGCCAAGATGCGCATTTTGACATAATTTTGTATGTATTTGTCTAAGCACAATAAGCCACTAAAAAAGGCAATTTGGTACTCGCAAGCTGTTTGAGAAGTGGCTTTTTGGTGCGTTGCACTTATATAGATCAATGTTTTGAGCGCGAAACCTGCCGAAATGACAAATTATGTGCAATACAAGCACTATTTAAACGTAACGAATGAGACGAGTGTCAATTTGTCATCGGAGAGAAGAGAAAGCAAGAATGAGAAGCTGGTATCGGTGTATCGATACTGCAGAAAAGGACTATTGGAACAGTTTCAGATTTTTCAGTATCCATACATATCGAATTATCAATATTTTTGACAACACTACTAGGGCTTTGACTCCGAACCTCGTTATTCGAATAGAATTCGAATATTTTTAAAAAAATAATGATATTCGAACGAATATTAAGCAGCCTTTATTATTCGAACATGTTATGGGCATTATTTTTTGTAAATGTGTTTGCTTGTAAACGTTGTTTTCAATACAGATTCCGAGGCTTTTTCACGCCTGGTGAAGTTGTGAATCACGAGCTCATTCAAGGCAATTATTGGTCATCTGGGTTCCTGTGGGTGACGTTAGTGTCCTGGTTAGCGCAGCGCCTATTTTGTATATCAAAACAATGGCGCGCCAACTCCTACAACAACAACTCCTGACGAGGAGTTCGAAATCTACACTCCTGACAATTTGAAAAGCAACGTGTGGCGCTACTTACATTTTACCAGGTATTCTTTACTGTTAACATCCTGTAACATCCGTTCTGTAAACGGTAACTTAAGCCCTGGCTTTTTTAATCATTTAGACTTCGATGAGCTAACGTTAGACCACTGAACTTCTAGTCATCATGAAAACAAACAGAGCGGCGCGTAATGGAGTGCATCAGAGCAGCATCAAGAATATCAAATACATTGCCGAGAATCTCTTATTTGCATCTTAAGTTTATTGCCAATAATAATAATGACAGGTTTGCGAAAAGTGTAGGACTCGGTGACGGTGAGCTCGCGCAAAACACATCTTCTGCACAGGAACGCATCTGATTGGCCGATGCGTTCAACAGACATGTCTGTGATTGGCTACAATGCTCAACGTTGCAAAAGCACGTTGCAAGTACCTTTTAATGCAGAGGTAAAAATATAAGTAAAACTGTAATACCCTATGCACTTTTCATGATTAGGTAAGTTAATCGTGGCAGCTGTAATCTTATTCACATTTGTTTTTCTGATTAATTGTTTTGCTCTATGAGAAAGACAAGGTAACAAAATATTTGGGGCTTTACTTAAAACATTCGGGGCTTAAGCCCCCTTAGCCCAGCCCTAGCGCCGTGGCATTTAATGGTCAAAATATTAATAATTAATATTCGAATATAGTCGAATATTAATAAACCAACGAACTTCGAATATGATTTTTGGGCAAGGCAAAGCCCTAAACACTGTGTGCGCTAAATCTGCGCAGTATAAGTCAATATGAATATTAAATGTATCCGAGTTGCGCAGCACCTGTGCATTTCTGTTTTACTTCAACACAACCGCCACTAAGCAGTGAATAAAGGTGTGCTGGTTTGTTTGCTTTGATGGGAATTGTGCAGACACTGAAGAGTTTGCACCCCTGTATTATAGTACTTACTATTTTTGTATTCGCTTATTTATATATTTATTTTCAGTTTTCATTTTAATAATTTTGTGCTTTTATCTTTAAATATTTCTGTTTATTGGTAATTAACACAAATGTATTGGTTAAGTTTTAGTATGTTTTCTGGAATGTTACAATTTTTGTCATGTCTTTTCTGTAGTGTCCAGAGGTTCGCCTCAACATCATCTCCAACTTGGACTGTGTGAACGAGGTGATTGGAATCCGCCAACTCTCACAGTCTCTGCTTCCGGCTATTGTTGAGCTGGCTGAAGATGCCAAATGGCGAGTGCGGCTGGCAATTATCGAATACATGCCACTTCTGGCTGGACAGTTGGTGAGTCCTGACCGTCAGTGTCCTCGAATATTTTATCCTGAAATAGAAATCAGACTGGCCCGTTGGTCAGTTCTTATTTTTCAGTCTCTCTTAAAGTATTTTAACGAATCATCCTATTATCTTATTGACGGCAAGTCGCTTTGGGTCCTGTAAGCTGATCTAACTGATGAGCCATCTTTTTTTTCTCTTTTCTCGTGCTTCCAGGGTGTAGAGTTTTTCGATGAGAAACTCAATTCCCTGTGCATGGCTTGGCTTGTCGATCATGGTAGGTTACCTATCTTTTTTTTAAATATATATTTCCTTTTCATTTTAAGTATTAAAATGTGTTCAACTCTGGCACATAATATGTCCCACACAATGTTAAATGTGAGACTTAAAGTTATTTTTGCAATTCCGTTTGCTTGTAATAGAAAATTTTAAACTGCAGTTATAATGTGTTATAGTTTAGTATATAATGTGAGTCTGTCAGTAGACTAACACTTTAGTCTCTGTAATCTTTAGTGTATGCCATCAGAGAGGCAGCCACCTGTAACCTGATGAAGCTGGTGGAGAAGTTTGGAGCCGAGTGGGCACAGAACACCATTGTGCCCAAAGTGCTGGGAATGGCTAATGACCCCAACTACCTGCACAGGATGACTACCCTCTTCTGCATTAATGTGAGTCAGACCTGATCAGTAAAAGGATCTCCGACTAGTTTGACAACTTAGTCTTATTGGGTTAGCGATACCATTTGCGCCACAAACGTGATTTAATAACACACCCGATGTTTTCGTTGTAGCGAGATATTTTAAAATAAAGTTTTTACCTGTAAGCCGCCATTGTTGTTTTTACCCATTGCATTCTGGGCCGTGACGTAGACTGGTTCCAGTGTCGCTACAAACACAAGGCGCGTAAACACTAACGTTATCAAGTTTAAACTATTACCTCAATTAGCGAGCGAAATGCCTGGGCACTGACTTTTAATGACCCTATAAGTTCAGTTAAACCAGCAAAATATGAGGAAAATATGTTAAATAGGAAGGAAGAACAAAACTCGAACTTGGTTAAGGTATTGATCTGACATAATTATTTGGCATAAAAAGGCAAACTACAGCTACAGGTTTTATTTTGCTATGCAAAAAAGAAAATGCATAGAAAAGCAAACCGTGTAAAGACCGTTTGCTTACGGTAAAACCCACAGTTTTACAATAATGATACATTGATCTTAGTTAATTAATTTGTCAAGATTGCATATTATTCACACTGAAATAAAGTGGTATTTAACAAAAAAAGATAACATTCAGTCATGTCTGTTTCTGTTTATTAGTCATAGGACAGTATGTTTACAGCACATTTAGAAAGAATGATCATTTATACATATTTTCCACCAAAAATACAACCTCTGGAGCTTTAGCACACTCTCCGTGACACGTTCTCTGACTGAAAATATAACTGTATTGGAACTAAGCAAACCCTTCCGCAAGAACCACGAACCCCCATGAGTGCGTTCATCAGCTGTCTGCGATCAAAATCCTCAAATGAATCAGGGCCAAAGTGTCGAGAACAGAGCCGCAGGTAACTGGGGAATTTTACTCGCCCACAAGCATCTTCCCATTGTTTTCTTCTCTTTGCATCAGAACAAGGAAAACAGTGGAAGGTCAAATCACCTCGCTCGTTTGTCTTCGAATGGGCACCACAACCAACAGCCACACAATGTGGCATTTTATCTCTCTAGGTGGGTCCGACGATGAACTGTAGAAGAGTGTGTCGAACTGCCCGCGAATGCTCGCCTCTGACGTGTTCTTTTTAGTTTAGCGCCCAGGACCGTCGTGCGTCATCAACAGTCGACGGCCCATAGTACAAAAAAGCTGAAAAAAAGTGGTGATCGCGCTTTTTTATTTTTCTTAATCATGAAAGCGTTTCAGGTATTTTTAACCAAGCGCCTTAATTAGGAGGTGTATTGACATCATATCTAGACTAGACTATCTTTTAACAAACAGCTGTTAAGTCACAGAGGAATTTATGGGGTTGGTGCTGATGTACTAGCTGGAAAAGCACAGTTTGCCATATGTTTTGACATTTGAAATATATTACAATCTGTCTTAGTTGAATTATTCTCTTGGTAGAATGGTGCTACATCCATTAAATATTTGGCTGTTATCTAAACTTTTCTTTGGCTTCAGTCAGGGTTGTTGCACTCAGATTTTAAATAGACTATTATTGTGGCCAAAATTTTCTATTTGCTATTCTGTCAAAC
This sequence comes from Siphateles boraxobius, assembly GCF_051911475.1. Lineage (NCBI taxonomy): Eukaryota > Metazoa > Chordata > Actinopteri > Cypriniformes > Leuciscidae > Siphateles > Siphateles boraxobius. The sequence goes on from NW_027509182.1 coordinate 4,285,993, forward strand.
GACAGGGGGCGACTCGAGTAATTCTCCTCTAAACCACCAGAAATCAGCAGTGAAGAAGTAGTTTGCCGTTTAGTGTATTAATTTCTGATTCATATAAAAAGAGTAATAAATGCAGTAGGTTTATTGTACTTTCACTGCAAGTAAACTAGTTAAACAACTGAAGGCTTATTGAAGAGTGTTTAAACCTTAATTTCATCAGCAGGGCTTACTTCTGCTATTAAGCAGTTACTTAAGACAAGTGCAAACTGGGTGCTTAATACAAATGTGTTCCTATTCACAAAATGAGAGGCTTTTATGGTCGCCCATCAATGCAAATGTCTCTATGTTTAGAAGGATCATAAACATGCTGGTACAGACGTACCAGTTCGGCCAGATTCGGCTGGAAGTCGTTCATCTTCGGATGCGGCGCCGCGCGCGATGTTACAAAAAGTCAATATTCTTTGGTAAATTTTATGGTTATCGTCAATACCGGCATATTGGGACACTTAGCATCAGTGCTGCAATGCTGTTTTGGGGCTCTGAACAGTATCTGCAGTTAGTTCTAAAACATAGTGAGCCATCTTATCTACATAGGCTTCAAAGGCGGCATACTAGCTGAATTTAAACCTTGTAATTGCAGTTTTTCAAATGGTGAATTTCAAACAAAACGCATGGGAAACTTGATCTGTTCGTGTAGAGTTTGATGTTCGCATGTTGCTAATATAATTGTGTGATTCTAGAAGCATAAAACAGATATTGGGGCACAGATATTGGGGCACAGATATAAGTTGTTAATTAGGTTTTGTTTGGAAATTGACTACATCTATAAAGTATCTTTTGGATCAAGCCTTCACTTCAGGAGTTTGGGAACAGCTCATTATCCCTGATATGTGAAACTATCTGTTTTAGGCTCTTTCTGAGGTGTGTGGACAGGATATTACCACCAAACACATGCTCCCTGTAGTTTTAAAGATGTCCAACGACCAGGTAGCCAATGTTCGCTTCAATGTGGCCAAGTCACTTCAGAAGATTGGACCTGTGCTGGACAGCAGGTATGTGCTCATCCACATTTGGCCAGAAAAAAAAAATCACATTTCTCTTAATTCTCTTAGTTCATGTTCCTCTGATGTTTTGATTACAGCTGTCTGCAGACCGATGTGAAACCGGTGCTGGAGAAACTGGCATCAGATCAAGATATGGATGTCAAATATTTCGCTCAAGAGGCCATCAGTGGTGAGTTCCACAACTGCTGCTCTTGAGTGTTGTGGAATCAAAAATGCAAACCTAAAAGCTACTACCATTCTTAAATTCAACCTGAATCGGTGCAAAATGACAACATTATGTAACACTTGAGTTAAAATCAAAATATCAAAACTCTGTAATTTAATAGTAAGATTATAAAATGGATAGTTCTAAATAGGGCTGGGCGGTATATCGAGTTTGTACAATATATCGATATTTTTTTTCCCCACGATATGGAATGAGGCAATACCATTTATATCGATACAGTAGTTTAATACGAGCACATCTGAAAAATAGTGGAGTATGCAGTGTGAGCTCCTGCAGTGAAAGAACAGTACAATTTGTCCTAAACATGACACAAGCTTATTAAGCGCTTCAAAATAACTGGTAAGATAGTTAACAAGTTTAAAGCAGCTTGCCCTGTCAGATGCTCGGACAGATAGTCTACTGTTAGTGACTTAAAGATAAATACTGGCGCTGTTTAATGCGTTTGAGACGTGGTGCTTTCCTCAGTGCTTAAATTACATTTCACAGGTATATTCTCCATCTGTAAATGTTCAAACAAATCAAACAAATATGTCCATTTCACTGTCAGGAGAGGATGAGCTTCTGCAAATGAATCTCCGCTAAAATTCAAGCTTCTGTGAATGAGCGCCACCGCGCGCATGCGAGTCAAACAGACGAGCACAATAGAACAGTAGCGCAATAATTCTGACTAAAATACATATTACTAAAATATTTGTTGTTGAAGACAATAAATGTGCCATATGTGGAATTTTAAACCTACAAGTATATTTTTATGAAAGTGACCATTATAATGGGGTAATCAAATGCAGGCTAATATAATTAGTTCGTGCTTTTGTTTTTATTTTCATTTTTAGTTTAGCCTTTAGTCATTTTTAAAAACAAAAGCATTATTTTTGTTTTTAGTTTGTAATGTTACAATGTAATGTGATTTTAACCACCTTTTTGCACATAATATAATATATTGCATAGCCTACATTACATTCCCTATATTTGTTTCCATATCCTTCAATATCAACATTGTTTGGATATCATTGAGCAGGATGTGAAATATTTTTTTTTTTAAATAAATACATTTTCTTTATCCAAATAGAAAAATGTAGAAAGTACCGAGATATATATCGTATATCGCCATTTAACCAAAAAATACAGAGATATGTTTTTTTGGCCATATCGCCCAGCCCTAATTCTAAAGTTGCCGAAAGACGTTCAAAATACCTGACCAGCTGTATACTGTTAGTGAACATCCCGATGCTGCTGGGAGTGACGTTTAGATAAATATGTTAATGTACTGTACGCTTTCCTCTCAATAACAAAATAAACACACAGCAAAAATATCAGCAGTGAGAAAACAGTAGTTAAGAAAGCATCTGATTATAGTTATGTGGATATGTTTTCACAAGCTTTGCAATTCAGCACTCCAGTCAAATCATGTTTATGTATGTAGCACTTCATACAATAGATTGCTTTAAAGCAAGCAGCTTTACAGTATTAAACGTAAAAGAACAGTGTCACTTTCAATTAGAATTATATAAAGCAGCCCTCCAGTGTATCTGAAAGCGTTTGGACACGCAAACCGTGACGTCATGACTTCAGCAAACTTTTCTGGAAATTAAGCTTTGGCAAGCTGTTCAAACTTCAAACAAACTTCCTTTTGCCTTGATTTGTTCAAAATGACATCAAACAAGTTCAATTAAATAATATCAGATCCTTGATTTTTCTTTTAATTCTCTTCCTACAGTTCTTTCTCTGGCCTAAAGTACCTTCTTGCTGAATGTAAGACCCATCTCAAGCTGACCTCCATTGTATTTATTGACATCCAAGACCATCCACTGGACTGTTTATGGAGAAACAATGTGTTCTGTTCCCTATCAGTGAGAAGTGTTTTAGGGAAACTTGGCTTCTCTAAGTGTTTTTTTCCCTCCAGCTATTCACCACATACCATCTTGCTCTTCGTTCCTACCCTGCAATAGGCCCGCTGAGCCCCTTTTGCTAACCCTTCACTTGCTAACCCTCAGCCGGGGGTCACACACTTAGATGGCGTTTTACTATCCACCTAACAATCTAATGAAGCATCATAGGTTAAGAAAAAAAAAATAGATGTATTGAGGCATCAGTTGTGTATATTTAACTTCCGTCACCTGTTCTGATGGGCTTGAACCATGTTTGCTCTTATTGCTGATTTTAAGCTTGAGTTGACCCGCGCATGCGCACAGCATGACAAAGGGCCGAATCACTACTGCAACTTTCAACTCTCATTTGAATACTGTGTTCCTGTGCCCCGTCGTACACAGATTGTTGTTAAACCAAGACCTCATAAAGCACTAGCCGATGTCTATTCTTTCAGTGGCGTGCTCTCGTACTGCTCTCAAAGTGCTTATCTTCTTAAAGGGACCACAACAAATTTCCATCAACTGTTATAACAGGATGGGCATTCCTAAATGGCCCTTTTTATCTTTAGAAGGCAAGCTTCTCCATTCTGTGCCATTGACCATATTGCACATTTAGTTTTTTTGTTTTGTTTTTAAAAAGATTTTTAACTTTTGTCCTTTATATGAAAGCATCTGCATGCCTCTTGCACAAAGGTTCGGTAGGCCGCCTGTGAATTAAGAAGCTCATTAATCACAGGGCATCTTAAACTCTCTCTCAACACAATCCTTTTTGCCTGTGATGTTGACTGTCTGATTCTTCAGCTTCAGAGTGCAGTCAGTATAGTAGTATATTCTATGTAATGAGTGTCTTTAGAATGTGCTTCGGGTTTTATTTGAATATGGTCACATTGCCCTTGATGGAAGGGAACTCAATAAAGAACGTTATATAACCCCATCTCACTGTGTGTGGACCTTCTCTTATCTGTCAAGCCATATACAGGAAAATGCAATATAGCATGAGGATGCCTAAGCTGGGAGAGGATTGCAGCAGAGCTGGTTATTGAAGGCATATCATGAGAAATCAAATTTTCCTTTATCTTTGAAAACTACTTTCAGAACTCAACTTCTGTCCAAAAAACCCCGCCATCCAGACAATGCAAAAAAAACTTATGAATTTTCTTTAGAAACTTGGTTGTCCAGTCACAGTGGCAGGAGAGATAAAAGAATCCATAAATATGAAAAAAAAAAAAAACAAGAGAACATTGTAACTAGTTTATTATTATTATATGTGATTTTATGTAGGCTACTCTATGTACACTATACTATTCAAGAGTGGGGTTTATTTATATCATTCATTTATTTGTTTAACTCTAGTTCAGAAATGATGAATTACATTGATCAAAAGTGACAGTAAACATTTATAAACCCTACAAATTTTTTTTTTTTCAAATAAATGCTGTTATTTTGAACTCAATTCGTAATAGAATTCTGAAAATTGTAATGGTTGCCACAAAATATTCAGTAGCACAAAGTTTTTTTCAACATTGACAATAATAAGAGCTGTTTTTTTAACACCAAATCAGCATATTAAAATTATTTTTGAAGGACCATGTGACACTAAAGACTGGAGTAATGGCTGTTGAAAATTCAGCTTTGCTATCACAGGAAAATGTTTTAATTTTATTATGTATTTTAAATAGAAGTTATTTTAAGTTGTAATATTTAACAATATTGCGGCTTTACTGATTTTAGAAAATACATAAAATGAATGTATAATTTTTTTAAACCAAATTTTTTTTTGAATGGCATAAATATGCAAGGAAAGGGGTTATTGGGCTATTAAAATGTCACCTTTTATCATTTTCTCAAAATTGATACATTTCTTCTTTGCAGACAATGAATAGAACATCTCTTAAGTGTTGTGTTAGGTCTTCTACAACACACAAAAAATTAAGCTCTGCAGCCCCCAGCAGCTCTGCACATCCTTCTGAAGGATCCTGTTGAGTGCTTGGTTTATTTTTAACCTGTCAAACTCACATAATTGGTATAAATCAACCAGAGCGTCAGTCCTGAGTGCTAAAATTATTAATTATTTTTTGTTCGTTTAGAATTCCATATCAAGATCTCATCACTAAAGTCCTGGCAGTTTTCAAACTCATTCATATTTTCACTGGCACACATGGCATGCAAGGTCTAACAGGCTGTGAGAGCTGTCACGTCTTTGAGTGTTTGTTCTGACAAGGCTGTTATCTGTCTGAGTTGTGAAAGCTGTTGTCGTGTCTGCTGATGAACAGTTTACAGCTGGAACATCACGACTCACATTTGAGTGTTAGTGCCATTCTGCACAGATTAATCATCAGGGGAAATTATCCAGCTTTATGCAACATTTCTGTTCATTGAACAGCTATCTATAAAATTACATTTCACATACGATAGCTGTTCTCAGGTTGACTGATATTTGCAACGTTTCTCCAATTTGTATTAGGATCTAGACCAGTGACAAATTGCCTGCATCATATGGCTAATATAAGAAAAACTGAAGTTTCACTGAAACCTACAACTACATTTTTGTTTAATTACTGTGCTGACAAAACACATTAATTAATCTCCACATTGTTTTCTGAAGGCAGAATGGTGTTTCGATTCCTGAATAAATTTGCGCGTTGAACTAATTGTTTGAGAAAATTATTCAATTACCCATTCTTGCTTCGTTCCTCAATGAATGTCCTTTTAAGTGAATCAAATCATTTAACGACTCACTTGCTGCCACCTACTGTGGTTTTTAGTTTCATATTTAAAATAATACATTTTTCCATCATTTTGTATTTGTATATTTAAAAAAATGTATCTGTGTATCCAAAATGTATCCATTCTGTGTTCCTAATGATGAGCCAAAACATTATAACCAGTCACAGGTGAAGCGAATATTGATCATCTAACAAGACCACAGATTATGGCCTGGGTATATTAGATGGTAATCAAACGATCAGTTCTCATAATCATCGTGTTGGATGCGGGAGAAATGGGCAGGAATAAAGATCTGAGCGACTTCGATAAGGGCCAAATTGCTATGGCAAGGTAACTGGGTCAGAGTCTCTCTGAAAATGCAAGGCTTGTGGATTGTTCCCAGTCAGCAGTGGTATACCAACAAACTGGTGACAGGGTGTTGTCGTTCAAGGCTCATCGATGCACGAGGGAAACAAAGGTTATCCCGTCTGATCTCGAATGGAATGGAGTCTTCAACCACTGAAAGTCCATCATTCTCTCGTCAGAACTGAGGTAGTGTGATGTGAGACATGTGGTAGGAACAAAAACATTGCTCGCACAAATGATTTCAGTCAAGGAGAGTGTGACCTTTATTTCCCCTTGTTCAAGAAACTCAGCATATTCAACTGAATATAACAGAATTCATATTGTGATTACATATTAGGAAACATCTTATCACTGAAAACCAACTATAACAAAACAGTTCACTTTTCAATGTCAGTAATAATATCAACACTAGTCAAAGACTGACTACAAATTTTAAATAGTCACGATAAGATCTTTTTCCTCCAAAGGCATAAAATGACAACACTCACTACCAACACCCATATTTTGAACTATTTCTCTAGATATTGCTATACTTTTTTAATATAATATAAGACCATGACAACTATCTCATGTAGCTGGTTCCAAAAAAAATCCACATAGTGGACTTTAAAAAAGAACCTAAATGGAGACTTTGGTTCAAGGTATCTTTTAAAAGAGAGCACTTCATACTGCATTTCCAAACAGGAAGTTTTACTTGAAGAATTAAATCTAATAACAAGACATTCTTCAAAAGGAACAATAAGAATTGAAAGGCACAACACTTAAGTTTCTAAGAAGAAAAAAAAAAAAAAAACGTTGAGTAGTAGTGCACGCTGTGTAAGCTCGTTGCATGTTGATTCTGATTGGTTTAATCCACGTATCTCAAGTCTGAATGTTTACAGTGGCTCTAAAAAAAAACATACTGGTGAAAAAAAAAATACTGTAACCTTGTTCTTTTCTACTTTTCTAATCCACTTCGAGGAGTCCAAAGTAGGTAGTGTAATTGTAGTCAACATGAAATCAAAATTAACCTTATTTACTTTAACACATGTTGTTTGGTCTTACTGTGCACAACCATCAGTGCATATTATTCCACAGATGATTTGTTTTTTAATATTTTATCGTTGCTCAGCACAACTTTTGTCTGCTGACATCACCTAGGTCATGCGTGCTTATTGTTTAATGTTAACTAGCCGTCAAACAGCTGTTTAGGCAATGTGGTAATACAACAAGTTTGAATTTCTTACCATTAGTTACTGCTTTAGGTATCATGAAATAAGCGAATAACAATATTTTGCAGCATTTAGTAATCTTGGTTAAAGGTAATTTTGTAAATATACTTTTGTGTATTGTTAATTCATGTTTGTTCATAAATGTTAATTTATGTGAATATAAATAATACATTTTCAACTGCTTTATATGTCTAAATTAACATTAACCTAGATTAATAAATACTGCAAATTATAGTTTGTTCATTTATATGTAATTATCAAATATTTACTAATTGAACTTGAAACAAATTGTAAAGTGTCTATACAATGGCCATTCAAACAGAAAGCGTTTTTGCATTCCACTGTTCAACTTTTCCAATGTTTTACTATTTAAGCATGCGTTAGACGCAGTGCTGGAAATGTGGTGGAACTGAGTCCAGGGAGTGAATTTTAGGAAAGGATGGAGGGATTCCAGTTCAAAAGATTTCCAGGATCCACGTAATGGCAACCAAATGCTATACATAAATTTATTGTTTTTTTTCTGCATCTATGGTTTCAAAATATCCCCAACTAGGAGATATAAACTCGCAATTCCGAGAGAAAAGTCAGTATTTTTTCCTCTGAATTGGTAACGCACAATTGTCATAAAGTCCAAATTGTGAGATTTGCAATTCAGAGAAAAACGTTATACTTTATAATTCACAATTAAGAGTATAAATCACAACTGAGAAAAGAAGTCAGAATTGCGAGCTTATGGTTATATCTCATAATGCTGTTATTTCTCACAAGAAAAGATGTAAACTTGCAATTGTAAGCTTCCATAGAATGGCATCTTAGTAGTGCTTAGGTCTCGCTCTATATTTTGTTCTCCTTTAATACCTGTTTCACTACCCAGACAACAACATGTGACTGGGCCATGTGGAATCTAAATGTACCAGATGTGGGCCGGATCTGGGCCGACACTATGTTGCTGTCTGGGTAACGAGTACATCATTTTACTACGGAAAAAATGATCTGAATTGTTTCATGCTGACTTTATTTCTAATAGTTATTTTTTATTGTCCTTATATGTACACATTTTTTGTTAATGATCTATTATTTAAAAATCCCACACTACTAATAATGAAAACTTGAGTAGCTACTACTAATTTAAGTATTAAACAAACTACTTATAAAAACACTGAAACTCATAGAACTTTAGAGTATTATATAGGAAAAGGAATATTGCTTTAATACTGATTTTTAAACTCTATGGTAGCTGCACTAAATTTCATGTGCTTACCGAAAAAAAAAAAACATATCAGGACACTAGCGCATCTCACAAACATCTTTAAAAATGATGGTCTGTGTGGGTCTACCAAATGATCAAGTGCACATCTGTAGCATCTGTTAGATGTGACCCAAACCATGGCATTTTGTTCGTCCCTGAGGGAGCTTTTTTCACCATACTTGTGTCTGAGAGCCAGCCTCAGAGTGCTTTATTTCACATTTAGTTTACGAGTACACACCCTTGAGGGGCCTCTACGGTCTCCACCATCTCGCAGTCCAGGAAAGAAGCTTCAGGTGTGTGTTGTGCCGATGGGCTCTCTGCTTTGCCCGTGGGGAGAGGCGGCTGGGCAGGAATCCATGCGTACAGGGGCTCTGTAGGGTGGGACGGAGTGTAGTTCGTTTGATTGTCTGGTGGCGGAGGCCAGTCTGGAAAGCGGGCTGACTTGGGGCCATATGCCAGGGATGAGGCTCCAGGCTCCAGAAAAGGGGTTAGGGTTTGGGTCCATGTGAAGGGAGGGCTGGACAGGGGACTGTTCTGGGGGTCTCTGTAGTCCTGGGGAGGGGGGTAACCATTCTCTGCCAGCTGCATCTGATGGAAGTAGGCCTGTACTTGAGACTGCTTCTGGAGATAGAGCCTCTTCTGCTGCAGTCTGCACATAGGATTACAATTGAAAAGGTGTCATAACTGAAAGTTATAGTGTCGCCCAGATCCGGCCCACATCTGCCACGTGTGGAATCCACATGTACCAGATATGGCCCGGATCTGGGCTGACACTATTTCGCTGTCTGGGCAATTTCAGGACATTATGAATGCAGTTGTTCCTCACCTGTGCTCTTGAAGTTGTTGCTCTAAAGTGCGTGGTGCAGCCTCTTTACAAAACATCTGCCCACTTCCAAGAGTAACTGCCAACTGACTGGCCCTCTGAAATAACAAAAAACAAAACAAGCCATAATAAAAATCTTTTAAAAATAAAAATCTTTTTTATTCATGAAACTCTAGATGGTGCAGGCTGATGGGTCCTTTACATGCAATCACATGATTTACTACATGGCACAAGCGAATTGGCCTCCGCTGATTCTGCAGCCAAGTGAGATTGCTTGCTCAACACTTAAAGGGGTCATGGACTGAGAAATAAAATTTTCTTAGAGCTTTTGGCATGTAAGAGGTCATCATACTATACAAATATCCAGTAAAGTTTTAAAGCTGAAAACTTCCTTGTTTGTCCAAAAAAAGCTTTTATTGTAACCAAACTGACGTGTTATTTCTGCTATGTAATGATTCATGTAGCTACAGTCAGATGTTCTGTCTATGTGTCAGTAAATCAAAACAGTGACTAAACGGTCAACTTCACATTGTCTCTCTTAGTAGGATGGAAATAATCAGTTATATATGGGGGAAATCTATTCCGGAGCTCTATTTTTAAAGCCGACCATTATTTTAGAACGTATTACTTCCTTGGCGACGTGCCATGCAGCCACACATGACACATGTATCGCGTTTATTTCCTTTTTTATAAAAAAAAAATCACAAAGTGTTAACTACATTATGAATTATATGATATATTCCGATTATGAAATATGTGGAAGGGAAGGTGTTGTGTCGTTTATATGATGATCATGTTAGTTGATATAACGCGCAATGAGTTTGCACCGAAATACAGAGGATCTGTCGGCTTTACATTAGGTAAATTCATCCATTTTTCCTGAAATACAAAAAAGTAAGTGGCCGGTGAACTGGGAGAAGAACGAAGTAAACTTTATGGTTTCATACACAATGTGTATCTGATATGAATATAGCACTTTGTCAAAAGTAATATATTCTTTGCTTTGTCTTTGCTATATTCTTCGCTTTGTCGACGGCGCCGACCCTGGTGCAGAAATCGAGTTAAAGTGACGAGATCTCTGCATGCGCTCAACATGTCTGATTGGCTACAATGCTTATCACTGCAACCTTTCATGCCACGGTCTAAATATAATGCTATAATCAACACTTTTCACGATTAGTTAACACTGACAGCAGTAATAGTAAAAATGTGGTAAAAGTTTTTGAGAGAGTTCCACATGTAATACTTAGCAATTTCATATGCAAAGATGTTAGCCAATCAAAGCTGTTAGCCAGAGGGATAAAATCAGGGTAGGACAAATGCCTTTTATTTCTAAACTATGACAATTTTAATTTCTAAAAACCATACTAACATTATAAATGCCCACCTTAAACATTATAAAACAATAAAGCAATGCAGTTCATGACCCATTTAAACAGCCTGGTTCAGTGTTTTCTGTATTCTGGTCCTCTGAAATCCTCCACCTCCCCCAGCTCCACCTGTCTAGATCTGCTATGGGATTTATCTATGCTTTTTAACGTAGCAGCAGCATATAAAAACTGTTTCGGTAAAATACGATTAATTGGTTGACAGAAAGTTTCCGTACGTTGAATAACATAATAGATCAGACCACACATTTAAAGTAATTTTACAGTAAAACACTTAAATTTACAGTTTTTGGAAGTGAAAAAGTGCAAGTCATTGTTTTATTTACAGTGAAAAACTGTAAATTGACATTCCCAGAATTCCACTTCACGTTTGATGTATTTTTGTTGAAATAATGGTTTCTTAGTTTTCTTCTATTTAGTTATGTACATTAGGGGTTTATGTTACATCTAATGTTGTTCAATTAATGTTTATTACATTTTTATTTTTATGTCATGCGTGTTACCATGATGGTGTTTAGTATTTGTGTGAATGAAACTGTGCACCTTCTATATATATTAGTGTTTACCTTCTCAGCTTGTGGAAAAGCTGCTTGTGATGAGCTTTGATTCATCATGTGACTTTTTCATCACCACCTGTTGGGTGGTTGTCAGTATATTACAAAGGTACAAAACAGATATTAGTACTTCAATAGGTTGGTAAATTAACATTATATCAGTTAATGAAATCCTTTTTTCCCCTGTAAATTTAAGTTAAATTTGTAATGTTGCTACCATATTTTTTACGGTAAATTTCTGGCAACCACAGTTGCCGTTTTTACCGTAATTTTTTTTTTTTTTTTTTTTTTACAGTATACCAAAAATCAAGTTTATATAAATAACCAGTTTTAAAAGTTTACATGCCAACCAATAGTCCTGCAATATATTTACACATTCCACTATATTAGCAGAAATACTGTTTTTGTACATTTGGACACTGATATCTGAATCAAAGATATGATGCTTATACTTTGTACTTTATATCTATTAGTTTATTCAATAATACACAAAAAAGTTATTCATGCATACAACTTGAAAACACCTCTTCTTTAATGAGCATTTTAATTTTGGATTAAAATTCATAATTGAAAAAAAATCATAATAAAGAAAAAAACTCAAAAGAATTAAGTTCTTGAAAAGAAAACCTCAAGTAATTTGACTATCTTATATTATCATTTCTCAGAAAAAAACTGCTTCATTGCTTATTGATATTTATAAAATGTTTGTCTGCATGGTCAAAGTCATGTGGTCTAACCAACATGCAGAATCCAGGGATAAACGAAGCAGATCATTTGAGCTTTTTATGATTTGGGTAAGGTTAGTTCAGGTATTACAGTTTTTCTCAATCGATTTGATACATTTCTTCAAACTAATGTGGTTGCTCTCAAAACAATTAAAACTCTTCTTGCTCCATCTCCTCTTACTATACCATATATTCCTTTCCCCTCTTCTCTTTCTACCTCTTTCAATGTTCCTCTCCCTCTCAATATTACCCTTCTTCTATCCTCTTCAAAACCTCTCACTCTTACATCTCTTACTTTTCCCATTCTTCTTCCCATTCTTTTTTTTTAATAGTTTTTGTAATTAAGATAGCTGGGTAAACAATTAAGGAATTTTCATTTCCTGTGTTGTGTGTATTTTTAACGCAGCAGATATTTATTTGGGGCTAATTGAGAACATTCTAAGTGTAACTGAGATTTTAACAAATAACAGAGTTCCCTTTCGAGGGAACTCAACACTGCGTCGAGAACTCGACACTTTGGGGACGCTCCCTTAGCGTGCGCCTCTGAAGTAAGAATAAAACTATTCCAATCCTGATTGGCGTTGCGTCCTGACGTAACATGTGACGGCATAACCGGAAGTATAAAGGTGACGCTGAAACACACACATACCAGCTATCGCTCTTTAGCAAGCGCTCTATGTTGAAACTGTCTGTCCTATTTATTGTTGTCTGTCCTTGAAAGTATGGCGAGTGAACAATTTACAAGAATTGTGCACCCCTGTCCTAGATTTATTATGGGTAGAGACACGCATCCGTTATGTTTAAATTGTTTGGGAGTGCAGCACGCACAGGCAGCTCTCGAGGGAGCCGCTTGTGAGCCCTGTGAACACTGTGAAGCACTCCCACTAAGAGTGCCTCGCTCCCGCTTGGCTATTTTTTCTAAAGATGGCCAAGCTCGCGATCCTTGCAGTTCAGGTCCTGCGTCTATTGAGGCGGCGCAGAGGCTTAGATCGTGGGGATCGCAGAAGGATCTAGCAGATGAGAACGAGACTGCCGAGGCACTTTCTCGTTCGTCTTCTACGGATTCTATAACGCTCGCTCATGGTGCAGAAGCCCGCGCTGCGGCTTCTTCTGCCCGTGACGAGTGCCCGGTGCTTGAGCTGTCTGCTTCCGATGAAGTTGATGTGCTCAGCATCGGAAGCGCGGAACATGAGTCAAACTCGCCAGCTCATGTTTCCGCTTATGAGGAACTGGTGGAGGTTGTAACGTGTGCTGTGGCCAGACTCAACATCAGCTGGCCACAAGATAAGCAGGAGGAATCTCGTCAGAGTAAATTAGACGAGAGATACCTGCAGCACCGTTTACAACCTCAGCGCCGGGGCTTGCGCCTTTTTCCCAGATCTCCATAAAGAGATAGTTAGATCCTGGGAAAAGCCCCACTCGTCTCGCATCTCACATAATACATTGTGTGATTATAGTAATGTTGTGGGTGCGAGAGAGGCGGGGTATGCCAGGATGCCGCGTGTGGAGGAAGCTTTAGCGAGCTATCTTTCTCCCGAAGCGGCATCCTCGCTTAAAGCCCCGGCGCTGCCCAACAAACCATGTAGGGACATGGCTATTTTGCAGGCGTACCAAGCCGATATTCTCAAAGATCTAGATGAGGGGGAGGGACCAACACCTGCTGATATTGCTGAGCTAAGAAGAGCCGCAGATGTATCTCTCCGTGCCACTAAGGAGACGGCCAGTGCTATTGGCCGCTCCATGTCAGCTTTGGTGGCCACGGAGAGGCATTGTGGTTAAATTTGTCGGGCATGAAAGATAAAGATCGTTCCTTTTTGTTAGATGCTCCGATATTGCCTTCTGGCCTGTTCGGCGACGCAGTATCTACTGTCGTCGACAGGTTTCAGTAGGCGAAAAAACAGTCGGCAGCTTTTCAGCAGTACCTCCCCCGCCGGCTTAGATCTGGGAGGGCTGGTCCAAGTGGCCAGCCTCAGCCATCAGCCAGCTCCTCTCATCGCCTGGAGCAAAAGGAGAGCGTTTCCTCTCGAGCCCCTCCTACGGGAGCTTGGCAACAGAGAAAAAGCTCTCATTCTAAATCCGCTGGCCAGAAGGGCGACTTGAGGGCCGTCATTCAGGCTAAGAGGGCTTCAGGAAAGAGGTCCTAGCCAGAGTAATAGGACCTCTAAGGGCTGTCCCCCCCGCTGTGAGGCAACCAAGGTTGTTTTCCCAGCGGAGCCCTTCGGAAAAAGATGTTGTCCCGCCGTCACTGACGCTTCGGGTCGCATCAATTTCCAGCGAACGCACACCATGGCGCTCGCCCCAAGAGCTTGCAAAAGAGCACCACCTATGGTCGAAAAATCATTCTCGTCCACTTCCTGCCAGTTCGCTGCTTCAGAAGGTCGAGAACAGTGCTCGAGAAACACCCGAGGCCAGCTTCGAGAGGCTGGTTCCCTTAGTAAATGTTTTGGAGTGGTGGCGCCTTCTTCCAAATATTTCTATATGGGTCCTGAATATAATAGAATATAATATAATTGACCAGTAGAAAATCTACTGGTCAAAGTGGCCATAGAATGTGTTCCCCTACCAGACAGAGAGTCAGGGTTTTACAGCCGATACTTTATAGTTCCAAAGAAGGATGGCGGGCTCTGGCCGATTTTGGACTTGAGGTACTTGAATCAGTCTCTGAGGAGGTTCAGGTTCAAGATGCTGACAATTCCCATCATTGCGAACCAAATCAGGTTCGAGGACTGGTTTGTCACAATAGACCTAAAAGACGCCTATTTTCATGTCTCCATCCTTCCATGTCACAGGAGGTACCTAAGGTTTGCTTTCGGGGGCGAAGCATATCAATATCGGGTTCTTCCGTTCGGCCTAGCACTCTCTCCTCGCACGTTCACGAAGTGTATGGATGCAGCTCTGGCTCCTCTCAGACTCCAGGGCATTCGTATACTGAATTATATCGACGACTGGCTTACGTTGGCTCAATCTCGATAAATGCCAGTTCGGCATCGAGAACGCGTCCTTGGCCACATTCAGAATTTGGGGTTGAGACTCAACACGAAAAAGAGCGTGTTGGAACCAGCTCAGGAAACAACGTTTCTGGGTGTGGTATGGAATTCGATTACGATGCGGGCACACATGTCTCCCGCACGTGTCCAGTCCATCCTAAATATGGTTTCAGGAGTAAAGCTAGGTCAGGCCATCACTGTGAAGCAATTTCAAAGAATGCTGGGCCTCATGGCAGCGGCATCCAACATTTTACCTTTGGGCCTTCTACATATGCCATGGCGTGCAATGTGGCCACCCTTCAGTGGTGGCTAAAAGCCAAGGGGTTTTCTCCCAAGGGGAATCCGTTTCTTATGATCAGAGTAACGCGCAGATGCCTTCGTTCTCAACAAATATGGAAGAAACCTTGGTTCCTGTCCCAAGGGCCAGTGTTGGGAGCGTCATGTCGCCGGAAATCCGTTTCGACAGACGCCTCCCTCACTGGCTGGGGCGCGGTCATGGACGGCCGCTTTGCCAGGGGTCTGTGACAGGACCATCATCATTCTTGGCACATAAACTGTCTAGAGATGATGGCTGTGTTCAGGGCTTTGGAATGGAGACTTCATCCAGATGTGGTGAAGTTGATATGGGAGAGGTTTGGACCAATGGAAGTGGATCTATTTGCGTCTCGAGAGACGTCCCACTGCCCACTTTTGTTCTCCCTCTCACATCCAGCCCCACTGGGGTTGGATGCTATGGTACAGGCCTGGCCGAGGCTTCGCCTGTACGCTTTTCCCCCGATCGCTCTGCTTCCGGAAGTCCTGGAGAGGGTCCGTCAAGAGGGCATCAGTCTACTTCTGGTTGCCCCAATGTGGCCGACCCGAGTGTGGTTTTCAGACATGATATCACTCCTGATAGCTCCGCCATGGCAGATTCCTCTGAGGAGGGATCTGTTGTCTCAGGCGGAGGGCACAATCTTCCACCCTCACCTGGAGCTGTGGAAACTGTGGGTCTGGCCTCTGAGGGGGTTCAGTACCTAAATGCTGGTCTATCAGCTGGGGTGGTTGAAACCATACTTAGCTCTAGGGCTCCGTCTACTAGGAGATTATATGGCCTCAAGTGGAATGTATTTGTCACTTAGTGTAGAGAACAGGAGTTAGATCCAGTAAACTGCCCGGTGGCTTCAGTTTTGGAGTTTTTGCAAGATCGTTTCTCTGCGGGTCTCTCCCCTTCCACGCTTAAAGTGTATGTGGCTGCTATTGCGGCTTTCCACGCACCCTTAAGTGATGGGCCTCTGGGGAGGCACCAGTTGGTCATACGTTTTCTCCGTGGTACTTGGAGTATGGACCGACAACCAGGTCCAGGGTTCCTGTCTGGGACCTGGCGGTGGTTCTCGAAGGGTTATCCCTGGCCCCCTTCGAACCTCTGCAGTCGGCTTCACCTAGGGATCTTACGCTAAAAATGATATTTCTCTTAGCTATTACCTCTCTTAAGAGGGTGGGAGATCTCCAAGCCCTGGCAGTGACACCAGCTTGCTTGGAGTTTGCCCCTGGCAGAGTTAAAGCCTTTTTGCACCCGAGTGCGGGCTACGTGCCTAAGGTTTCTACGAATACGGCTGGGTCCATGGTCCTTCAGGCATTCCATCCTCCACCTCATGTGTCAGCAGAAGAAGAGAAGCTTAATTTGCTCTGCCCCGTCAGAGCTTTGAGCGTGTACCTCGAGAGGTCCTCTTCTTTGAGGAGGTCGGACCAATTATTGGTGTGTTTTGGGTCACCTAAGAAGGGGCTCCCGGCATCCAAGCAGACTATTAGTAATTGGATTGTTCAGGCTATTACCTCGGCTTACAAGGTGCGCGACTTGCCTTCACCTTTACCTGTTAGGGCTCATTCGACTTTCGGGAGTGCCCCTCCAGGAGATCTGTGAGGCAGCCGGCTTGGCTACCCCACACACTTTTATTAGGTTTTACAGTTTACACCTCCCTAGTACACCTGGCGCACACGTGCTTTCGTCCTAGTTAAGTGCTTGAATCAGTTTCACTCCGGGACAGGCCTTTTCGGTGCGTGGCCTAGTGGGCATTCGTTCCCCAAAGTGTCGAGTTCTCGACGCAGTGTTGAGTTCCCTCGAAAGGATAACGTCTCGGGTTATGACTATAACCCTTGTTCCCTGAGAAGGGAACGAGACACTGCGTCGCTCTGCCATGCCCCTCGAGGCCTTAGAGCGTCTTGCTTAATCGCGAAGCTGGTATGTGTGTGTTTCAGCATCACCTTTATACTTCCGGTTATGCCGTCACATGTTACGTCAGGACGCAACGCCAATCAGGATTGGAATAGTTTCATTCTTACTTCAGAGGCGCACACTAAGGGAGCGTCCCCAAAGTGTCGAGTTCTCGACGCAGTGTCTCGTTCCCTTCTCAGGGAACAAGGGTTATAGTCATAACACGAGACGTTTTGTTTGTTGTGTTTGGAAAAATGGTGAACAAATGATTGTGATTTTTTTTAAACCAGTAAAAAGAGCTGCAAATTTTTTTCCTGATATAATATTTTTGGTTGGCTGTATGAACTACTGTGAAAACATTTGAGAATTTGATGCAGTTTTTAAAAACATTATGCATGTGATTTGTAATTTGCATGAAATTAAGGAAAATTTACAACCCGTTTAGGACAACTACAAAGTGTTCGGGTTACTATATTAGTTGTTTGAGAACAGTGGAGAAATGTGTCAAATCGATTGAGAAAAACTGTTGCAACTCCGCCACAAACTTAATAAATACTTAAAAATATCTTTATTTTGAAAAAATATATTTAGATATGAATGTTCACATAAGTTCATAGTGTATGGAAAGGATCCTATTATATTTTACTTGATGGTTACACCACATGACATTTTAAGAATAATTAAATTTAAACTTTTCTTGAAAATGGTATAAAAGTTTTTCGAAACCAACATTAACACAAAGATTACATTTCTAAAAGCTTGGGTTGTATGATTTAAACAAAAACATTTTCCCCTTTTGTTTATTGTGGACACTCATATACACAATTGACTCACCTGTAGTCGCTGAGCGAGGTACTGCGTCTCCAAACTCTGTCTCCTGGATAGCAAATAAGGGTGCATTTTACCCGTGAATGTCAACGTATCTTTTCCACTAAGACATTGGCGTCCTTCTCCCTGAAATTATTAAAGAATAGGTTTTTATATCAGCATAAATACCTTAGTCATAGATCATTTTCCAAGACTCTTTTCCATATTCTAATTTCAAGTTCAAAGACACAATACTTATGCTTAATGTAAAAATAGAAAACAAACTGAGACCAGCTCAAATTTCTATCTGACCTGGTGACTGAATGGATAGTCCTGTGGACTGACGGTGGGGAGTCCACCATCTCCTAACACTATCTGGGCTTTGTTCAGCTCCAGGAAGCCCTTGGTCCTGGCCAGGTTCTGAAGGTGATGTCTGAATGCCACTAAACCTGTTAAACCATAGGTCAATAAATACAACAGATCTCGAGTCAGATGAACTGGAAGAGATATTCCCGTGACTGCTGCAGGGGTGGTCTGACTCATTGACTACTGCTATAATTAGTACAGAAGTAAATCACTGCGATTATACTCTGCTTTTAAAAGTAACAATTATTCATAGAAGGTCAGATATCAGTCAGAATGAGGGTTATTTTATCCACTAACAATAAATATTCCAAAACACTGATTATGACATGCAAATACATGCCTGCAGACAGTTAAGTGGTGGGCATGCTAGATTTTGTGCTTCAATCACACATAGAAGAACAGATGCAGAAGCAGATTTTTTTGTCTTTTGCTGCAAACTATAGTTTAAGTTTGGTGAATTCTGGCCTGTGCATTTCTATAGTGAAAAGACATTTAACCAATAAAGGATCTACATGTAACAGAATAACCTCTTGGCTTAAACTCTTGATCCCCAGTCTATATACACTTGCAGCCATGATAATGTGCTCTCTTTAAAGGGATAGTTCACCCAAAAGTGAAAATTAGCCCATGATTTTCTCACACTCAAGTCATCCTAGGTGTATATGACATTCTTCTTTCAGACGAATACAATCGTCTTGGCTTGTCCTGGCTCTTCCAAGCCTTATAATGGCAGTGTGGTTGTTTCTGTTTTGAAGTCCATAAAAGTGCATCTATCCATCATAAAAGTGCTCCACACATCTCCGGGGGGTTAATAACGGCCTTCTGTAGTGAAGTGATGCATTTGTGTTAGAAAAATATCCATATTATAAAATATTCATATTCCATATTTAAAAATAATATCTAGTTATTTTACTTTATAACGTTTTAAATATGGATATTTTTCTTACACAAACACAACGCTTCGCTTCAGAAGGCCATTATTAACCCCCCAGAGCTGCGTGGAACACTTTTATGATGGATAGATGCACTTTGATGGACTTCAAAACAGGAACAGCCCTTCACTGCCATTATAAAGCTTGGCAGAGCCAGGACATTTTTTTAATATAACTCCGATTGTATTCATCTGAAAGAAGAATATCATATACACCTAGGATGACTTGAGGGTGAGTAAATCATGGGCTAATTTTCATTTTTGGGTAAATTATCCCTTTAAGTACACTGAATTGGCCATTTAAGCTGTAACTACAGTTATATACTATTAAGTTCATATCCTGTTGCCCATATGTTGTCCAAAGTAATTTCGCAAGCATAAATGTAGTGTGTCCATTCCTTGAACAAAGTTTGAGAGAAAGGTGATGGATGACAAAGCGAAATGAAAAATGATGTGCACAAGAGAACACAAATCATCCCGACCTTGAGTGAGAGAAGTGTCTGAAGCCCTTCGCCCCTCTCTGAAACTGACTAGTGAGTGATTATGAGCGTCCCGCCCCTCTGTGTTGAGTGGCTGCAGGGGTTCAGGAGGCTTCATGCTGAGGAAGACTGGAGCTGCGGAGCTGGCAGGTGTAGTGCTTAGAGCTGGATTCTCTTCAGGCAAGCTGAAGACACTTTGTGTTGAACCCATGCTGTACTCTGAGTCCATGCTGCCGAGGGACGGGTTCAGATCTGTGGAGAGTTACTGAAGTTCACTCAAGTATGTGGATGTAACAGTATTTATTCTGGGTACAAAATGAATGGGAAGACTCATATGCAAGTAAAAGCTGACTTTGGAGAGTACATAAACCTTACCAAGTTACCGTGAACTTTTAGAAATGGAACATAATGCATGGTTTACATTACAATGTAAAAACAACAATCCAAGCATCACTGACCACATTGCAGTCCAGACATAAACATAAACATAAACACATCTGTTTACCTGTGAATTCTCTGAATATGCACTTCACCTTACTGACTAGACTGCATTTTAGTTTGTCCTTTTGTTTATACTTTATCCTTTTTATTTTAAGATTTAAATTAAGCTTTCATTTCATTTTCTCTAACTTTAGTTTATTTATATTATCTTATTTTTTTTCTGTTTATTATGTAAAGCATTTTGAATTCCCATTGTGTAGTAAATGTGCTTTATAAATAAACTTGTCTAACATTGATGTAAGTGACATGAGCAAAATCAAACCGTCTACTAAAAAAGGTTCACTGTGTGTTAATGTCAGTAATTTTTCTCTCCAGAACTCCATTCCTTACATTTAAAAAAATAAGAGACTGACATGATTGCAGATGACCCAGTTTGAATCCTTCTCTTTTTTTATTCCATCTAGTGGGCATAAATAAATTAATTTAAGTTTAATTCAACAATATATTATTAGAGATGCACCGATGTATCGGCCAATAAAAGCAATTATTTTCACAAGCTGATGATCATGGCAGATTATATCCTGTCAATCTAAAGGGGGCCGAAACAACGTGTGAGATTGAAACTCATACTGTGTGTGAAGAAAATCTCTGGTATTGAATTTAGGGCAAGTTAACGAGACAATAACGCATTAATAGTTAAAAAACAGCAACATTAAAGCAGGCTCTATTTGACCATATGAATCACCGATAGTTCAAGCCAGGGTTGCCAGATCTGTGTTTTTTCCCTACACAAAACTATTTGTAGTGCTGCTCCTTTCTAATAATCACAAAGAGGTAGTTACTTCTGATGAGAAACAAAGAGCCTGCTTTAAAATTCTGGACCTTTCATTGTGAAACTCAAACAATAAAACAATAAATAAATTAAATGTGACTTAACAGATCGATTTAGCGCCTCAGTTTAAGTGGCAGCATGGCTGCGAGTCTTTTCTTACCCTTTAATACATAGCACAAAATAAACATGAATGAACATTAGAAGGTATGTCCAAAAGTACAGTACAAGTTGAGAACAATGTCATGTAAAATCACATTTATCTCAGGATAGTCATCCAATGTTCACATGTCTTTAGTTGGCTATAAAAACACTAGAGACGAGCTTATTTACTGTTAATTATATATGTATGTTTTGAATAAATTTGTCATGAAGACAAGTGTTTATCTTATGTGCAACTGAGTTGCATAAAATATTTCCGTTTTTATTTGAGTGTGATTATTACATTTGAAAATAATAGCTCTGTTGTTAATTTTAACATCTAACATCATAGTATAATGTAACAAATGAGAGAGTTCCTTGTATAGTTTGCAGCATTATTTAGGAGATTTTTGTCCTTAAAAAAATCAAACTCTGTATCGGCAGATATCATTCTGAATAATCGACTATCGGTATCGGCAGGGATGGGCAGTATTTCAGACACATGGATTTAAAATACGTATTTGAAATACAAAATACTATTTTGTATTTTGAAACCTTTGGAGTAAATCGAATGGAATTTGTATTTTAATACATTTAAGATGAGTATTTTTGTATTTTCAAAATACATAAAATACTTTTTGCCATTAAACCTCTTTTATCAGGGTACTGGTTTCGTGCATCAACTAGTTCAGACACGCCCCTTCCCCCCAACCCCAACATTCTTTTTTTCTGGAATAAGGTGAGGATGTCATGATCAATTTTACTTGTTGATTAAAGTTACATTTAGAGGCCTGAATAAATATAGTTATTCAGATTTGCCTGCAGTTAACATGAAAGAATAAAAGTGCACAGACAAGTGGGAAAATAGCATTAGCCAATCAGTCTTGATCGGTTATTGATTTTTAGCAACTAGCTTGTCAAATGTGTTTAAACCATTACTGTATGTAAGGAATGGGTGATATGACAATACATATAGCGAGGATATAAAGTGTGAATTGATGGAAGTTTTTCTAAAACTTTTACCTAGATAGGCATAGGCTTATTTATGGGGTAGGCAAATTTATCTGTTCAGCTTTAAGTGGGCAATTTAGGAATTATTGGATTGTTGGAGTGGGAAAAGAAGCACTAATGAATGATACACTACAAAAATCTTCAGCTTTTAGTTTTATTGTTCATTAAAAAAAAACACTTTTCAAATGAAATCGTCTCGGTTACGTATGTAACCCTCGTTCCCTGAGTACAGGGAACGGAGACGTGTCGTCGGGGGAGTTCCCTGACGAATTGGGATCACGCTAGGGAGAGCAATTGCCTTCGAGTGAATTAAAACGAGCCAATGAAAATTGGCATGCAAGATTTGCATTCCGCGACCCGCCTACCAGCGCGGGTATAAAAGGCGGAAGTAAACATTGCGCAATGCTTTTCGCTGAGGAGCCGAACGGTGTCCAGTCCTCCGCGAAGGTACAGCAACATGGCAAAGGGACGACACGTCTCCGTTCCCTGTACTCAGGGAACGAGGGTTACATACGTAACCGAGACGTTCCCTTTCGTCCTGGGAACTCCGACGTGTCGTCGGGGGAGTTCCCTGACGAATTGGGATCCCTAATAAAACGCCATGTTGCTGGCCCCTTCCAGCGCCCGGCAAAGCTACCCTGCAGCAGTTTCTTGAAATAAGTTGCGGGAGCTAGCACGGGAAACAAACTGCTGTTCCGCAAGACCCGCACAGTGGATATGGATAACACTGGGAAAGTGTTCCCTCAAGAGAGGAGGGAACGCTGCGGAAGCCCCAGCCTGACTGAGGAAGGCCAGGAATACACATATGTACTAGCCCGAAGGAATAGTGAAACATACGGCAGTCCCTGAGGTAGTCCCAATCCAAGGGAAGTGGGAGCGTACTCAACAGGGACGACGAACGTGTCCGTCAAGGGGAAGACACGGCTGAACTGCACGTGGCATCATGGGTCACAATAGAAACCACTGGAGCACCCAGTCTACTAGCAACTCCTTACTAGAGGTAGCAGACCTGGTGCCGGGCGGTCCGTCACGCCCAGCACCGGAGGGGTGAAGGAGGAACTCACGAGGCTCACCAACGTAGGGCGCCATACGGAGCAAAGAACGCACTTATCCGCTGTTTGAGGCGGAGTGGCGCAGCAAGCCGACACAACCTATTCCCTCGACCCACTGGCCGTAGCCAGAACTCGGGAGGAAACAGGTTCCACTCCAAGGCTATAGAACCTAGCGAACGTGTTAGGTGTCGCCCAGCCCGCAGCTCTACAGATGTCTGTCAGCGAGGCGCCTTGAGCCCAAGCCCAGGAAGCGGCAACACCTCTAGTAGAGTAAGCGCGCAACCTGTGAGGACAAGGCTCACCCAGAGACTCATATGCTCGGGTGATAGCATCCACTAACCAGTGGGCTAACCTCTGCTTGGAGACGGCCTTCCCCTTCTGCTGGCCTCCGTAACAGACAAAGAGCTGATCTGAGGTTCTGAAGCTTTGCGTTCTGTCAATATAAACCCGCAGGGCACGGAAGGGACAGAGAAAAGCCAGGGCTGGGTCTGCCTCCTCCTGGGGCAGCGCGTGCAGGTTCACTACCTGGTCCACGAAGGGAGGGGTAGGAACCTTGGGCACATATCCGAGCCGGGGTCTCAACACAACGTGAGAAAGGCCCGGCCCAAACTCTATGCACGATTCGTCGACTGAAAAAGCCTGCAGATCCCCGACCCTCTTGAAAGAGGCCAATGCCAACAGGAGCGCTGTCTTAATGGACAGGATATTATCTCTACCGTCAGCAAAGGCTCAAGGAGGACTTTGAAGAATTCTAAGTACCAGAGCAAGGTCCCAAGAAGGTACAGAGTGCAAAACACGAGGTGGATTTAACCTCCTGGCACCCTTAAGGAATCTGATGACCAGGTCGTGCTTCCCTAGGGACTTTCCTTCCACTGCATCGTGATGCGCGGCTATTACTGCGACATACACTTTGAGGGTGGAGGGGGACAGCCTCCGCTCCAACCCATCCTGCAGGAAGGAAAGCACGACACCGATCGGGCAAGTCCGGGGGTCCTCCTGACGGGAGGAATACAATCGACGAACAGGTTCCACTTCAACGCATAAAGGCGCAACGTAGAGGGGGCTCTAGCGGAAGTGATGGTGTCTACCACTGCCTGTGGTAGACCACCTAGAACCTCTGCATCCCGTCCAGGAACCAGACATGGAATTTCCAGAGGTCTGGACGCGGGTGCCATAGAGTGCCCTGTCTCTGAGAAAGAAGGTCCTTCCTCAAAGGAATCGGCCAGGGAGGGGCTGTCGCGAGGAGCATGAGTTCGGTGAACCAAGTCCTGGTGGGCCAATATGGCGCCACAAGAAGGACCTGCTCCGCGTCCTCCCAGACCTTGCACAGAGTCTGTGCAAGAAGGCTCACTGGGGGAAATGCATACTTGCGCAGGTCCCGGGGCCAGCTGTGAGCCAGGGCGTCCGTGCCGAGGGTCCCCTCAGACAGGGAGTAAAACCACTGGCAATGGGTCGTGTCCGGAGATGCAAACAGGTCTACCGGTGCGACTCCGAAGACACTCCAAATCAGCTGGAGCGACTGGGGATGGAGTCGCCACTCTCCTGGCAGGGGAGGCAGCCGTGAGAGCTCGTCTGCCACATGGTTGAGCTCCCCTGGAATGTGATTGGCACGAAGCGACCTCAGATGCTTCTGACTCCATAGGAGGAGGTGGGAGGCGAGTCGCGACATACGACGGGAGCGTAGACCACCTTGATGGTTGATGTACGCGACGGTCGCAGTGCTGTCCGTACGGACCAGTACGTGCTTGTGTCTGAGAACCCCTTTGAGGCGACGCAAGGCTAAGCGTACTGCTTGCAACTCTAGGCAGTTGATATGCCAATGCAGTTGAGGCCCCGTCCACAGACCTGAAACTGCATGCCCGTTGTACATGGCCCCCCACCCGGTGGCAGAGGCATCTGTGAAAACCACAGCATGCCTGGAAACCTGGACTAAGGGCACTCCGGCCCGTAGAAACACAGGATCCGACCACGGGGAGAAGGTTTGGCGGCAGTGCGTGGTCACTTTGACCCGGAACTATCGCTGTTTCACGCCCACCTCGGGACTCGATCGTGAAGCCAGCGCTGAAGCGGTCTCATATGTAACAGGCCGAGCGGCGTTACTGCGGCTGCCATATGCCCCAGGAGCCTCTGAAATTGTTTCAGTGGAACCGCTGTTCTGCCTCGAAAAGACCTGAGGCAGGTGAGCACTGACTGGACGCGTACCTCTGTGAGGTGCGCAGTCCGGGCGACCGAGTCCAGCTCCATACCGAGATAAGAGATCCTCTGCACGGGGCAAAGTTTGCTCTAGTCCCAGTTGACCTGAAGCCCCAACCGGCTGACGTGCCGAAGCACCATGTCCCTGTGATCGCACAATACATCTCGCGAGTGAGCTAAAATGAGCCAGTCGTCGAGGTAGTTGAGGATGCGAACGCCTTGTTCTCTCATGGGAACAATGGCCGCCTCCGCGACTTTCGTGAAGACGCGGGGTGACAGGGCCAGCCCGAAGGGTAGGACCTTGTACTGATACGCTCGACCGTCGAAAGCAAACCGAAGAAAAGGTCTGTGTCGAGGGAGTATCGAGACGTGGAAGTACGCGTTCTTCAGGTCGATCACTGCAAACCAATCCTGGGGACGGATGCACTCGAAAATGCGCTTCTGCGTAAGCATTTTGAACGGGAGTTTGTGTAGGACCCCATTCAAAATACGCAGGTCCAGGATTGGCCGTAACCCACCGTCTTCTTGGGTACAATGAAGTAGGGGCTGTAAAACCCAGACCTCATCTCGGCAGGAGGGACCGGCTCGATCGCGCCCTTCGCCAGCAGGACATCGATCTCTTTCCTCAAGACAGGGGCGTCCACCGACCGCACACGGGTGAAGTGGACGACCCTGAACCTGGGAGGCCGGCGTGCAAACTGAATTGTATAGCCGAACCGGACGGTGCGGAAGAGCCATCGGGATGGACCCGGAAGCGCTAGCCAGGCTTCCAGATAGCGTCCCAATGAACCCACCCGAACCACCGGCGTATCCGCGGAGGGGCAGCGAGGTGGAAGACAGGGACCCGGCTCTGGTGGCGTTGTAGCGACCAAGACCGGGGGAATGGGTGCGCCTGACACCAACCTGCTTCATACAGCGGCGGAACAGAAGAGAAAAATTCTCCACCCGGCCCTCCCCCGGGGGAAGGAGTGGTGATGACACGCACTCCCAGAGAGCAGATCGTTACACACTCTGGGTCGCTCCTCTCAGGGTTGCTTCCCTTCGCTGGGGGAAACAAACTCTGAGCGGGTTGGTTTTGAGGCGCTTCTGGACCACCAGTGTGGACATCGTCTAACCGAGGGCCAGCGCTGTTACTAATCACGGTCAGTCACTAAGCACAGCTCAACCCCGAGTTAGAACTACGCACGTGCAGTGGTAGTGAGAGAGGAAAAACATTAGCAGATTTAGGCATGTTTTGCTTGCCATATTGGCACCAAAATGCTTGCATAATGCCAAAATTCTTCACACACATCCAGGCACTTTAGAACAGCCCAGGAAAGTGTGGCTGTTAAGTCCGAATCTTCAGCATGAGAACACACCATTATAGTAGGAACTCAGCATCATTTCAGAGTATAACAGCCCTCTCTCCGATGTAGCGATCGACATCTGTCCTCCCTGGGGCCCCGAATGAAATGCTTGGTCCCTCATGAGAAGGACCAGAATCCCATCCGAAAGCCTCGACGGCACACGGCACGCTGAGTGGCTCAAACCTTTACGTGAAAGGGGAGACGAACAACGTGCCGACGTGGTCATGCACTCCTGAGAGAACATGAACCACCCACGAACGCAGTCTCACTGATTAGGCATGTGATCGTTGCCGTCAACCAGGCATGCAAGATAGTGATCGTGGCCATCGCTTCGATGACACACGGCACGCTGGGCGCTCAAGCCTTCAGGCAGGGCGAACAATGTGCCGACGTGGTCATGCTCTCATAAGAAAGCATAAACCACCCACGAACACAGTCTCAGCATGTTTGCGATGCGCTAGAGGAGTGAGTGGTTCGTGCTCACTGAAACCCTCAGATCACCAATGTTATTCACCAAAGTAGCCCTCCTCTGGTGCACCAGAAGAGAAACTAGATCGGGAAATAAGCAAAGGGACTCACCTCATAGAGGCACGCGAGTCTTGATCTTGACCGCGCATCTTGAGCGCCGAATAACGCGCGCTGGGTTGCCGTGACAACCCGCGCTGTCAGCCGGCGCTCGACGGCACACGGCACGCTGAGCGGCTCAAACCTTTACGAGAAAGGGGAGACGAACAACGTGCCGACGTGGTCATGCACTCCTGAGAGAACATGAACCACCCACGAACGTAGTCTCACACACTGATTAGGCATGTGAAACAATGAACGTGGCCGTCAAATAAGGACAGGAAATGATCGCATCCAGAAACACACGGGTGAAACGTCATCCTGAAAAGGACGCGATCTTCACTCGTGTTGCTCTTTCAGGGAGAAAGTACTCTCTCTATCGTGCTGAAGCACACAGGGACCCAACGCGGCAACACAGCGGGGAAACTGTAAGCCCGCTGTGCGCACTCAACCGTTTACCAGCTGTGAAAACAGCTTTTGAATTAACAGCATATAGACGCAGCCGGCAGACAGGAAACCGCGCGGTCGCTGAAACGCCATCCCACCAACACAGAGAGATTCCCTCCTGAAACAGCAGACTCGTAGCCGTAAGAAAAATACAATCTTAAAGCTCACTCACTCAGAGAGGACACAATCGGTCGGCTCCGAAGCTAAAAGCATTGCGCAATGTTTACTTCCGCTTTTTATACCCGCGCTGGTAGGCGGGTCGCGGAATGCAAATCTTGCATGCCAATTTTCATTGGCTCGTTTTAATTCACTCGAAGGCAATTGGTCTCCCTAGCGTGATCCCAATTCGTCAGGGAACTCCCCCGACGACACGTCGGAGTTCCCAGGACGAAAGGGAACTAATTTAACATTTTAGATAAACTTTCTAATTTTAATTATCTCATAGAAACAAATAAACATTACATAAAATAAATATAAATTTACTATACTTAAAAATAGGGGTATAACAATATCGTGTCTCAATATATCGCAATACAAAAATGCAACAATATGTATCGTGGATAGTGACAATATGTACTGTATCGTGTATAGTTCACCCAAAATAAAAACTACTGTGTGAGAAAAAATTCATGTTTTCAGAGTTTTAGTGTCAGTGCTACATTAAACTACTATTTATAATGTTGAATATAATAATAATGCAATGGGGGAATATTTGTGGGTCCTGATAATGCCAAATGTCTGATGTAACCAGTAAAGTAAAGTAAAGTAAGTGGCCTACATTATTTTAAATATCTACAATATCTAAATTTCTAGTCAGTGACAGAGTGCAAACATATTCGTCAAAAATAATCTTGTATTTTCAGCTTCAGAATCATCAATATTTTTATTCTGGTGCCACCATTGTCCTGTGCATTGGTTTTCCGTGCATTGGGTTTCCAGCACCAAGTCCAAGCCTATTCATTTACACCCACAATGTAATATCAAATTTAGCATTTTAATCAACAGTACATTTTTTGTTAACCTTTTATCACTTCTTGAGTATCGCAATACAATTGCATTGTAAAATCTCTATTGGGTTGAGATCTGGTGAATGTGGGGGCCATTTTAGTACAGTGAACTCATTGTCATGTTCAAGAAACCAATTTGAAATGATTTGAGCTTTGTGACATGGTGCATTATCCTGCTGGAAGTAGACATCAGAGGATGGGTACATGGTGGCCATAAAGGGATGGACATGGTCAGAAACAATGCTCAGGTAGGCCGTGGCATTTAAACGATGCCCAATTGGCACTAAGGGGCCTAAAGTGTGCCAAGAAAACATCTCACACACCATTACACCAGCACCACCAGCCTGCACAGTGGTAACAAGGCATGATGGATCCATGTTCTCATTCTGTTTACGCCAAATTCTGACTCTACCATCTGAATGTCTCAACAGAAATCGAGACTCATCAGACCAGGCGACATTTTTCCAGTCTTCAACTGTCCAATTTCCGTGAGCTCTTGCAAATTGTAGCCTCTTTTTCCTATTTGTAGTGGAGATGAGTGGTACCCGGTGGGGTCTTCTGCTGTTGTAGCCCATCCGCCTCAAGGTTGTGCGTGTTGTGGCTTCACAAATGCTTTGCTGCATACCTCTGTTGTAACAAGTGGTAATTTCGGTCAAAGTTGCTCTTCTATCAGCTTGAATCAGTCGGTCCATTCTCCTCTGACCTCTAGCATCAACAAGGCATTTTCGCCCACAGGACTGCCGCATACTGGATGTTTTTCCCTTTTCACACCATTCTTTGTAAACCCTAGAAATGGTTGTGCGTGAAAATCCCAGTAACTGAGCAGATTGTGAAATACTCAGACCGGCCCGTCTGGAACCAACAACCATGCCACGCTCAAAATTGCTTAAATCACCTTTCTTTCCCATTCTGACATTCAGTTTGGAGTTCAGGAGATTGTCTTGACCAGGACCAAACCCCTAAATGCATTGAAGCAACTGCTATGTGATTGGTTGATTAGATAATTGCATTAATGAGAAATTGAACAGGTGTTCCTAATAATCCTTTAGGTGAGTGTATATTGTTACTGTGAAGTAAAATTAAGATTGTGTGTCATATCACCTATCCATATTCTTTGGTAGATAGCAGAAAAGGTTCCTACAGTTTTACATACAGTTTTTTAAATAGTGTTCACCACAAGTAAAGACTACATTGTAACCTGGTCAGAAATAAGTATATAAATGGCTGCTATTTTGCATAAGTTTATTTGTAATTGCCAGCAATATGCCTATGCAGTTTCTTTATTCACTGTGACCTATACTTGCACTGGATGACTAATTTCACATGTATTTTGTGTATTTTGAAAATAAAAATACTGTATTTGTATTTAAATACATTTTTCCACACAGTATTTTGTATCTTTATTTTAAATACATTTCCATGTATTTATGCCCATCTCTGGGTATCGGCAAATTCATTTAGTATCGGTGCATCTCTAGTATATATACAGTATATGCATTAAATGAATCAAAAGTGATAGTAAAGACTTTTACATTGTTACAAAAAATTATATTTCAAAAAAGAAAATTCTGTTCTTTTGAACTTTCTAATTGTCATTGAATCCTAAAAAGAGATCCTAAGAAGTTTTTCTTGAGCTCTAAATCAGCATGTTAGAATGATTTCTGAAAGATCATGTGACACTGAATACTGGAGTAATGATGCTGAAAATTCAGCTCTGTGTTCTCATGTATAATTACATTTTTAAATATATTAAAGAGAAAACAGGTATTTTAAATTGTAACTATATTGTTTCACGATATTACATTACAAAATGCAGAACTAACCTGTGATGGGCAGCACAGCAGGTTGGTTGGTGACCTCAGACAGTGTGTGCCGGCGCTGACTGAAGCGAGCTGTATGAAAGGCGGCTAGGGGCACAGTGTGCTCCTCCTCTGCCTCAATGCCCTCATCAATGGACGTCTCCATGACGTTGCTAGGCAGCGAGCCGCTGACTTTGCGGACAACGACTGGAGGGAGTGGGTCCAGTAAGCAGCCATCCACCTGAGATATAAATACACACACACGGTGTTGGCAAAACTATTTTGGGCTGAAACAGCCTAGCACTCTTTGGGACATTTTCTCTTTGCTGTTTTCAGATCTGACAACTGAATCAAAGCTGAAAAGCAATAGGTGTGACGACTAGCTGTTCTCCAAGAGGCAAACAAGAACGCTTTGAAATTGATGTGAAGTGAAGATTATCAGGGAAAAACAGTTTAAATTCAACATGAAATGGAAATTCATCTATTGTCTAAATGTTATAGATCTTATTATTAACAATACATCCATTCATTGGTTTTTGACCTTGTAATTTTTTATCCAAAATGTCTACTTAATCTACTCTTTTCTGTTTGACCAGGAGTTTAAAAAACGTCTCGGTTACGTATGTAACCCTCGTACCCTGAGTAGGGAACGGAAACTTTCCGTCAGATGACGACGAATGGGGTTTCGCTTAGAAAGCCTATCAACTTCGAGTATTACAAAACGAGCCAATGGCAAAGAAATGCCATGGGTCTGCGGAATTTGCATAGCGTATCCCCGCCCCACCTCGTGGGTATAAAAGGAGGACGCCGACAACATGCAGATATGTTTCTTCGCTGAGGAGCCAAGACTGAGCTCAGGCGGTCCCCGCGGTACAGCGGAAAGTGGCAGGCAGACGGATGTTCCCTTTCGTTGTCATTCTGAGTTCCGTCGGATGACGACGAATGGGGTTACCAGTCTAATCACGCCACCTTTCGCTGTCTTCCAGTGCCCTGCGTAAATTTGAGATCCCTGTCGTGAGACTGGCACGGACGAAGGACTCCTATTTAGCACAGGAATACCAAGGTACACTGGGGAGCATATCCCATAGCTTAGAGGGAATATGCAATTATTGCCAACCCGTGGGGGTGGGGGGGGGGGGCTTAGAGAATACACATATGACCCGGAGGGATGCATATGGAGAACACTGGGGTGTCCAGGCTCAGGTGGAATATTTCAACCCCAGGGGTGGCAAGGTCGCTTGCCAAGGGAAAGACACATGCTCAGAGAGGCTTACAGTGGAAATACACATGTGGGGGTCGCTCGGAGAAGGGACCATGCACACGGGAGGTACCTAGACGACGCGCAGGCAATAGACACTGGCGCCGTCGTCAGGAGTGCTGGAGGAACTCAGGGCTTTCGGGGAAGCTCACCTTAGGAGATATCGCACGTATCCAGTCCGTGGAGTGGAATGGCGAGCAAGCGAAGACCGCTGAGCGGGTCCAGTACTAGCTGGTTGAAGCGAGTACATGAGAGGACACTGGCTCCACTCGGAGATTGTAGAATCTGGCGAATGTGTTCGGTGTCGCCCAGGCTGCAACTCTGCAGATGTCTGTTAGCGAGGCGCCATGCGCTAGAGCCCAAGAGGACGCCACACTCCGGGTGGAGTGGGCAGTCACACCAAGGGGGCACGGTCGACCTTGTTGCTGGTATGCCAAAGCAATGGCGTCCACTATCCAGTGAGACAACCTTTGCTTAGAGAGATCCTTTCCCTTCAGCTTCCCACCATAACAGACAAAGAGCTGGTCTGAGGTCCTGAAACACTGCTTCCTGTGTACATAGGCGCGGAGAGGGCGTACTGGACAGAGCAGTGCCAAGGCTGGGTCTGCCTCCTCCAGGGTCAGCGCTTGCAGGTTCACCACCTGGTCCCGGAATGGAGTGGTAGGAACCTTGGGCACATATCCGAGCCGGAGTCTCAGGATCACGTGAGAGTAAGCCGGCCCGAATTCCATGCACGCTTTGTCAACGGAGAATGCCTGCAGGTCCCCTACCCTCTTGATGGAGGCCAATGCAACCAGGAGCGCTGTCTTCATTGACAGGAACTTAAGCTCCACTGATTGCAAAGGCTCAAAGGGAGCACTCTGCAGGGCAGTTAAAACCACTGAGAGGTCCCAAGAGGGAACGAGAGGAGGGCAAGGAGGATTCAGTCTTCTCGCTCCTCTCAGGAACCTAACGATCAGGTCGTGCTTCCCAACAGACTTACCTTCGACCGGGTCAAGGTGTGCGGCAATAGCGGCAACATAGACTTTCAGAGTGGAGGGAGACACCCTTCGCTCCAACCCGTTTTGAAGGAAGGAAAGCACGACACTAATCGAACATACGCATAGATGTGTCTCGTGAACGACGCTCTAGCGGAAGTGATGGTAGCCACCACCGCTGGTGGTAGGGTACTCAAACCTGCCTCGTCCCGTCCAGGAGCCACACGTGGAAGTTCCATAGATCGGGATGAGGTTGCCATAGGGTGCCCCGTTCCTAAGAAAGGAGGTCCTTCCTCAGGGGAATCATCCAAGGAGGTGCTGTCGCGAGGAGTGAGAGTTCGGAGAACCAGGTCCGGGTGGGCCAGTACGGCGCGACCAGAATGACCTGCTCCTCGTTCTCCCTGATCTTGCGCAGGTTCTGCGCAAGAAGGCTCACTGGGGGAAACGCATATTCGCGGCCCTGCGGCCAGCTGTGCGCCAGTGCATCCGTGCCGAGCGTGCCCTCGGTCAGGGATTAATACAAGCCGCAATGGGTCGAGTCGTGAGAGGCAAACAGATCTATCTGTGCGTCCCCGAATGGGTCCCAAATCAGCTGAACCAACTGGGGATGGAGTCGCCAATCTCCGGGGAGGGGCTGAAGCCGTGAGAGTTCGTCAGCTGCACAGTTCAGGGCTCCGGGGATATAAATGGTATGAAGCGACCTCAGATGCTTCTGACTCCATATGAGGAGGTGGCGGGCGAGTTGCGACATACGGCAAGAGCGTAGACCACCTTGACGGTTGATGTACAGTACAGTGGCGGTATTGTCTGAATGGACTAGTACGTGTTGATTCTTGAGCACAGCCCGGAAGCGGCGCAGAGCAAGACGTACAGCCAGCAACTCAAGGCAATTGACGTGCAGAAGGCGCTGGGGTCCTGTTCAGGAGCCCGCGGCAGCACGTCCATTGCACATGGCGCCCCAGCCCGTGGTGGAGGCATCTGTCGTTACGACAACATGCCGAGAAGCTCGTTCCAGGGGCACTCCGGCCCGTAGAAAACTGAGGTACTCGGAGGGTGCCGTGTTTCCATGCCCACCTCAGGACTCGGTCGCGAAGCCAAAGCTGAAGCGGTCTCATATGAAGAGCGAGCGGCGTTGCCGTGGCTGCAGATGCCAAATGCCCCAGGAGCCTCTGAAAAGGTTTCAGTGGAACCGCACTCTTGCCCTTCGAACTGTCTCAGGCAAGTCAGCAGTGACTGCGCGCGCTCGCTCGTAAGCTGCGCCTTTTACATGGCGACCGAGTCGATTTCCATACCGAGAAAAAGAGATCCTCTGCACGGGGTAAAGTTTGCTCTTTTCCCAGTTGACCTAAGGCCCAGACGGGCTAGGTGCCGGAGCACTAGGTCCCTGTGTTCGCAAACCTGGTCTCGAGAGTGAGCTAGGATCAGACAGTCGTCGAGATAGTTCAGGATGCGAACCCCGTGTTCCCGTAGGGGAACAAGGGCTGCCTCGACGACCTTCGTGAAGATGCGAGGAGACAGGGCTAGCCCAAATGGGAGAACCGCGTACTGATATGCCTGCCCCTCGAAAGCAAACCATATGAACGGTCTGTGTCGAGGGAGAATGGAGACATGAAAGTAGGCGTCCTTCAGGTCGATTGCTGCAAACCAATCCTTGGGCCGCACACATTCGAAAATGCGTTTGACCGTGAGCATCTTGAACGGGGCGCCCTGTGAAGGGAGCGGTTCGGAACGCGCAGGTCAAGGATTGGCCGTAACCCACCGGTTTTCTTCGGGACAATGAAGTACGGGCTGTAGAAGCCGGACCTCATTTCGGCTGGAGGGACAGTCTCGATCGCACCCTTCGCCAGGAGGGTAGTAACCTCCACTCTCATGATAGGGGCATTGCCAGTGACCATAGTGGAGCGGACTCCCCTGAAGCGGGGAGGTGACCGCGCAAACTGAATCGCGTAGCTGAGCCTGATCGTCCACGTGACCCAGCGGGACAGGTTGGGAAGCTCTAGCCAGGCTCCCAAGAACTGTACCAGCGGGGTCATACGAACCACAGACTTCCCACCGGTGGTGCAGCAAGGCGGAATGACTGGCCCAGACGTGGACGGCATAGCGGCCCGGTGTGGGGGCACAGTCATTAACCGCGCCCTGACAGAGGAGACCAGGGAAGGATGAACGTTCCACGGGGGTCTGCTCTGCCATGGGGCTGGCGACAGAGGCGGATGAGAGCGGCACGGTCCGGGGACGGTGCGCACTGTCAACCGGCTCTGAGACAGAGGAGGACGAGGGGTGCAAGGCTCGGGGGCGGCGCACCATGTCGTCCGAGAACTCTGTGTGCTCAGGGATGAACATGTCACATCTTGCTTTAACCAAATTAGGGTGCTGCCCACCCGGGGGTGAGCAGCGGGGAGTGGAAAACAAAGGATTCTCCCCCGGCCCTCCACCGGGGGAAGGAGTGGCCCTGCTACCATCTCCTGAGATGTGACCATCATCCCTGAGCAGCCCATCTCAAAAGCGCCGCTTGGCACGGCGTTTAGCGGGGGGCGGGGCAGGAGAGGGCTGTGGCGTCCCCCTGCGGCCTCCAGAGCCAGTCCGGGTGAACGGGCGGGGTGGAAGCCACGGAAGGGCGCCTTCGCCGTTGGGCAGACTGAGGGATCTGAGCGGACGGCGGGGCCGTCGGGGCAGAATATGCCTCAGTCTGCTCATGGGCGGTTGAGAACTGTTGTACAGCCCTGAACCGCACCGCCGAAGGGCTGACCTGGGATATGAGGGTGTCGGGCAGATGGGACTGCCGGACATCCTGCACATCGGACAGGTCAAGCCACAGGCTTGAATGGTGTACATAATCTGACCCAGGGAGCGTGCGGCCACTTTCGTCGCTTGGGGAGCAAGGTCAGTGGCGGCGCGCAGCTCAATGAAGAGCCCTGGATCAGTCCTGCCCTCCTGCATGTCCATGAACACCTGGGCCAGGAAGACCAGCAGAATGGCCATGGCATGCAGTGAGGCGGCTGCCTGTCCTGGGCGCTATCGGATTTCGCCACAAGTATAGATGAAAAACTACAGGCTTTGGACGGGTGCTTAGGATCGCGCAGAGAAGAAGCACTCTGAGGACACAGTTATTTTAGTATCACAACAGAGCGTTCAACCGGGGGACCCCAGTGTACCCATGAGCAGTGGCCATGGGAAGGAAGGGCGGAGGAGATCAACGAGGGATCGCTGGAAGACATGGGGGTCTTCGAGGATTTCGAGATCTCCTGATGCACATCCGGGAAGAAAGGTATTGGGGTTAGACGGCGACGAGAGTCAGCGGCCACCCCAAAACCAATCGTACAGCAGCGAGCGCTCAGGACAGGGTGGAGGGTTCCACCCTAGTCCGCGACTCGCAGCGGCCCGGGAAAGCATGGCCGTCATCTCAGGATCTGACTCGACAAATGCCATATGCAGACCCGAAAGTGGCAGCACTGTCAAATCTTCACTTCCTGAAGATTCTTGCCCGCCCTGTGATGCTGCGATGGACAACAGATCCGATTCTGGAATGTCAAAGGAAAACCGCGGGGGGTCCGAAGACGGGCCCGGTGGGTGTCACGTGATCGTTCACGGGTTGCGTCAATGAAGAGGGGGGCGTGGGGCACGGACGGATAGTCGGCGCCTTGTTCCACACCAACACCCTCAGGTCACCCTGGCCACCAGCCGAAGTAGCACCTCACGTGGAGAGTGTTAGATCAGGGTGTGGATGAGGGGACTCTCTCTCAAACGAGATCATTGAGTCTCGACCGTAATGACGCGATGGTAACGTTCCCGCGGGGAGAACGTGAGTCATCCACAAACGCTGCTCTAGCATGATCTAGCCCAAGCACGCAGAGCAGAGAATGGAAATGAGTCAACCGCAACCAGAAATGCACGGGCGAGCCGTCTTTAAAAAGACGTGCCGCCTGCGAGCTCTTTTGTGAGAGAAAATAAACTCTGAAAGTGTTGAAGCGCCCGGGGAGAAACACACTCACTGGCAAACCACTGCACAGATAAGCAGGAAGCACACACTCGACGGGAGATCGCCGTCACACCAACACCAGAGAATCTCGCTCGTCTGTAAGAAGCTGACAGTTCAGAGATGGCTTGTGGAGTGAAGAATTGGCTCCGAAGCGAAAACGTATCTGCATGTTGCCGGCATCCTCCTTTTATACCCACGAGGTGGGGCGGAGATACGCTATGCAAATTCCGCAGACCCCTGGCATTTCTTTGCCATTGGCTCGTTTTGTAATACTCGAAGTTGATAGGCTTTCTAATCGAAACCCCATTCGTTGTCATCCGACGGAACTCGGAGTGACAACGAAAGGGAACAAATTTGTCAGTCGAACTCCTGAGATAATTAAATATTTCAATAATTTAACGACACATTTGTGTGTTCACGGTTCTCTGATGTTGGTTAATGTTTACATTGCAAGCAAGTAAACAGATAAAATATTTAATCTCTTTTTGTAAGTGTTTTATTTAGATTTTTGATTTTAAAATTATATATATATATATATATATATATATATATATATAGGGCTGCACATATATAGGTCCCATCATCATTATTATTGTTATTATATAATTGTTTTAACTCTAATTCTAAAAATGAGTATAACATATATTTCTGTTGTAAATAACAACTGTCCTGTAAAATAAAAAAATGAATATTTGATCATTATAATAATTATTTTATTTTACACTGCAGGTTACAATACTAATATTTATGTCTTAAATTCTTCACTTTTAAACTTTCAGATCCTATAACCTTCAGAATATTGGTGAAATCCAGTGAACAGAAATGTTGGGAATGTGTAAATAAAGTGAACCTACTGCACAACGAATTACCAAAATGCATGATAAACCCCTTTTGTAAACTCTGTGTTAGACTATGTCTGCAACTCCATGTCCGTGTCATCAGTTTCATTTTTTCAGAGTTATGTAATGCTGCTCTGTCAAATGCCCACAGGCGACCAGCAGCTTTCCTGAATTACAATAAGCCAGTTGAAATAAGTTTGTGAGAGCGTGACCTCAACATGTTTGAAGAGATCCCTAGATTGCCATCTGTTCTGCTCCACAGGTGCTGAAGCTAAATGAATGACTTATCACGCTTCCCCATTCTTCATAAACAAACATTTACATTTTCATTTGGCATTCACTTTAACTACAGCTCACAGTCCATTCAAGAGCTACTGTTAAAGTGTGTTTGTTCCCTGGGAATTAAACTCTTGACCTTGGCATTGCAAGCATCGGTTGAGGTACAGGAGCAAACGGAAAAAGACCTTTTGGAGGCCAAATTGGTACGTATATGGCAGAGTCCCCACAGGATGAGTCAACGCTGCACGTCAATTAAAGGAACAGTAGCTATGGAGATTGCCTTGCGAAAGCCAAGGTGACAAATGTTGTAGTCACGCTTCTCACGAGTGGACTGAGCACCCAGCCCTGATCACACGGGTGGCCCATCATTGGCATTTACAAAAACAGGGCCGTGGTGTTCTGCAACAGCAGGCAGCAAAACTGACAGGCTGGGGTTACTGTAAAAACAGTCTGCAAATAGAGGGCTGAAATGCAGGCTACATGTTTCCCCATGATCAATAAGGGTAGGCAGCATGATCTTATATCATGGTGTGATTCGAAAATCATATTTCATATATTACAAGAACAGCCTTTTTCCACCTTAGAAACATTGCTAAGCTACGCAACATGCTATCTGTTTCTGATGCAGAAAAGTTAGTTCATGCATTCATGACCTCGAGACTAGATTACTGTAATGCTTTATTAGCTGGCTGTCCTACATCCTCAATCAACAAGCTACAGTTAGTGCAAAATGCAGCTGCTAGAGTTCTTACTAGATCAAGAAAATATGATCATATAACACCTATTTTATCATCTCTACACTGGTTACCTATTAAGTTACGTATCAATTACAAAGTATTCCTACTGACCTATAAAGCCCTAAATGGTTTAGCTCCTGTGTATTTAACAGACCTTCTATCGCCATACAATCCATCGCGCTCTTTAAGATCACTAAATTCGAGGCTTCTGGTCATTCCTAGGATATCTAAGTCCACTAAAGGAGGGAGGGCGTTCTCGCATTTAGCTCCTAAACTCTGGAATAGCCTTCCTGATATTGTACGAGACTCAGACTCGCTGTCCCAGTTTAAAACTAGATTAAAGACGCATCTCTTTAACCAAGCATTCACTTAATGCTTAACCTTTGATACTGCTGAATCAGTTCGAATGCATTAACATTATGAACATCAGCTATGCTAATTATTTCCCATCTGCCTTTCTGCTGTTATCTCGGGACGCTAGTCCCGAGGTAAATAGCGTTCGTCAGCTCCAGTTTGTATCCAGCCTCTCACGGAGACTTCAGATGCCCCAACGCCTGTGAAGAGACGACTCGACGCCTCTGAAGAGACGACTCAAAGCCGGCGATATGTTATGCCATAAATTAATACTTGATTAACTAACTGTATTTTTCTATGTACATTTCTGAAATGCAATTTCTGTAAAGCTGCTTTGAGACAATGTGTATTGTGAAAAGCGCTATACAAATAAATTTGAATTGAATTGAATTGAATTGAATTGAATTGAATTGATTACATAATAGTTATTTTAGCTGGAAATGCATTGAAAAACTGTTTATATTTTAAATAATCATAACAGTGATCAAATAATTATTTGTTTGGAAATGCAGTTAATTCAGTGCTTCATCTCATTTGATTAAAAATAGTTTAAATGATCATAATAACAAATATTTAATATTTAATATTTGATTATTTTTAAAAGACAAGTGCATAATCTAATTTGATTAAAAATAGATATGTATTAAATAATAATAATTTTGAACAATGCAATGAATAATAAAAAAAGATTTCAATACCTTTTTTATTTAAAAATAGTTTAATTATTATTATATAATTTGTATAATATTATACAACATTAAATTAATAGTGTGTATTCAACTAAAATAATTAAAATATAATTATAAAAGAATATTATTTAAAAAAAAGCCAATAGGCTTAGTTGTATCACAGCCACAAACCATGATTTGCTACATTGTCTAAAGTGATATTAGGCGGAGGGGCATTCTCCATCGCTCCTATGGCGTGAAAAAACAGGTATGCTTGAGCATTCTGTCCTAGGCACATCTTGTGACATCACGTCCTGTTTTTGGTTAATTTAGAGGACTTTGGTCCGTGTTGTGTTCAGTCGAATCGCACCAGAGTTCGTTTGTTTCTTGTTTGGTGTGCACCAGGGTTCGGATGGCAGCGTTCACACTTATTCAATGAACCGCACTAACAGGGCAATCGCACCAGAGTTTGTTTTAATCTAACCAAACCTGTCAAGTGTGAACACAACCTAAAGTGTAAATAACACTGTAAAATAAGTTGTATAATCTGTGCTACACAAATATATTTACATATCACAATATAAACGATATAGCAAAATCACTGCCACAATGTATATCATCATTGTGGCAGTGCCCAGCCCTGCCCAGCCCTGCTACCACAGTATAAATGGTACAGCAAAATCTCTGACATATTCCAGGTGTCATGAAGCGCATACTGTCATATTGCCTCATACCAGGTATCATATAAATTCCCTTGCCTCTGTCTGAGTCATTCCTATATGAATGATTAGTAATGAGTGCTTGAGATACCTACACTGACGCAAAGCCCCAGTGGTGACACCAGCCGCTGAAATCATAAAGAGCATTTATTATTATTTAATATATATAGGCAGGTGTTATTTTAAGAGGCTGAAATGCTGCGGAGATACTGCGGGTGAGTAACGAGGAAGAGATCAGGCTGACACGCAGGCAGAGGAACTTCACACGCTGCAGACAAAAGCTCTTATTGCTGTCATACAGCAGCGCCAATGAGTAACGCTGCTATTTAAAACATGCAGGCAGAGCTTACGAAATATAGCCTCAAGCACGAAAGGAGGATGAGAGATTTCTCTCAGTGCAAGAAGAATCCATTTAATAACCTTTTTTCACTCTTTGTTTTGTTGCTCACTTCAGTTGAAACAAAACTGACCTTGGGAGTGGCCACGTCTTCCTCTATGAGCGTCTGATCTGGGGAAGAAGGGGTTTGTGGGAAGGTAAATGTGTCTGTGGTGGACTGCAACAGAACAGGTGAACGCAGGTGATGTGCTGCCTGAGGAGGGATGCACGCTTGGGAGGGAACCGCCATGGTCTGTAAAATACCAATATATATCACGGTATTGTAACTATCATGGTTGTACCTTTGTTACATGGAAATGTACTTTTAAGTAGTCTTAGACTCTGTATATGTCAAAGTACCATCTGATACTGCATGAATATGTAATGAATATGCTGACAAATCCATAAAAAGGATCCAAAAAGTTCTCCACATTTACAAGCAACCCACCAAACCTTAAAAGCTTGTTTATATGGTTTACGGTCACAGAGGTTAAACTGAAATAAGGATGGCTGGAATACAGATTTTGTTTCTCATGATTCCAATATTTACATTGTTATACCAACGCCATTTCAATATGTCTGGGAAGACTTCACAGATGGGGTTACCTTGACAACAGTCTGCTCAGCGACGGTGCTAGGGCGGCGCTGGCTGGCGTGCAAGCGCTGTTCCACAGGGAAACTGCTGCGATGCGCTTTCAACCGCTCCACAAGCAGGTAGTAGATAGCAGCAAAGTGGTTATAGCTTTTGTTCTGGAGAGACTGTGACAGGAAAGGCAAGGAGAGCAAGACAGACAAGGAAAGAGAACACTAGAAATGTCACATTTCTATCAGTACGGTTTGAAAAGATTCTGAAAGGCTCTACTTTGGAGAAATCAAATTTGGAATTCAGAGGAGAAATACTACTAGGATTGTCAATTGAATTAAATTGGGCTCACCCACAGGAATCTGAATTACAGAAATGTAATAAAGACACACATTGTTTGGCAAAACATAAATAATAATATCACTGTTTTTGACTAACTATGCATGTTTATGTATAATTATTTCCCACCCAAAAATATGTAAATCCAGTAAAAAAAAAATTTAAAACAGATTTTAGTTTTTGACATGCAGCACAACAAAATGTCTTCATAAACTTAATAAAAATAAATACTGAAATTGAAAATTTAATTCAATTATCAAAGGATATATTGAGCAAATTAGAGAATTTTGGTTCTCAATGAGTGATCTTCCATAATAGCACATAAAATGAGACATTTAATTTATTACATATAATGAAATGTATATAAATGTAAATATAAATTCCTATAGCTGGCTATGTCAAACATCATTAAGGTTTTACATAATAGCCCATATGTTTTGTAATTTGTAAAATAATTTCTTAATTCTTTGTATTTCATTACAATTCAATTTGAAATTTATTTGAATTGAATTTTTAATTTCATTGTACTTTCTTAAAGTCAAATTTGAATTACAGTTCTACATCCTGTTTGCAACCTTAATTCAAATGCAGTTTGATCTCAGGAATTGCACTGGAATTAATCACATTCCAAACCCTGGCCAAGTAAAAGCTGATCAACGGACCTCAATAGTCTTCTGCTGGTCGATGCCCAGGCTGTGCATGAGTCGCAGCACCTGCTCACTGTGCTCGCCCAAGCCTGATTTGCTCTCGCAGGGCAAACCCTGTCTGTAGAGCACAGGCCGCTGGGACGGGACCTCCTGCACCATCCAGCGATGTTCTTTGATCTGACTCAGGGACAAACGCCTGGCTGGATCTAGAACCAACATCTTCCTGATCAGGTGCTCACAGTCTGAAATATCATACATTGAATACAATGAGCTCAAAAGAGATGCTGCCTCCTTCCGAAACTTTATCTTCTGGTGTAAGCAGCTATGTTCTAATTATGTAGCATTTAACCCCCAACACTGTTTGTCAGTATTGATTCCAAATAATATAGATATTGGGGTGGTTGATAAATATCTACTGTATTCATGCCAACTCAAACATGCATGAACAGTCGTATAATTATGTTATTGTGACTTCCTCACCCTCACTCATGAAGTAGGGGATGCGGAAACGACCCTCCAGGACCCTCTGTCTGAGAACAGGAAGGCTAGGGCCGTCAAATGGAAGAGCGCCACACACCAACACGTACAAAACCACCCCCATACTCTGCATGACACACACATACACAGAAAATCAATAAATAAACATAAATCTCTGCCTAGGAACTAGCACAAAGGACCACCCACACACAATGCAGGAAATAATAATTATGTTTTCAATCAATTAAATTACCATTAGTTGTTGACGCAATTCTCCATACTGACTGAGATGACAAATCAACAATTGGGAAGAATTTCGTCAGCTGTCTAATACATACATATTAGTTTGATGCCCTTGAATATGGTATTACCATGCTTTTTTGAACATGGT
Organism: Siphateles boraxobius; assembly: GCF_051911475.1. Lineage (NCBI taxonomy): Eukaryota > Metazoa > Chordata > Actinopteri > Cypriniformes > Leuciscidae > Siphateles > Siphateles boraxobius. The sequence goes on from NW_027509182.1 coordinate 4,329,363, forward strand.
ACCATGGTAATAACATGTTTTTTGTGGACATGATCATTCCATGCTATTTTTTGGAGAACTATGTCAAGCCAAGTCAAATGTATTTATATACATGTAGCATTTTTAACAATACACAATATAAAGCAGCTTTACAGAAATCCATGATGTCGATGTTTATAATCGCATTTAGCAGATTAGAGCTGTTTTTTTTATTTTGCGGTAATACAAGCAATAAAACAGTTGAGATTTGCTATATCAGCCCTACGCAAGTATACTGTATGAGAATAAAGTTGGACATACTTATATATACAACTGTACATAAAGAGCTGGGTTATAATATAGTTACATTTTATGACTAAATAAATCAGGCAGTTGAGATTTGCTACATAGTATATTTCGCTTTACATGATTGTACTGCATGTATGGGGATAAATATATCCATGTTTATATAGAGCTGTGTGATAATAAAGTTGACCCTTTTATGACAATATAAACAATCACACAGCTGAGATTTGCTATAGAGCCTATATTGCTGCTAAAAAAACAGCTAAAACCAGCCAAATCTGGTTGGCTGGTCTTCCAGCCTGGTCATAACTGGTTTAACAGGCTGGCTTTAGAGTGGATCTGACCACTTCTTTAGATGATCAGGCTGGTCTCACCAACCAGTTAAAACCAGCGATACACCAGCTTGGCCATGCTGGGAGACCAGCTTGACCAGCTTAAACCAGTTACATTCATCTTAAAACAGCTAAGACCAGATACGGCTGATTTTTAGCTTTTTTCCCCAGCAGAGGCTTTACAAGATTATGATGTAACCATGTAAACAAAATGGTACATGAATATGGTACTCAGTTATATATATATATATCAAATTAATATAGTATTTACATCTGATATAGTTAGAGTACTGCCAAACTCTTACCCAGATGTCCAGTTGCGGACCCTCATACTGTTGTCCTTCAAACACCTCTGGAGCTGCATATGGTGGGCTTCCACACCAAGTGGTCAGGGGTTCCCCAGGACGGAAGAAGTTTCCAAAGCCAAAATCTGTAGCAGATGAAAAGAAAAAGAATAGTCAATGTCAGCATTGACTTTATATATAGTATGCATTAGTATATTCATTCTGCTTGGAAGACTTAAAGTACATAAGAAAAATTTTACAGGCAAAAAAGGTCCGTTGTCTATTGTCAATAGTGTAGCAACGTATGAAGCTCAGCTCACACAGAAGTCACTTTCAAACTAAGAAGATTTTTATTGGTCAACACCGCAAATCTGTGTGACCAACTTGAAACTGTTGCAATTATTAAGTCAATATTCTGCACATTTTACCAGTTCCAAACCACATCAATCTAAATAACTACTATTGATTTTGTATACAATAATTTATAAGTGATATATAATAGATAACGGGGCTGGTAATGAAAAATGTCTCGAATCACGGTAACCCTTGTTCTCTGAGAAGGGAATGAGACGCTGTGTCGAAGATGACTCTTTGTGGAATGCCTCCTGCATGATAGCGCCTGAAGCACGTGTGAAATTAGTCCAATCTCGAGTGGTGTTGCGTCATGACGTAATGTGACAGCATACATGTAAGCTACAAAGGGGAGCCGGCACACAACAGTGATAGCTTCTGATAAGTCGAAGCCAGTCATTCTCAGGCACTCAGGAGGTGTGGCAAGTGCCTCGTTCTCTTCTCAGGGAACAAGGGTTAAAGTCGTTCCCTTAAGAGGGAACTTGCACTGCTTAGAAGACAACACGAAATACCCACTGTGCCAAACTGACTAGTGCCTTTCCTGGTGTGAAGCTTATCTAGGCACAGCTCAGGATGAGAGGACTTGAGAACCCAGCGTGGAGGGCAGATCCCAGCTAAAATATTTAATGAAGGTGTGCAGGGAGGCCCAGCAAGCAACACAGACTTCTAGACGGGAAGCCTCTGAAAGCAAGGGCTTTAGAGCAGGGGTGCCCAATCCTGTTCCTGCCGATCGACTGGCCTGCACAGTTCATCTCAAACCCTAATCAAAAACATCTGATGCAACCAATTAAGGTCTTCAGGATCACTTGAAAATTAAAGGCAGGTGTGTTTGATTAGGGTTGGTGATGAACTGTGCAGTCGATCGGCAGGAGCAGGATTGAGCACCCCTGCTTTAGAGGATGCCACTCCTCTAGTTGAGTGGGCTCTTATCAGCAGAGGTGGGGTCAAAATGCACGCCTCATATGCTGAGGAAATAGCCTCCATAATCAATCTGCTAATTGTTTGCTTTGAGACAGGAGAACCAATGTTAAGTGACACCTTGTCAATGGGTTTGAAAGGTGCTAGGTATAATCCCTCTAGAATCTCGGCCAGGTCCCAAACAAGAACCCTGGCCTGGATGACAGGCCTCATCCTCCGAATGCCACAAAGGAAACAAGCAATTAATTGGTGTTTCCCCAAAGGGCCAATACTTGAAGGTGAGTGGAAGGCAGCTATGGTAGCCATGTAAACCTTCAGTGTGAATGGGGAAAGACCACCAGAGAAACATCCTTGGAGGAACTCCAGCACTGAAGCCACTGGGCAGTTAACTGGGTCCAACTGGCATTCTCTGCACCATAAAACAAACATATTCCACTATAAGACATAAAGTTTCCTCGATTTATGTAGGAGAACAAAGACATATTGTGTGTTCGCACTAGAACATGACGGCCCCTGAGGTCCGGGAGGAAGCACAGCCATCATCCCCATGCAATTTATGTGCCAAGAGAGATGATGCCCTCTCCACAGACCTCTGGTAAAGCGACCCTCCATAACTGCTCTCAAGCCTGTGAGGGATGTGTCTGTAATCACTATTTTTCGCTGACAGGATGCTCCCAACACAGGACTCAGGAACCACGGTTTCTTCCACATAACCAGGGAACGAAGGCATCTACGCGTTACCCTGATTATGCGGAATGAATTTCCCCTCGGGGAGAACCCCCTGGTCCTGAGCCACCTCTTTTTCTAGGGGTCTCATGTACAGCAGGCCAAAATGTATTACGTTGGACGCTGCTGCCAAAAGCCCCAGCACTCTCTGAAAGTGTTTGAAAGTGATGGCCTGGCCTAGCTTGATGTTGGTGACTGTGGTCAAGATGGTCTCTATATGACTAGCAGACAGTCACACACAGAGTCACACAAAACCCCCAGGAACATAGTTCTCTACTTGGGAGACAGTGAGCTTTTCTTGACATTGAGTCTGAACCCCAAGAACTTTATATAGCGAAGAACGACTTCTTGATGCCGAACCGCCATCTCTTTCGACGGGGCTATGATGAGCCAGTTCTCGATATAATTTAGTATTCTACTTATGCACTGGAGTCTCAGCAGAGCCAGTGCTGCATCCATACATTTGGTGAAGGGATAACGCTAGGCGAACGGAAGAAGTAGGTATTGGTATGCTTTTCTTCTCGAAAGCGAATCTCAGGAACTTCCTGTGTTGAGGAAGGATGGAAATGTGGAAGTACGCGTCCTTGAGATCTATCGTGACAAACCAGTCCTCGCACCTGATTTGACTCACGATAATAGGGATAGTTAACATTTTGAACCTGAATGTCATCAGAGACCAATTCAACACCCTGAGATATATAATGGGGCGCAACCTTCCATCCTTCTTGGGAACTATGAAGTACCGACTGTAAAACCAGGCCCCCCTCTGCCGAGGAGGAATACATTCTATGGCCTCCTTCACTAAGAAGGATTGAACTTCTAGCTTCATTACCCGACCCTGTTGAGGTTGATGATGGTCCACACCCCTCCACTGAATTTTCCCCACATTATGACTGCTTAATAATTATGCACAACTGAATATAAGGCGTTTTTCATTTCCAGCCATCGTTAACAATTATATATCACTTTTAAATGATTATTTACAAAATTAATAGTAGTTATTTAGATTGATGTGGTTTGAAATTGGTAAAATGTGCTTGGAAAAAAAAAATATTAACAGAATATCGACTTGCATAATAATTATGCATGCACTGTATGTGGGGAATTGTTTCATCCTCATGTGAAATACCCAATTGCATGGATTTCTATTGAAATTACTGGATTTCGCCATGGAAAATTCACAGAACAATAGTAAATGTGATCGCACCTTTATTTGCATATAAGTGAATGCATCCCTTTTAAAAAAAAAAAATCATATAAGCTGTCATTTGACTTGTTAAACAGCACAAATAGTTTAAAAACCTAAGCCACAATGAAAGTAAGTGTGTCTTTGTCAAGCTTCTTCAAATAATTTTTTACACTTGCTGAAAAATATCTGAGTGGTTCTTGCCCATTTTGGTATCATTAATGTGGGCGAATTAGCTCAAATCATTTGGAAGACCAAAGCTTAGGCAGCTGACTTGTTGCCTTGCTGCCATATAAGCCATTGCCTTCTGAGGGAGCGTTTGCGTTCGAAGTTACCTCACAAAATTGATTTAGTTCAGGTTTCTGAGGCAGAATATCGAGCTAATGATCTACAACAAAATAGAGAGAGCTTTAGTGATAACCAAGCAAATATTTTTATAACAATATAAATGTTTAGCTAGAAATTATGTAAGTTAAGAGCCTGGTTGGTTTGGGATGAGCTATTCAACAAAGTTTGATACTTAGGATTTTTTTTTTTTTAAATCCCTAGTGTGAAGCAAGCAATAGTGTTATGCAGCCAATATGGAAACTAATTGCATTTTATCTGACAGATCTGGTCACTGGTGCAAACTAATAACACAAGTAATTGTACATATAAACTGTCCAGATGGCCAAATAGATTCCTGACTGTGTGTCAGAGGGTCTGCGTCTACTCATAGACCAGCAATGACGCATTTCCCCTGATCTTTACTCCCGGCATATAATGGACAGGTTCAATTGTGTAATCTAATCTATATCATTTAAAGATTAATTGATGCACGTCACCGCTGAGTGACATAGAGTAATGATTGCATGGGGGCGGGAAGAAAAAACTCATATGCTGCGAGGGCAGACATAAAACAGGATATTGTGTTCTACGTTTGTGTTCTAATCAAATTCTAAAAACATGTAAACATGTAATACAAAACACATAATACAGAAATCAAATTCTGAAAAGTAATGAAGACAAAAGCCTTGATTAGTCAAAGACTGTTTTTTCAGAAAATAAGTTACACCTGACTGTCCGCCCCGGGTCAAAATTGCATTGTTGAGAGAAAATGAGCAATGCGCTATACAAATAAACATGGGCTCACATATTACCTCTTTCATTCGGCACAAATCCAAATGAATCTGCTTTGTGCATTTTTTTGTGCTTGATGTTAAATTAAGTACCAAACGTAGGTTCGGGGGGAGCCTAAACATTCAGTCCCTTCAATCATCATTATAAGCGTACTATATAAGCACCAGACACTGCGTCATCCCATTGACGAATTCTTCCGGCAGCTCTCCTCCTCCCCGTCTCCTACTCTAATTCTCTCTTTCCTCCTGCGGCAGTACCATTATAGTGGGACCATTTTAACTCTGGAGGAGGCTTGAACCCGAGGCTCGGCTCGAGCTCAAAGACAGCAAGCCAAGTTAGTTTACTATTAACTTTTAAGGCTGAATGGGCAGGTGAACTCGTGAATTGCATTATATCACTTATATAATATTTATTTTATATTTATAACTTATATCATATCACTTATTGAAATATAAGTCGCAGCACATTTGAGATGAAAGAAATTTGACTAATATTCCAGAAAATATGATACCAAAATTTCTGTCATGTTCATCCTGCCCTTTTACCTTTATTTTGTAATGTGGACTTTAATTAATTTCACCCCTATCTGCAAACTATTGAAATTTAAAAAAAAAAACACTTAAGTTCAGATATGACGCAATGAAGCCTCGTTTACTAAACTTACGATTTATAAGTTTGATACATGTTTTGAACCACTGAATAAAACAAAATATTCACAAAGGTTTTAAAGCTTAAGTTTCGAAAGCAGACACTATTGTAAAATCTCCAAAACTATTTGTCGAGATTACATATCAATAAGATTAGCAATAAAATCAGATAATCATAGAAAAAATTGCATTTTATCTCAAATTGATCTAAAAATTATTTTCAAGCTGTCTCCATTGATCCACAGACGATTACTCTATAAGTAAGGTTTTAGAAGAGATACCAACAGTATCTAAAAATGCTCAGATTTGGCAAGATAAAGTCTACAATGAAAAGTTGGGTTTCAATATAATGAACTTAAACATTTCTTATTAACTTCTTCCCAGACCAAATTATCTGAGCTATGCTGTTCACATTCATTTTGTATCTCTGCTCTTACTGTGTTAATGATTGTCTCAGTTTCTAAGGAGAGACATCAGAGAGAAAGTTGATACGCCAATGAAACATAACTGTGAACTCCAGCAACATCTACAATAAGATTTCCCTTAAAAATAAATAAATAAAAACCCTTTTAGAAATGACTCTGAAAGATGGAGGCGTGTTTTAAAAAGCCTCTGCTGTGTTATCTAAGTGCATGAGTGACACAATGGCAACGCCCTATAATGCATTTTCTGTGTCTCTCTCTCAGCTTGGTATGACATAAATACAGACAAACGGTCTGGCACAAGGATCCATTCTCTGCAGTGACTGGTACTTATAGAGCACAGCATGTTAGAAGCCTCTCTGTCATCCTCAACCCCACCAGCGTCTATGTAACACAGTCATTATTTTACATCTCAACACTACGACTGCATGCTTGGAAAAGGACAAAACAAAAGTTCACTGTTTGCATTACATACGTATGATGTCAGATTAGCCCAAGTATTTCAATAAGTTATTTTGTTGATTTGTTAATTGTTCTTAAAGGGGACATAACACACGCAGTTCCTGCCAATCTCATTTTAGGCTAATCTTAAGTACCTATAGAGTAGTATAGCATCCTTTATATCTCCGCAGAGACTTTAGTTTGATCAGATTTATAAAAGACAGATACTGTACCGAGTCTTTCCGAAAACAGCCGCGCTCCTGGAGGTGTGCCGTGCAGCGCTACCGACGACTTCCGTAACCCGAACTTGCACATTGATGGGCATGCTCTTGCTCTCGCTCTGGTTGATGTGTGTGCACGCTCTTACGGGAGAATTGCCCATACAAGGAATTCCGTCCTTTATGAAATCATACAGGGCCATACTCATAAAAAAAATTCCAAAACTTATACGAATCTTTATACGAATGTTTAGCATGATAATAACTCGTTAACAGTATAAATAAGTGAGAATGCATGAAATAGTATTAGACATCCCCTTTAATGAATTTCATAATTTTTGCATTTGTGGTGAACCAGTGTGGGGTTTAACCAAGGGCGAACCAAACACAAATTAATCTTCCAGATGAGTCATTCAAACATAATTCTACGCAGACCTCAACTGTCCAGACCCCAAATCAACAGTCTAATCTAGGGCCATAAATGGAGGGGGCTCCAGCTAGTCTGAGCTATCCAACGAAAACCCCCAGCTAAGAACTTTATGGCCATGCAAGCTTCAAAGAGATGAGCCCAGCTAAAGGAAGAACGTGTCAACGTTTGATAGTTTGGAAGAGACTGATTGGTTCAGAGATGGCACTGCTCAGTCATTTGCTCAGCCGTATAAGTGATTCTTTCAAGATTCCCTATAAATTAATTAATAATTCCCTTTGAGCTAAATTGACCTGTTTGACTCTTACACTGATTATGATTTAGTGAGTAAAGTGGCCTTTATTGCAGATGTAACACCATTACTATATGCAAATATTATACAACGTGTATGGAGAAATGGGCAAGAATAAAGATCTGAGCAGAAGACGAAAAGGGCCAAATTGCTACGGCAAGGTGACTGGGTCAGTGTATCTCTGAAAATGCAAGGCTTGTGGGTTGTTCCCAGGCCTTGTCCACACTAATACGTTTTTGTTTGAAAATGCATCCTTTTCTCTTCGTTTTAGCCTTCTGTCCACACTGAGATGGCATTTCTATTAATAAAAACAGAGCTTTTTGAAAACGCTCTCCAAAGTGGATACATTTGAAAAAGCAGTTTTCACGTTGAAGTGTGGACCGTCAAAACCGTGGTAAGACGTAAGTTTAGTCATGTGACGCATATTGTTCCAATAGATATTTATGTTTCTACTGGTATCGTGGCTGTAATGTACTCTTCACTTTCACACTTTTGCAAAAATGTGAACACTCTTCATATCACAGTCCTGCAAAGAGGACAAAAAATGTACTCACATTTGCTGTCCTGCGGCAATACATGAGAGCAGTTTTGTTTTAGACCAAACATATGGTGACTGAGTGCAACCTGGACGCGTCAGTGAAGGGTGAGGTATTTAGCTAAATAAAATGATCCTGTCAGAAGAATTGCGCGATAACTTTATTATTTATTTTCTGTATTATCTCAGTGAGCTTTTGTAAGGTTTTACGAATGCACAGTAAGGTAAAGTAAAACTCAGTTTTCAAATGTATCCGGATTAATGTAGATGTAGCCCCAGTCAGCAGTGGTGAGAAAATTTTACCAACAGTGGTTTGAGGACGGACAAACCACAAACCGGTGACAGGGTGTTGGGCGCCCAAGGCTTATCGATGCACGAGTGAAACAAAGGTTCCCTTCCCTCGCGATGCGTCGATGATGCTTTGGGAACGCCCCTGTGTGATTGCGTCTGAAGCACGTGTCAACTAGTCCAATGGCGAGAGTGAACGTCACAGGCGGGTGACGTCATGACCAGGAAAGGATAAAAGCACATCCGGCTAGAACCACGCTAGCTTCTGTGCCTCAGCAAGCGCTCTATGTCAAAACTGTCTGTCATGTTTATTGTTGTCTGTCACAAAACCATACAGCTCAATATTATATCTAAATGACATCCAATCAATCGTTCAAGTTGTGTGCGGCTCCCTGCCCTCGTTATCTTATGGGTGGGGATACACACAAACTTTGTGTGATGTGTTTGGGAGTGGAGCATGCTCTGTCAGCCTTCGAGGGGGCTGATTGTGAGCATTGTGAGAGGCTGCCGCTTAGCACACTACGCTCTCGCCTGTCACTCTTCGAGGAGAGTATTCAGGTGAGTGTTCCCTGTGCTTTGGGCCCCACTGCTGCAGAGGCAGCACGGAAGCTCTTATCATGGGGATCGCAAATGGATCTCACGGCAGGGGTTTGAGACGGGCTCCGCCCTCTCTCAGCCTTTACCCGTGGTATCCAATGCTCTCCCTCCTGAGTTGGAAGCCCGCCCAGCGGTTACTTTTGCTCCGGAAGAGGCACTGGTGCTTCAGCTGTCTAGTTCCGAGGAACTAGATGCGCTGAGCATCGAAATGGGGGAAGAAGACATGCCAGCTTCTTCCCCAGCAAATGAGGAGCTGGTGGAGGAATTAACTTGAGCTGTGTCTAAGTTAAATATTGAATGGCCAGACGATAAACAAGGCGTTCATCCAAAAAGCCTTTTAGACGAGTGCTTTCTCACATCTAGCACAATACCTCCACCATTTTCCATTTTTTCCTGATTTACACAATTATCAAAAACATGGAATAAGTCATATTCATCTAGAGTTTTTAGCCCTCAGGTTCACATATACTCCGATATAAGGGGGCTAAATGAATATGGTTATAGCACAATGCCAAAAGTAGAACAACCACTTCTCCAGCATTGGCATCATCCTTTAAGTTCCCAATGCTGCCCACTAAGCCTTTAAATACATCATCAATGTTAGTGGGTGTTGTATTACAAATTTATTAAATGTTTAATCTAGGCTCCAATACAACAGTATAGAAACTGAGAAAGTTTAGTAGACTGAATTTAAATATCAGAGTTATCAGCAAGAGATTCATTGCCAGTCCTGTTCTCTCTATTGTGAGTTAAATGAGTCCGATTACTGAGACTCTCACCCTTTGTTCTAATGGCTCTCGGAGCCCCTTTCCCAGTCATTGAATAGTCCGGCTGATTGGATTAGAATATTTGCATTTGAATCACACTGTTATGCTGACAAGATCAGGGCTGTGGGATTTCCGGTAACGTGCTGAAAAGTTTTGGTGCTGTGACCCGGATAGAGCTACTCACATGAATCCAGATTGAAACTTCAAGCTCAACAAAGATCTGACTGAGTTTCCAGACTGAATCTCTACTCACCTGAATCCAGATTGATACATGGAGCTCAAAGATCTGACTGAGTTTCCAGACTGAATCTTTCTGTACAATCAAGAGTTGGTGAGTGTAACTCTATTCAAAAGAATCATTGAGACCAGGATAATTCTGTTATCCTCTGTGCCGCCAGAGAAGAGTTAACAGACAGCTGTAGAGTTTGGTTAACTAAGTTATCCTCTAAAGTTTTCGTTTAGAGATGAAAGTTATCATCTGTCCAGGCAGGGAAGATTAGCATTACGTGTTAATATTGTTTATCCTCTGTTTCGGCAGGGAAGAAAGTTATCCTCTGATTCAGGCAGGGAAGATTAGCATTACATGTTAATATTGTTTATCCTCTGTTTCAGCAGGGAAGAAAGTTATCCTCTGATTCAGCAGGGAAGTTTAGCATTACTTGCTAAAATTGTTATCCTCTGTTTTCAGGAGAGAATAATTGTTTATCTTCTGTTCTTGGCAGGGAAAGTTGGCGTAAAGTGCTAGTAATTTGAAGGAAGGTCAACGATAGTTGATCAGTTTTGGTGTCCCCTCTGTTGATCAGAGAAGTTTTTAGTGTTTGTTTGTGTGGTAACAAAGAAACTCACAAAATCGTTAGAAGGAATACTTGGCTGGTTCCAACTACTGAGAAAGGTGGGCTAGCAACCCCTTTATGGACAGACAGCGAGTTTAAGTCATTGTTAGGGGAGCAGATGGACTCCATAGTGACTGAGTCAGTCAGATTGGATTTGACAAAGAAATTTGGTGTTCACCCAGAAAAAGTATGGTCTATTGAAGAATGCAAGAAGGTGTTAGGTGCATGTATCAGAAAGCTAAATATAAAAGGCATTATCTGCTGCCACAGAGAATTTAGCTTAACCATTGCACAAGAAAAAGCTAGGTTTATTGCTAAGTTAAAAGAACAGGACAAACAATTGTTCACTCGAGTTTCCTGTCTCACGAAAAAGGTGGGCCATAACAAGGCCTCAACCAAATGTGACTCAGAAGACCAACAGTCAGATGGGATTTATCCTGATTTACAAGCTTTCTTTAAACAGGTGTAGCCATTCAACCAGTAACTGATGAGCCAGTAGATTCAGTAAAGGTATGTGGTGAAAGGAAAATATCTCAGGGAATTGAGGGAACTGAAACTCTTCTGTTGTCCAAATCCAAACTGTTGCCAAAGCGCTAAGACCTAAAGATATAGAGAGACTATCCCAGAGCTTACCCTCAAAAGAATTTCTGAATTTAGAAGAGCATTGATCAGTAAAATGCTTTTCTACGACATGTCGTTGGCAGAAGTCACACAGCTGATGTCACAAATTCTAACTGAATCTGAATTCAACAGTTTTGAGTCTGCTGTTACTTCTGAACTACAACATGCCAGAAAAGACGAATTGAGAGAGGGAGTTCTGAAAGCATTAAAGAACATTGGTGGACCAAACATGGACTGGTCAAATATCACTAGTTGTGTACAGAAGAAGGATGAGACTGTTAGTGAGTACACTGAAAGACTTTGTCAGTCAGCTGCATGATTTCCATTTCACGAGAGTAGATGTTAAAACTTCATGCTGATTTGTACTCGGCTTTCGCCAAGATAAGCACCAACTAAGACGTAGCTTTACAGTAACCTATGCTTCTCCATCCATTTACGCTTCTTTCCAAATGGTGATGTGAATCTCCTTCTGTCTGGTGTTAATAGCTGCAGTGTATTTGCACACACAACGGCTGCAACCACAGTGCGGTCCCCTCATGACAACCGTCTGGATTGAGCAGAGTAGGGGACATCTCTAGGGTCTTCAAGTGGGCACTTCCCGTCCTCAGTGTTTCGACGACTAGCCCACGACACCTCAAGAGGGCTCGACAGTGACTCTGGCGCCTCCGTCCCCCACTCAACTCAGCCCAGCTTAACGACCTTTACATCCCTCCTGCTGCTGAGGCTGCTCCTTTACCTAACCACAATCTCTCACAACCTCTCCACAACCCGACCATACACGCCAACCCGTTTGACTATGGCTGTCGAGCCCCACTGCGGATGTTAAAGCATACAGTGGGATAGCTGACACTTCAGAGAAGGGGCTAAATGATAATGCCCCCCTAGTTCGCACATGGTTTGATGGTCTTTTGTCAGAACATAGAAAAGCTTTCCCTTTCTTAGACTTCGCATGGTCCACTAGAACCCTGCAAAAAAACTTGGAGAGGTTGGACTCTGATGTCAAGGCAAGAGTAAAAATTGCAGCAGCATCCTTTAAGGTCAACACAGAGATACAACAGAAACGCAAATGTCCTAAGAGAGAGGGCAGTTGTTATTATTGTGGTAAACATGGACATTGGGGAAAAGAGTGTAGGAAAAACAAAAAGAACTTTAGACAAGTTAACAATGTTACTCAACTGCTACTCAGTCTGCTTGCAACTCTAAAGCAGCCCCTCCCCTCATCATTAAACTCGTGGGGTAGCTTGCTCAGGTGTTAACCATTTGGGCTGTGAGTGCTTAATTTCCCCAGTAACTTACAACAAAGATGAAAGACTTATTTTTGTTTAATAGAACAAAAGGAAAGTGACTGTCTCAGCTTTCCTTTGGGGGGCACTAGTTAAGTAGACTCACAGCCTTAAATGTTATGCTACAGCACAGGCCCTTCATCAGTAATGGTGTTAGGTCAGACTGTAAATGTAAAATGCCCTCATGCAGTGTCCACAGTGATGAATCAAGCAAAAGAAACTTCTGTCAATTGGTTAATTGGTTAACTACCCTCTCAACCCCCGAACCTTTGTTTTACAGCGTGTACCAGTCACAATCCTCATGTATGATGTCCGCAATGACTGAAGTTGTATTAGAGGATGAAGGAGAAATGACTCATGCTTGTCTTACGCTTACATAAACACCTACAAGGGAAGTAAAAGAAACTCCCATAGAGAATTCAGAATTTGAGTTGTTTGTTGACGGTTCAGCTCAAGTAATTGAAAGTAATTCAGAAACAAGCCATTAGAGTCTATGTGGCATGGACCACATTAAGTGATGTTGTTTACAGCAGCTGCAGTATTGTGTCACGGAAGGAAAAACCTGGACTAATGTGTCTCACTGTAAAGTTGTTCCTTTATCTACAGCAGGTGTGCCCAACCCTGCTCCTGCCGATCGACTGTCCTGCACAGTTCATCTCCAACCCTAATCAAACACACCTGTAGCAACCAATTAAGGTCTTCAGGATCTGAAGCAACCAATTAAGGTCTTCAGGATCACTTGAAAATTAAAGGCAGGTGTGTTTAATTAGGGTTGGAGATAAACTGTGCAGGACAGTCGATCGGCAGGAGCAGGGTTGGGCACACCTGATCTACAGGGATAGGATAAGAAACGGAACAAGTGAGGAGACCTGGGATGAACCGAATGCCACAGGCTTCGGGGGCCAACCCTGGGGTGAAGGCTCCCTCATAGGTTTTCCCCATCCACTAGTCCATCCTTACCTCACTGTTTCTTAGGTGTCAAAGGGTTTAAGAAATAGGGAAAGAGGGAACAACAATAGCAGACTCAGAAAAGTTTACAACCCTAGTGTTTGAACAAACACTGCTCTACTGTCTAGCAGACTTGGAAAAAGTTCACAATCCTAGTGTTTGAACAAATACTGCTCTACTGTCTTTTGTTTTCTTTCTTTCTTACTCTGTGCAGATACCACTTGATGATGAATTTCCCGAGACCCATATGCACCGACCTCCTCATCTGCGTATGAAGCCACAAGAAAACCTCAAGAAAACGACTAGACCCACAGCCGAACCAACTATCACAAAAGAAAAAAAAACTCATATACGAAACCTTCAGTCATCCATCAACATTATCAAGATTGTCGTACCAGCAACATCACAGACACTCTCGCCTCGCAAAAGATAATGATCTTACAGAACAGAGTGGCCTTGGATTACATTCTAGCAATGCAAAGAGGAGCCTGCTTCATCATCGGCCCTGAGTTCTGCACCGGTTTGATGGATCCAACAGAGAACTTGAACAAAATCCAACAAGACATTCTTGGTCTTTCAGCAAAATTAGACCAGATGACTGAAGATAATTCTTCATGGTTTCGGAAACTTGTTAGGTAAACCGTGGATATGGATAAAGGAAATAGCAATTCTGCTGTTGTTTCTTCTACTGGCGTACTATTTATGCATCCACAGTATCAAGAGTTTCATTCAACAAATGAGTCATTTGTTGAATGAAACTCTTGATACTGTGGATGCATAAATAGTACGCCAGTAGAAGAAACAACAGCAGAATTGCTATTTCCTTTATCCATATCCACGGTTTACCTAACAAGTTTCCGAAACCATGAAGAATTATCTTCAGTCATCTGGTCTAATTTTGGAAAAACCTGGACTAGCGCCCCTCACAAAGAAATTCCAGTTCCAAACAGAAAAGACTATTACCCTTAAGAACTTAACGGATCCTCATTGCATTTTTCTTTCTGTGTCAGCATGCAATTGCAGAAACATCAACACAACATTATGCCTGTAACGATCACAAATTACAAGATGGGGGGGGCGTCCCATTTTAGATCTTCGTCTTCTCAATCGTTCAGTCAAGAAATTGAAATTCAAAATGCTAACGTTGAAGCAGATCGTGACTCAAATCAGATCCGAGGACTGGTTTGTCACGATAGATCTGAAAGATGCTTACTTCCATGTCTCCATCCTTCCACAACACGGGAAGTTCCTAAGGTTCGCTTTCGGGGGCAAAGCCTACCAGTATCAGATTCTTCCATTCGGTTTTGCTCTATCACCTCGCACGTTCACAAAATGCGTATAGATGCAGCTCTAGCTCCGCTCAGACTGCAGGGCATACGTATTCTGAAATAGAAGCTTTAGCGTTAAGTTCTGCCAGGAAGACTCAATTGCTGCGTCACTTATTACCTTCTCATCTATCCAATCATGTCTAATACTTGCGGTATAAAAGACCGGTACTTACACATGTTTGAGTTCGCAGATGCTGATGCTTTCATTTACCTCCATCCTCCCCACCACCTCCAAGATGGTTCCTTCCCCTCCATCCTCCCCACCACCACCAGGATGGTCCCTTCCTATACCTCCCAGGGGGTCGGCTGCGCCCCTGCCTTCATCTTCAGCCAGGAAATGCAGAGTCTGGACCTTCGGATTGCGAGCTATGGACGGGGCCTACGCCAAAGAACTTTATTGCTTGCTGGACTATCAATAAATGTATTTATTGTTACAGTATTTATTCTCCCGAGTCTTTCTGGTAGAACTACCTAGACGACTGGCTTATCCTAGCAGAGTCGGAACAATTGGCAGTTCGGCATCGAGATGTTGTTCTCGCACATATGAAAAAATTGGGGTTGAGATTGAATGCCAAGAAAAGTGTACATACTCCAGCACAGAGAACCATCTTTCTTGGTGTCGTGTGGGATTCAGTGACAATGAGGGGCGTGCTCTCGCCTGCTCGTGTTGCTTTGATCCTCACAGTTGTAAAAGAGATAAAGCTAGGCCACTGTAAAACAGTTTCAAAGACTGTTGGGTCTGATGGCAGCTGCGTCCAACATTATACCGTTCGGCCTGCTGTACATGAGGCCCTTACAGTGGTGGCTCAAGACCAAGGGGTATCTCCGAGGGGGAACCCACTCCATATGATCAAGATAACACAGCGGTGTCTCCGTGCCTAGTTTATATGGAGGAAACCTTGGTTTCTATCCCAGGGTCCAGTGTTAGGAGCTCTTTGCCATCGAGTTTCGCTCTCGACAGATGCTTCTCTCACGGGCAGGGGAGCGGTAATGGAAGGTCATTCAACTCAAGGTCTTTGGAGGAGTCATCATCTTTCGTGGCACATAAACTGCCTGGAGATGATGGCAGTCTTCAATGTGTTGAGACACTTCCTTTCAGACCTGAGGGGCCACCACGTGCTTGTTCGCACAGACAACACGTCGGTGGTCTCATAAATAAATCATCAAGGGGGTCTGCGTTCACATCCACTATACAAACTGGCACACCAGATTCTCTTGTGGTCCCAGGAAGTTACTCTCTCTCAGAGCAGTTTATATTCCGGGACATCAGAATATAGGAGCAGACATCCTGTCGAGACAGGTGCTGAGGCCCGGGGAATGGAGGCTCCCCACTGAGGTGTAATTTGGAGAGTTTGCGGTCAGGCACAGGTGGATCTGTTTGCGTCTCAAGAAACGACGCACTGTCCACTTTGGTTTTCTCTCACGCATCCAGCCCCATTGGGTCTGGACGCAATGGTAGAGACGTGGCCAAGGCTATGTCTGTACGCTTTCCCCCCGACCGCTCTGCTCCCAGGAGTTCTGGAGAAGGTCTGCCTAGACAGAGTGAGTGTTCTGTTAGTAGCTCCGTACCAGCCAAGCCGAGTGTGGTTTTCAAACCTAATGTCCCTTCTCGACGGCCCTCCTCATGGAGCTGCCGGTTAGGAGGGACTTTCTATCTCAGACGGGGGGAGAAATCCTCCATCTCCGTCCAGAAACATTCAGCCATTGGGTCTGGCCTCTGAGGTGGCCCGACTCATAGATTCTGGTCTCTCAACCGAGGCTGTAGAGACAATACTTAACTCCAGAACTCCATCCACGAGGAAGCTATATGCCCTGAAATGGAAAGTTGTTACTACTTGGTGTAATTTAAGACAATGGGATCCAGTTAATCGTACTATTGGTTCAATACTTGGGTTCCTGCAAGATCGTTTTGCTTCAGGGTTATCTCCTTCCACACTGAAGTCTATGTTACGGCTATTGCTGCCTACTCTATAGGAAGAGATCCTCTTATTATACGTTTCCATTGTGGAACCCTGAGGCCTGCAGTGCATACCAGAGTTCCAGCTTGGGATCTGGTTCTTGTTTTAGAAGGTTTATCTATCGCTCCCTTTGAGCCTCTTGATACTGTTTCAGAAAAAATTCTGACCCTCAAAACTGTGTTCCTTCTAGCCATTTCCTCACTAAAAAGAGTTGGAGATCGTCAGGCCCTTTCGGTATCACCTTCGTGCCTTGAGTTTGCACCCTGGATGGTCAAAGCGTTCCTCTATCCCAAACCTGGATACATACATAAAGTTCCAACAAATATACCACAGCCTATTTTACTGCAGGCATTGTGTCCTCCTCCATTTCATGATGTAGACCAGGAGAAACTGAACCTCATCGGTCCAGTCAGAGCACTGGACACTTATGTCCACAGAGCTGCCCAGTTTAGAAAATTTGATCAGTTACTGGTATGCTTTGGGCCTCCTAAAAAGGCCTTCCGGCATCCAAGCAGATGGTTAGCAAGTGGATATTCGAGGCTATCTCTCTTGCATATGAGGTTATGGGGCAGCCTTCACCTTTGACCATTAGAGCCCATTCTACTAGGGGTATGGCGGCCTCCAAGGCCCTAATTTCTGGGATGTCCCTTCAAGAAGTTTGTGATGCAGCTGGCTGGTCTTCGCCGCTTACGTTTGTCAGATTGTCAGATACTTTTGTCTAACTTAGAAATGGATACCCCTGGGTCTAGAGTTCTCATGTCGTGACAGTTTTTCATGACAGGTTCTTGGCCGTATGGCATTCGGGCATTCTCGTTCCCAAAGCATCATCGACGCATCGCAAGTTCCTTCGAAAGGGAACGTCTCAGGTTACGACTGTAACCCTAGTTCCCTGAGAAGGGAACGAGATGATGCTTCACTTTGCCATACTTCCCACATCCCTGTGATCAACTTGCTTCTGCCTTTTTCGAAGCTAGCACGGCTCTAACCGGATGTGCTTTTATCCTTTCCTGGTCATGAAGTCACCCGCCCGTGACGTTCACATGTGCTTCAGACGCAATCACGCACGGGCGTTCCCAAACCATCATCGTCTTGTTCCCTACTCAGGGAACTAGGGTTACAGTCGTAACCTGAGACGTTATCCCGCCTGGTCCAAGCCAAAAGAATTTCTACTGTGCCACAAGTCACACAAAATGTTAATGATGGTTATGGGAGAAAGGTCACCCTATAGTGCTTCATACTCTGCTTTAGACAATCAGTGGGCCTTTAATGACCACTGTCAATCGTTGAAAGTGCCTACAACTGGGCACATGAGCATTGGTCTGAGGAGTCCCGTTTTCGTTTCCCGTTTTCTGAGGAGTCCCGTGTCTGTGTGCGCCGTTTTCCTGGGAAAGTAATGCCACCAGGATGCACTGTGGGACGTGGACAAGCCAGTGGAGAGAGTGAGATGATCTGGGCAATGTTCTGCTGGGAAACCTTGGGACCAGCCATTCACGTGGATGTAAATGTGACACCTACCTAAACATTTTTGCAGACCAGGTACACCCCTTTATTACAATGGTGTTCCCTGGTGGAAGTGGCCTCTTTCAGCAAGATAATGCACCCTCACACACTTCACACATTGTTCATGAATGGTTTGAGGAACATTATGGAGTGTTCAAGTTCCTCCAAATTCCCCAGATCTAATTGAGCATCTGTGGGATGTGCTGGACTAACAAGTTTAATCCACGGCGGCCCCACCTCACACCCTACAGGACTTGATGGATCTGCTGCAAACGTCTTGGTGCCAGATACCACAGCACAGCTTCAGGGCTCTTGTGGAGTCCATGCCTCAGAGGCTCTGCGCTGTTTTGGCAGCACGCGGAGGACCAACAGCACATTGGGCAGTTGGTCATAATGCTTTTGGCTCATCTATATGAATGACAATGTCATGGACACAACATTGAAACTTATTTCATATTTTGCACAAAATTGATTTAAAATGTGACACACTTTTGTCAATAGGTCAATCATTCACAGTTAATGGGTAATAAAGACAATCAAAATGGCTAACTACTGGCCATTTAATCATCTGGTCGATATATCTCCCAGTAGTACGCATCACACTTCCTCATATACCAAACATCTAATAGTATTCAAAAAACTATTATGTAACAATAGATTTATTTCCCAAGGAAAGTTCACTATTGCTTTGCCGTGTACAAACAGGGTTACATGAAAAGTGTACTGGATGAATTGCATGAGTTAGGAGTATGTCTGTGTTTAAGGAATGAACTGTGAAACTAAATCCAGTTTGAACTGATGTGTAAATATGCAATCCTCTGATAGACTTTGGCTGGCATTGTGTGTGTACGTGTGTGTGTGTGTGTGTGCGTGCATACTGTGAGGAAAAGATCTGATTTTACTTGTGAAATACACCAGAGCCAGTGAGGATCGGGCAATTACACATTTTTATTCCAAGATAAAGCAGAAAATCTTCAGGAAATTGAAGTAGCTGTATTCAGTTTCAAGAACAAATGAAATAAATATAAAAGCATAAAAAATGTAATGTCTTATTACTTTCTTCTAGTACTTAATGAATAAGACAAAGGCTTATTAAAGTTAACTAAAACCGTTACGTAAAATAAACATTAACAGAAATAAAAGAAAGAAAAACCTTAAACTTATTTTAATTCAGCTAGTTGCCAAGGATACATTTCTCATTTTCATTTAGTTTAACTTGATGCAATAAAATACACTAAAATAACTATAACTGAAATAAAATGAATAACAACTATGGCACTTTACAATTAGGTCCCAGTTAACATTAGTTAAAGCATTGACTAACTTTAACTGACAATGGGCAATGCATTTGTCACAGAATTTATTGATCTTTGTTAATGTTAATTAATACAAATATATTGTTCATTGTTAGTTCATGTTAGCTAAGGTCAATTAAAAATATTAACAGAAAATAGAACTTTTTGTTTTAATAATGTATTAATAAATGTTGAAATTAACATTAACAAAGATTAATAAATGCTTTAGAAGTATTTTGCAATGTAAGTTCATGTTAACTAATGTTAACAAATGAAACCTTGTAAAGTGTTACCACAAAAAGTAATATAAATGCCAAAAACACACAACAATAATAGTAATACTAAAACTTAATATAAACACTAAAAGTATACAAATAAAAAAATATTCAAATAGTTTCACTCATATATTTAATTTTCATTCACATATCATTCTTTTTGCCCACTTTCTCAACTTTCTCATCTTGCACTCCATGTGGTTATTCATTGCTAATGTTTGCCCTTGAAATTCAAGGTAAAAACTGAAAAGTGATATTTCAGTGCCAGATTGCACGAGCGAGCTTATAACAGCTTATTAGAGATAGTCCAGCCCCAAACTCATGCTATTAGTTGAACCAGAAGTTGACATTTTAGACTGCTCAAACAAACAGAGCAATGTTTTGACAGAGACAGAGCTTACACTCTTCATAGAAGTCAACAAATTACTTGTAGTTGTTTCATCATATTAAACAGGGATAGAAGAAAATAATTTCAACATCAAGAAACGTTTAAAGGTGCAATAAGCGATTTCTGAGAAACACTGTTAAAAGTGGATCGGACTGAGCGCCACAAAACACCTGTACCCAATCAGCAGTAGGGGGCGTTTTCACTCATAATGGGGGAGGAGAGAGAGTGAGCAAGAGGGAGATTTGAAGAAAGACTGTAGAAAGAGAGATGCCTGATAGACATTACAAAAGAGAAAAGGTCAGAGGAATATCACTGGAAAAGAAGGGGTATCATCAGGCAAGAGCTTTAGGACCCGCATTAATATTAGAAAAGCTTTCTAGCGCTGGAGAGAGCCAAGCAGGAAAGCCTGAAAACGGATGCCAAGGTTGAGTAACATTGGTTTTGCTATGTTTCACAGAACCAAGATCTGCTGTTATTTTAATGTTAGCTATAGTAACAGGACAGTTTTCAGTGTCATTGTTTGTCTTGCTTGTACACTAGCTTGTATATATTCTTGTGAACTGTTTGTTCATGTTTTCTCTTCCTTATCAAACATTCATCATCTTTGCATTATTTTGCTTTGATTTAGCTATGATAAAGAGACATCCTTTCTTGCATTGGGTGTTCGTGCATTTTGGAGATGAAGCAATGAAGGGAGAGACTGATTTCAGATATCAACAGTGTTCCTCAGAAATCGCTTGCTGCACCTTTAAAGCCTGTTGGTGTCAAAGCACCTTTAAAGCCCCAGACTGTAAGAAAAAAAGGTACATCTCTTACCTGCTATCTTCATATTCATGTGAGCATCCAGTAACAAGTTCTCAGCCTTCAGGTCTCTGTGAACAATATTGCGTTTGTGGCAGTACTCCACCGCTGAGAGGATCTGCCAGAATTTCCTCCTCGCATCCATCTCGCTGAGCCGCCCGCGGCTGGCCAGGTAGTCTGTGTTGCCAGACAGGGATCAGGTGTTATTGGGTCGTCATCTGCACATCCAGGCAACATGTCACAGTCATGAATTTTTCATGAAAATGGTATGCAGACTCTGACAATGAGCAGGGAAAGGGCAGGGGAACATCTGTTTAATAGTACTGGTCATAGTAGTCCTGATTAAATACTGTATTGGACTTGACAAAAATACAGCAGCGAACAAAATCTATTTGAAGCTGAACAGCTGGGGTTCATCACACTCATTTGAAATAAATTGAAATGTAAGTAATTTACTTCAAATTAAATAATTTTTATATCGCCTTGAGAGTTGCTTATAATGTTAGTAGTTTGTTGTGCCAAAATCAATTCATGTTCAGTTTCAGATATAACTTGCAATTCTGACTTTTTTCTTTCAATTCTGACTTTTTTCTCAGAATTGTGGGATATAAACTCTCAATTGTGAGTTATAAAGTCAGAATTGTGAGATATAAACTCACAATTCTGAATTTTTTTCTCTGAATTGCAAAAAGTTTATATCTTGCAATTCTGAATTAACATGTAATTGAGTGTTATAAAAAGTCGCAACTACCTTTTTTATTTTTTATTCTGTGGCGGAAACAAGCTTCCATACTTTTGTCATTTTTATTAGTTTAAAAATATATATTTCTATTTAGCTTTCAATTATTTTTATTTCAGTTTTAGTAATTGTAGTACTTCAACTTATTTTATTTTAGTTAGTTGTCAAGGAAACATTTCTAATTATTGTTTAGGTTATCCGTATAGTATTTGTATCATATTTTATTTCAGCTTTATTTCATTGAATGCAAACCATTTTGAACAGTTAAAAAAAAAGAACACTGGTTCAGATATTTTTCTGAAAGGTACTGTATGTTTTCATAGTATATTGAGCTCTTTTTTCTCAAATGATTAAGGGAAATTTATTTCCACAAGCAAAGACCCTTTTAATAACACATTATTTTCTCATGTCCTTTTTGAAGCATCACAGGTGTTTGTGTAATAATACCTTTTGCTATGTCAGAGTGACGTGAATATGCAACCACCAGCTTTTCATGAATTTCAAATCCAACGAAAACAACCTGTATATTCCTTCCCCCCTAAAACAAAAAGCCTGCCTGTCATCCACAGCTGACCACACTTTCAAAACAGGACCTGATTGTCAGCCATGTCTGCTTGAAATGCGAGTCGAGCGCTGATAAAACAGCAGTCCTCTGAGTTAATCAGTTGACAAGGGCACGGAGATGCCAGTTGCATGCGTATGCATGTGTGCGTCATACGGGCCATGTAGGAGACTTCAAAGGGTGCGCTGTGCATGCGAATGCGAGGCAGTGTGCAGCACGAGTAGGATGGTACGATATTGAGTTGAAAGATGGCTTCACATCCCTATGGATTGACTATATGACAACATGTCATTTGCACCCAGCAGGTAGGATAAGGAAATTGAACATTCATAAATTGAACATCCATATCATGACCACACATGATATTTTAACAAAACAAAAATGGAACATCCAGAATGGAGGGAAATATGAAAGAAAATGACTGGGCAGATCAAACATTAAAAATATAGATATGATTAAAGTGAAAAGGAGGTGAGCAAACAGCATACAGAAGAAAAAAAAGAAAAAAAGAAGACAATCACTTAATTGAATCAATCATTGAATTCATTGAATGAATGTTATTTCAGATGAGCTGACCTAATCCAGACTAATACACTTCAATACCAAATAACATGCAGGGGTATTCAAGTAAAGTTTCATGAGATCCACTCAAGGCTCTGAATGTCCATCCAAGCAAAGGCCCAAAAGAATCAAAGGTCCAAAATATGAAATGAATAAAGACATGTGCAATAAAAAAAAAGAAGTAATTTTGTATTTTTGATCTAATTTTACATAAAATTATCTTGTGGAAGTCTGAAATAAAGAGTCAAGAAAGAGATGTTGCATCTGATATTACTACAGGTTCATTGGAAGTAGGCCTACACTGGAAATGGAAGGTTAAGCTTAGTGATACTGTAGCTTAATGTTGTTTACCTAAATGTATGAAGCAAACTGTGAGCTGAAATATCCGCAAAATGAAAAACAACACTGAAATAAGAGTAAAAAAATTATGTTTGTTTCTTTATCTACTGGTCTCGTCTTTTTTCAGACTCATCATTGGTTCAATTCATTTTATATATTAAAATAAAGCGATGAGTCAGAGCCAACCCAGCCATGGGCAGCGTATAATGTATAATATCTCAATAAAAGCAAAAACATCAACCATAAATAATAAAAATTAAAATTGTTACTCTTCTTTATGTATAAATACATTATATTGAATGGGATTACCCATTTATAGACATTTTACCCACATATTGCATAAAGTAAAATGGTATATCAATTATTATGCTCTTATGCTCTAGTCTAAACAATGTAATGACATGAAAAAATACTAAATTAAAAAAACTTTTTTTTCTGGTTCTGAGGAGAATATTCTAATTTAACCCAAATACATAGAAAATTCAAATATTGTACACTGCAGAAAGAGTATGCTACTGTAAACATAGCGTCACTGCATAGATTTACTGCTGACTCTCACAGTATGTGCGCTAAGAAAAAAGTATGCATGCCATCAAATACAAGGAGTATATTAACACAACTGAAGACGTACTGACAAAATAATAAAGGATGTCTCTGTAAATTATCTTATTCCTCTTTTTAAGCAGCAGCTGTCATATCATATTCACTCTCTCTCTTGCTTTGTCAAACGCAACCTTTTGCCCCTTAATGAGGTTATAAATCTCATTCACTGCCTTTCAAGTATGACTGTAGCTTTACTGCATGGGCCTGTTATGGGTGAGATGATTGTTTCTTTGGTCACGTAGCTCTCATCTAAAAAATCAGGACCTTTTTCCATTACAGGTGCCATCACAGGACAAAAAATAGCTTCTGCTCAGCTCATCCATTAGTTTTAAGTGAGTGAATCAGTGTATAGATGGATGAAATATGCAGACGTGGTTTGACCATCTCAATCCACTGCAAGCATGCATTCACTGCACATGCACTACTTAACAGTGTGGGGTGAATATATGGATTACAATGAAATAGCGTTTGTCTGCACATGTAATGAAACGGACACACTCACCAAATATCTCTCCATTTCTGGCATATTCTGTTACTAGATAGAGCATGTTCTTGGTCTCCATGACCTAATGAAAGAGAAGAGACGTGATTCTTATCCATTGCATGAATGTGGAATGTTAAGGCAATGCAATTCATATCACAAAAACCTCAAATCACAAGTGCACAAGACAGACAGCATTTTCATCTGTCACTATAGTGTCGACACTTGGCTTCAAGTGAGAAAACAATTCTACATCCTTTATGGTGTGATGCAAAGGAGAAGACAAACACTGTCAATGGTGGCAAGTGATTCACACTTAGCCAATAATATGTTATGGCTATTATTTTAGATACATAGGTGTAATATTTCTGCAAGCTATCTTTCTCTACTGTACACTGCTGTCCTATCTCTGAGAGCACTAGTAGTAGCATTTACATTTCTTTTGGACATGTACCATGGTAGTGTCATGATTTTCTGAAGTACATTGGAGTAAAGTCAATGCAAATATTGTCATAAAAAGTTTTAAACATTTCTGTTCCACATTATGTTAAAAAGCTTTTGAGTTTCAGACTTGAAAAAAAATCTAGACAATACAATACATAAATACAATAATGAAAATGTAAAAGTTTGGTAAAATAAATAATTTGTCTATTAATTATTTGATAGATTAGTAATAATGATTTCTATTTTATGTATTAATTAATTCATAGTTTTATTGACATTATTTTATAGATTATTACTATTTTTTTATTTTTTGTTTTATATTATTATTATTATTGATAAAATAAGCAAAAAACAAACAAATAATACGCTTTAAAATAAATAATGCATCAACAAAACTATGAAACAAAACAAGTGGATAATAATTATAAAGATTATTATTATTATTAAATAACAAATAGTTATACTTTAAATTAATAAATGTCAACAACAATTTGAAAACACACCAGTAGATAAAAATAACACTAATTATTATTCACTGGCACTAGAAATAACAAAGTAGTTATGTCCAAAACGTTAACTAGTAATGTATATAAGAGTACCATTGTATCTACTACCACACTTGTACCATGATATCACCACATCATCTTATTTTTTGTAAGGGAATGTTTCTTCATTTCATAGCACTATTTTTGCCTGGTTGTGACGTCTAGTGTTGAACTAATGACCATGTGGGCAGTTGGTAGATTTCTGTAGGTTACTGATATTCCCAGTTGACTCTGCCAAAGGAACAGTGAGCAGTTTTGTTTTTTAGAAAGCTCTATGTATAATACCAGACAGACAAATCACAATCTGACCACTGTCATGATTGGACTGCTGCTGATGCTGCATTTGTGTTGAGTATCTGTTCATACTGCATCAGCATCCAGGCCCAGTGACCTAAAAAACTTACATAACATGACAAGACTAACCCTATAAAGCTCCCAGCCGAAACCACTGGATTCAACAGGCCTTATTCTCTAGAAAAATCTCATGGAACAAATGCTAATACAGGTAAGAAACAAAAATAGCTGTGGTTATTTTCAAAAATGCACACAATATGCACACGAACGGTCATGCAGTACCTGGTAAAGCTTGATGATGTGAGGATGGTCCAGCAGCTTCATGATCTCCACCTCCCTGTAGATCTTCTCTAGGTTCACCGCATCAAGCTGGGTCTTGTCTATGATCTTAATGGCCACCTGCAATTCAGCAAATGTGTGTTATGTCTATTGGGCTTTTATTTTGAAGCCACTGATGCATGAATTATTTATAGTTTCCAGAAAAATAAAGGATTATTCACTGAGCTGCACCACAACAATACAATGAAACAGTAATCATTTTAGACCTATTAGCTTTGAAAAAAATGAAAAGACCACTAAGATATGACATTTGAGTATATGACTTAACTATAATAAAGTTGTTGTTTTTTAAACTAGCATAAAAGCATTGCTTACAGACTGCTTCCTGTCTCATGTCTTTACAGCGTCTTTTAAAAAATCATGCAACTGCAACTGGATATATTGCTGTTCCACTTTTGCTTCTAAGAGAAATGGTGGGAAGCTGAATCACTTGTTTGGTTTTATCTGAATTGATCTTGACTGCAGCTCTTAGTCACTCTAAAACTCAAGTTCAGAGGAAACTGACCCTGACACAATGTAATACTAATCTAAACTGACGACAGAGACATAAGGGCAGATCCAATTATTTACAGAAAATACACATCAAGCAATGAACAATTTAATTTATTTAAAGTAAAAAATTAATTAATTTAAAACAGCGACCCGAACATGCAAACTATGTTTCTATACTTATGATTTGCCACGGTCCCCTACATATCAAAGGTCACGGTTGTTGTTGTTGTTTTGTTTGGATCTATTAAGCTATTCAAATATATTTTTTAAAACGTAATGCACGAGACAAAAATCAGAGGACCCCTTTAGAGCCTGTTTTATTTCACAGATAACTTTTAATTTAAATAAACTCTTAATTAAAATGCATACACACGTGTACATTATGTACACAAACACACAGGTGTGTGTGTGTGTGTGTGTAGCCTACTCAAGATGTAAGTCAAATATTTTAGGTTACACCACTTGGCATTGTAGAAGTAACATTTTTGTTTTGTAAAACATGGTATAAACGTTGTTCAAAACTGTATAAAACCAACATGAGTAGCTACATTACAAATATTAGAACTTGGCACATGTTTGACAAAAACTGAATTTTAAAATATAATATATATATATATATAGCCTATATATATATATAGCCTATATATATATATATATATATATATATATATATATATATATATATATATATATATATATATTCATCTCGCAGATCCCATTTGTCACGGACCAAAATACAACTTACAAAATAGTTAGGTTTAACAATGACACTTCCCTTTTCTTACAACACTGATAAAAGTGTAAATGTAAGTTGTTTCCAATGCATGTTAGCGCATGCACTCTGAAAACACCAGTGTGTGCGTATATTAGGCTACTCACCTCAGATTTTGTGATGCGATGTCTCGCCAGCTTCACAACTGCAAAATTGCCTTTTCCCAGCGTGCGCTCAATATCATAAAATCCCACGCGAACCGGTGCCCGCTGCGACGGCTTTTGCTCCTGGGCGGCCATGACCATAGTTTTCTAGTGAACTACTGGATAAAGATGTGTGTGTGTGTGTGTGTGTGGATGGTGTGGCCACCTTCACCTGCTCTTACAAAGCAATTGAAGTGGCGGGTGTGATTGTTTCTAATACCAAAGCTAAAATGCAAATGGGGCATATGGGTGGCAAGGGCTCCTGCACATTTCTTCGTTGCCAGATCAGGGCTCTACATGACTGAAGTGAGACTGAAATGAGAGCGCATTCCAATCCGATGCTCGGAATGATGTTCTGGCGCTCGACATGCATTGACGTCAGTGCAGAATGGATTGTATAAAGGGGCGGATCTCTCAAAGCGGCTTCGATGTTCGTCGCGGCATGTCACCAAGACAACCTTATCCACCTTGTACGTCAATCAGCGCCTATTGCGATCTCTCACAAACACTTCAACTCGGTTGCGTACATTTGACCTTCAACAAATTAAATGCATTTTATTGTTTACATTTATGAAAAACATAATTTTCTTCAACATAAACAGTTGCGCCGACAAGTATGCATTTTAATTAATTTGTGCTACGTTTTTCGGACTACATGGTTTTGCTCAATGCGTGCAAAAAACAACTGTCATAGATAAAAATCAATTAATTAATTAATGAATCACATGCATAGAGATGCTCCCTCTGTGCTTGAAATGCAGCTGACACCATTATATTGCTTCATATTTAGAATTTGTTTTGTGTTAACACCGCAGTGTCGACAAAGGAACCCTAATCTATTAGCTATGTATACCAAATGGCTTTGCGATATTTGCAGTATAACACTTTGAATCTATATTTGGGTATCTAGGCTATATTGCATAGAATTATGTTGATCTTTTTTTCATTCATATATATTTTTAAAATAAATAAAATAAATTAGGTATAAATATGATTTACAGTAGAATTTATTTAGAAGCATAGAATTTATAATTTAATTTAAATATATTTGTACATTTATTTAAACATCTGTAGATATGCGCTCCCCTGACTCTTGAGCATGTTGTCAGATAGCGACCCCTGCTGTCGAAAACGGCTTCTGCTGTTATGTTATTTTATTTTTTTGCTGTTAAACCAACCAAATAACAAACATATAAATAGTGAATTCTGAACACTTACATACAACAATGAAATACAAAAACGGATGACAGAATAAATAAAGATAAAGGAAGACATTAAAAATACTAATTAAATATAAAGTATAAAAAATATAAAAAAAATACAGTAGAAGAAAATACAGAAGTAGTGAATCAAGTTACTTAACATTCTACAGATTGCCATACAGTTTCACAAATTTGACACTTTTTTGTTGTTTGTCTTTTTAGTGTCATAATTAAGTGTTTAAAGACACGAAGAAAATTATTTTAATTTGGGTACTTTTTAAGTTTACATTACATACATTTACATTTATGAATAAAATATTTTGCCAATAAAATTAATACATTTCCTATTATATTCTATATTATAATTACAATGAGAAAAAATAACTAATTATATCACAATGTTAAATCAATGTTTCTGTTATAATATCTTATTACTACACCAGGGCTGTTGCATCACAATAAGTGTATTGTGATTGTCAAAACATTTAACTAAACAGAATTTTATTAATTTTATTTATTATGTTGCAATGTTTAACTGTTTTTATAGTGACTGACACAAATTTCACAATTTAAATTCATAAGCTTGCGATTTGATTTCCGATCTTAATTCAATATCGATTTATTTAGATAAATATCAGGGACAGTATCTACATCTTAATTTTTCTCAAGGAAAAAATCTCCCAACTAAGGCTGTAAACATACAGGGAAAACCTATGAACTGGTATTATTAAAGGTTAAAGGTGCTCTAAGCGATGTCGGGTGACATCACTTCTTGTTGACGTTTAAAGTATTGTCAAACAAAACGAAGGCTAGCTAGACCCTTCCTCCTCCTCATCCGCGCACTAACCCCCAAACCGCACCCCCAAACCCTTCTTATCGGAACATCCAGGTTATTGGCTGGAACGGTTTGTTATGTTTCGTGGTGCGGGTAAGCCCAGTTTGTTTTTGTTGCCGTTTGTGGAGCCTGGGGTGTCTGCAGAGACCGTGCAGCAAGTGCTCCTCTGGCACCTAGTCCGAGAGAGCAGGAGAAGTCTGATGAGGGTGAAAAAGAGGTACAACCTGAACCCTCACAGCCTCTCTGCCCCACTTATGATGAGCTGTTGGGTGTTATGGAGGGCGCTTCAGCAAGGCTTCAGCTGCCGTGGGAGCGCGTGAAGGAAGGAGTCGTTCGCGGCAGGCTGGATTAGCGGTTCCTTTCTGGCCATAACTCCCCAGCTCCCATGACCCTTCCATTCCTTCCTGATATGCATATTGAGATATCCTGTATTCTGCACGCATTCATATTCTGCACGCATCCATCGTTAGCAGCGAGCACACTATGCTGATGTCGAGGGGATGCGTGAACATTGGTATGTGTCGATGCTCCCAATCAACGAGACGTTTGCGAACTATTTCGCTCCTGGAAAGGCATCGGCACTAAAAGCTCCAGCCCTGCCTTCTAACCTTTCAAGATGACATCTTGCTTGAATGGCAGGGCATACACGGCAGCAAGTCAGGCTGGTGCTGCCTTAAACACTATGTCAGTGTTACAGGCATACCAAGCCGACCTGCTGAAGGATTTGGATCAGGGGCAGGGTCTCTCTCCTGACACATTGGACGAGCTGTGCCGCACCACAGATCTGGCTCTTCAGGACACCAGACAAACCGCTGCCTTGATTGGAAGGTCGATGGCAGCGGTGGTGGCCACTGAGAGACATCTGTGGTTGAACCTGGCTGACATCAGGGAGAAAGAAAAGGCTTTTCTCCTCGATGCCCTGGTTTCGCTATCTGCACTTTTCGGCGCCTCCGTTGAGACGATGGTAGAAAAGTTCAGAGAGGCGATGGCATGCTCGGCTGCATTTAAATCATGCATTTCATTGCGATCCGAATCCACGGCCAGACAGCCAGGGGGGCCTGGCCCATCCTGGTTCGAGGATCGGAGACAGGGCCAGAGGTTCAGCGTCGCCCCTCACGCTCCTCCTTCTCCTACAAGGAGTAGGTCACAGAGAAGGCGCGACTCAAGGAAGAAGAGCGATGATGATATTTTCCCATTAAATGGAATGCTTCTGAAGGTCTGGAGTTGGGCTTGGTAGTGAGCGCACACTTTCTAGCTTTTGGGTGGAAGGCCTTCATTTTAAGAATATAATTAAGCCCGCCGCTCTATGAGCAGCAGCATGATCTTGGTAGGTCTGTATTATAAGGTTGTTTAACTTTAGACCTTGGTTCCCTGTTTATAAAAGTATTAAGGGGTATGTTTGATAGGTATTAAATTAGGAATTTAGGGCCCTGAAGTTCCTGTTTTTATAGGTAGGCTTGCATACCTTATCACAGGCCTCCTTTTGTGATAGAGTCGTTAGGTTTATGTTGTAGGTAGTGCCAATCTTGGTCACCCAGTGAAGTGTACAGGTTGTCTTCATCTCATAGAGGAAACTCTAGTGAGGCCACCGTGCATGTGAGCTTCAAACTATTTTTTTCAGTGTGAGATGGCTTCCTCCCATTTGGGTTTGTCTCCTGAGGCCACCGCTTTGTATAAGCTCCAGATAGACCAACCAAGCGTTGGCCCTCATCAGGCCACCTTGTATTTGTATAGCAGGTATATACCTAGCTACCCTAAGTCTGGTAAGAAGGTTGAAGGACTCTCACAAGGCCTCCCTGCTAGATTAGTCCTAGAGCTGGAGGCGCTCCCCTTATCTAGGGTCCCTTTAGAGTGCCTAGCCTCCACAATGTTTTAAAGCACTGTGTAGATCCAGGATTGAGTAGAGTTACTCCCCTCGTTTGCAATGCCTGCTGAACAGTCCCTTCAGACGAAAAGAGGATGATATGTTCTCTAGATGCCCCTTTTATAATTCCTGGTCGCACTAGTAGTGACGACATAGGCTGTCACCAGTCAAATTCGATTGGTGTGATTGGATAGCTTTTCAGACACTGGTTCACGTGGAGGGTGTTCCCCAATAGCGTAATCGAAGCAGTGTCTCCTTCCCTCGTTTTTAGGGAACAGAGGTTACAGTCGTAACCTAGACATTATGTGACATTGTGCTCCAGCAGTTTTATTGACCACTTTCCGCGGTTGAAACACTGATTGATTGATTACATGATACATAATAAATGTTGATAAGTTGTACTGTATATTTCAACATAACTTATAATGTTAATTCGTGTTTATTTACTAGCAGTAAAGAGGAAGAGATGATCAGTGCCGCTTGAACTGAGGCGCTACAGCGATCTGTCTCGTCACAACGGTATTGTTTGAATTTCGTAATAAAATTGACAGAATTTGAAAGCTGAGACTTTTGTTTCATATCAAAAGTAACTTTCTCTGTTTCAGTCTCCTCTTTGCTTCTCGACCTTTCACTGCGTGAGAAAATGGATGTGTAGCGTGAGAGCTGGCAGCCCTGTACTACACATGCATGTAACTGATTGGTGATATATTTGCCCAAATATGAAAGTAAATATATTTAGTTTCAATTTCATTCATTTGTTTTTGTTTATTAGGGCTTCATTAACACCACTGCATACACATTCCAATATTTGCATAAAAAAATTGAAGGATGTTTGACCATTCATTATTTCACAGAAAAAGACAGTCTGCAAGAGATTGTCACAGTCTAATTAATTACTGAGCCCGATACAGCACATCCAGTAAAAGCAGCATAACATGGTCATGCAAACCAATCAGTTTGTGTTCATCCTTCAGAGTTTGGGTTTAAAGATGCATTAAAAACTGGTAAGTATTACTGTTCTTTTCTCAATGGTCATAGGAGCCTATATAAACTAGGATAGTATAGGCTTAAATAAAAAAGGTAAACTAGCGAATGTCTAATAATCATTACCTGTAAACTTAAAGTTGTTTTAGCAGTGAAACTATGGTAGAGAGTAAATGGATGGTAAATATGTAGAATTCTAGGAATTAGTTTTTCTCATTATTTTAATACATTTCGGAAATCTAACACATTCACACATTCCACACATATCCAGGCTTCTTTTGAGCTCTAGCGCAAACCTGGTTTGGTAACCATCCACTTTTTTTGCAATGCCGAAGAAAGCTATTTTCTTTTAATGTGCAAGACTTCCAGTTCATTTGCCGGAATAAATAAATAATTAGAAGAATATCAAAGTGCAATAAACGATGAGCAACAAACCAGTGTGTTTATGATTACGATAACTATCAAACATATTTCTTATAAAGTAATATTATCTTTATATTGTAATCATTACGAACACAAGTTAAAGTTAGGGTAGGCAATTTGTTTTATAAACACTTTTTGTTAAACTGCTTGAAACTCTTTTCACATCCTGATAGCAATCAATATTAGAAGTGATCTAAACATAAAAAATGTAGGCCTAGATATATATTCTGTGGAAGTCACCAGGAACAAAAAAATGTTCATCCAATCATTGCATTTGGTCCAAACGCCACAATGAACTGCAACTGCCTTTTACAGTTCCTCCTGAACCAAAACAACAGGCTTATGCTGCGTTCACGCCATGTCATAACCGTAATTACAAAATGGCAACCCAGTTCTACCCGGAGCTGTTCACAACCTCAGACTTGGATTTATGCGTTTCTATGTCAACACACATCAATGCCAAAATGAATCTGCAGCAGTCAGGTGGCACAACTAGAGCACAAGTTGTTTACGTTCATTATTATTGTATAAATAGGCTACATGACTTTAAATAGGCTACATGACGTTAACTAACCATGTACTATATTATAGTTGCATACTGCCATACTTTGATACACGCAGCGCAGAAAACACTGAGCATGGAAACAAGCATTTTCTGTAAAGCTGTTTTGAAATAAAATGTGTTGTGAAAAGCAAACATGAATTGAACATTAAAATACAGGTAAGATACCGGTGCAAGTTTTCTACAGGTACAATAACTGGAAGCGAATGACACTGGAAGCCTTACACATTCAAGTTACAAATGACCACACTCATTTTTAACGTTAAAAATAAAGTGAACACTTGAATTATAGATAATATTGGATATCTGGCACCAAGGAAATACTTGGGCAAGACATCGACAGGTAGGCTATTATCATTCTTAACAAGAGAATACAGAGTTAAATGCTAATGTCATATTTTATATCAGTAGCCATATAACTCATCCATCCATCCTTGGTCTCTGTAGTATCTCCCGCTTCCACGGCCTTGCAGCGTGTCATACATGTCGTTGGTCACAAAGCCGCTCTCAGTGCTGGC
Source organism: Siphateles boraxobius (assembly GCF_051911475.1). Classification (NCBI taxonomy): domain Eukaryota; kingdom Metazoa; phylum Chordata; class Actinopteri; order Cypriniformes; family Leuciscidae; genus Siphateles; species Siphateles boraxobius. The sequence goes on from NW_027509182.1 coordinate 4,363,109, forward strand.
CAGTGTCACAAAACCACTTTCAGTGTCCCGGCCTGCAAGGTTGTCATAATCTCCAGGTGGAGTGTCTGGAGAAGAACCCAGGAAGGAAGTGTTTTTGATGTCAGGCCGTGTGCCAGCCAGGTCTGATTCATGCTGCCTTCGGATGACCTTGTAGACGTCAGGGCTCGGGCTGTTGCATCTTTCTCCAGCGGCCCAGTATCCTGGATCCTTTGGAGGGGTCTCAGTCTGTTCTTTCTTACTGCATGCATAGATTATGTTTTTTGCAATCAAATTTAAAATGGCAGGCTTTCTCTAGTAAAGAGATCAGAGAAACAACGCACCTCTTTGTGAACAGCTTAAAGCAGAAAACTCCCGTCGCCACAATCAGCAGCAGTAGAAGTGGTATGGTTGGCAGCACAATGTAAGCGATATTGAGAGCATTGTCTGAAAGACATGCAGGATATTGGTTAATATGTATACAGTCTGCCTTTGGTTAAAAGTATACAGCCTTTAAACACCATTCAAAAGTTTCGATTAATGTTTCTGAAAAGTCTCTTATGTAATGGCAAAGCTGATAGACTGATTACTCCAGTCTTAAGTCCAGTTTTAAGAATCCTTAAGAATAATGTTGAGACAGTTTAATGCTTTTTGTGGAAACCATAATACTTTTTTCAGGATTCTTCGATAAATAGAAAGTTCAAAAGAACATAATTTATTAAAAATATAAATCCTTATTAGAATGTTTGTCATTTCCGTCACTTTTGTTCAATTTAACGCACCCTCACTGAATAAAAGTATCCATTAAAAAAAAAAATCTTACTGACCCCTAAGTTTTGAACAGTGGTGTATACTTTTTTAAGATTTTACTTAAAAAAACACCAGGTATTCAGTTCCCTTTCGAGGGAACTCAACACTGCGTCGAGAACTCGACACTTTGGGGACGCTCCCTTAGCGTGCGCCTCTGAAGTAAGAATGAAACTATTCCAATCCTGATTGGTGTTGCGTCCTGACGTAACATGTGACGGCATAACCGGAAGTATAAAGGTGACGCTGAAACACACACACCAGCTATCGCTCTTCAGCAAGCGCTCTATGTTGAAACTGTCTGTCCTATTTATTGTTGTCTGTCCTTGATATGGCGAGTGAACGATTTACTAGATGTGTGCACCCCTGTCCTAGATTTATTACGGGCAGGGACACGCATCAGTTATGTGTAAATTGTTTGGGAGTGCAGCACGCACAGGCAGCTCTCGAGGGAGCTGCTTGTGAGCCCTGTGAAACATAAGCTCGCCACAAAATGAGCAGGAAGAATCTTGTCACAGTAAATTAGAAGGCTGGGAAGTGGCCAAGTGGCCAGTCTCAGCCGTCAGCCAGTTCTTCCCATCGCCTGGAGCAAAAGGAGAGCGGTTCCTCTCGAACCCCTCCTACGGGAGCTTGGCAACAGAGGAAACGCTCTCATTCTAAATCTGCTGGCCAGAAGGGTGACTTGAGGGCCGTCATTCAGGCTAAGAGAGCTTCAGGAAAGAGGTCCTAGCCACAGTGATAGGACCTCTAAGGGCTGTCCCCCCTGCAGTGAGGCAACCGAGGTTGTTTTCCCAGCGGAGCCCTTCGGAAAAAGATGCTGTCCCGCCGTCACTGACGCTTCGGGTCGCATCAAATTCCAGCGAACGCACACCGTGGCGCTCGCCCCAAAAGCTTGCAAAAGAGCACCACCTATGGTCAAAAAATCATTCTCGTCCGCTTCCTGCCAGTTCGCTAATTCAGAAGGTCGAGAACAGTGCTCGAGAAACACCCGAGGCCAGCCTTGAGAGGCTGGTTCCTTTAGTAAATTTTGTGGAGCGGTGGTGCCTTCTTCCAAATATTTCTATATGGGTCCTGAATATAATAGAAAAAGGGTACAGACTGCAGTTCGGTCACCAACCTCTCAGGTTTGCAGGGGTGTTACCAACTACAGTGGTCCCAGAACAGGCTCGGGTTATGGAACAAGAAGTACAGGCTCTGCTGGTCAAAGAGGCCATAGAATGTGTTCCCCTACCAGACATAGAATGTGTTCCCCTACCAGACAGAGAGGCAGGGTTTTACAGCCGATACTTTATAGTTCCAAAGAAGGATGGCGGGCTCAGGCCGATTTTGGACTTGAGGTACTTGAATCAGTCTCTGAGGAGGTTCAGGTTCAAGATGCTAACTATACCCATCATTGTGAATCAAATCAGGTCCGAGGACTGGTTTGTCACAATAGACCTAAAATACGCCTATTTTCATGTCTCCATCCTTCCATGTCACAGGAGGTACCTAAGGTTTGCTTTCGGGGGCGAAGCATATCAATATCGGGTTCTTCCGTTCGGCCTAGCACTCTCTCCCCGCACGTTCACGAAGTTTATGGACGCAGCTCTGGCTCCTCTCAGACTCCAGGGCATTCGTATACTAAATTATATCGACGACTGGCTTATATTGGCTCAGTCTCGGGAAATGGCGGTTCGGCATCGAGATGTCGTCCTTGGCCACATTCAGAATTTGGGGTTGAGACTCAACACGAAAAAGAGCGTGTTGGAACCAGCCCAGGAAACAACGTTTCTGGGTGTGGTATGGAATTCGATTACGATGCGGGCACACATGTCTCCCGCACGTGTCCAGTCCATCCTAAATATGGTTTCAGGAGTAAAGCTAGGTCGGGCCATCACTGTGAAGCAATTTCAAAGATTGCTGGGCCTCATGGCAGCGGCATCCAACATTTTACCTTTGGGCCTTCTATATATGAGGACCCTTCAGTGGTGGCTAAAAACCAAGGGGTTTTCTCCCAAGGGGAATCCGTTTCTTACGATCAGAGTAACGCGCAGATGCCTTCGTTCTCTACAAATATGGAAGAAACCTTGGTTCCTGTCCCAAGGGCCAGTGTTGGGAGCGTCATGTCGCCGGAAATCCGTTTCGACAGACGCCTCCCTCACTGGCTGGGGCGCGATCATGGACGGCCGCTTTGCAGGGGTCTTTGGCAGGACCATCATCATTCTTGGCACATAAACTGTCTAGAGATGATGGCTGTGTTCAGGGCTTTGAGGAGCTTCCTTCCAGACATCAGAGGTTACCACGTCTTAGGACGATCAGACAATACATCAGTGGTTGCTTATCTGAACCGACAAGGGGGACTCAGATCGCACCCTCTGTGCAGACTGGCGCATCAGATTATCCTTTGGTCCCAGGGGAAAATACTGTCTATCAGAGCAATGTATATTCCGGGGGTTCAGAATCAGGGAGCAGACATCCTGTCGAGGCAGGGGTTGAGGCCCGGGGAATGGAGACTTCATCCAGATGTGGTGAAGTTGATATGGGAGAGGTTTGGACCAATCGAAGTGGATCTTTTTGCGTTTCGAGAGACGTCCCACTGCCCACTTTGGTTCTCCCTCTCACATCCAGCCCCGCTGGGGTTGGATGCCATGGTACAGGCCTGGCCGAGGCTTCGCCTGTACGCTTTTCCCCCAATCGCTCTGCTTTCGGAAGTCCTGGAGAGGGTCCGTCAAGAGGGTATCAGTCTACTTCTGGTTGCCCCAATGTGGCCGACCCGAGTGTGGTTTTCAGACATGATATTACTCCTGATAGCTCCGCCATGGCAGATTCCTCTGAGGAGGGATCTGTTGTCTGAGGCGGAGGGCGCAGTCTTCCACCCTCACACGGAGCTGTGGAATTTGTGGGTCTGGCCTCTGAGGGGGCTCAGTACCTAAATGCTGGTCTATCAGCTGGGGTGGTTGAAACCATACTTAACTCTAGGGCTCCGTCTACTAAGAGATTATATGGCCTCAAGTGGAATGTGTTCGTCACTTGGTGTAGAGAACAGGAGTTAGATCCAGTAAACTGCCCGGTGGCTTCAGTTCTGGAGTTTTTGCAAGATCATTTCTCTGCGGGTCTCGCCCCTTCCACGCTTAAAGTGTACGTGGCTGCTATTGCGGCTTTCCAAGCACCATTAAGTGATGGGCGTCTCCGTGGTACTTGGAGAATGAGACCGACGACCAGGTCCAGGGTTCCCGCCTGGGACCTGGCGGTGGTTCTCGAAGGGTTATCCCTGGCCCCCTTCAGTCGGCTTCGCCTAGGGATCTTACGCTGAAATTGGCATTTCTCTTAGCTATTACCTCTCTTAAGAGGGTGGGGTATCTCCAAGCCCTGGCAGTGGTTCCAGCTTGCTTGGAGTTTGCCCCTGGCAGAGTTAAGGCCTTTCTGCACCCGAGTATGGCTACGTGCCTAGGGTTTCTACGAGTACGCCTCGGTCCACGGTCCTTCAGGCATTCCATCCTCCACCTCATGTGTCGGCAGAAGAAGAGAAGCTTCATTTGCTCTGCCCCGTCAGAGCTTTGAGCGTGTACCTCGAGAGGTCCTCTTCTTGGAGGAGGTCGGACCAATTATTGGTGTGTTTTGGGTCACCTAAGAAGGGGCTCCTGGCATCCAAGCAAACCATTAGTAATTGGATTGTTCAGGCTATTACCTCGGCTTACAAGGTGCGCGACTTGCCTTCACCTTTAGCTGTTAGGGCTCATTCGACTAGAGGCATTGCCTCCTCTAGGGCCCTCCTTTCGGGAGTGCCCCTCCAGGAGATCTGTGAGGCAGCCGGCTGGGCTACCCCGCACACTTTTATTAGGTTTTACAGTTTACACCTCCCTAGTACACCTGGCGCACACGTGCTCTCGTCCTAGTTGAGTGCCTGAATCAGTTTCACTCTGGGACAGGCCTTTTTTCGGTGCGTGGCCTAGTGGGCATTCGTTCCCCAAAGTGTCGAGTTCTCGACGCAGTGTTGAGTTCCCTCGAAAGGGAACGTCTCGGGTTATGACTATAACCCTTGTTCCCTGAGAAAGGAACGAGACACTGCGTCGCTCTGCCACGCCCCTCGAGGCCTTAGAGCATCTTGCTTCATCGCGAGGCTGGTGTGTGTGTGTTTCAGCGTCACCTTTATACTTCCGGTTATGCCGTCACATGTTACGTCAGGACGCAACACCAATCAGGATTGGAATAGTTTCATTCTTACTTCAGAGGCGCACGCTAAGGGAGCGTCCCCAAAGTGTCGAGTTCTCGACGCAGTGTTGAGTTCCCTTCTCAGGGAACAAGGGTTATAGTCATAACCCGAGACGTTTTCCAGTGTTGATTCAACATAGTTTAGTGGGGTCCAAACATCTGAGACCACGATTGAAAATATGTCTACAATTCAAACTCAAAAGATTTTATTAAATGATATTATCAGCATACCCATTTGAATGAAAACTTAAAATTCTTAGTATGGGTTATGTCAATGTGTTTAAAACCTGATGATCATAATATAGAGCATGATTTAAAATGATCCAAAAAGCATCTTGTGCTTAAGTTGAAGCAACAACGTCTGATCATCGGTACAAAGAGTCACAGGATCAATGACACAAATTTACTTATTGATTAGTGACCTATTAATAGTGCAGAAATATATAACTCATATAACAACTTAAACCTGTATGACTTTCAACTTTCAAAAGATATAACATTTTCTCTTTTTTTTGTCTATCAATTGAAATTTGAAAGTCCATACAACCTAAACTTTCACAAATGAAAGACATAGTTTGATACAAGCTTTCTGAAAAGACACGATTGCTTTACATAATGAACAGATTTAATGTAGACTCAAAACCTAAACTTTTAAATGGTAGTGTATAAAGGCTGTATCACACATGTATAGGAATGATCAACGCACATAAGTTGAGCCCATGGTAAACACGGAAGCTTGATGACCAAAAAACAAACCATACAAACATTGGTTGTAAGTACATGAGGTGTAACGTACCTCATGTAAGTACGTTTGAGCTTTGTTGACCATATTTGATTCTCTGGTCCCTTTACCCTTATATTGCACATTTTACGTTTCGAACATTTTGAAGTGTCAAAGTTTTGATTACATGGACTTCTATTGAGGGACAAAATCTCTAAGTTTTCATTAAAATATCTTTGTTTGTGTTTTGAAGATGAACGACCAGTTTGGAACGACATGAGGGTGAGTAAAAGACAGAAATTAAATTTTTATTCGAAACCGTACAACTACTGTATGTTTATACCGTTTTTAACTGAAGAAGATAAAATCCAATTCTTTTGGACCCACTCTATTTAGTTAAAGGTCCCATATTATGCAAAATTCACTTTTGCATGCTGTTTGGACATAAATGTGTGTTGGCAGTGTGTGTACACAACCACCCAATAGTGATAAAAATCCACTCACTCCTTTTTTATTAGTCCCCATAAATCATCAGCAGTGTCTCCAAACGACCTGTTTTCAGAATGCTGTTTTAGTGACGTCACTAAGTACAGGCCCCGCCCACGAGTGTTGACAGACACTGCCGTTCTAACATAGACCCGCCCTGATCGAGTTCACAGCTGCTGCACTGACGAGAATGTCTCCCAGCGTTGTAGGTGTTGTGTGGCTGGATGTATTAATCCACATAGCTCTCTCTAGTTACTCCCGAAATCTGAGGCAACCGCGGAAGACGAGGTGGAATTATTTTGTTTTTAAAGAAAATGCACCCTCAACTCTACCGAAATTCGTTTATGTACTTGCGCACTTCTTATATCGTACTGTTTACTCAGCTCTTACGGTGAGTTTCTGAAGTAAAACTGACGCAGTAAAACAGCAGACTTGTAGGCTATTAATAGTGGATACATACAAGCAGATGACAAATACGTTATAACCGTAACTAAACTACTAAACTATACCTGTTCCATCTCTATACAGAACTCTGACTCTGTAGGCATTATTTCCCGACTCCGGGTCAAAATGAACACCGTTACTGAGAGTTTCTGATATTATTATCATCATTCTCTGAGATGAAATTGTCCTGAGACTGAGCGCGAGCTCTGAAACTCCGACCCTTGTGCCGTGCTCATTTGCATTTAAAGGGCACACACTAAAACAGCGCGTTTTTCTGAGCACCAAAGAATGACAATTTAAACATGCTGTAAAAAATGATCTGTTGGGTATTTTGAGCCAAAACTTCACATACACACTCTGGGGACATCAGAGACTAATTTTACATCTTGTGAAAAGGGGCATAATATGGGACATTTAATAGGTATCCATGTCATGAGAGTCTTCAACCATGTCTGAGAGAAAAAGATTCACCTGGAGGTTCAGATATGACCACCCTCATGCCATCATCCTTCTCTGTGACAGAGGGGTATCTGGGTGTCGGAAAAGCATCTATAATATACGAGAATTAGGTTTTCATGAATTATCCTGTGTAAGACATCAATAAAACAGCACATTAAACAGAAAAAAAGTATTAAACAAAAGAAACAAGCACATACAAATAAACCAATAAATGCAGAGTTTTCCATATTTCACAAATGGTGGATTACAATGAATCCATCCAACATTAGGCCAGTGGTTCTCAAATTTTTTGACTCCAAGGCCCCCCTTTGTCCAAGACAATATTTGAAAATCCTGCCATGTAAGCTGATATATACGTTTGGTCCTTTTGTTATAATCAAAATTAATAAACTAAAAAATATCAGTTTAATGATGTACATGTTTATTTGTAGTATTTTGTTTTGCATTGTAATTAGGATTAACCTTGTGAAAAAGAAGTACACTTTAGCATACTTTAAAGGGCCCCTATTATCGATTTTTGAAAATGACCTTTCATGTAGCCTAGTGTATAGATCTAAGTGAATAAAAACATTCTGCAAAGTTTTAAATCTGAAAGTGCACTGTATATAAAGTTATTGTCTTTCAAAAGTAAGAGTCGACTCTGAGTCAATGAAATGAATCGTTTTTCAAACGAGTCATAAGCCGTTTCGTTGTGACGTCAAGACAAAACATTAGCATATTGCCCGCCCACTTATTACGCGTGCAGACACCAGGGAAAACTTGAACCTCAAACCTGCAGCTGATTCCTGTGGATACTGGATAGCATCATGTCGAGACGATGCTGTGCTCTACAATGTGAAGGTAAAGACAGTTTTTTCACTGCCCAAGGACGAGCATGTGAAGGATTAGTGGTTAAATTTAATCTTTACCACCATAACACAGCTGTATAATCCTAAACTTTTGCTGTGTTCCCTTTATTTTACTGACGACTGCTTCTCAAATAACGGAGTTCAATGCAGGATTCGCAAACCGCTTGCTCTTGAAAAGATGGTGTTCAAAATACTTAGTTTTGAGTTTTATACTGTGTAACGTTAGGTCTCCTGCTAACTGGTTAAAGGATAACTCCGGCGCAAAATGAACCTGGGGTGTAATAACACATTGGTACAGAGTCGACTGTTTATTAGTAAAGAGTCGACTGTTCTCTGGGATTTGTTTTCATGATAATCGAGTGTAAAGAGTTTTATCTCTAAAAACTGTTTAGCTTATAACGCTAGTATATGGGGCATATAATAAGTAAAAAGAGATCTCTAGTTAATACCACTAACAAGGCTCAAAATAGCCCCACACTAACACGGTAGCTTAATGAGGGTCTCTACATACAAACCGAAGCACTGAGAACTTTGTAAGTGTACAGACAGTTTAATAATAATATACTTTATAAAGACAGTACCATCTCAGAGCCATCTTTGGAAACCTATAACAACAGACTGTGCTGCTCTGGCCAATCAGAGCAGAGTTTTTTTTGTTCTGCTGAACACAAAGGAAGATATTTGGAAGAATATGGAAGTCAATGTTGCCCCACAACTATTTGGTTACCCATATTCTTTACAAATTCCTTCTTTTGTGAACAACTTAAGGGTGAATAAATGATGACAGAATTTTAATTTTTGGTGCCTTTAATTGCGGATTGCATGTAATGTACATCTAAAATTAGTTTTCTTTTAAAATATACTCTTAAATTTGAAGCACAATACAAGTGACATTTAATACAATTAAGATTTAACTTTTTAACAAGGGTATGTTAATATAACTAAATTTAAATAATTTTAAGACTTATTGAGGCCCTCCTGGAAGTTTCTAAAGCCCCCTACTGGTTGAGAACCACTACATCAGCTGTCTTTATTTTATTAAAAACAAAATAATTTGTACTAATTATGCAGAGGCACTATATTAATATACACATTAATAATCTCAAGCTTACCTTTAAATGTTTCATTTTCTGCAGGGATTGGTGCTGGAGGTTTATCTGAAACATCACATGATGACCATGTTATATCACATACTAAACAGGGGTGAGTTTCCAAAAGCCAACTGGTTGCAAGTTCCGTCATTACCAGCAGAGCAAAACTTGCGACCATATTTGGCTAACGATGCTTTTGGGAAATGCACCCCAGCTCTTGTAGCTCAAGGAAGCTCAATCAATCAAAATAATCAAAAATGTATAATGTAAATGGTAAATGAGAACTTTCCCAAATCAGGATATTGTGTTCTCCAGATATGTGGACCAGGTAAACGAATGGGATTTTTATGCTTTTTTATTGTTTACTAGATGGAAATCATAAGCCTGTTTGCTTTAAAAAATAGAAGCACAGCTCTATTTATAAAGCTGCACCGTTTTCAGTGCAGGATGAGTTACATGTAAGGGATAATGTACATCTAGCCATTTGTTATCGGAGAATAAACCCCAACAGGGTATTCAGGTCTTAATTCACCCTGAAGGGGTTTATTCTGCAATAACATCCGGCTGGATGTACATTATACCGCTTATTACATGGCTACATGCCACATAAGTAAATAATTAGATATGAAATAGGCTATTGATCTGAGCTGAAGTATCTTATTAGCTATTTAAATGCAAAGCTTCCAGAGAGAGCAGTTGCAAGCAAGTGGCAAGTAGCCTACAAACTAGACAGACATTTAAGGAATATGGTACTGTAATAATAAATAAAATAAAATAATAATAGCTAATAAAATAATCAAATCAATATTTTGTGTACAATTATTTAATTGTGTCATCCGGTAATGCGGACACACTCTTGTTTCATACAAATGCAGCTGCTGCCAATTTGCGACGATTGTTTTGTACACTGTAATGGATTATAAGATAACAAACAGGTGTTGATTTTAAAACGGTTTAATCTCAAATGAATATCTCTAATCCTCATAATTATTTATGTGGCAAAATACTGTGTAATAAGTGGTATGACTGTACCGTATACCTTCAATGTCCGTATAGTTTGAACTTTGAACTTGCCGCTTGCTAGCAACTGCCTTCTCTGTGGAAGCTTTGCGTTTAAAGATCTAATAAAGTATATGACTCAATATTTCTATCAGTGTCTAATTATTTACAGCAAGTAGCCGTGTAATAAGCAGGATAATGTACATCCAGCTGTTTTTCATCGTAGAATAAACCCCTTCAGGATGATGCAAGACGTCCTGATCACCCTGTCAGGGTTTATTTTGCGATAACAAACAACCGGCTGAATGTACATTATACCTTAAATAACATACCACTGGATGACACAATTGACCAACCGGAATCAAGTATTCCAGAGTCGTGTAATTAGCAAGTTTAATGCTTAGGTTTGTTCAAATCACCAAACTAAGAACTTTATGAGCAATATCATTAGTAAAATTAATTGACTGAGAAATTATTTAAATAAAATATGCCTTCCCAACCTTTGGTGTACTTGCAGATAAAGTTGTTTTTGGTTTCACAATTGTCATCATTCCACTGGAACATGTAAGGACCACCCTGACCCGGAGGAGCAGAGGGCTGATGATACATCACTACACACACCTCATACCCACAAGAAGGCTCATCCAAGTGCCAGTTCCTGTCACACACACAAAACAATGAGCAAAAGGACCTACATAGGGAATGTATCCATCAAATGCAGCTCTCGTCACACCTGAAGGTTGATTGGCTTCCATCCAGCCAGTAGTATTGAGATGGGCAGTCTCCATTTTTCTCCTCATAGTCTTGATCCCTACGAAGCCCTATCCAAAAGTCCCCATCTGATGCTTTTAGTTCATGAATGAAATTTTCTATCAGTCTCTGCTCAGTCTTAGACTCAATACTGAGAAGGTCTCCACCATCACTCCTGCAGGCTCGACTCGCATCTTCAAAGTTGAGTTTACGTCGGCTGTCCTGAAAGTAGGCGATTTTATAGCAGGGCTTCTCAGTACCACGCTTGCATATCTGTTGACCTTAAGAGACATATTATATATGTTAGAAAAGACAATGGCATGTAAATATATTGAAATATATTGATTAATCCCATGTACTTTTATTTAGATAACTTAAAGGGACATTTCACCCAAAAATGAAATTTATGTCATAATTTACTCGCCCTCAAGTTGTTCCAAACCTGTATGAATTTCTTTCTTCAGCTGAACACAAAAGAAGAATATGGCCCAAACTGTTGATGGGCCCCATTGACTTCCATAGTATGGGAAAAATAATACTATGCAAGTGGACCCATCAATTGTTTAGTTACCGGCATACTTCCAAATATCTTCTTTTGTGTTCAGCAGAAGAAATTCATACAGGTTTGGAACAACTTGGTGAGTAAATTCATTTTTGGGTGAACTATCACTTTAAGATTAATCATTTTGTATTTAGTAAATGAAACAAAAACAAATGTGTTGTGATGTGGGGTGTGTCTCAATCAGCACCCTGGTTCAGTAGTCAGGGCACTGATCAGGGAGTCGGCCATTTTAAGGGCTGTCTCAATGGAAAAATCCTACTAGTGCCCTGAAACGTTCGCTCCCTAAAGTAAATACCCAAAATGCACTGTGAAAACCAGGGAGCTCACTATGTTCCACTAATGGAAGTTCTAAAGTGTGAAACATAAATCAAGTGAGCCAACTTACCACACACAATACATGTGATAGGTGAAAACCATTATTTAATTATATTCCAGCATAAGTATACATCCCTAGGCAGGTAATGAACATAATCTAGCCAACATTTATATAATTTAGTTACTGCTGAAATGATGCATGTACATGTAACAAGCAAAATATTTTATCATTATGCACTTTAATTAACATTAAAAAATAATGTTGGAAAGATATCAGTTCTGGCTTTTTGCTCATAAATATTAATAGTGATATTGTAAGAGAACACCGTCATGTAGCCATAAATAGTGTCAAAGTGTCCCAATGTGTAGTAAGCCAGGGTCATTACGATCCTTAATTTGTGTACAAGATATATTCAGTATAAAACCCATAAAACCCAGTGCAATGATTAAGCAGTCTTAAAGTTACAACAGCAATGACAGCACTGAAAAGTGAGACTGAACTCAAAGTGCATTGTCAATAAAAAAGGTCAGCTATGGCAACCTTTTTTTTCTCCAGAACACAAATTTTCAGTTACATGTTTGATTATTTTTCTAAAAAGTAATGGATTACTTTTCGCTCTATGTATACCATATAAATATATAAATGACTATTATTTAATTTAGAAAAAAACGTTAATGTCTGCGGCAGAACATACCTCTGGGCTCGTAAATGTCTGCACCGCAGGGAGGATGGACAACACATCGGGTTTACAAGTGGTGAAGAGAGAAAACAGCCACTGTTAAAGCATCATCTAAAGAAGTCACTCTCTCCGTGTATTCAATCATCTAATTTAAATTACTTAAACAGGAAAAAGAACGAGTCTGATAGTTAAGTGAGCGAAAACAACAACGAAGTCAATGAAAAACCTAGGATAGAGAACGGTTTCTTTAGCATATTATAAAGAACCTCAGGTTATCAAAAGGTCACATAGGCTACTGCATAGATTAAAGTAGCCTATATAAAAGGTGACTTGTTCAATTTAGTAAGCTTTCCCTCCAAATATTACTACATATTAGCATATACTGTAATATTTTAAAATAGGTTAGTCGAATGTAACATTTTCTTTCTTAAATGTGCAACTCACCGCCCAGAATCTTTGACGCGCACGCGGAGATGCTGAATAAAACCAAAACGCAAGCACATTTTCTCATCAGTTCCATTTTGTCACCTTTGATCAAACTTCCATGGGTCTTAAAAATAATTTCACAAAAACAATGGGATTCCGAGAAAATAAAAAAGGAACATCCAACACGAGGAGGGCTTCATCCAGTAGAAAACTAATCACCTGTCCCGTTATCCGCCGAAATCTTTGTGAACATCCAGAGAGGCAGCTCAGAGTGAGACGAGGGAGCGTGACTGAGCCAACACACATACGATCATAACACGTCACCAACTGACAGTAACTAACACGCCATGGGCTTTTATTTGTAGATATGAACGAATTCCGTAACAGTTTACAAGCAGGCTAGCCTATACTATGCCTAATGATCTTCAGATATAAAGTGTTAAAAAAACAAAAACACATTTTTTTATGATGTAGCCTGCACATAGCCCTACGCTCATAGGTACAAGTAGGCTAGCCTAAACTTCTTGAACATTTGTCTACTATGGTAAAAAGACATGCTCTTCATGGACTAGTCTTTAATTTCATCAATATGTTTACTGGAGCTTCAGAACTTCTTTCTGGTCCTCATCCACAGCTGAAACTGTCTCTGGAGCCAATCTAATAAAAAACACAAATGATTTCAAGGTTTTCTAAATTGAAATTGGTTTAGGTAACACTTTATTTTACAGTGCCCTTGTTACACGTTACATTTACTATAGTAATAACAGTAAATTACATAGCACGCATTACATGCAACTAATCCTATTCCTAACCCTATAGTAGGCTACATGTTGTTATTTACATACTCAGTAGTTAAATGTATAATTACACTGTAACAATGACACATTGAAATAAAGTGTAACTATATAAAACATTATTTTATACAAAATACTTAATGCATTTTCTGTTATGCATTGTATTTAGATGCAGCAAACAAGTTAATCTCAGCATTATCATAATATGTGTCATGCTTGCACATTTAACTTAATGTTGCTAGAAACCAATCTGCTGCACAGGGTAATTAAAGTCTTCTACATGACATTAAGCAAAGGATTTTGCAATGATGCATTTATCAGAAAGGGAATTGTTTTGGATAATAGGGCAGGCAATCAATGCTGGTTTGAGATGTCTGTACAGAGCAGAGCAGAAAAGATCAGACAGATTTCAGATCAATAACTAAGCCTCAATAAGCTTAAGTTGGTTTTCCAATAACCCTTCATCACTCGGTCTGGAGATCAATTTTAGTAGGCTAAGAATCTATATAATAATGAAAATGTTAGAAACGGTCAGTTATTTTCCCTCTCTCTCTCTCGTAGAAATACTACCCCCCTTACCTGTTTACATGTTTAAATAATACTTGGGGGTGAGGCCCTATGTGTTTTTCCCTTTTATAATTGGATGTGATTTATGCTGTCCGCAGCAGTAAATTACTATTAAACACACAATTACTATTACCTTATTGAATGCAGTAATACACTGCACTGCACAATCACCTTTAATTATAAAAAGTTTATTGCGCTAGTATCCCTAAGTTGCAGTGAAAAATAATTTGCTAGATGAAATTATAATCAGGTACAGTATGTTAATCTCTGACAGAGAAAAATAAATAGCATTTTGTAGAGGTTTGTACCTTTTTACTGCTGGGTTGCCTTTTCTTGGTTTGTGTTGGTAGGAAATCATCTCCTTCTGTTGAATATACATATTAATTCTGCATGATATTAAATACAAGATGACACACACACACACACACACACACACACACACACACACACACACACACACACACACACACACACACACACACACACACACACACACACACACACACACACACACACACACACACACACACACACACACACACACACACACACACACACACACACACCCCCCAAACTTTTGAACAGTACTGGTAGTATTGTTTAATCATTTTGGGGGGCTGGGATATGTTGTTATCCATCTCAGTTTTGGCTGTAAAATGTACAGTTTTCAAGTTTACTTAAAGTTAATACATACAGGGATTGAACAATGAAACTGAAACACCTGGTTTTAGACCACAATAATTTATTAGTATGGTGTAGGGCCTCCTTTTGCAGCCAATACAGCATCAACTTGTCTTGGAAATGACAAATACAAGTCCTTCACAGTGGACAGAGGGATATCGAGCCATTCTTCTTCCAGAACAGTGGCCAGTTCATTTATACTGGTGGGGAAAACGTTTTCTGAGTTGCTCCTCCAAAATACTCAAAATTGGTGACAGTGCAGGTCATGGGAGATTTTCAACTTCCCTTCCATGTTCATCAAACCATTCTGTCACATGTCTTGCTGTGTATTGGTGCAGTATCATGCGGATTCATGGCACCCTCTTCAGAATAGCCTACACTTTTAAACCATTAGGTGCACATGGTCCTCCAGAATGGTTCGGTAGTCCTTGGAATTGATGCGCCCATCAAGCACAGTAGTGACATGACATTGCAGCCCAAAACATCACTGATCCACTATGTCAATAAAAAAGGTCAGCTATACTTCACTATGGGCACGCACCAGTCCAGGTGTTAAGCCTATTTGGGGCTTCTACACACTCTAACTCGCACAGATGTGGGAAAGACAGTGAATGCAGACTCATTAGAGAACATGTTCCACATTGTTTATAGCTCAAGATTTGCACTGTTGGCACCAATGAAAGCAACATTTGGAATTGGCACGAGTTACCAAAATTGGCTATAGCAGCCTGACCATGAATACTGACTCCGTGGAGCTCCCGACAAACAGTTTTGGTGGAAATAGGAGAGACAAGGTGTGCATTTAATTCAGCAGCAATAGTGACAGCTTCCTCTTGCATTGACAGTTACTCCTGTTGGATGTGGTTCATTCTACGTGGTGCTATGCCAACATTACCCTGGATACCATAGCTCTCCATACACCACAAACACTTGCTGTCCAGGGGGCGTATTACAGAAACGTTCTATCATAATTCTTAAGTTAAGATCTGACAAGTTAATTTAGGATTTTTCACAGATTTGTATAACAGACGCAAATCTTAAGTTGATTTAGGATTCATCTTACAAAATCTCATCTTATCTGTAGTTAGGAAATCTTAAACCCCTCCATCGAGTTCAGTAATCAACTCTCAGGTCTGTTACCAAGCAAGCAATGACAAGCAAAGTGCTGCTATGAAGTAAAATGGAAAAACTGGAGAATAGAGAAACAAAATAAGTGGTGCTGTTCATTAAGTGAAGTTTTGATAAGTTTGGTAGAAAAGGCAAAGCCTAATCCTTTATGTCATAGGAGTCTGTAATTATTTGTCAGAGTTTTTTCGTCAAAATGCAGCACATCATTTGGGTGTTCATAAAGTCTTTTCACCATCAAACATCGCTGTTCTTCATCTTGTATCATTAATAAATGTGACGCCATTCTCAGACAGGGCTATTATTGTGCGATTTTTACAGGCTTTCAAATAAAGCCTTTGAAGTTAGGACACTATTGGGGTTGTCCTAAAGTTAAGACAGTTTTTAGTTTTTTTTGTGGAGTTAGGATGCTTCTGTAATACCCTTTTCCTATTTGTAGTTAAGATAAGATTATGCATTTAAGAAATGTCATTTTGTAATAGCTTTTGTCCTAACTGAAATTGTCATGGTTACCAAACAGATAAGATAGGATTCTAAAGTTAGGATCTTTCTGTAAAACGCCCTCTGGTCACAGATGAGCCAGTGAGACAAGCACCAACAATTTGTATTCTTTTAAACTCTGATACTGTATGTGTCCCATTATGTTGTGTGGAATATGATCCGCATATATAGACAGGAAACCTCCAAAACTATTGCCCATTGTTTCAGTTTCATTGTCCAACCCCTGTACATACATGCATGCATACATACACTATGGCCTTTCTAAAGAAAAAATGACTTCATTTCAAGCAAACTAGGCTCGTATGGTACTCAGCAGGGGCTGGATAAAGCACCACTACCCCATAATCATCTGGCTGCTCCCGAGAGAGACATCAAAGTCTTGAGGAAACCCACCTCCTCCTTTACTTTCCTCTATAGGGGAGGATGCCCTAAGAAATGCTGAGGCTCTAGGGAAAAAGTGCTGAGGAAGGGAGAGAGAGCACTCTAATGAATGGGAGAGAAATAAAACACTTGGCTGTCTGAGGAACCCTGTCCTGCAGCATCCAAATATGCAACGGCTGTGTTATCAGAAGACCCGAGATGAGGTTAAGGCTGATCCAAACTGAACTGAGAGACCTGAGCGGATGTTTTAACCTAATGGGCCGAGTACTTTATTATTCTTACCTTAATTCGCTCATCCCTCTGCTTTTTCAGAAGGGCAATAATCTGGTCACGTTTCTTGGCCTAACGCAAATACGAAATATGAATCAGAATCCGATTTATTGCTAAGCATGTTTACAAACACAAGGAATTTATTTATCTTGATGGCAGAAGAAGCTTCCAGTTTACATTGCATAATAGTTACTGAAGTTATTTATCAACACCTACATTGATGCCAAACTGTAAAAGATGGTTCACCATGATACATATAATTGTGTTGAGTATAACAGCACTGCTGAAGTATATTCCAGCCGACAGCTGCACTTACTAAACAAGCCTCATAATTTTGATTTAACGCCCATTGTTTCTGGCTGCCCTTAATGTCATTTCATTAAATCCATTACATGCTTGTAGATTGTAACTATTTTTCAAGCCAATGTCACTTTATGGCAGGTTAATCAGTTATAGTAATGTAATGTAATGTCTTTGTTGATTATAATCACCCAATGTAAACATCTGTCATATTGCAATCTGCTAAAACTTGATCTTCCACGTTGAAGTAAACACTGCAATCAACATGATGACATATATATATATATATATATATATATATATATAAATATATTATATAAATTACTTTAAATTTTTTTAATTCAGCCTCAAATGCTTCTTTTACAGGGCAGAGAAAGATTTTATGAAAACCTCCCATGTATAATCCTCTGATGAGGGATGGGAATGAGGTTAATTTGCTAAGAGTAATCTCATAAAATGGATCTATCCTCCAGAGGGCCATCCATCTTGGAGATTCCAGGTTGATTACTCACAGCAAGAATACAGACATTACAGAGAGGGTACTGCCCACTGAACTGCTCGACATGCTATCTTCGGATGCAAGGAGATGAATGACGGACCAAATTGTGAAGAATACATTAAACACCCGTTTATATAGAATATGGAAGGCTAGAGTAAACAGCACATGGTAGAGATGGTAAAAATGATTCCATTATACAGACAGTCACACTTAAGATCATGCTAGAAAACATGATCATCAGGTTTTAAGCAAACTTGTGGAGTAAATGTAAACTTGATCTAACTATTTTGCGAGTTGGCAATTTCGTAAAAAATTTTGTGATGTGAATCATTGGAAAACTTATTATTTTTAGACCAAAAGTAAGCATTAAGATCTACCCTGACATTTAAGCAGATCATACGAATATGTATGAGAGAGATTGTATGAATTCATATGAATTAGCCACCAGTTTGGCAAAACATAAAAGTGTTTTTATGTACGAATTGCCATGAGATTGTGTTGGTTCACGCAGCTTTAGTGCTGCTTTCATCAAGGGGGGACATATTAAAAATGAAGACTCTCTGCATTCATGTTTCAATTCAACTTTGTTATACTGATACTATAATTTGCAATGAAAAACAATTATTAAAAAAGAACGAAAAATAATTGGACCCGACTATATGTACAGTTTACTCTTAAAATTGTGATGATAAAACATAATTCACGGACATACAACTTAAAGAACTGAAAATGTTTCTTTTCTAATGTCAGCTTTGTGAAATTGTAATGATCTACGTCTATGAATGAAACTCATATTTGGACATTTTGCATAACCGCATAATATGACCACAGAATTAAAAAACCTTAATGCTCATCAGGTTCTGTGGCAAGTGCGTTTTTTTGTCTGTAAAGCAAAACAACAAGTTTCTTGTCCCAGCAGTGCTGCCTAAAAGGGACAAATCAATACTTCCTTATTCTTGTACACAGATGAATTGATCCGCAAGACCAATGATTTCCTGCTAATCCGATTAGTAGATGTGGTGTTGGGAGAGAAAGAAGCTATGTAGAGATTCATCACTGCACAAATGTAGGGCTTAAGAGCATCTAAGCAGGCTCTTAAGGATTCTGCCAGCTAGATAGCATTACAACTGACTCCTCTGCGAGAAAATTTACACGAGTCAGACAGCGATGGAAACCTTTAAATTAAATCTGCAAATTTATTGGATACCTCTGTTTGAAAGCACTGAAAGTGGACAATCAATCAGCATAGAAACTGCCTGGTAATATGAAGCACAACATATCAGGTGCTTCAACAGCATAAATGATGCAAGGATGCATTACTGTACACATCAAAATTTAGGGTTAGGGCCCAGGTGTGTTCAAATTGAATCAAAGTATCAATAATAGTTATAGTGGTGCTTGCTGTAGCACCATTAAAATATCTACTTTATACCAGTTCTATTTAATGTTGTTATCTTAAATAATCTGTGATGCTCCTCAGATATAGGCTACTCATTGTGCTAATGCGGTGTGCTGAGCACTACTAGCGAATCCAGCCTGCCAGATCCACACTTAGAAAAACTGCTGATCTCAAATCATCTTTCACCAGAGATCTATAACTGCCATGCAGCAATCCACTGTTAAAGATCACAGCAAAGGGAGCATCAAGACAAACTCGGGGCATCTAGTCCACGTATTTTCAAAAAACTGAAGTATGCCACATGCAGTGGATATAAAAAGCATACACACCCCTGTTGAAACCTACACACCCCTGTTTTTGTAATGTAAAAAATTGAACAAAAATAAATCATATCAAACTTATCATAACAGACCATAAACATCACAATCGCAGCTCTTAAGGGTGCTTGTGAAGGCATATCTCAACAAGTAAATGTAGGAGTTTAAATAAAAGATCCAACATATTAGGAATACTTGATATGTGTCATAAGAGTAAGCAACTGTGTATCAAACACTCTATGTAGAGCGAATGTGAAACCTAGAGGCCTATAAAATCCGTTTTATTTTTTTCCAAATTCCGTTTTAATGTTTCCCAAATTCCGTTTTTTCCATTTTAATTTTTGCAAAATCCGTTTTTTCCGTTTTAATATTGGCGAATTCATTTGTTTTTTACCCTAGAAACACTTCATAAAAGTCATGTGGGAACGCAGGCTCATCCAGGTTACTGAAGTTAGCAGCGCTAGGAACGTTTTCAGGCTAATTAAGACCCCTCCGCTTCGTGTCGGGGTCCTCATCACCCTGTCGGGGGTTATTCTCAGAGAACAACCGGCTGAATGTACATTATCCCTTACACTGCCCGGCCAAAACAAGTTGTTTGGATTTAAATTGGCAAATTCTTAAGAGTCTTAGGAATGAATGAATTGGATCATCATTATTGCAGTTAATTTTTATGTTTTTAGCATGTTATATGTTTGACAAAAGTTCTTCTAACCGTAATTGTGTGTCGCTTTTCATTTTTTAAACAACCAGAACCATGTAGGAAGGAAGACACTAGAGTTGACTTTACAGAGTGCTTGACTCTTGCATTATCAATACAAGATCTTGACCAAGATTGATGCACCTTTTGAATAGAAATAACATCTCAACATTTATTTCCATCAAGAGGTGCATCAAGTCTTGGTCAAGATCCTGTATTGACAATGCAAGAGTCCAGCACTCTGTAAAGTCTACTCCAGCACATCCTAAAGACTTTCAATGAATTTAAGGTCTGGACTCAGAGGAGCCCATTCATGTGTGAAAATGATTTTTCATAGTCGCTCCCAACCATTCTTTCACAATTTGAGCCGCGTTTCCACTGCAAACCAGGAACTAGTAGGGACTTTGGGGTGGTACTCTGTGTGTTTCTACCGCAGGGACCAGGCTCTAAATGAAGTTCCGGGTAAAAATGTTCAGCTCAGAAAGTCCCTGCTCGTAAGGTAGAACTTTTTCAAAGTCCAGGAACTTTCGTTGGTGGGACTTGGAGGCCCAACATGCTGATTGGTTGAGGTCACACAGCAATTTTATTGGTTGACTCCACACAGCATTTTATTTCAACCACCATTTATAAAAGTCTGTTGCGGTGCGTGCAGTAAGAGTTGTTTGCAATTCGAATCAACAATGGAGTTTAAAAATGAAGACCAATGAAGAGGTTCGGGCTTTATTAAGCTTATATGCGGAGGACGAAATTCAGCGGGAACTGGAAAGTCGTGTGCAGTCTAACGTCACCGGACTAATTTGCCTAATTTTCACGGTACTTTAGACCAGTGTTTCCTGACCCTGCTCCTAGAGGCACACCAACAGTGCACCCTTATCTGACCCATACATTTCTGGTCTTGGAGTCTCTACTAACGAGCTGATGAGTTGATTCAGGTGTGATTGATTAGGAAGAGTTGGAATGTGTAGTGTTGGTGAGCCTCAAGGTTGGGAAACATTGCTTTAGACCGTGATGAAAACACAGACAGCTACAGGTCTGGGGGAAAAAAGTTCCTTCCTGGGACAAATTGTTCCAGGTCATTTCGGTGGAAACGTGGCTATTGTCATCTTGGAATATGGCCATGATGTGTCTTTCTACATGGTTGTTTAAGAAATGAAAAGCTACACACATCATCAATTAGGGTTAGAAGAACAGTTGCCAAACATATAACATGTTGGAAACATAATAATCACTGCAATAATGATCCAATCATAGACACAGTATGCAATATAATTATATATATAGGCCTATTGTTGTGTATCCATGTAAACCTACCTGCTGATAAAAACTGAATACTTTATAGACTGAGTATTTCTGCTGAGGCTAAAAAGGTTTGTTTGGTAGAATTCAGCAGAATAAAACAGCATTTTCTTAAGTATTCAAAACAGTTTAATGAAGCTGGTTTGTTAACATGCAGTGCCACTGAGACCTCACCATGTCCATGTATTTCTGTATCTCCTCTTGTTTTTGCTTCAAATAAACATCCTGCTGGATTTCATCATCCCTCTCTACCAAGAAAACAAACAGGCCAAAGGAGATTACATTTAATAATAATACAATACACTCATACAATCAATATAGCCTAACCTAAGTTACTACTTACTTGACCATGACGCTTGCTTTGCGGCAGCATTTGTGGCTAAAAATAAAACAAGAGAAGATTCTTCTTTACCTTATTTTATTGTAATCATTTTCACGCGCCACCACAATTTTGGAACAGTATTTAGAGACTACAATTTATATTTTACACGACATAGGCTACTTTTAAGCGCATAAACAGAATTTTCTCTAATGGTGCAATTAGAAAAAGTACTGTAAAGCACAACATTAAAGGTGTTTAAGCGTTTCACAGCTCATTCATACACGTTTGCAACGCACTTTAAGACAATTTGCATGTACAAAATACTTTGAATGACCAAATAAACGTCACACTTACAGTGCGAGGTCTTCGCAACTTTTAACCGCTGCCTGATGTCAGCAGAAACGAGACGAGACTCTATTGGAGGTTGTAGGGAAAGGGAGTTCCAGAAAACTTTCGCATATGCCACATCTTCTTGTGACGCTCCATCAAATACCGTATAAAGTTTTTCGATTTCTGAAAGGCTGTCTAAAACCTCTTCGTTTAGTTCTTCAGCCATAATAGTTTGCGAGCTTCCTGTTCTAGCCAGAGGTAACAGCCACGTGAGGATGTGTTACGGTTGCCATGGTGACTGAACGCTCAGATTAATAAACGGAAGTGCGGGGATTTTATAAGGAAAGAAGAGAGGCAACTGCAAAATATTCGTAGTTTTAAAGGGAATAAAATTGAAAATACTAAATACATTTTTAACAGTAATTTTAAGTTAGGCTAGACAATTTAACAGACAATAATGTTTTCTTGTAAATTACTTAATTGTAGAATGTATAACTTCATGTAGAATGTGCTTTGAAATACAAATCTGTTTTATACACAAGACAATACTCGTAACATATTTTTAGCCTACGTGTTTTTTGTAAGAATTAGCTTATAATAAATTATTGAATTATATATAAATTAAGATGAACAAATTTAAAATGGCGTTTCTAGAAATCCCTGATGCGTGTGTTTCAACTATTTTACTTAAATGGTTGTTTCTTCTTATTGTAATCAGTTATGTTTGTTATCTTTATAGCGCAACACTGCACTGTCTTGTAGCACATGTTTATAACTGACTGTACATAGAAAGCAAAATTTTGAAATATCTTATTGGCCTATATACCTACTGTATCCTATATATGGCTGCCCTGTACTGTCTATACAATCATCAAGGTCATATTAGGCTATTGTAAGCCATAGTTAAGCAGCACAAATAGTTAATAATAAATCAATATAAAAATAGGCCTACAGCAATGTGTAAATGCAGTCACCCAAAAAAGGAGATTTTTACAGCAAATTTCTGCCCACCACTGCATTTGTCTAATGTAAATTTAAAATACAATTTTAATTACTTTTTTATTTTGCAGAGGCAGACTTTTTCTGAACTCAGTTATCAGTTGACAAATTCAAATGTTATTGAACAAATATTTATACAAAAATGACCAATACCACCAAATCTTATCAATTGAAAAATCAGAAAGATGTGTGATGTGTTTCACTTTATTTTCAGATGCATTTCATTACAAAGATCATTAGCACAAAAAAAAAAAATTGTTGTTTTACAACTGGTCTTCACCTGGTAGTGAGGTTAGTGATTACTATAAGGATTGTAATCAACTAACTACACTGCCTGATGACCACACAGTATAGCCTCTGGCAGGGTCCATTTCCATCATTGTTTTATCCTAATGTCTCCTGCAGAACCTGCACAAATCCACCAAAATCATGTCAGACCTGCATCTCACAAAAGCTGTTCTTAAAATGACAAATAGATCAATATGATATCCATAAACACCGTCAAATAATTGTATCAGATCTGTGTTTCCTTGCAGGTTGTTGTGTTGGCAGTATGGTTAGTGATTGTAGATTATATAAAACAATCAGCTAACAACACTGCCTACAAACCAACCCCAACAGGTTAATATATCAACACATTAATCTGTTTGTAGGCTACCATGTAAACCTAAAGGAAGAAAAGACAAACAACAAAAAGTCACTTGGCAAAACAAACAATACATTGAAATAGGCCTTTAGGCTAAATCTATAATATAGGCTACATACCCAAATCGAAGAAAGAAATAGCTAATACCCACTGAATGCTAAGACAACAAATATTAATAATTTTAGTCTTTCAGTGAGAAGTCCCTTGACTGAATTCTTCTGCACTCTCAGGTTTGTGTTCATCTGTTGTTGTTACCACCCTGCTGACGTCACATCTCCAGGTGGGGTTGCATGTGAATATAACTACCTCTTTTTAATCATAGGTAACTTTACCTGTCAAATAAAACAATTCATAACTGGAAAACGAACGTCCATGACGACCATTGAAAGTGAGCCAGTCTGAAGAAACTCATCAGGAGGTCTCTGTCCCGTCGTCTTTCAAAGTCCCTCTGCTTTGGATTCCAGCACAAGCTGCCTGTAGCCTATTTATAGCCAGGGCTGATATTGTATGTTCAAATTCAGCGCCCTCTGAGGCGGGAGCCGGTGGAGCGCGAACTACGGCGCTCACCGCTGCTGATACTGGCGCTATTTCTCCCATACAATACAGAGATGCGCGCCGTACAAAGAGCGAAAATCTAAAAGCGTAAAATCAGTGGAATGTAGGCCTACTTAATTGGCTCAAACCAATGAACTCTTCATACAATTACTCTCACTAAATATAAACAATAAAACATTTTCACTTGTGCACTCCCCTAAACACTGAACTAAAGAGTTTGATGAACTTATTCTGAGCACAAAAAAAATAAAAAAATAAAAATAATTAGGCTAAGCCTTTTTTAAGATTTACGCAGTTAATAGTAAACTTCCATCAAATTGAATTGAATAATTCTTACATATTGTTCACATTATGAATTAATAATTTTAAATGAGTAAAAAAACTAGAGCTATACTAGAGCTATACAAAACTAAAACGTTTTGTATAAATCGTAAACTAAAATTGAAACATTTTCTTTCTTTCTTTTTTAATTTATGAATACGAATCACGTAAACTAATGGTCCATTCCCTTGTTCCATTTAGATTTATACAAAATGTTTCATTAAGCTCCAGTTTTTTATGAATTTAAAATGATTAATTTATAATATGAATAATATGTAAGTATTATTCAATTCGATTTGATGACAAATATACTATTAATTGAAATGCGTAAATCTTGAAAAAAGCCTTAATTTTTTTTAAAATGAATAGACAACATATACCTACGCCTATCCTTTGTAATTTTTCGTGAATGAAAACAAATGTTTGACATAGACTGGACGTACCGTCCAATATTTACAGTTTTTAATTTTTTTTTTTTTTTTAAATATAGCCTTTGTAGAAAATTTAGCAAGATGTAGGCCTAGCCTATAGGCTACCTATTTTCAGTGATCGACACCAAGACTGCCCGACTATTCCTCACAGCATTGTTCTAATATATTAATGATAATAATAATAATACATTCTCCCGCCAAGTATACTAATATAGTTCGATTGCCAGGTACCCTTAGAGCGACTTTGCATGTGCGTTCATCTGTAGGCTATTTCCCATCAGCTTCTAAAGCTAATCCAATCATATTGTAGAGTTGGAAGGATCAGTTTATAATACACAGTATCAAAGGATTAAAGTATACATTGCTCAGCCGTTACCTGTTATCATTCCTTAGGTTGAAAGAAACAAAAGTCAACCGTAACGAGGCTTGGAGACAACAAACTGCCTCTGTCAACTGAAAAGTTATGTTGATAGCGGTGGGGAGGCAGTTCTATACAGTGTTTAGTGGACAATGGCTCTCTGGACAACGTTACCAGAGAGACCATTCAGTCCACGTGAAGACAGGTCTAGGCTTGCCCAGAGGGACTAAAAAAATTTAATAATAAAATCACCACGTCCTTGCAGGCCCAACATATTCGTAGGGAACAAGTTTGCTCAACTGTTCTGTGAAGCTAATCAAATCTCTGTATGTTCTCTATATATTTTTTTGGTTATCAACCTGGCCTACTAAATTGGGGATGGGTCTGTAGAACAACCCAATATCATGGTAATAAATGGGAGTCCAGACAAAAATAGACAGGAAACACATTCATTTAGCTACAATAGGCTACCTATTTGTATATTGGTTCAACATGGCTTTTAATTTTGTTGACATATATGTTTAATTTCTTTAGTAGCTCACACAACGATTAGGAAAACAAATTCCTCTTTGTTGAACCCAAGACTAATGATTAGTAAAGACTTAATTTTGAACATTATTAGTGCCTCCCACAATTTGAAACACCTGTTCAATCTAATTACAGATCAGCACATCCTGAGACATTAAAATGCTGACTGATGTTCAAAGAGATCGAAATTCTTAGTTGTGGAGCCTAATATGACTTTGCAAAGCTGAAGCAAAACACCAGAGTGATAGGCCTACTCATTAAGCTGTAATACAAAGCAAGTTTGTTAGTTGTATATTTAAATTGCCTACTTTTAAGATTTTTTTTAAAAAAACACACAAATTAGCTTCTCTGATTGACTCACCACTTGAAAATGAAGGAAGAGATTGCAGCAACAGTGTTTTTTATTGCAAGACTAGCAAAGAAACATGGTAAGCTGGACCGTGTTCGGAGGGAGAAACTTGCTGTGGAGCTAACCTCAGTGCTCTTTGAAACTTACAAAAGTCATTGGTACCCAGAAAAACCAACCAAAGGACAAGCTTTTAGGTGAGTATCCTAATGCTAACTTTTGAATTAAGTGTAAAATTAAGTAATCTGAGTAATCAAGGCCTTTTTCTTTTCTTAGGTGTCTAAGGATGAACAAAACTCAAACAAGAGACCCAGTAATCGAACGTGCTTGTCGCCAGAGTGACATTCTTTATGAAAATCTTGGATTACCAAAGGAAATGACCATTTGGGTTGATCCGGGAGAGGTGTCCTGCCGGTAGTGCTGAATTTGCTGGACGATCAATGAAGTGCATAATAGTGTTTATGATTTGATTGTACCGCTGTCATACTTCCAAAACTGAATATTGTTTGTTCTCAATAGGTATGGTGAGAAGTCAACGCCATTTTGTGTTACCCAGTTGGAGGGGCAAAAGAGAGATGGGGAGTTCTCTCGTAGGATAAATAATGCGGTGGAAAGGGCTTCATCGGACTACCACTCTGGAACCTCCTCTGATGAGGAGGGAGGAAACACCAGCATGAGCAGCACCGTGAGCAGCACTGTGAGTAGCAGCAATAGCAGCAGTCTTTCAGTCCCAGAGCCCAAATGCATCCCGACGGTCTCAAACCCAAACAGTGTGTACCAGGTAACCAAGTCCATAACCACACTTTAGTCCTTTAGCATGTCTTTAACACTACTTGTTGCCGCCTTAAACTTGCACTGGTTTAAGTGCTGTTTTCCATCTGTAGTTCAGTGAGTTTGGGCAGCCGCCTCCCATGCAAAACTGGGGGACATATCCTAAGAGAAAACCATATGCTGCTGAGGGCTACCAGCAGGGCTACAGGCCCTCCTACGGCTTCTCTGGTCCAAGGGTGGACCGATTTCACTGGGTCAGCAAGAACCGCTCTTAGACTTTAATTTTAATATCACAGCGTGTCATTGTTTTGCTGAGCAGCTATGCAGGCATATGTGAGTTATTGAATATAACTTGATTTAAATGTAATGATTTAATAAATTATTTATGTAGTCATGTGGCAATGCAATTTTAAAGTTAATTTTATTAATTTTTTTATGGAAAAGACTTCCTAAATAAAATCTGTTTTAATATAACTTTCTTGTGTATTTGAAGTTTGTACTTATGCCACTAGATGGTGACAAATGCATGCCTTTTGGCAAAGCAGAGAATTTCTTCTCACTTGTAGTTCCAATTAAGCTCTTATGACTAATACTAAATTATATGGTTTAACTGTTGATTGCTGTAATATACAGTGATAACTTGAAGCACTTCATTCTGCGTTTCCCTTCACTTATGCTCTAACTTTTGTACTAATTTCACATTGTGTACTGAAAGTATTTGTCAAGTCAGAACTGTTGGGAGCTTTTTTTTTTCTAGGTGTATGTTTCTGAACTTGACTAGCAGTAGTCTTTCTGTTGAAAAGGAGTGTGGTTTGAGATTCTATCACCCTGTATACTACGTTTTCAAGGCTTGCTCTAAAAGCAGCACTAATGATTTGCAGATACCTGTGAGGTAAAATATTTAGACTTGTCTACAATCTGAATCCGGTGAAGTGTTTTGATTGGAACTGACATTGAAAGTTGTGTAGTGTGAGTATAGCAACCTACTAACCTCTCTCAGATTGGCTCTTCGTTATTCATGTGAATAAGCACTGATTTAGGCCTACAGGTTTGGAGCTTTTGTCTGTGATCTCCATTAACTGCCACTGAGTGGAATACCTGCTAAAAATAGTGCAGTGTGGTATTGAATTAAGTTACAAAACTATAGGCCTCCCAAGATGTATGTTGAAAAGTGCATATGCCTTGTTACTGTAATTAGCTGTTTATACTTGATCTGAGTCAATACATTTACTTTTATGTCATTGGTCAAATGTAAATTAATTTAGTTGGCGGGAAATGCAACTTTTGATGGTGATATATAAATGTAGCTTATTTTTTCAGGGAAATAACAGCACACTCAAGGAGGGTATCCAAAGACTTTCAAATATGTACATGGTTTCCCCATTTTTATTTTAAGCTATGGTGTTCACCAACCAACAGCAACTGTTAAAGGTATACTGTTAAAGTCATGAGGCACATTTGCACAAGGTCTCTCCCTCTCTGCTGTGCATGCGCTACACGGTATGGAGCTCGCGAGCTCTAGATTCTGGGAGATTTGAACTAATTTGCGGGCATCAGGAAGCCGCTATCAATATGCGGGAGACTTGGGATGTCTGCCTAACCATTTTGATGACAATAACCCAGACTTGCTCAGTTCATCAACAATAATTGAAACTGGTAATTGTTTATTAGCAATTTTGTTTGTGTCACACTCAATGTTACACACTGTCCAACCTTTATCTTTGAACATAGTACAGCATTATCTTTTTTTTTTTTTATAACTTTGTTTTGCACTTTTTTAGAATTTGTGCATCTTGGCATTTCCATGCACCTTTTTTTTTATGTGATATTCCTAAATTTGTACAACAGGTGGATGGAATCATGGTATGACCCCTTTCAGATCCAAAAATTACAACATCAGTGATTACATATAGCTATATTTAAATACAAGTAGTTTGATGATAAATTACTGCTAGGGACAATTCAGTTGTCCCTGGATATTTGCAGGGACATGTCCATAGCATTCCTACTAAATTCTATGTCCTTGGATGGACTGCATCATTACAAGAGAGTTATGACTCTCTTTGAATCACGGAAAGGACAAACATAGCGAGGGAAAAGTCTCCCACAGTTTTCAAATATATTTACACCTGATTGATGATGATTTAGAATTGACGTTACATACGTTATATTGAAATGCTGGTGATGTCATGATACACAGTGTGCGTACTCAGCGTACAGGCAGATGTCACTAATGTATTCAAAACAGTCTTGAATATACTTGAATCTTCTCAAAATAATTGATCTGATATAGCTGAAAACATTAAGCTCAAATAAAATTTTTTTTGTGTGTATTTAAGAACCCTTCAAAATGAATCTATCAAAATATAATTAAACATTCAACTTATATGTTGCTTGCAAAAATATATATGTTTTATCAGAACATAAAATATATGGATGCATTTGAATAGCTGTAAGTGAGGAAAGATACTTTTCGAATGGTCTTTTGGCATCTACTTGCTGGGAATATAAACACTACTCAGACAAATTTTGACCCCTTGGTGCGGCCCAGCAGTGCAACAGGCTCAACCAATGGTGTGGTTTGGGGCGGGACTATCCAGAGACAGGAGACTTCTTTAGATTTGTCAGGCATGTTTGCAATATGTGGTGTTGATTTCTGCTTAAATGTAGGTGCAGACTGCAGATGTAGCCTGGTGAAAAGTACATGTGCTCCATTGCATGCAAATCCACATCCACTGGAGTCATTTCCCAATCCGACATCCTTCATCCTTCATCCTTAATCCTCCACCTCCTCCCATCCCTTCCTGTTTACTCTCTTGCTATCGCTAAAGAGGCCACAAAATCAAGTAGTGTATGGTCCAAAATCTAAAGATTATGTAACACATCCAGCATGGTTTTATATTAACTTTCTGTATCAATGTCATAGTATAACAAACAAGTGCTTTCAAGTGCTTTCCAGCTTTCCAATTTTTATGCCAGTGCGAGTACTTTGTCTGGTTCACATCAGCTCATAAGTGACTTTTTGCTAATTAAAAACACCCAAGTTCTGTAAATGTTTTAACCTTAAAGACACTAACTAGTTAAAGGTGATGTGTGTAATACATTTTTTTTGCATAGTTTTTTGTTTAGATTTTTAAAGAGACCCAATTAAACACCTCAATCTTCATTGATGTCAACATACATTTAAATTAAACAACAACAACAACAAAAAAAAACTCAAAAACTTGTTTTCTTCATAATAATTCACAATGCCTGTAGCAGAGAAAAAAGGAATCACTTCATACTCACTTGGC
Organism: Siphateles boraxobius; assembly: GCF_051911475.1. Taxonomy (NCBI): domain Eukaryota; kingdom Metazoa; phylum Chordata; class Actinopteri; order Cypriniformes; family Leuciscidae; genus Siphateles; species Siphateles boraxobius. Next base: position 4,393,591 of record NW_027509182.1, read on the forward strand.
ACTGTGCCAATTCATTCACTACTCGGAAGTATGACTCATTTTTCATGAGATGGGCCTCATTGTTGAAGAACTATGAACACGAATCCACACCCATACTTCAATAAAGCAAAATTACACAAGTTACATTTCATTCCGATTCCACAAATCCATCCAATGCATTGATGCACCTATATATATTTTTTTTAAATAATACAGTCAGGTTGAGCTAAACTGAAAGCTGTAACATGACAGTTTATCAAACATTCTGCGACACATTGAGCTGTGGTACATATGCAATTGACTTCAAATTAAGATGTAAAGTACATTAAATTTAAAATGAAAAACAAATTAAATTGAAAAGAACACATCAAATGAAACAAAAAAATTTCTGTAATTGGAACTTCATTCGACTAAATTAGTTGACCTTGGACCTTGGGCCTTGGCCTTGGTTTACTGAGCAGAAAAAAATAATAAGTATAAGTATAATAAATGTACTTATTTATAACTTTACCTGTAATAAATTTAGCAAAACAAGATCTATTTTAGACATAAATGTTTACGTGTGGGATTGTAAGCCTGGTAACCAGTTTTTGTTGACTAAAGACTATGGATTTGTTTTCTCCCATGCTAAATATTAGACAATTACATATAGTAATAGAACAAATATACCTAAAGTAATATGTAATTATCCATTTTAAACAAAGACTTTTTTAAATATAATCAAACAGTATGGTAAAATAGAATATGTGCTGATGCGAAACACTTCGAGAGCAAACGGCATTCTCTGAAGTACAAGTCTGAATTGCAGAGGTGTGAAAATGAGCATTGTAGAACAGTGCAGACTATACAATTGTGGAACAGTGAAAATATTATACTACTGTTACATGTGGAGAAGAAACGTTGCATTGTCTTCAGTTTAAGAATCTTACTGTCTTCGGAGGGCTGATATGATAAGTGCCTTTTCATTCAGAAGAAAGAAGTGTTCAAAAGAACAACAGTTCACTGGCTATAATCAGAGAAGCTGTAACAGGGCTTTAGCAACAATTCCAAGAACTCTGAAAGAGGGAGGGACCCGGGCAGGAATAGCAACCGAGGGGGCCCCAAAACAGAAGGCTGCCATCAATCTTTACTTGTAATTAATATACAGAACATTCCAGTTCAGCTTTCAAAGAAAGTGAGGAACAGTCATAATATATTGTTATACCATATTGTTTGTGAAGCACCAGCCATTCTGTTGTTCTCCCATTATTATCAATGGTTGCACACAGAATGTTTTATTATCAATGGTGGTTGCGCAGTAAACGTGAATTTTGAAATTAAAAACAATGTATAGTAGAAATAATTTCCAAATGTGGTGCTTAAATGTATTTTCCTCAAAATATAAAATGTTAAGCTTGTTTTCTTCAGATAACAGATGTCTCAGCGTAACACTTGACCCATCAGATGTTTAGTACAATATAATAAATTGTCTCAATGAGCTCTGGCACACAAACACATTAGCAGTATATCTACTTTTTCTATTAGGTTATAAACACATTGTTTGGTTTAACCATAATGTGCTTTCCAGCCAACATCTAATGAGAAATTACTATTTAGAAAAGAACATAAAAATATATGTTTGTATTTTTGACAGACAATTTGGTGGCCAATAAGGAAAACGAATGTCTAAAAAAAAAAAAAAAGAAAAGAAAAGGAGGTGGGTGGGAGGGGTTGGTGGATGGATGGATGGGGGGTGGCGATATAGATAAAATATGCACTACTGTTCAAAAGTTTGGCGTCATTAAGACTTTTTTTGTTCTTAGAATTTTTTTTTAGTGTTTAGTGTCTGTCCAGAGACATAGTAATATCCTTTTTTTGTTGTTATTCAAAAGGAGTGCTACTAGAATATGTCTGCCTCTGCTTTCTTTTCCTGTGATCTTGCTTAGCGGATAGACTAACAGGACCAGCGGTTTCCAATCGTCTACGCAGGCGTGCGTGCGTAAAGGACCTCAATATAATGTTGCAGAGAGCGATGGGGGAGGTGAAAGACACAGCATTTGAGGTTTTCTGCACTCCAATCCCAGACAATTTAGTGATTCTTGTTAGTTGTCACGATTATCAGTGAGAGTGCCCATCATTACAACCAGTGGGCACTCCACCTCAGACTATTGTCATTCCCTAATTAAACTATATTTCCCATAACTCTCTGCCTGGACTCATCATACCTGATTGCCTCCACCTGTGTCTCATTACCTTATTAAACTCACCCTATTATAGCCAGGTTTTCACATTCATTCCCTGCGAAGTCTTGTACGTGTAACACTGCATTGCTGAGCGTTTCCTGTGTTTTCCATGTTCCTGGGTTTCCCATTCCTGTCTCTACCTCTGGATTTGTTTGTCATTGTTTGGACTGATTACCATGTGCTTCTGACTAGTGATGGCGAGATGAAGCTTCATAAAGCATTGAAGGGTTCCATCCAATTGGTTCACTCATGTGCCGAAGCTTCATGGTGTTTCATTTGCTCTATTGTGCCATCAAGTGGACAATAAATGTAAAACGTGCAGTGTGATTATAATGACACTATGGCTTTGGTGTCTGAAGCATTGAATTAATTAATCAATGATGTTTGTGATGCTTATACATAAAGTATAAACTTTTATATGGTGTCTGTCTTTATGATACAATGACAGGGTCAAAATGAAAAATGGAAACAAGGGAGAGCGTTGTCATGTGAATGTGCTTGTGTTACTTATTTTTTGACTGTGCTGACACAGTCAGCATTTTATTCATTTTTATTTAAAAATAACAACTTCTCCACAGTGCTCGGCTTCAGGCGGTTTCTTTTTTTTGAGATTATTTCACCTGCTTTAGAAAATACCCTTTCACAGGGCACAGATGAAGCAGGGGTACAGAGAATAGCAATAGCAAGTTGGTACAAGTTGGGATATACTTTTTTCTGTCTTTCCCAATATTCCAGGGGGTTCTCCACTCTGGCGATGTTTGGTTCACCCAAGTACTTCTGGACCTCCACTGTTGCATCTGCAGTGACATTTTGAGCCCTAGACTGCAGGACTGTGGTGTCCAAACGATGCCACAGTTTGTTACCTAAGACAGACAGACAGGCTGTAAGTGACTAATAATTAGACATTTATTACACAACAATTAGAATGTATCCAGTATCTATTACTTTGAGTCAAAGGCTGAGAAGCTTCTGATGTGTGTGGTTGTGAGGAGGACGAGGAGGAGGACGGGCTGTTTCGAATAACAGCAGCACATTCAGCAGTGAGCCTCTTCTCGGCCTCTGCTGCTTTATTGGGGCTAAAGAAGCCTATCTTTTTAAACCTGGGATCAAGCAGTGTCGCCAGTGACATGATGCTCATTGATTGCAATGTGAATAGCTTCTCTCGTAACTGTCTTTTCAGACTCTCAGCCATTGCTTTGCTCTCTGGAGTTTGGAGAACTCCCATGTCCTGCTCCAGTGTGTGGTGTAGCATTGACAAAAGAGGAATGACTTTTGATCCGGACACTCTCTTCTCCTCTGACAGCTCAACTGTGGCATCATGAAATGGGGACAGCACTTTTAGACATTCTGCAATAATATTGTAATGTTCTGATGACAGTGGGGCAACGTCAGTGCGAAGGCCTGCCAAAGCTGCTCCTACAGGTTCCCTGAGGTCATAAAGACGTTGGAGCATATGGTATGTGCTGTTCCATCGTGTATCCACTTCTTGAACTAGCTTCAGTGCTGGCTGGCCCATTTGCTCCTGCACCTGTGTCAGCCTCTCCTGTAAAATTAGCAATCAAAAAGTGATTAATGCAAGTGTCACTGCAGCAGCACAAAACAGTGGCATTTAGAATATTGCAATGAAATAAAGAACTTCACCTTTGCAGTTGTGCTGCTCCTGAAATAGCCCACTATCTTCCTTGAGTTTGCCCGGATGACAGACAACACAGCGTTTTGGTCAAGAGCCTTTTTTACAAGCAAATTCAAAGTATGCGCCACACAATTTGTGTGACGCAAACGAAGCTCCTTGGCACAAGCACCCATATTTGCAGCACCATCAGTCACAAGGCAAGTAACTTTGTTTGTAATACCCCCTGTGACATAAGTGCTGCTTTTGCTTGTGCCAAATTTCCAGCAGTATGTGCCTCAGGGAAATACAGCACCCCTAAAACAAAAGACTGCAAAGAGGTGCTTGCATCTATAAAATGGCATGTCACAGCTAGATATGCATCGGTGTTTATAGAGGTCCACATATCTGATGTTAAACTAACTGCTGAGGCTTTCAACACCAAGGCTTTGGCTTTCTCCTTGGATTCCTTATATTTGTCCTCCACCATAGCTTTCAAAGCCTAAAGGAAAGAAGAGAACACTCTTGGAATGGCAAATATGGGAAAAATATATGTGCTGACATACGCACCTGCCTTGTGGGGAGAACATAGGTTGGGTTCAAAGCTTTAACAAGCTTTCTGAACCCTATGTCCTCCACAATAGTGAAAGGCTGGGAATCCTCAATCACCATATTGACCAAGCCCTCATCCACATCCTTCTTCTCTCCTGATGACAAAAAATCCTTTAATTAGATTAATAAATTATTTACAGTATCAGTTAATGTTATATAATACAAATATACCATGTCATTTTATGTTGGTATGCTGTCTTATCATTGCATCCTAAAATGGCTTACCTGAGCCTGGTCCACCTTGGTTGGTCTCCTTGTTTACGTGCAGGGCTCTATAATGCCTCAGCATAGATGAGGTGTTGTTGTTGTATCCAAGTTCTTTGGAACACAACAGACACTTCACCTTTTAAAATACCAGAAATAAGAAGAAAGACATTAGAACAAGTAATACCTTGTGTTGCCGCATTTATTTATATTACACTAGTTATTATTACAATGTAAATACATTATTTGGTGAGATCAGCTCAAAGTGTTCCCAGACAGGGGAAAATCTCCTTTTTCTTGCTGGTTCCATCGCAAAAAAAAGAAGCTTGAATAGATCGCTAACAAACTCGCAAAGTCCCAAGTCCACAAAATGTGAGGGGGAATCCATTGCATTTTGCTGGCCCTTATATTTCAAATAGACCGCCAAACTGCGAACCACTTCCTGAAGCAGTCACGTGGTACAGGCGGCTCGCGAGGCTTCAAACGTCACCACAAACGTCACCGACACAAGCCTCGATACGCGCTTCACAGAAATCATCCCGGATTACTCGACACACGCTTCGAAGCCTCGATACGGGAGGACACATCACTACTTCTGACCACTGCCTGTTATACGGTTTATGATCTTGGATTTTCCCATTAAAAACTGCATTTGGATTCTCAACCTTCATGTCTCGGAGCAGTTTGTTACATTGGTGCTATGGGGTGCAATACTGTATGTGTGGCACAATGCGCATTTTGTTGAAATATGTGATAAAACTGAAAGTTTATGGGTAATGTGGGGATACCTACATCTTTTCTCCTGTTTAGTGGATAGTCAAGGAGTGAGGGAAGTTATCTGTTGTTGGTTTTTCTTTCTTTTAACGACAGGCAAGTTGGTGTTTATTCCCCTCCAGGTAGAGGTGTTTTTGTTTCTTTGTCCTCCTACCGAGGTAATGTTTTATTTTAATAAAACATAATTATGATTTTATTTGTTATATAAGAAAATAAAAGGCAGACATGCCACTTTGAACTCAAACCTCAATGTTTGGTTTTGTGACTCTGGGGCTGGAAATCCTCAAAGTCTCTCCACATGTTTGTTGTTTTTTCATTTCCTATTTACCCCTAGACTATAGGGGAGGATGTCTGTGTGGAGCGAACATACACAGAGAACTCAGTTATGAAACAAAATAATAATACTAATTCTCAACTTGTGTGTCTTACACACGTTACTATGTACACTTCAAGGGCCAGATTTACTAAACAGGGTAAATTCCAAAAAAGTGCAGATGGGAGTGGAAAGTTCTGCTCATGATCTACTGATGACTTCCATAATGACCAACACAATCTACCAAGAGCAGCGCAAATTAGCATCTGGTTTAAGACATGCTTTTTTGGGTGGTAACGGCACACATGCCAGAAAATTGACTAGAGCAAATCTCAGTAAATCACCATGCATGATTCCTTTAAGTAGCCTCACCTCCCACACATTTTGCATCTGAAAGGGAAACTCCTACAAATGCATGTGCAATAAGGTCAGCCGCAAAAATAACTGTGTCCACGCCTTTTCAGCGCTAATATTTCACTGTGTGTCTTTAGTAAATCCTTACAGTTTTTTAATGTCAAAAGAGAGTTTGCGCTGGCGGAGTAAATTTGGCCACAAAGGTTTAATATGACGAATTATCGATTAAACAACTTCTTTTCTTTACCGAAATCTCTCAGCTTCTCTCTCCGTTTGCCTGCACTTGTATCTCCTGAACAACCACTCCCACTACAGAATACAGAACACACAGGTGAGGGCGGGACTTAAAGGGATAGTTATGAAATTCTGTCAGTAATTACTCACCCTCATGTTGTTCCAACCCCGTAAGACCTTCGTTCATCTTCGGAACACAAATGAAGATACTTTTGATTAAATCTGAGAGCTGGATCACTCCTCCATAGGCTTCTAAGGGATTGAAACTTTGATTGGCCCCGAAAAGTTATTAAAGACATTGTTAAAATAGTCCAAGTGACTACAGTGGCTCGATCTTAAGTTTATCAAGCGACGGTAATACTTTTTGTGTGCAAAAATAACAATTTTATTTTAACTATTCATTTCCTTCTCTGTGGGCCTCTAGTCAGTTAACGTAATGTGATTGCGTAGAGCTACGTCACACGTAGGCTCACTATTGGCTGATGCTGGTCATGTCTGTGATGCGTGTGACATACAACACAGAAGCGCTACACTATTACACTACGCGCACTCACTTGAGGCCCACAGAGAAGGAAATGAATAGTTGAAATAAAGTCGTTATTTTTGTTTTTTTGCGCACAAAACGTATTCTCGTCGCTTGATAAAACCTTTGTGTTTACTGACAGAATTTTCATTTTTGGTTGAACTATCCCTTTAACACTCATAAACCTAATAAAATAAAAAAGATATAACTTGTAGGTTAATACCACGTATTTCACATGTGCTTATCATACTTTACGTATGATAGGGTTCTTAAAGGCATACATACACACATTTTATAAATCAATATATAGAGCTGTATACTCCATTCACATTTTAGTTTTGGACTAGAACAAAACAAAACCAAAAATAAATTAATTTAAATAAACACATTACCTGTAGAATTGTATTGTACGTTGTTACAGCTGCATAAAAAAAAAATTAATACTGGGGTGGCGAGAGAGGCCACTTACCAAGTTATAAAATAAGTTGTATGAAAAGTTAGTGGAGGCAGGTATTTTGGCAGATAGTTTGGAGGATAATGATGAGGAGAAACCTCAGGATGCAGACACTAAGGTGGTGTAACCGTACAATCCCATGTTGGAGATTAGACTCAGATAATTAGATTAACAAATAAAAAAACAAGTATGTGAGGCTCAAATTATTTGGCTGCACATTATAAAAGCGGAGAAGAATTGTGAGATTCAATTGCGTAAATTAGATCTAGAGGCTCAAGCTTTATTAAGAAAACCAGTGCCCATGCCTCGTTCCCCACCTCTCTGTACTATATTGTCCCCAGTTTCACCAGTTAGCCCCGCTCCGCTTTCTACTGATTCTGCGTTTGACATCAGTAATTATTGAAATTGGCACCTTTCTAGTAAAACTGACACCTTTGATCAACTTCACAAATTAGTTTTGCTAGATGATTTTAAAAAATGTATCCCTGAAAAAGTTGTGCAGCACTTAAATGAGCAGAAAGTAACAATGCTTGCGGAGGCTGCTGTGTTAGCTGATAGTTGTTTTTTTTCTGCAAGAGTTGCAAACTCTTAGTTTTTCTTCTTCAGCTGATAAGTTTGTGTTGGGAAGCGTTCCCTTCCCAAGTTTTTTTGTGCTTGAGGAAAAGGGGAGCTTGGCCCAAAATGAATGGTAGAAATTCTGTAGCCTACATCAAGGAGAAAGGGAAGCTTGTTTTTATTGCCTGGATCCTCGATATTTATTTTCCGAGTGTTAGGTGTGTTAGGTTCTGTCTCCTGTTCCTTCTTTTTGTCCTTTGTTGTCTTTTGTGTTTTTTGGCGGTTGGCAAACCAGCTTGAGGTGCATTTCCATCACCTACTGGGATGGAGTGTGAAGCCTAGATGAACGAAAGGAACAATTAAATTAGAGAGAAAAAAAACTATCTTGTGTTCCTTGTTCCTATTTGCCGCCATCATCTGTTGGAATCATCACACCTGTTCCTTGCTTAGTTATTCATCTCTGTGTATTTAAGTTCCTGCCTGTGTTTTGGTCGTTGTCTGGTGATGTCTATGTTAAGCGTGTGTTGCTTCAAGTTCGCCTATCTGCTGGTTTATTGTTATTAAAACTTTGTTTTGGAATATCTTCGTCTTCTTCCCCTGTTTGCCAGCAACCACCTGTGTGACCCTAACATTTCTTTCCCATATGTGTTTGCCAAACAATGTTTTATGCACTGGCTGTTAATTGTACAGGAATACAACCTGAATACTATGTTTTGTAACAGATGCATTGTCCATGGCGGTGCGTGCTGAAACATAAGAGAGAATGGTACAATTTTATTTTCCCTAAAAAATGATTTTTTAAATTTTTTTTATCCATTAATTGATTTAAAAAAAATGACGAGTGTTATTTCCAAGGACATAGTAATATTTTTTGTTGTTGTTATTCATGTGAGGAGTGTTGCTGGAATCTGTGTGCCTCTTTTTTTCTTTCCCTCTGCTTGCTTCCTGGATAGACTAACAGGATCACCTGTTTCCAATCGTCTACGCGGGCGCTGATTGGTGCATGCCCAAAGGACCTCAATAAAACGCTACAGAAAGCGCTGGGGGAGGTGAGAGACAACACGACGTGCCACTTTGAACTCAAACCTCAATGTTTGGTTTTGTGACTCGGGGCTGGAAAGCTGGAGATCCTCAAAGTCTATCCACATGTTTATTTTGTTCGTCGTTCCCTATTTACCTCTAGATTAGGGGAGGACGTAAAATCAGCAAGTACACTTTAAATGTATCAAAATTAAATAGATTTATATTACAAAACAAATTCAGCATTGATAATAATAAGAAATAGTTTCCCCTCATCAAAGCTACTGTATTTCACTTTTTTGTCACACAGCTATTTTGCTTCTTCATATAAATTAGTGGACACACTTTTTAATCCTGATAATATTTCTCAGAGTGGGTTTATTTTTAAAAGTTAATTTCAAGTCACACTTAAATGCACAAAATATTTGCCCTTCTGCATTTCTGTGTAAGAAATGCATAATTGTAACTGCATTTTGTCATAACACTGCATTTTGTTTCCGTGAAATGAACACGGACCCTAAACTCAAAATCCGTGGCAGTTCCACGGAATCGCCGAAAATTCCGTGATGTGCCCACGGAAGTGATGCCTATGTAAGTCAATGACAGGCAGCATCCGTGGTCCACACACGGACAGTTACAACACACGCGCTCCCCCAATTGACGTCGTTTTATAATTTGTAAATGTTTCGCTTTAAATATTCTGAGTTTACTTAAAGTACTTTACTTTAAATATTTAGTTTTAAAGTGATTTTAACTTGATATTGCATTGCTCTGTCGTCGTTTGATCGCTAGGATAACGTCTGGTCACCCTGAATTCCGTGACCGTACCACGGAATATTCAGTGGTCGCCACAGATTTTTTTCACCTTCACTGGTCGAGATTGCCTATTGCTGATTTTGACACTTTCAGTAGGCTATTCAAGTTGTCTGTGTTTGTGATGCATGTAGCCTAATTAAACTGTGAACCTCTTATCTCCCCTGACCTTCTATAGCCTTTTGTTTATTGACAAATTCAGTGATGGCACCACGGATTCTTCCGTGACTAGACTACGGAATTCTTCCGTGACCGTACCACGGAATATTCATTGGTCGCCACAGATTGTTTCACCTTCACTGGACGATATAGCCTATTGCTGATTTTGACACTTTAGGCTATTCAAGTTGTCTGTGTTTGCGGTGAAATGTAGCCTCATTAAATGTGAACATATTGTCTCCCCCGATCAGTTTGTAACAGTTTTTACTTATTGTCAAATTCTGTGATGGCACCACGGATTCTTCCGTGACCGTACCACGGAATATTCAGTCGTCGCCACAGATTGTTTCACCTTCACTGGACGATATAGCCTATTGCTGATTTTGACACTTTAGGCTATTAAGTTGTCTGTGTTTGCGATGTTGCCTAATTAAACTGTGAACATATTATCTCCCCCGATCAGTTTGTAACAGTTTTCCTTATTGTCAAATTCTGTGATGGCACCACGGTTCCCTTTCGAGAGGTCTCTCCTATTGCGTAAGTAGCTTACGCTATGGGAAAACTCCTTTTCTCGAGAATATTGAAGTCTTTATGTAAAACGCATTGCAGCTGCACAGCTGACAGCAATGAACGAAGGCAGCTCGGTCATTGGCTGTGCTGCGGCAACTTGCTCGAACCAATGACGGGGCGACTCTGAATGCGCGACCAATGAGCGCGCTTCGCGCCCGCGCGCGTCAGAGCCCGCCAAGATGGGCGTGGCCAAGAGCTATATATTGGGCGCCCCGTCATGAGAGTTCTTTAGATTTAATCTCCTTCAGCGAACACCTTCTTCGCTGGATCCTCCGGATTATTGAAGCTTCGCCGTCGAAAAGCATACCAGCGGGATTTGCTACGAGGACGTCGGCACTTCAGCCGCCTTCTAACGCGATCCTACTGAGCCATCCGGCGTACTGCTCACGCAAGTATTTACATCTGTTCGCTCTGCGACACTTGTAAAAGAGCAAATTTTCCAAGGCGTTGTTTCAAATGCCTTCCTGCGCGTCGTGCAGAGACCTTCTCCCGGACGGGGATCGTCACATCATCTGCGCTCGCTGCCTGGGCCGGGACCACGCAGAAGCTGCTTTGACCAAGGGCGGATGCCCCGAATGTGACGACCTGGGTCTCTCCGCACTGCGGGCTCGCCTCGCCGCTTTCGCCGTGAGCGAGCCCATCGCCGCCATCCCTCTGTTCGAGCCGCGCACTAAGAAAAAGCGCCGCTCACAGAGGCTTCCTGAACCTGAGCTCAGTGACGTCACGCCGAGCCAGTCTCCGCGTGCTTCACCGCCGCTCTTGCCTTCCCCACCGCCGGTTCAGTTCACCCAGCCGGACCCACACCCCTCTAGCAGAGCGGTGGGCCTTGTGACTTTCGGCGCGTCCGAGGACGACGGGGGAATGGATGACAGCTTGTCAATCGACGCTGCATCGGACGACTGGCCGGGCTCCACTCTCGACCCCGCCCCGTCGACGCTAGCTAGCGCGAGCGGGGGCTCCACCATGGATAGCGAGATTATCCGCGTTCTCTCTAAGGCCGTGGAAGACCTCGGGCTCGATTGGTCTTCTCCCGAAGAACCAACCCGGAGCCGACTGGATGAGTGGTTTCTGCAGGGGCGCCAGCAGGCCCCTCGGCAAAGGCCTTCTCCCTTCTTCCCGGAAGTTCACGACGAACTCACCAAGTCGTGGAAAGCCCCCCACTCTGCGCGCCTAAAGCCTTCTTTTTCTTCCTCGCTCTCCTCTGTGGACGGCGCGAAGGAAAGAGGCTACGAGGGAACACCGCCCCTCGAGGAGGCCGTGGCCAATCATCTCTGCCCGCCCTCCACCACCGGATGGAAAGCCAAAGCTTCCCACCCCTCGAAGCCCTGCCGCACTACTTCAGCTCTCGCCGGTCGCGCCTACGCCGCCGCCGGCCAAGCTGCATCAGCGCTTCACTCTATGGCGGTACTTCAAGTGTTCCAAGCCAAGCTTCTCCGCTCTATGGACGAGTCTGGCCCCGAACCCGAAGCCTTTAAGGACCTACGCAGCGCGACTGACATAGCCCTGCGAGCCACGAAGGCCACCGCCCAGTCTATCGGCCGTGCCATGGCTAATTTGACTGTTCTCGAGCGCCATCTGTGGTTGACTCTGACTGAGATGAAGGACGCGGATAAGGCGCCATTTCTCGACGCGCCTATCTCCACCAGCGGGCTGTTTGGACCGGCGGTTAAGGGTTTCGCCGAACGTTTCACTGAGGCCCAGAATGCTTCACAAGCTATGCGGCATTTCCTGCCCAAGCGCTCCAACTCATCGCAGAGCAGACAGAGGCCGCCGCAGCCGCAGCGGGCTAGAACAGCCCCCACCGCCTCTCAGCCCGCGCCTCAGGCTGACGCTCGACGCCGCTCGCGCTCTCACAACCGCAAGCCGCCTTCTGAGCGACGGGGTCCTCGGCCCAAGATTGTGCTGAACCCTGAGCCTTGAAAGCCGTCCTAGCCACAAGAATGAAAAGAGAGTGTCTCGCAAAAGCCGGACCACTCTCTCTGCAAAAGCTCAAGCATTACCCAGTCCCCTTACAGGCGGCTGGATATGTTCATACAGCAGTCAATGGGCCAGTCACAGAGCTCGCTCACCTGCAAACAAACGCCGTTTTTACGGCGACGCACAGAAAACACAAAAAGAGTCTTTTTCTGCCTGTGTCACTAAGGGTTCACATGTCCACAAAGTGTGCATTCCCAGATACTGTCAAAACAGTGCCAAATTCATTCCCAGCTCAAGCTGCGCACCCCATGAATGTAGATCACGTGCCTACGGTCATGTACGCACCACTACACACAAGCACTGTTCACACAGTTATAAATTCATCCCCAGTAAAAACGGGAAACATTATAAAAGTGACGCGTGTGCCTACCACTGTTTATGCACCCCCACTTATAAACACTGTCCTTACAGTGTCAAACACAACCCCAGCCCAGGCTGCGAGTTTTACAGACACAGCGCGCGCTGCTGTAATCACACACGCGCCCATTCACTCAGCTGCTCAGCGCGCGCCCCCGCCTTTGAGAGCTATGAGCTCAGGCGATTCGCTGGCCGGGTCCCTGTGTCACAGCGGCCCGCCCCTAGCCTGTATTCAGCCCATATCTGTACACGCAGCGGCATGGGAAAATATTCCAGATATGCCGAAATGGGTATTGAATATAGTAAAGCACGGATACTCGCTCCAGTTCGCTCGCAGACCACCACGTTTTACGACTGTGGTCGAGACGAAAGTGAGAAAAGAGTGCTCACATGTTCTACGCACCGAGGTGCGCAAACTAATAGAAAAGGGCGCTGTGGAAACTGTTCCCCCCTCTCTGAGCGAGGCAGGTTTTTACAGCCGCTATTTTCTCGTCCCGAAAAAGGATGGCGGTCTCCGCCCCATCCTAGATCTCAGACACCTGAACAAAGCACTAATGATTCGCTCGTTCAGAATGTTAACAACCAAGCATATCCTCGCGCAAGTACGCCCAGGAGATTGGTTTCTCTCAGTGGATCTGAAAGATGCTTACTTTCACATTCCAATAGCGCCTCATCACAGGCCGTTTCTGAGATTCGCTTTCGAGGGACAGTCGTACCAGTACACAGTACTTCCGTTCGGCCTGTCCCTGGCTCCCCGTACATTCACGAAATGTATGGATGCAGCACTTTCCCCCCTAAGGCGAAGGGGAGTGCGAATACTGAATTATCTCGACGATTGGCTGATTCTAGCACAATCAGAGGGTCAGTTAATAACACACAGATCTTGGATTATCAGCCATTTAGAATGCCTGGGTCTAAGAATCAATTTTGCAAAAAGCATACTATCTCCCAGCCAGAGGATTTCTTTACTGGGAATAGTTCTAGACTCGATGCAAATGACAGCGCGTCTCTCATCAGAGCGCGCGCTCACCATCCGGCGCCTTGCAACACCACCGTCAAGGGGTTTCAGAGGATGCTCGGTCTCATGGCCTCAGCATCGGCCGTACTCCAGCTAGGATTGTTGCACATGCGCCCTCTCCAACGCTGGCTCAAGAACCGCGTCCCTACTCACGCGTGGCGTTCGGGCCACCTTTTAATCAGAGCGAACCACGGCTGTATAAAAGCCCTGACGCACTGGAAAGCCGCCGACTGGTACCAGTCAGGCGTGAGTCTGGGTGTGAACACAAGGAGAAAGATGATAACGACAGATGCCTCCAAAATAGGTTGGGGGGCCCTTTACGAGGGCAGGCCTGTCTCCGGCTTTTGGTCAAACCCGGAGAAGCGCCTACACATAAACTGTCTGGAAATGAAAGCGGTCGCTTTGGCTCTCAGAGCCCTGCTCCCACAGCTGAGAAACGAACACGTCTTGGTCCGAACATGACGGTAGTATCGTACATAAATCGCCAGGGTGGACTCAGGTCGAGCTCCATGCATTCAATGGCCAGGAGACTCATTTTATGGTCCCAGCACAACTTGCGCTCGCTGAGAGCAGCGCATGTGCCAGGTGCCCTGAACCAGGGGGCGGACATGCTATCCAGAGACAAAATTCTCCCAGGAGAATGGGCTCTCAACCCGCTGACGATTCACTGGTTACGGAAAACCTTTGGCAAAGCGGAGATCGACCTCTTCGCCTCCAAGGAGAACGCGCACTGCCCTCTTTTCTTCACGAAAAGCATGGATGCGCTCGCCCAGAGCTGGCCGAGCCGTCCCTTATATGCCTTTCCCCCGATCGCGATGCTACCGCAGGTCATCAGTCGGGTCAGAGAGGAGAAAAACGCAGTGCTGCTGATAGCCCCACTCTGGAAGAACCAAACATGGTTTCCAGATCTGATGCAAATGCAATCTGCACCACGGCCGATTCCACTGAGGCCAGACCTCCTCAGTCAGGCCAACGGGATGATATTTCATCCCCGCCCCGATCTGTGGGCCCTTCATGCATGGCCCCTCAACGGGTTCCCAGGAACCTCACGAGCGGAGCACTAAAAACTATCGCTGAGGCGCGGGCGCCCTCCACGAGACGCTTATATGCCCAGAAATGGAAAGTGTTCAGTGTCTGGTGTAATGCCAAGGGCCTGAACCCTGAAACATGCGAGATTACGAACGTACTCGCTTTTCTACAAGGGCTTCTGGAGGCGGGCCGCGCCCCCTCCACGCTCAAAGTATATGTGGCGGCCATCACAGCATCACACGACCCTGTAATGGAACGTCCATTGGGAAGAAACGACCTAATTATTCGTTTCCTAAGGGGCGCTAGGAGGATGAACCCTTTACGCCCCCCCTCAGTGCCGATCTGGGACCTAGCTACTGTCCTAGACGCTCTTAAAGGGCCTCCGTTCGAACCACTCCGAACCGTGCACCTTAAACAGCTCTCGCTCAAGACTGCGCTCTTGCTGGCACTCGCCTCGGTCAAGAGAGTGGGCGACCTGCACGCGCTTTCGACAAGCGCTGCCTGCCTAGAATTCGGACCTAACGACTGCAGGGTCGTCCTTAGACCGAAACATGGGTATATTCCTAAAGTGCTCACCACTCCCTTCAGAGCACAGGTTATCTCCCTAACTGCGCTATCGTCCCCAGCAGACGAACACGACGCTAATCTACTCTGCCCCGTTAGGGCTCTCAGAGTGTATTTGGAGCGTTCTGCCCTATTCAGACAGACAGAACAACTGTTTGTATGCTTTGGCGGCCGTACGAAAGGTTCCGCCGTTTCAAAGCAGAGAATCTCTCACTGGATAGTTGAAGCTATAGCGCTGGCTTATGAAGCTAAGGGACTTCAATGCCCCTGGGGAGTCAAAGCACACTCCACCAGGAGTGTGGCTTCTTCCTGGGCATGGTCGAGCGGGATACCGATCGAGGATATTTGTGCGGCGGCAGGCTGGGCCTCACCGTCCACATTTATCAGGTTCTACAACCTTCAGGTCCCGACACTGCATTCCAATGTACTATCAGCATGATGCTAGTTGAACTACGAGTTCGTATCTAGATTATGTATGTGCTTGTGTCACACTGAGCGCCTTCTAGCCGCTCTGTATTCTTTCCCACATATAAAGCTCGCCTCTGCCGGCTAGTTGGATGATAACTTTGCTTTTTTAGCTCAGGCACCTGCCTCTGGCTATCATAAGGCGAAGTTCAGCACGCACGGCGTTTTGCATGGTGTTCCCATAGCGTAAGCTACTTACGCAATAGGAGAGACCTCTCGAAAGGGAACGACTCGGTTACTAACGTAACCTCGGTTCCCTGAGAGGAGGGAACGAGTATTGCGTAAGCTGCCGTGCTTGTGCTTGGTTAGTTCGCTTCAGTCGTTTTAACCTAAAGAACTCTCATGACGGGGCGCCCAATATATAGCTCTTGGCCACGCCCATCTTGGCGGGCTCTGACGCGCGCGGGCGCGAAGCGCGCTCATTGGTCGCGCATTCAGAGTCGCCCCGTCATTGGTTCGAGCAAGTTGCCGCAGCACAGCCAATGACCGAGCTGCCTTCGTTCATTGCTGTCAGCTGTGCAGCTGCAATGCGTTTTACATAAAGACTTCAATATTCTCGAGAAAAGGAGTTTTCCCATAGCGTAAGCTACTTACGCAATACTCGTTCCCTCCTCTCAGGGAACCGAGGTTACGTTAGTAACCGAGTCGATTCTTCCGTGACGGGACCACGGAATTCTTCCGTGACCGTACCACGGAATATTAAGTCGTCGCCACAGATTTTTTTCACCTTCACTGGACGAGATTGCCTATTGCTGATTTTGACACTTTCAGTAGGCTATTCAAGTTGTCTGTTTTTGTGATGCATGTAGCCTAATTAAACTGTGAACATATTGTCTCCCCTGACCAGTTTCTCTAGCCTTTTGCTTATTGACAAATTCTATGATGGCACCACGGATTCTTCCGTGACGGGACACACGGATAACCGGATAACTAGAGGCAGGCTTGATCAATCAAACTTCCCATCCATCATCTTGTGTAAATAATATTTGGACTAATTTACATTTTTTATGTTTACTCAATTGACAGATAGGCATATACAGACAACGAAAAAAAAATGATAAAGACTAATTATAAATTAATGTTAAATCGGACGAGTCTGTTGCCATGACGGCGACCCCACTTTCGCGGGTTTTCCGTCATTGCGAGGATCCCCTCTACAAATCGGTATGTATCTCAGACCTGCTACTTATTTACTATCTATAAATGTAGAATTATAAGTTTTAATGCGTTTTAGATGGCTTGTATTGTTGATTGCCAAATAGTTGACATGATATCGTGTCTGTAGTTGTTTTTCTCTAAAAAAAGTATGCATTTTTACATTACAAATATTTAATGTTTTCTCAAAATTAGTTTTTTTTTTCATCCATCCAGTAACGTTACCAACATCTCATCCTATGTAGCACCATCATGTACACCAAAAAAATATAGAGGAAATCGATTTTTTTTCTCCAGTATTATTTCCTAAGTAATGAAAGCATATAGGCCCTATCCTGAAATCCGTCTATTTTTTTTCCATCTTGTGTGTAAACAAAATGAAAAAATAATTTTGCACCTGGCTTTATCATATGCATATGTTCAGATTTATGTTACCGAAAATATATATGCAAAATTGCGCATATTTAATGAGATAATGCCTACTTTGCATAATTAAACATACACATTTCAAAAACTTATAATACACTGTTTTTATATACTTAATTGTGTAATTAATCAACTGAGAAAGTTTCATGGTGATATCTATTATTTTAAAAGTTTACCCTATTCACCTGTAGTGTCTCGCATTAATGTGGACATTATATTTTTTTCTCAGAGATACTGTATATCTAATTATGCTTTCTTGTGTGTTCTACAGATTATTTGCAGATTATTTTATTTCGATAGATTATCTCTATCGTTTAAAAAAACAAAGGCACTTTTAAGAGCCACTCTTTCAATCTCTCTCTCTCACTCTGTTTCTCTCTTAAGTCTCTCACACTTTCTGTCTCTCTCGCTCTCACTCTCTCTCTCTCTCTCTCTCTCTCTCTCTCTCTCTCTCTCTCTCTCCACCCCCTCCTCTCTCTCTCACACACACACACACACACACACACACACACACACACACACACACACACACACACACACACACACACACACACACACACACACACACACACACACACACACACATCTTCATATCTGTATTGTGTGTCTATTGTCTGTATTTTTGTATCTATCACCATGTCAGAAAACCACCCAGGAGTCTTTGAAGATCCCAATGAGGCCAGGGTGAGAAATTTTGATAACTTTACACCCATATCTATGTCAAATAACTTTTGGTATTACATATTGTTTGTTTGTTGTTGTTGCTGTTGAGGTATAATGTTCTAGACATTTAATGTATATTGAAATAGTGTAGTATTTTATATCTTGTAGTTTTTGATTTGTGTTTTTTATTGTTACTTACTAAAAAAGCGTCCATCAAACATAACCATAAGTTAGCCATCAAAGTCTGATATTCAGATGTTTGGAGTAAATCCAGTGTCTTACTAAAACTGTATAATCACTGAACCAGGACGAAGTCATGTTTGTGACAGACATTATGCCTTCTGTCTGGTTTACAGCATCAAAACATGTCAAAAGGTGGAGGGCTCAAGAAGACATGCCCAGCGTGCAAAAATAAATTTTTTAATGGCTTCAAGAAGTGCCCTATGTGCAAGGCCCCACAGCCTAAAAATGTGCGCCTAAACAAAAAGATTGAAAAATTCGAGAGAAAAAAAAAGATATGGGTTGCCAACACAAAAAAAAAATCAGGTGACCTCACATTTGTGGGACGATGCCATCATTTTGGTAAGTAACTTTTGTTGTCCTGTCACCATAGTCCAGTTATTTTTGGGTACTGGGGAGACTTTCTGGTTTTGACTGAGACAAGATAATGCATTAACATATTTATGAAAGCTATTTATTCAATAGCTTTAGCATCTTAACTGTACTCTACTATCATTGAAAATGTTGCAAACAGACCAAAGACTCTCAGGATCACATAGCCTGCAGTACTTTAAGATACATTCAGCAACAACCCACAAAGGGCTTCTGGGATCCTCTGGGATCTTGAATACAGCTATTCCTTGTGATGTTCCAAAAGTCTGCTTCTACCCTAAGTATTTCTTGTTGACCTGCATTTGTGTCCCAGCTTTGTGATAAGCAGACAAAGATACATACACAGCCACACCAAAGCACTTGTAATTGTTTTTAAGGATTTTTGTAAAATGTTTTTTTTAAAATCTTTAGATAGAGAAGCTGCACGCAGTCGGCTGGAGGCCTTTGCTCCTGGTGGAAAATCCACACAAGAAGGCCAAAATGATCTTGCCTAAAGATAAAGTGTTGGGCAAAAGTGCACAGACCTGTGTGCAAAACATTTATGAAATTTTTAAAATGATGGTTGAAGGTAAGACTATATTTATATACTATAAACTTTATATATGTATTTTTTTATATATATTATTATTTAGGGGTAGATGGTGTTAAGCAATGATTGGAAATAGTAAGGGCAACTGTGCTTCTCTGATTATATGAGGCCTGTGGATTTTGTATTATTTTGCCTTAGCTTTCACATTTTGACCTAATTGCGTATAGTAAATTTTTTGTGTTTGTATTCTTCTAGTGAATACAGAACAGGCAACAGACAGTAGCCATGAGCCTGAGGAGGCTACTGTCACTCTAAATTTTGAGATAACCCCATTAAGAGAACAAGGTGCGTTTGGCCCAGATTTGGTGCCTTCACTTTATTGTGTTCTCTGAGATTTTTGTGAAAATATGCTTTAGCAGCAGATGTCTTTTCACTACACCTATTTAAACTTTTATAAGACACAATGTCACCATCTCTCCACTCATCCTCAGATTCAGTAGCCACAATATCCGTGGACCAGGGGGCTGGGACTGTGGCTGATTTTAACAAACCTCCTACTGGAAAAGGTCTTAAGCTCTTCAGGTTTATTTATGTTCTTTCACAAAATTCACAAAGAATTTCATTTTAGCACAAAATAATTCCTAAATGATGTTAAAATTTCCTCATTAGGGCTTAGCCCAATTTTTTTTCTCCTAAAATGTTGAGATACTTTCATCCCTAAGATTCTTTTTGAATACAGACCCTAATTGTACTGTATATTATGTAATCTGTGTATACACTTTAGAGAGACAACATCTTTTTTGCACTCATTCTCATCCTCAGATTTGACAAGCGGCATGAGTTTGGACCAGGGGGCTGGGACTGAGGATGGTCCAGAATTAGCCCTCCTCCTACAGTACAAGGTTTTACAGTGTCCTGAGTACTTCCAACCATAGCCCTGTTATTTGAGCTCACTGTATGCTGTCAGTGGGAACAAGAAAGAGAGAATTTGGTACAACATAGACAAACAGAGAACAGGAACTTTATGCTGAATGGTACCATGAGAAATTAAACTAAAAGTGAGCTCATGGTCTCAGATGGTTTGCTATGTAGTCTATGCTGTACCAAATTCTCTTGTTCTTCTTCCTACCAACAGCACTTGGGAAGCTCAAACAACAGGGCTATGGTTGGATGTACTCTGTAGTATTGCTTTAAGCTCTTTTTTTTTCAGGTCTCTGTTATGACCTAATTTTATATTATGATACACAATGCTATTTCTTCACTCATTTTAGATTCAGTAGCCGCAGTATCTGTGGACCAGGGGGCTGGGACTGTGGCTGTGGCTGATCAACCTGCTACTGGACAAGGTCTTAAACTTCTCAGCTTTATTTCTGTTCTTTATCTTTAAAACAGTGCAATGGTTGGATGTACTCTGTAGTATTGCTTTAAGCTCTTTTTTCAGGTCTCTGTTATGACCTAATTGTATATTATGATGGACAATGCTATCTCTTCACTCAATTTAGATTCAGTAGCCACAGTATCTGTGGACCAGGGGGCTGGGACTGTGGCTGTGGCTGATCAACCCACTACTGGACAAGGTCTTAAACATTTAAACTTTTCTGTTCTTTATCTTTAAAAGAATATGCTTAAGCTTCAAATATCTGTACTGTACTGAACCAAGTCTATTTGTTTATATAGGGAAAAGACGAAATCAGAGGAAGAGAGGTCTGAAATCTGACATCTGATATTCTGTCATCTTTTACATTATCAGCACAAAAGTATTAATTGAATTGTTGTGCAGGTCTTCCTGATATTATTGGTTTAATTAATTTCCATATGAATTGTATGCATAGTGTTCATACTGTAGATACGCAAGTTTTCAAGTATTAAGTATTTTCTAAGGCTACATTTGCATTTGGATTATCATCTATCATTCACTACTCTATGTTCTTATGTTGTACAGTGAGAACAAAAGATTGCCCCCACAACAATCGGGATGTGCACCCATACCGTGGGATAATACGGACAAGGCAGAGAAAGGTAGGATTGGAGAGGTAGTTAGATTGTGTTATCTGATATGATGTCTTCCCTACAGAAAATACATCTTGGCTAGCCTAAGCATGTTTTGAAACTGGTTTGATCAGCCATTTTTTTTTTACCAGTTCATGTTTTTGCATGAGATTTGATGGTTAAGTTGGTTTGACCATCTTATGATGTCCATTCTTAGCCTGATACACCGAATGCTTTCACATTATTTCACTTTGTGTAAAGCACCTGGGACCTCATTTATAACCGTTGTGTACGTACAAAACAGGCCCTGAAAGAGGCGTACGCCACTTCCGACGCATAAATTGTGATTTATAAAAACAAACTTGATGGGAAAATGTGCGCACCTGCACACAAACTCTGACCCATGCATACGAACGTTTTGGAGACGGAGCAGTTTGGCGACACCGATGGTGAGATGGAGTTATATTTTTTTTGTTAATTTTAGAGAGAAAATCTAAAGAAAATTATACATATACAGAAATATAATACAAATATAATTTCACTCACAAAGCCTGTCACTTGAAGCAAATATCCACACCTTAAATGAGCGCCAGCGAACGCGTTGGGCCGTTTAGTTAAACTGACGCATATCTAATGGCGGATGAAGTAAAACCGTAAATCTTCATTATGAGCCCCAATCATACAGTGCATGTTCACAATAACATTTTAAATAAAATGATTTAAACTATGTTTTACTTCTGATACAAACATTTTGATTAAATATGCCATTCTCATTAATGGATTTAAACACATAAACTACATGAAATTTACTGAGGAGTTCAAACATTTTTTATATTCAATAAATATAAATATTTGTCGTGGATGTAATGCTTTTGAAAAATTTTCCCCTGGCATGCTATCTTTTAATGTTTTAACTACAGAGAGAATTGCTTACCATGATACTAGCAGATTGTGCAAATATAGCCTAATGCACAACATGGTCTATCTGTTTCCATTAAAAATATAAATCAATTAAAATACTATTTGGCCAGTGGAAAAGATTGAAAAAAACTTTCTCTGAAATTTATTTTACACTATTTGATTTATTTATTCAAAAACAAGGCAAGGATAGGCTACTAAATGGTTTTTATTAATGTAATGTGACAGCACATCCGTATTTCATATTTTCCTAATGTCTTGTACCGTTAAACATGTTATCACGTGGATGAATAATCATATGCAAATGATATGCAGATGAGGATATGCATAGTAAAACTAGGCGTTGTAAGCTCATTTATGGTTATTTCGGGGAGGAGACGCATGTGCGCACAATCTTCTGGTGGCTGGGATTGATAAAGTGAATTCTGCGCAGATTCTGGCGTACGAACGGTTTTATAAGTCTGGCTTTCGGGCGCACGTACACTTTTAGTAAGGATCCTACGCACAGTTTTATAAATGAGGCCCCAGAAACCTATCCATTGGGATATTTGCTTCCTGGTGGGCAGATACTTTCTGCTTCAACCAATTGCTACTTGGTCCAATGTTACATGCTGGAACGCACCATTTTCTCTTCCAGCCCACTCTAGCTTAGACCATCCAGCAACCAGCATAATTTTTCTGCAATGTTTAAACTACAACTATAAAACTGTGAAAAGATATTTGATTAAAAAAAAAACACCCTTAAGGCTCTTGCAGTGCCAATTTAGAAGTTGTCCTGCATCACGGGGTGTGAGTAACTGAGTGCTAGTGCTCCTTCTTGGGCACACTACTCAAGGCTCAGGTACCCCAGTGGCATGCCACTGAACCATGACATGTTCAAGTTACTTAGCATCATAAATTAAACTAAAGTGTACCATAATAGGTGAGACCCGCATCATCTGCTTAGATGTAAGCAAAGCTAACCACTGTATCTGTTATGATCCGAATGCAGCAGTTTTTTTATTAAATAAACTAGAACAAAGACAAAGACTAAGAATAAACTTGAACTATGACAAAGGCTAAGACTCCAGAACAGACCCGACAACATGCAACAGAACAACATCAAGAACTCACAAAGACTGAGCTAGAAACAGGGCTTAAATACAAAGGCAAACAAGCTAAACAAGATAATGAGGGGAGTGGCTAATCAGAGACACCTAGGTGTCTCTGATTAGCCACTCAGATTAGCCACGCCCCTCAAGATAATGAGGGGGAGTGGCTAATCAGAGACAATGTATCTGATTAGCCACTCCCCTCATTATCTTGTTTAGCTTGTAAACAAGATAATGTTTACAAGCTAAATCAGAGACACCTAAGCTGCGTCCCAATGTGCATACTATCCATCCTAAATAGTATGTGACATTAGTAATTTTAAATACTATTTAGGGGATAGTATGCACATTGGGACGCAGCTCTAGTCTTCCTAGGTGTCTCTGATTAGCCACTCCCCTCATTATCTTGTTTAGCTTGTTTGCCTTTATAATAATAGACATAACGGGAACTGC
The DNA here is from genome assembly GCF_051911475.1 of Siphateles boraxobius. NCBI lineage: Eukaryota > Metazoa > Chordata > Actinopteri > Cypriniformes > Leuciscidae > Siphateles > Siphateles boraxobius. Next base: position 4,417,232 of record NW_027509182.1, read on the forward strand.
TAAACATGAAAAAAGACAGGGGAACACAGACAGGAAACATGACAGAACCCACACCATGATAGTATCTCCTGTAGTCACAGTGGAGTGTGTCCTATTGCTAAATTTCGAATGCATGTCCATAGTGAAATTTAGTACCAATTGTATCACCAGGAAATTCTTTGTTGTCACATCTATAAAATTTGCCCTTGATCCATATCTCTAAACATTTATTTTTAAATGCCTAGAAATATTATTTAAAGGTCCTTATACAGTATTTGATGCGGAGAAAGGGTGGGAACCCTCTTCCCCGTTAACTACATGATGTTTGCTATTCTGACAGACTATTGCTTGCAAGTAATCTGAATATGGACCAGATTGTTGTTCTGCGAAATATTCCCGTTCCTATTATCTTTACCGGTAATCGTGCAAGACTGGAAAAACTGGTTAAAGAACGACCACTGCTCAATAAGACAAAGGACCTTGCTGGAAATGAACATTTGACCTCCCCTCATACAGTCTCACCTAATCTACATTTCATTCTCTCGCAAGAATACATATGGTTTAATGTGAATGATTATCATTGAGTATTATGTTTAGTATCATTTCAAATGTCTCAGAGTGACTGGTACAAATGTATCATTTCCAAATAAGTAAAACAAAATGTAATAAGGTTTTAAGAAGTTTGGAGAAAACTGGCACACAAAGGAAGATAGGCAAAGGTTTTTTTTAGATCAATTATTGAAAAGCACACTTAATTGAGTGAGAAATTGTTTGTGTAGGCAGGGAAACAATTTTTTATTGGTGCATTCTCTAAAACAATCATGCATTAGAGGCCCCCTCGAAAACTAGATGTCACATCTCAAGGGGTTTTCCTCTTACAATAATTACTGAAATTATTTGAAAACTGATCAACTAATGTCATTCCAAATCATTCAATTTAAGTTTGAATTGTAATTCTGTATGCAATATTTCATGTAACACGTTTCCATGTCTTTTTTTGCCTTCCACAGGGGAAGACCGAACTCCTGTATGACTGGATGCCCTGCGATCTATGGTATGGTACCCTTGCTTGGACAGTTCACCCTTAGGCTGCGTTCACACTGCAGGGGCTTAATGCTCAATTCCGATTTTTTTGAAAAAAATTTTTTTGCAAGGCCGTTTACATTTCCAATTAAATGCGACCTTTTGTGATCTCCTGTGTGAACGTGAAATGACCCAGAAGTGACCCGCATGCGCAGAAGTGTACTCAACGGTCAACAACGTCACTTGTTGTTTGCGGAAGTTCCGATAAGAGCCCTCGAGTTTGGCCTGAATAGAGTTTGCCAGAAGGTTGGTGGTTTAATCGCCGGTTCCACCTGACCAAGTGTCGAGGTGTCCATGAGCAAGATACCTAACCCCAGCTGCTCCCGGCGAGCTGGATGGCGCCTTGTATGGCTGACACCGCCGTCAGTGTATGAATGAGAGAGTGAATGGGTGAATGTGAGGCAAAATGTAAAGCACTTTGGTGGCCATTGGGTCTGTGAAAGCGCTATATAAATGCAGTCTATTTACCATTAATTAAATCTGAAACCTCGCTTCCCTTCCATTGACTGGTCTCAGCATCGTCCACCATAGTTGTTGTTTATCTTCTCATTCCCGCCTAATTAAACGCAGAATTATGACGTTTGTCGCGTATCAATGACGTGCGGGTCGGATACATGTGACCTGGCCGTTCAGACTGAAGTCGCATTTCAAAAGATCGGATACGTATCGGATTTGGACCACATACTCAAGTGGCCTGGGACGTATTTGAAAAGATCGGATCTGTGTCGTTCAGACTGTCATGAAAAGATCAGATACAAGTGGGGCAAAAAAATCGGAATTGGGTCGTTTCAGCCTGCAGTGTGAACGTAGCCTTAGTATACCACATTTTTTACATTCCAATGCACAATACAAACCTTCCAGCAACTTCAAAGACAACACGTTGCATGGCAAGCAACTAAACCAGTTGGTTAGAACTACTGTGTTTGACAGATGACATTGAGCCAAAAAACAAAAAAAGGAAAATAAACATGTCTCAAGTGTATTTTGACATTTAGATTCAAGGGGAACTGCTGAATAAGAACTATTGACTTATAGCCGTAGCTTGTGATCATGATAGTTGTAATGGATATACCTAAAGTTGTGTTTACCACACCCTTGACTATTCATTACCAACCCTACTCTCACTGAGTGCTACATTGGCTTTAAGCGAGGCCAGACAAGATTGCATTATCAAAATTCTGTTTTTAAGTCTTTGCAATCTACTTTATACTACTGTATATTCTATGTACTACTATCTTAATTTTATTAGGTTATGAGTTAACAGTTACCAGTTGTAAAAGGTGTTGTCTAGAAATTTTTCTTTGTTTATTAAAATCTCTAGATGCTATTTTCATTTTTAGGCCTATGGTTAATCTTAACATCACTCCTATTGAATACCTTGTCTAACATCTTAATTACTGTACTCTAATATTGTGTGATAGTGTAGTGTAGACGTTACAGCATTGAATGTTAAGTCATTATTCACTTTATTCACAACCTTTTTCACTAACCACCTATCTCTTGTCTTTTTTAGCGGGAAAACCTGGCCTCCAACTTGGCAGACGGCTTGATATTCACCCCAGTTTTATTTGTCTGTCATAAAACCTACACAATGCAATTTGATCCTTGTCTAGTTTGTTTTTTATGTTATTTGTAAATTTTTGGCTTGTTTGTATTGTTTTAGTAAAGATTTGTATTTACTAAGCTTTTCTATGTCATGTCTAACAGACATCACTCACACTCATGTAAGTGACCTAGCAGAGATCATTGTGTAGTAATTTTAATAATAGGATGTACATGAAGATTTGAATAAATATACTAAGCTTTTCCTTTAGTAGGCATCATACTAACAGCATTGGGCTTGTTGGTATGAAGGACTGGGGACATTTGTATTAAACATGACAGTTTATTTTATAATCTCTTGTATGTTGACAGTTTGTACAACTTATCAGTTTGTCAGGAGTACTGGAACTCCTTTTCATTTCATTCCTTCCTCTTGCTGTCAAAGACTGGTACACACTATATAAAGTCCCGTTAAGTCGCGCACCAGTCTTCATTGTGGTACCAATGGTTACATTGCAGAAGAGTTTGGGCTGTTAAGTAACAAACGTTTACTTTAGTCTCTAAAATGGGAACTTAGGGCCCGGTTCTGTTGCCAGGTAAAAAAAGGACACTGCAACCAGGCTGTGGGCAGTTGACAGACAGTAGCACTTGGGGCACTATCTTGTACCCAGCGCAATTGACTTTGTACCTCGGTGCATGTATCATTCCTATTTTGCACCCACACACAGCGGACTTTTCCCTCCACAGACGCAAACGTTCCCTGGTGCTATTTTGCAGGTTTAGAAAACAATCACGCCACTGACCAGGAAAAACCTAGTCTAAAGTCAGTGGCGCGTTGCGCATGTTATGCTATTTTAAGGGCGCCTGCTTGGCCATAATCAATGCGTGTGCACAACGCGCATGCACTTTGCTTTTCTCATCTACACACAGATGCAGCAGTTCTCATTTTTAGAAAACCATGTACATTTTTACAAGGGAAGATATTCACATACGAGGGAATCATTGTTGTGTCCATGAAGATGTAAAAAAAATAGGCATAAATCTAGCTAACACATTTATCCAAATTTTTAAACGCCTGTTTGAACAAGGCTAATTTGGGTGGGTTTCTATGGGAGATGGGCCCCATACAATGTCACGTTTTTTTCCGGCCCTGACGAGAACGTTGCTCTCCTCGGTTGTGAAGCACTCCTGGCGCACATCTGGCAAATCCTCTATTATAATGAATGGAACAAGCGCACCTGCTCTTAAAGGGAATGTGAGATGTCGCTCTGATTGGTTTATTTCATGTTAGGCCCAAACCACACCTATGAGTAATGTAGCTACTTCATTTTAGATTTGCGTTGCGCCCAAGAATCTCGCTGGTAGGCTATAATAGCAACAGCGCCCAAGATCCGCCCACAAAGTTACTTGCGTTTCGCGTTTGATGTTTCAGATGTTATAATAGGGCCCATTGTCTCTCAAACATGGTTCAAGTTATGGATGAAATGGGGCTCAGCTCAATAACAGTCAGTCATTGCTGAATTGCGATGACTTTAAACAACAAAGCAAAATGCTCCAGGTCATGTGATGAAATGTCATACAGTAATCTACTAAGACAAAGCAGGCTGTTGTATACAATGAATCTTGATATTAATTTCTAACTATAATACACTACAGTAGTTGATAGAGGTGAATGCACTCTAGATGTGATTAATATGGATTCTGTCCTCCATTCATTTGTTAAATAGGGATGTTTGCTAATGCCAGCCATAATGGACAGAATCTGCCTTATGGACAATAGTGTATCTTCTACAGGTTCTTATTCATCCTTCCTACAGTGTCCTCACTGTCCTGTCCCATCAGTTTCCTCATCATAGTGGTAGTTATAACTGGCCAGTCTATTGCTAAGTCACAGGTATGTCCTTTTTCCTCTTGATGTTCAGCAGACCATCTTTATAGAAATCACAAACTAGACTTAATCTACACTTTAACATGGGTATTGTAAATGCTGAAAAAATATTGAATTTGTCCTTGCATGATAGTGGTTAAGCTGATGTGTATCCAGGGGAGGGCTGGGTCAAAATAATATACAATGAAATAAGACTTAATTAGGGTGATTACAACAAGAAGACCTTTAAATATCCTTTTTTTCTTTAATGTTATTCACTGGAAATTATGCATATATTAATTATTTCTAAATACACAGAGACTTTTGTGTCAGTCCTCTCTAATTTCCATCGTGTGCGACTGTCTGTCAGACCTTCCATACCAGGTAGTGATGAATAAGATATATGGCATTATAGAAGAGTTTGTTTACACATAACATGTCCAGATCATGTCTGATTAATGTGTTTTTTTTTGCCTGTTCATAAGGTGGGATGTTAATATCCCATTTCAATTCAATTCATTATGTCTGATGTGAGACGCCATAAATGTAAGAGTATCAGGGCTCAACTATAATAACTGGGACTTTGGCCTCCTTCTCAGGATGAAATTTGCTGTTTGTACTCCATTCTACATCCCAATTCACCTCCATGGAGCACTGAGACTCATACTGTATCTGATGGGACTGATGATGGGGGTATCACCTGCAAACTTGATCTCGGTCGTTTCTCCTCCAACAGTACGAGCAATAACTGTACTGTACTGTTGCTGGTGGTTTGCACTACTGATCCACTGTCTCGTGACCTGTCCTGTGCCACCCATCAACTGTCTTGTGCCACCTGTCCTGTGCACTGTGCCACTGACTTGCTGTCCCATGCACTGTCCTGCACAACTCATACTGTTTTGTGACACTTGCCTACTCTCACATGGCACTCACTCAATATCCCATCTGATGTGCTTACTGTCCCTAGTCATTTGTCACTGTCCATGGGTTAGGTTTCGGATTAGGTTTAGGTTTTTAACAATTTATAAGTCTCACGGGACAGTGGTGCGGGACCATAGACCAGTGGCACAGAACAATAAGTGAGTGGCGCAGGCCAGTGTACAGGACAGTAGGCGAGTAGCACGAGCCACCAGCGACAGTAGAATACAGTTTTTGCTCCTACTACCTCTCTACAGCCTTGTGGTGGCCTATCCCTATTGAGGGCATGTATTACCATATTATTAAAATTGACCAAATTAATTATATGAAAGTATCAAGTGACACAGAGCTATTTTGTGTTCATGACTTGCAGGCTGGAGAACAGATTGAGAGGATCTATCATGTTATATGCTAAGCTATGCACGCATAGGTGTTAATTGACTCCAAATGTAGCAGAGTAAACAGCCAGGTTGATGGCATTTTCCACAGCCTGGTAAGCAAACTGATAGGGATCCATGAGTGATGATACAATGGTGTGTAGCCTGAATGCAGACCAATCAAGTCAATAAATTTTTTTGTATCCAAATCAAGTAAAATCATAATCAACTTGGAGTTGAAGCTTACCATAGCTTTTAAAGACACATTCTACTTTCCATTTTCTGAAAAAAGAGGGTGTCTGGCAGGTATAGGCCTACTCAATCAGGAGTTGGTCAACTCGTAAATTGAGCAATGTCCAGGGATGAGAGATATGAGGCTGTAAAACAACAGTGCTGGTGGACATCTGGCATGCAGCTTAATTATACATTCAGACACTGGCTAAGATCTTGTTGTCCCGTTTCCAGCTCTGAACCTATCACCACCCTTACTGAAATGATCACTTTTTTCATATTAATTTAAATACTATCCTGCTTAAATACATTGGTTTTGAATATATGAAAAACAAGATTCGTGGCTTTTTATCAAAGCCCTAACCTGTCAAGTCAACACAGCATGTTAAGTACTGCCAAGTGACACCGGGTCCCATGGACAATTATTGACTTTTGATATCACCAGTGCCACTTCAGCATCCTGAAGAGTTTTTATATTGTGACAGTATACTGTAAAATGTAGATTTTCAATGAAGACTACTAGGCAATTATGTACTTTATGCACTTCAATTACAATCACAAATAATTTACAACATTTTCAAATTCACATTCAAGTTTATTGTAGCCATTTCCACAGTTGAAGAAATCTATCTTTGTGTGCTCACATGTACCACAACACACATCCAACACACAAGAAAATTCAATAGAGCATAAATGAGCTCCATATTGTCCTTTAAGTGCTAAAGTTGAGGTTGAAATGTCACAGTCCAGAATGCATAAAACAGTCCATGTCCAACAGTCCATGCAGAGGGCCAATCCATTTAGTAGATATTGCATTGATATTAATGTACACACTCATGATTGTAGTATATGAAGTCGCAGTGCAAAATAATTTCACAACACCTAATGTTGATAATTGAATTATCATAGTGCATATTTACGTGTCTGAAAGCTTGGGGGTTAGCCTGGTAATAAAAGTTAGCCTGAGTCTGGCCATTCGGTAGCGATAAATTATTGCTTGCTGGAGCTTGTTGAAGTTTAAAAAGATAGGATCAGCCCTTGACTGATAGCTTGTCTTGGCTGATAGTATTCTAGCTCAGCATTCACAACTCCTTGCCACCGGAGACAACCAGCTCAATGGAATCAAATCCAAACTAGCACTGTAGGGAGATGATAATCGAGCGGAAGTGCATAGGAAGGCGTGGCCAGGCAACCTGGGGTAAGTACTATCCCTGAATCATTAATCATCAACCAATAATGTTCCTTCTAGTGATGCCTCTGTATCTTTTGCCTGATGTGTGAAGAATGAACAAGCAATGTTCTGGGTAGTTGTTATTATTCAGGAAGGGTGAGAGATAATGGAAAGTTCACAGATTTTAAAGGGGTGGTTCGGAATTTTGGACATCGGGGCTCATTTCCAAGTGAGCCTTATTGTTATTTATCAGTGGAGACAGTTTTCAAAAATTTTCATCCAGTCGTTCAAGATGCATAGTTCGCCGGTGCTAGGCTAGCGCGAGTCAACGGTATCTGCTAGCCTGCCATTAAAAACAGTTTTCCCACTCCACAGTACACCAAAAGCAAATAAATTATAACGCCAGACTATCGATGTAAATGTCTGTTGAGAGAATAATGTTAGAAATCAAATTACCCTTTCATCGCATTGCAATAGTTATACTTTGTTCCCTGTATTTATTAGCACAGTCTACAGCAGTGGCGGAGTGATATTCAGTTACCTAGGCAACCGAGACTAAAACTAGCTAGCTAGACGTCCCCGACTGTAGTCCGCTTCTGTTCTGTGTTTACTTTGCGGCGCAGTACTACTAACCGGAGCAAAGTAAAATTCCGCCGCTGCTGAGAAACTAGTTCCTGTAAATGTAATGAGATCATTGAGATGCAAGAGTAGTTTGATTTCTAACATTATTCTCTCAACAGACATTTACATCGACAGTCTGGCGTTATAATTTATTTGCTTTTGGTGTACTGTGGAGTGGGTAAAACTGTTTTTAATGGCAGGCTAGCAGTTACCGTTGACTCGCGCTAGCCTATGAACTATGCAACTTGAACGACTGGAAGAAAATCTTTGAAAAATGTCTCTACTGATAAATAACACTAAGGCTCACTTGGAAATGAGCCCCGATGTCCAAAATTCTGAACCACCCCTTTAAAAACAAAACAAAACAGAGTGGTCTCCTTTCTAATCTTCTTCTGACTCTGGACTACTAAAGTCATATTCGTCATCAGTGTCCGTTCTGCATTCTGTGTCCTGTATCTGAAGGTCATCAACTATAGCACTATACGTGCTCACAGCTTGTTGGCATAAACTCTCCAGTGCAGAGGACCTCCGCATGAGGACACTTTTGAAACCAGCTGCAGCATCCTCTGACATGTCACCAAAAACTGTAACATACATAAACATAAGAATAACAAGTATTGTTCCAAAATTATAGCATGTAGAACCATATATGACAGAAAGATGTTACTCAATTTCTTGTTTTTTTTTTGTTCAGATTTTTTGGTTATTTTTTGCAAGAAAACTTAAACACGGAATACAAGGACATTTTATTGTCATATGCATAGTTATTGTATGTAAGAAATTCATAGAAATTGTATGTGTTTGACATCCTATACTTTGCATAAATTGGGGGTATAAAGTGCAGTCGGGGAGGGATGGGGGTTTGCAGAAGCTGTGACTGTCTGTGTGTGATTGGGGGGGGGGGGGCTATGTTGAGGTGAGGATAGGGCAAGTGGTATGACTAATATAGAAAAAACAAAACTTGTGGCTCTTTTCCACGGACTGGTACCAGATCCACTTGACTCTGGTACCAAGCACTTTTGGTTCCACCTCTGTTGAAGTTCCAACAATGATGTGTAGATAGCTCTGTGGTCATTGTTATCGCTAGCATCATAATGTTAACGTTCTGAGCAGGCCCTCAGCAGCAGCTTAGTGTTAGCAAGACAGGATGGCCGATAGAGTAAATATTGCCATCTCCCCAAAAACATGTCTGTATTGTGATGAATTCAGAATACTGTTGATTTTATTTGTTCTTCTGTAGTGATTGATGTTACCAACTTTTACACAATGGTGATGCTAAGATAGTTTACTTCAGTGTTGCTATAGCAACCGGTTACATGAAATGGTACTTTTATGCAGTGGAAAATGAAACCAAAACTTTGAAACCAAACCAAGTAGAGTCATATTGAGGTGAGTTGAACTGGTACCATTCAGTAGAAAAGGGACTATACATATGTTAGTGAGAAAAAAAACTCCAAATTTGACTTACAGCCCATTCTGATGTTCTCTTTCAGCTTCTCCACTCCCTTTATCTCCTTACGAAGAGACGTGATGTGCTGAGACATCTCCTTCACCAGGATACTCTGCTCCTCCTCAAGGCGTCTAACTAGCATCATTTGTTAAAAAATAGACCGTTTTAACCTGAAGGAGCGACCTTTAAGTAGAGGGAATTGATGGAAAAAGTGATTTAGTATTTATGATGATTAAGTTATAAACCCAAACATACAAGAGAGAGAGAGAAAAAAAATAAAAAAAATAAAATAAAATTATATATATATATATATATATATAGAGAGAGAGATTTTCATTGCAATAAAATACTTAAAATAAAAAAAGACAGGCATACATTTTAGAGAACATGTCAGGACTACCATACCATCCTCACGTCTCTCCCAAGGCAGGATGTAGTCCTCTGTCAAATTGGAGGCCAACTCCTCGTCAATTGTATCCTCTGCAATTGCATTGTACAGCAGGATCTTTTGTTTCAGTTTTTTTTTTAATTCTCTTATTTTTCTTCTTTTTCTTTGTCTTGTTTGATTGCTATCTGCAAAGTGAAATAAGAAAAAAATCAGGAAAACACTTTTTGTTTGTTTGCATTTACAATGTGCCATTTGAATATTAGTCAACCAACCATTCTGACGATAGAGGTCATGCTTCTTGCGTAGCAGGGCCACTATGATGCTCTCTATCTCAGCCCTGAGATCCTCTGTTGCTCCCTGTTCTGTTGTGCTAACTGGCTCTAAATAGGTAACACAATTAAACGATTGTTTCATTTAAAAATGTCTGATCACCTTATGTAGTTCATATTTGAACAAAGTAATTAACAGTTGTATTTGTGAAAAATCTGAGCGCTACGCATGATTTACCTGTGACTGCCCACTGCTGAACATCACCCACCCACTGCTGTGCTGTTTGTTCAGTGATGTCATTCTTCTGGCAGAAATCACTGAAGCTAGCAGCTTCCAGCTTTGCCCTCTCGGAGATCTTTAAATCACACAAAAATAAAAAAATATCATGCAAGCTTTCAGCCAATCCCGGGATCAAGAAATTCCTTCATCTACAGTTTATAAATGAATGAATGAATGAGCTTATTACAGATGGATGGACTCCAGCTCTGCTGTTTGTTGTTAAAATGTATGTTGTGTCAGGCAAGAGGACCATTGGGAAATGTCCTTACTTTGATGTATCTGCGGGCCAAGACTTTGTGAAGGTTCTCTGTCTTTTTTCTGTTCCACCCCATGGCCTGTTGAGTGAGCATATTCTCTCTCCCTGATTAAAAAAATAAATATGCATGCATGATTGGATCAATTTACATGGGAAAGACCATTGCAGTTAGACACAACCTAACACAACAAATACTTTAGTGCAAGGAGAACAGGAAAATTACATTTTACAAGTCAGAAATACCTCATCACAGAGTATGGTTTGTAATGTGTCATACCAACCTGCCTTTGTCATGTACTTTGTGACAAGTGCTGCCCTGGAGAGAAAGCTGTTTACCTAGATAAACAATACAGAAATTAATGTATTCCTATTTTATATTACCAAAAAACAACAACAACAAATAAACAAAAACATACTGTATGTATATGTGAACATGTAGCCATACTTATTGTTGAACTAATATCTTATCGTCAACTAGCTCTCCACCTCAGAATGCCATGGAAACTAAAGCGACCACGCCCTTTCAGCCATAGCCATAGACAGCAAAATAGGAAAGATCAAGCCCAATTTTTCAAAGTTGGGTCTTGCCAATTGGGTCTACATTTTAAAACATCACAATGACATGCCAGAGCTGTGACAATCGGCATTTTCATAGAATCCCATGAAACTGGGTGATGATTTTGCACTGTCACCAGCCTGGTGTGTCAAATGGGGTCCTACTGGTAGGTTGGAAAAAGTCTACCATGGCCTACTGGTTAGGGCCTTGGGCGTGTGTCTCGTTCGAATGCCGACCATGAGGAAAGTGGTTGTGTAGAAAGTGAAAGTGGGTGGGGAAAGTTGTTGAACATCGCTGTCCTGTCCACATCCACGGCTAAGGTGCCCTTGAGCAAGGCACCAAACCCTTCACTGCTCCCCGGGCGCCGCATCAGCTGACTGCCCACTGCTCTAGTGGTTAGGAGTTAGTGTGTGTGACCTCACTGTGTGCTGTGTATGTGCGTCTCTGATTCACGGATAGGTTAAATGCAGAGACTGAATTTCCCTAACAGGATCAAAAGAGTGTATATATTTAAATAGTGCAGCTCAGAGGGAACATAACTTGAAATAGTGATGTATCATGCAGACACCACCCCTTCTCACTTTTACTCAGAGGAGACATAATGTGTTTTGCACTTGTGACATAATGCGTGTTGTGCTCTGATGGTCATTCGAGCAAGCATAGATCTTTGTTTGATACCCTGATGTACTTTATCCTTCACACTCTGCTTGTCTCACACATAAATGTATCAGTGAAGTCTCCTATATCTACATAGTTACAATAATGTCGGTGATAACATACTTGCTATACTTCCTCTCCAACAGTGTTCCCTGCTCCATCCTGATTCCTACCGCCCCATCTCACCTGCAACATAGTGTTGGATTAATTTCATACCATAACTTTAAAAATCTAATGTTATGCAATCATGGATTATGTGCACATTAAAATCACTTTCACATTAAAGGTGACATTTTATCTGCATAATATACTACACAAGATATCAAAATCAAAGTCTTACAATTTAGTATATTGCCACTAATACCAGATTAAAATAATAAAAAACAATCATTGCTCGGCTTTTCGCATTAGCTGTCTGCTGGCTACTGTTGCATCTGAATTTCAGTAATTTGAGGTACCTCGCATTTTGCTGTATGAGCTTTGGCATGCATCACACTGAGAAATGGCCTCATTTCCATCAGCGGTTGAAGATCTGATGATTCTTCAGTCACTTTGCTTAGGTATGGCCAGTACCTAAAAAGAAGCACAGCATTAGTAGGCATTATCCAACACTTTGCCTGGCCATCAATATAAAACAACTGAAAAAAAAACAGCTACTTGACACTTAATGTACAGTAGGTTGACCGAGTTTCAATATGACAGAGAAAAATTACCTGCAGACAACATCCATGCAGAAGAAAGTGACATTGGCCCTCTCTGACAATTCCCTCTGTAAAAACATTGGGTAGGCAAGGCCTCGCCACGGTAGTGGTTCAGTCCTCGCAGCAATATCCCGTGTCTGATACACAAGAGGACAATATGGTTAATGGTCAATTTACACAATGAGACCTGTGGAAAACAAAGCTAATCAAAACCCTCTATTCAAAGCCTTTCAGTCTCTCTCACACACACACATTTCCCCATCAATCTCTACATATGTGACTAACTGAGCTTTAAAAATTTAAAAATTAAACATGACTCTGATACATTTATCCACAAATGAGTTTCCACAACGTGTAACAAATGGCATCTGTACAATTGCACACTTCTGATCTACCCACATACCTGCAGACTGCCACTTGTATCCCCTCTTCATCTATTTTGGACGATGATTTTTTTGACGTCTCCTTACTCGCCCTGAACCTTGAAACGCCACATGTTCCACTGTTATCTGCCTGTAAAGTCAGATATCACTCGTCTTAACAAATAGAAAACAGAAAAGACACTCAAACATAAGCAGTAGATATACTGTCTTAATATGCAATATTACAATTAAGATGCAATGTCTGCTGCCTCTGACATTGTTGAGAAAGGCTGATACCTCCTCATCTTTGGCAAGAAATAACCCCTTGTTCCTCATTCCTGTCCATTAAAATTGATCACAAAAAAAATCCTCTTTTAACTGACCAAACATGACTCTACATGCAACTATTTCTATGACAATGCTTTGGTTTTGATATTGAGATTAATGCCTGTGTAATATGAACATACCCCCTTGATTTTTTGAAGCGATAATGTTTGCGATTGCCATCGCAACACACTGCCAACATGTCTGGGTGACATGCTGGACAATAAAAGTCATTTACTTCACACATCACCTCTTCTGTATGCTTGCAAAAACAATATTCGAAAAAGCTTTTCTGGAACGTATCTGCACAGACAGTCCCCGGCTATGACATAGAAAAAAATTGTGTTTACAGAAAAGAAATATTACAATATTACAGTAATTTGATTGTGTGAAACAATGATTCAAGCAGATTTACCCTTCCAGCCTGAACAGAACGGTGCTCCAGTAGCTTTAAAAAGGCATGCCTTGACATCGAAGGAGCCGATACTTTGATGTGAGCAAAAGCTTCAAAGACCTCAAAACTATATAGTGTCTGGCAGTTTGTTGTGCTTGGCCAGTAACGGTACCTGAGGAGCTCTTTCACCCCTGGGGTCCATTCCACATGGCAGGTAGGACAAACTTTAAGGGGCAAACAGACATCATATCGTCCTGTGAAAAAAGAGACACATTAAACGTGTTTCACAGAATCAACTTTTTCCAACTCAACTGTCCCTTATTAATTCACTGTAGTATTTGATATGGCATTAACATTTGGAAATTGGTATATTTCTCAAGAGAAAAGCTTTGCCTTGATTGCAATTGTTAACTTCTGCGGTACTACGAAACAAAAAGCAGGACTTTCCAAACTTACCATTCATGGTGACCACAGAAATATGCTTGCCAGAGGTGACCTCAATCTCATGGGTGCACTCACATAGTGCCCTATTTGCGGGCAATGGCAACTGACATACTGCAATGCAAAGAGGTTGTTACATTTTTCCTCAATCGAGAAGGTATATCACTTGTCATATCAGTGATTCAAAACCAACATCTACAAAATAGACAACTCTACCATGTCATTATCACTGTTTGCTTACTAATAGCACGTTTCATAGTCAAAGACAAACAAAAACAATTTTTTCAGTCAAAGAGTGATTCAAATTAAGAGTTTAAAACTTTTCCATTGACAAAGTATATCAACAAAGAATATTTGTGTAATTAGTAATTACCCTTTACTAGTCAAAATAAATTGTTAATAAACATACCCTGCTCACAAAAGTGAGGCTGGCCGTTTTCACCCGTCACCACAGCCTTTGTGGGGGGAATAGGCTCCAGGTAGCCGTGGAAAAGTGCCTCCCTGCCATAGAACACATTCTTTTTGTGAGCCTCCATGTCACATCCTCCACATAGATACTCCATGTCCAGTGGCACACAATCCAGGCACCTAATTACCGCCTCTCCGGCACCGCAACCGTGACATTTTTGGTAGAAGTCTCTTTCAGCGGACAGTTTAGCATCAAGCAGCGCTGGCCTTGCTGCTTTTGCCCTTGTATCAGCGTGTAGCTGCCGCTGTGCCCATGCTGTTTTTTCAGCTGCCACATTAACCTCAACTGAGTCAAGAGTGTCCCTCAGCTCTTGAATTCACGTTTCTGAAAATAAATGAAAATAAATAAATAACTGTTAAACAACCCTTCGATTGAGTGAAGGCACAATAGATAAAAATTACTTAATACTGAATGGTACGACAATAATTATGACTTAAAATCTGACTTTGACCAAGCCATACTCGACAGTGTCCATTCAATGTTGGTTTAATGTACTGTATATGGACTGGATCATGGTATCACAAACCATTGTATCACAATGGTCTCACAAACCGTGTAATTTGCTTCCGATAATAGACCAGTTTGAAATGAAGAGTTGGAGTGTCTATCACTTCCCAAAATAGGCAAGAATTTCTAAAAGCAAGCTATGCAAAAGCAATGAGTGCAGAATTGTAAAAAATTAGAATATAATGCACATGTTCTGTCTACAACAACAAAATACAAACACAAACCACTTTTAATGTAGTTGCGTGGAGAAGAAGCGTGAGACATCAACAACAATGAATTGAGGAAAAGTTTACAGGGTCATTAGAAAAGTTGTTGATATGGAGGAATAGGAAATGTAGTTATAGGGATTATACAGACATACTCACCAAGACTTGCAGTAATCTCTTCTTCGATCTGAGGGACTTCCTCAGACACTGTGTTCACTTGAACTTCAGAAGCTGCAAAGGCCAATACAATAGGTTATCTATTCTATCAGGGTCTTACTGTAAAGCATCATATATTTTAGTCCAGAAAATTAACAATATTACATCATACATCTGGCTCAGTGAGCTCAAACCATCTTTTCACTCACCAACATGGCCGCTGCGCTTGCGACTGCTTTCCCTCTCTTAATCCTCTTTCTTTTTTGAGGGACATGGCTTCCCATTGCCATTGCAGCCTATATGAAAATAAAATATTAATGTTTTCTGATAGAATATCAGACTTATGGTTATGTTTGATGGACGCTTTTTTCCAAAGTAACTAACAATAAAAAACACAAAACTAAAACTACAAGATATAAAATACTACACTACTCCAATGTCCATTAAATGTCTAGAACATCATACCTCAACAGCAACTACAACAAACAAACAATATGTAAATAGTGATTTTCAGAGACATGGGTGTAAGTTTATCAAAACTTCTCACCCTGGCCTCACTGAGAAGAGCCTTGCTAATTTCAGCAGCCATATGGCCCCTGACCTCATTGGGATCTTCAAAGAATCCTGGGTGGTTTTCCGACATGGTGCATGCACAGATACAATACAAAAATACAGACAATAGACACACAATACAGATATGAAGATGAGTGTGTGTGTGTGTGTGTGTGTGTGTGTGTGTGTGTGTGTGTGTGTGTGTGTGTGTATGTGTGTGTGTGTGTGTGTGAGTGAGAGAGAGAGGAGGGGGTGTAGAGAGAGAGAGAGAGAGAGAGAGAGAGAGCGAGAGAGACAGAAAGTGTGAGAGACTTAAGAGAGAAACAGAGTGAGAGAGAGATTGAAAGAGTGGCTCTTAAAAGTGCCTTTGTTTTTTTAAACGATAGAGATAGAGCAATGGAGATAATATGTAAAACAGCAAATAATCTGTAGAACACACAAGAAAGCATAATTAGATATACAGTATCTCTGAGAAAAAAATATAATGTCCACATTAATGCGAGACACTACAGGTGAATAGGGTAAACTTTTAAAATAATAGATATCACCATGAAACTTCCTCAGTTGATTAATATCACAATTAAGTATATAAAAACAGTGTATTATAAGTTTTTGAAATGTGTATGTTTAATTATGCAAAGTAGGCATTATCTCATTAAATATGCGCAATTTTGCATATATATTTTCGGTAACATAAATCTGAACATATGCAATATGATAAAGCCAGGTGCAAAATTATTTTTTCATTTTGTTTACACACAAGATGGAAAAAAAATATCAGACGGATTTCAGGATAGGGCCTATATCATAGATATCATATAGAGACTAGATGCCCTATTGGCCGCTGGAAACCGAGAAATCCGGCCGCCATCTTGAACCTGTCGTATTCCTAGTTTCGTTGCGTGGCAGCAGATAAGATGCCAGAGCATTGTGGAGCATTTTCCTGTTCTAATCGCCGGACCATCGAAAATAGGGCTTTTCACAAGTAAGTCTTAACATTACCGTACTATTGGTTGTATTTTGTGAATAGAATATTACCAGATAATCGAGAAGGGGCAAAGATATTTGCTATTACTGTACTGAAATCGTTGTGAAATGCTGTTTACTGCATCAGCCGGTGTTCACCCGGCATGGAGAGGTGGGATAACTGTTAAAGTAATAATTACAACAGCTTCTAGGTTATCAGATAAGCATTCAACTGCCCTGTTGTATAGGTTATTTTCGTTTGCGCACATGATATCAGGAAGCAATGTAATACACGCATGACAGCGATGCGCAAATTGAGTTACCCCTCCAACTTCTAGTGTTATTGATAACCTATATCTTATCACATGCGATTTGGCTATTGATATTACAGAAGTCCTGTGGTAAAATTACATTATTAACTTACTCCATCTACCCTTGTAAAGTTAATCCGAATAGGGCTTTAGTCTCGACATTTTCCCCTCCCACATCCACATACAATAAAATAGGCTTAATGTCTTCCGAATTTAATTTTTAGAAATTACTGATGCAAACACGTTGAAAAGCTTCTTCTCAATTTTTATTACAAGTTCGGTGGATTCGGTGGCTGCGTTCTGTGTGTGTGTGTGTGTGTGCGTGAGAGAGAGAGAGAGAGAGAGAGAGAGAGAGAGAGAGAGAGAGAGAGAGAGAGAGAGAGAGAGAGTGTGTGAGAGAGTGAGAGAGTGAGAGAGTGAGAGAGAGAGAGAGAGAGAGAGAGTGTCTGTTCGTGTGTATGTGCGTGTCACAAATCATAAATTGTTTCTTCAACTTATTAAAATATCTTACTTTACTGCAACTATCTGTTTCTGCTTCTTTATTATATTTATAGTGTGTGATTTATAAAATACATTATATGTATTTTATAAATACATATATCCTTCATGTGTGATGAAGGATATATGTATATCCTTCAACCTTCATCACACATAATGTGTCTGATCACTTTATATCTTATATCAGAATATTATTACTGTTAAGCCTACAATGGATATTAAAATACGCCGAACCATGTGTCCTGTATCATAGCTACATGAATGACCTTTAGAGCAAAAAAAAAACGCGTGAAAATCAGTTCAGTATTCAGTGAGATACGATTAATATTAATGCGCTGACAGCTCATTTCACCTGCCATTCAGATTACACTGAGCGGAGCGGATGACCGGTTTAAGATGGCGGCTCCCATTCTCGTCCGTGCCAATAGAGATCGCTAAGACATGTGACCAACTGGGCGGCAACGTCATCAGAACGCAAAGAATTATGGGTATGTTTGGCCCGTTTACATCGGTTTACATGGGCTGGCATAGCAGACTAGTGTTCTGGCATGAAAAAATAAATAAAAATAGCGTGAAAAACAGAATATAATCCTACAAAATGCAGCGGGCTAAAGAAAACATTGTCGGACCATACCAGAAAACTGTCGTCCGTTCAAAAGTATGCTAAAGTTTTAAGAACCACACTCCTCGCTCTCTCTCATCTATCTGCATGCAATCGCAATTCATGTCAAGATTGCAATGCTGGAGTGTGTGTGTGTGTGTGTGTGTGTGTGTGTGTGTGTGTGTGTGTGTTTGTGCGCCCGCGAGAGAGAGAGAGGCGCGGGCGCGATCGAACTGTGTGTGTGTGTGTGTGTGTGTGTGTGTGTGTGAGAGAGAGAGAGGCGCGATCGAACAGTGGAAACATAAAACATACTCCCTCATTTTGTTCATAGAGGTTATCATTCAAACTGCAAAGTGTTTACTTATATTTGTGTAACTTACACTCGCAATAAAACACAACATTGTGCTTTTGTCACACTCTAAACTCTCGTCAAGCTGTAACATACAACTGTCACCCAAACAAACACACACAGTTTTAAAAGCAACATCCAACCCCATTTCAAAACAGTCTGTGGGTTACATCTTGGACATTAATCATATCGCATTGGTTTTCATTTCTTTTCTTCAGAGCAGTTACATATTCTACATTGATTAAAAAAAATCAAATGTGTTTTTAATGGTAGTATAATTTTATACGAAAATCCATTATTTACCATTCAGATGAGAATAAAGTTAGGGTTCATTAAAATTAAGGAAAACAAATATATTGATCCGTTCTTAAAGGATAATTCAGGTATTTAGCACTTTGAGTCTATTTTCTAGTTTGTTTTGGATGGACTAAGTTTGAGTGGTGGGTAGAATTTTGACGATGGGTCCTGTCTCGACTTTTTGAATCTTTTAGAATCGCCTCTGACCGCTTCAGAGTGAGTGTCTACGAGCGTACACAAACATGTCCTTAAAATAACCCGTAATGTTCGTTTTCAAAACTGTGCAAGAAGGACTATTGCAGTTTATAACACAGCAGGTAGACGGCATCTAGAACACTGCGTTCTTCCCTCCATGCAATCAAGCCTGGCGCCTTCTGTTTGTGCCGCGGATTCCCAAAATGCTTTGCGTTCACCACTGGTAATACGTCACGATGACGTCACATTAGCAATCTCTATAGGCAGTAGCGGTCGATAGGGCGTCTACCTATATGATGTCTATGGCCTATATGCTTTCATTACTTAGGAAATAATACTGGAGAAAAAAAATCGATTTCCTCTATATTTTTTTGGTGTACATGATGGTGCTACATAGGATGAGATGTTGGTAACGTTACTGGATGGATGAAAAAAAAAACTAATTTTGAGAAAACATTAAATATTTGTAATGTAAAAATGCATACTTTTTTTTAGAGAAAAACAACTACAGACACGATATCATGTCAACTATTTAGCAATCAACAATACAAGCCATCTAAAACGCATTAAAACTTATAATTCAACATTTATAGATAGTAAATAAGTAGCAGGTCTGAGATACATACCGATTTGTAGAGGGGATCCTCGCAATGACGGAAAAACCGCGAAAGTGGGGTCGCCGTCATGGCAACAGACTCGTCCGATTTAACATTAATTTATAATTAGTCTTTATCATTTTTTTTTCGTTGTCTGTATATGCCTATCTGTCAATTGAGTAAACATAAAAAAAAATGTAAATTAGTCCAAATATTATTTACACAAGATGATGGATGGGGAGTTTGATTGATCAAGCCTGCCTCTAGTTATCCGGTTATCCGTGTGTCCCGTCACGGAAGAATCCGTGGTGCCATCATAGAATTTGTCAATAAGCAAAAGGCTATAGAAACTGGTCAGGGGAGACAATATGTTCACAGTTTAATTAGGCTACATGTATCACAAAAACAGACAACTTGAATAGCCTACGGAAAGTGTCAAAATCAGCAATAGGCAATCTCGTCCAGTGAAGGTGAAAAAAATCTGTGGCGACGACTTAATATTCCGTGGTACGGTCACGGAAGAATTCCGTGGTCCCGTCACGGAAGAATCCGTGGTGCCATCACAGAATTTGACAGTAAGGAAAACTGTTACAAACTGATCGGGGGAGATAATATGTTCACAGTTTAATTAGGCAACATCGCAAACACAGACAACTTAATAGCCTAAAGTGTCAAAATCAGCAATAGGCTATATCGTCCAGTGAAGGTGAAACAATCTGTGGCGACCAATGAATATTCCGTGGTAGGTCACGGAAGAATCCGTGGTGCCATCACAGAATTTGTCAATAAACAAAAGGCTATAGAAACTGGTCAGGGGAGATAAGAGGTTCACAGTTTAATTAGGCTACATGCATCACAAACACAGACAACTTGAATAGCCTACTGAAAGTGTCAAAATCAGCAATAGGCAATCTCGACCAGTGAAGGTGAAAAAAATCTGTGGCGACCACTGAATATTCCGTGGTACGGTCACGGAATTCAGGGTGACCAGACGTTATCCTAGCGATCAAACGACGACAGAACAATGCAATATCAAGTTAAAATCACTTTAAAACTAAATATTTAAAGTAAAGTACTTTAAGTAAACTCAGAATATTTAAAGCGATACACAGTGGTGGAAAGAGTACTGAAAAAACATACTCAAGTAAAAGTAGCATTACATTCCAAAAAATGTAGTGTGAGTGGAGTAAAAAGTACTTGTCCAAAAAACTACTTGAGTAAGAGTAAAAAAGTAGCTTATTTAAAAGTACTCATGAGTAGTGAGTAGTGAGTACTGAGCTGCGGATTCTACCCCTTATAATAAACACTGTGCACTACAATTTATAAATTAAAAAAAATTGCACATACTGTAATTCACATTATATTTTCTTCTTTGTCAGAAGGATTGAAGAATACATATCATCCATCTTTTTAAAATGCATCAAATCAGTACACTCATCACCATTTAAATCATATTATTTGGGGGGGGGAAAGCATTTAAAATTAGGCGAAAAGAAACTGGGCCTGAGCATGCTATTGTTGCACATAAAATATCAATATTCATAACTGTGCAAAGAATTCAAAAACCTTTAGAAACTCATATGATAGTTCAGCATCACACACCATGAGATGGGTTAAATAGAGAGATTAAAAAATACCAAATTTCTCTGCAAAACGGTACCAATGTTAGTGTTTTGATAAATGAGAATCACTAATATTATCAGATTACCTCACCTAATGCACTGAAAAAGGCTAAGATAGTGAGCTAACACTAATTACACACTTTAATCCCATGCTATTAAATATGTTACAATTTAAACGTAAATGCACATTGTTCTAGAAGGGTGGCATCATCCCTTACATTTTACACGGCTACATTTACTCACATTGTAATGCTGCTGATAATATAATTTGTAAGGAAAATTGTGCATTAAATAGGGAAGTTATATCGAGGAAACTTTTACAAAAGAAACAAACAAACACACACACACACACACACACACAAACACACATGTCTCTTTGTAGTCTCGGCGAAGCTGTTTTATCAGCAGCATCCACACACAAAAAAACAAAAGTTCAACATGAAAAAGGGTTTTGCGCAAGTGCACTTGCCAAATGAAGACGGATCGTATAATGGATCAATCAAAAAACGTTGTTTATTAACGAGCTGTAGTCACGCACTGACAGAAATGCAGTTCAAGTTAACGCCATGGCATAGAGTGCACTGATTCTGAATCTGGCGGCATGGCGAGCTCGAGAAGCGGCGGTGCACAGATCGTGACGCGCGTCTCTCTATAATGTGATTGTGAAGTAAATGGGAGCGGGAATTCACCGCATTATGAAATCGTCACGCAATACCCACAGCCTCAGACCAAATGTTAGGCCATTTAGACAGGCCAGCCTATATAAATATCATATTAAGCAGAAATGTGAAATGTACCTTTAGCATATTAGAGGAAGACGCTGATATCTGGATTGAACTGATGCGTGAAGAATGCACTTCCACAGCAGTCACGAGTAACAGCAGGAATAAGCGGGTAAAGTTTTCTATGCTTAATTTGATTTGATGACAGTCACGAGACCGATTACTCAATCCAATCACGTTGATGGATAAAAATAAAATGAAATTAGGCTAAAACAAGCATATGTAACGAGTAACGACCACAAACAGAAGGAAAATAGCAGAGAAAAAGTACCGATACATAACTTAAAATGTACTCAAGTAAAAGTAAAATTACACAATTTTTAAACTACTCAAAAAAGTACAATTTCTGAAAAAAAAACTACTTAATTAGCCTACAGTAACGTGAGTATTTGTAATTCGTTACTTCACACCCCTGGCGATACATTTACAAATTATAAAACGACGTCAATTGGGGGAGCGCGTGTGTTGTAACTGTCCGTGTGTGGACAACGGATGCTGCCTGTCATTGACTTACATAGGCATCACTTCCGTGGGCACATCACGGAATTTTCGGCGATTCCGTGGAACTGCCACGGATTTTGAGTTAAGGGTCCGTGTTCATTTGACGGAATTCCGTGAGATCAGGTTGTTTGTTTCACATAGGCCTACTTAATACACATAATCCACAAAATTTGCCAGGTTACACTTGCACCCCATTGAAGTAAAGACTAAAAAGTAAAATTTTTTAAAGGAACATTAGTATTTTTGAATGCAGCCACTTGGTTCAGAGTTGAATAATATATTATATATTACAATATAGGGCTGCTCGATTATGGAAAAAATCATAATCAAGATTATTTTGGTCAGTATTGAAATCATGATTATGTAACACGATTATTTCACATGACTTTGGGAACGTGTTGCATTTATTAAAAGACACCTTTCAACAACTCTTAAAAAAATCTAAATGTGAACATTTATTGTACTTTTTGAACTATTAAACAGACCTGCAAACTCACAAGTGGTGAAAAAGGTGACATGTTTACAAAGTAATTTGTTGTAGGGGGTAACAAGGGCATTATTTACCTTAATAAATGACAATTTATTAAACCTTACTAAATATGTTTGTCAAATTCTTACATTTGATCAAATTCAGTTTTAATAAAAAGGACTGTTATCCATTAAATTAATTTACACTGCAAAATTACAACTGTAAAAATATTATGAGATTAATGTTTAAACAAATCATTAAATAAAAAATTAAATCAATGATACCTTTCAACAATAAATCAATAGGTGACGACAAGTGACCGTCTTAATAAATGAATCGAGTCATTCATTAAAACGATTCGTTCAAAATAATGAATCATTCAGTAACAAAACACAGCGCTTAGTGTTGCTTTTCTTTTGTAACTATTTTCGTCGGTGAAATAGGCCTAGAACAAATCCAGTCAATACTGCGTCTAATGCGTCTGTTATGTTACTTAAAAAAACTCTACATTTGTACCTCAGTATGTTTCTTGTTTCTTCAATGTCAAAGACCCAGTTACACTGACTTGTGACGCGTCATGTTATGGACTAGGAGCAGCATGCTTACAGAACGGTAGACCAGTAGCCTTCGCGTCACGTGCTCTCACAGACACAGAGACGCGATATGCCCAAATAGAAAAGGAGCTTCTGGCTGTTGTGTTTGCCTGCACAAAATTCAAAGACTATGTCTACGGAAAGCCCACAATCGTAGAAACCGACCACCAGCCTTTAGTGACCATCATGAAAAAGCCCATCCATGCCGCTCCTGCCCGTCTCCAGAGAATGTTGCTTCGCCTGCAAAGCTACGACATCAGCCTAGTCTACAAAAAGGGCAAGTACATGTATCTGGCAGACACCCTCTCAAGAGCTCCCAGCTCACAAGCACCACAGAGCCCTGTGGAAAACAGTGACTACGAAGTCATGAGTGTGAGCTACATTTCCTCAACACGCCTGGAGGAACTCCGTAGACACACAGCAGAGGATGAGGTGCTACAAACTCTTGCCACTATCATTCGACGCGGATGGCCCACCAGAGAAAGCCAGCTCCAGTCTGCCATCAGCCATTTTTTTCCATACAGAGATGAGCTGACAGTGGAGGATGGTATCATCATGAAAGGCAATAAATCCGTGATTCCCCGATCCCTGCGCAAGGAGTACATCAACATTGTACACAAAGGCCACCCAGGTATTGAGGCAACCAAGCGTAGAGCTAGAGGTGTAATCTTTTGGCCTACAATGTCAAAGAACATCACAGAAGAGTTGCTCTCATGTGCAGTATGCAATAGTACAAAGTCACATCAGCCGAAAGAGCCCCTCCAGCTCCACCCTGTTCCAGATCTGCCATGGTCCACAGTGGCCGCAGACATTCTTGAGTGGCATGGCAAACATTATCAAGTTCTCGTGGATTCATATTCCGGCTGGTTTGAAGTCGACCTCCTTCGAGACTTAACCTCATCAGCCGTCATATCCAAATTAAAAAGACACTTTTCGGTACATGGTACACCTCACATACTCATCACTGACAATGCTAGACAATACACCAGCCAACAGTTCAAGGATTTTGCTGAACAATGGGATTTTACTCATACCACAAGCAGCCCAGACTTTCCCCAGTCAAATGGACTCGCGGAAAGAGCTGTCCGCAGTGCCAAGCAACTCATGGAGAAATCACACAGGGACGGGTCCGATGTGTTTCTCAATATCCTGAACCTCAGAAACATTCCCCGTGACCCAACATTAGGCTCTCCGGCCGAGCGCCTCATGTCTCGCCAAACTCGTGCAGCAATTCCGGTGAGCACTAAACTGCTGGAGCCTACCACGAGGAATGTCAAGCAAGTCACCGCTCAACTCCTCAACAAAAGGCGCACGCTGAAGCGCTACTATGACAAGTCGAGCCACCCACTACAGCCGCTGGCAGAGGGACAAGTGGTCCGCATGCAGACAGCGAAAGGCTACGACAAACTTGGAACGGTGAAGGAGATGAGTAGGGAACCACGGTCCTACATAGTTCAAGCAGATGGGAAGACTTATAGGAGAAATCGCCGCCACATACTCCCTGTGGTTGAGCCGCCACCACCGCAGCTCCTGGACGACCCAGACCCTCAGGACACCTGCCCCCCTACAGTGGACAGTTTTCCTTCACCACAAATGCCGACACCAAACACTGTGCAACCCCAACACCCACCCTCCCCCCAGCCCAAGCCAGCAGCGCACTCACCCATCGAGAGTCACGACACACAATACACCACACGTTCAGGTCGCATCTGCAGACCAAATCCCAAATACATGTGAAAAAAAAAGAAGAAAAAAAAAAAAAGTTCTTCCTGGTGTAATTTCATCCCAGCTATTCAGCGTGTTCAGTAGTGTGACATTTCATGGACTTAAACACCCTTGGTGATTTAGTAGACTATGAAGAGGCCTAAATGTTAAAGTGCAATATGAGGTATTCATTTAACCTTATTTGTTTTAGTTATGTTGCAAAGACATGTTTACCAGTGTTGCCTTGTTTGATAGGGCTAAAGACTAAAAGGAAGGGATGTAGGCGTTTGGTTAAATGATTATGCAGTTTGTTTATTAAGGGCCACCGTAGTGGGTTGTCTCAGCCAGTCAGAATGCCCAGTGGTTTTGGTGCACTTCTATCTGGTCTGTATCGGATGCCAGTTATCGAATGTTTGGATTAAACGCAGTCATTTACATTCTGTGTTATCATTGACTCATACCAACAAATACAGACTTTCTACATTACCCACAGACCTTAGTTAGGGTAGCGCCATATTTCATTTCTGACAGGACTAGGCTCGGGCTGTGAGGGAGGAAAGAAGTAACGTATGCATTTTGGTGACTGTTCTGTTGTATAAATGTAAGCAGCGTGTGGTTTGTCTACGAGGTAAATCAGACTAGGCTACTACAAACTTTGATTTTATGAAAATTATTTGAAAATCGGACAAAGGCACAAGACTGAGTAGGCAGAACACAAGACAAAATAAGAGTGTTCTTGCAAAACAGAACATGGCAAAATAATCGTTTTTACTCGATTGTAGGCTACTATTTTTGATATCGTTTGGAGCCAAAACCGAAATTGAAATCGAAATTCGATTAATTGCACAGCCCTATTATAATATACTATATAGGTTCATGAATAATATATTATATTTAATCATGAACCTGCTAAAGAAGAAAGAGATCTACACCTGAAAAGACTTACCTGAATCTTATCAGGATCACAGGTACAACAAATGCCGTTTCTCATGTTAAATACATAAAAGAATAGTTTTAAATTGTTTTTGACTATATGTTTTGATGGAATATACATTGTTTTCTTCCTCAGAACAGCAACGGAACATCTTGCACAAGCCCATAGAAATCTGAGTGGTCACATATCGAGAGGGATGTACATGGCCCTATGAAATACTTGATTCTGATTGATAAATCGCAACATTCAGCAGTCTAATATTTGCTTGTATTGATCATTGTCCGTAGCAACGCTGTATATCAGAGAACAAAAATCTTGGTAACTGAAACCAGTGCTATATACATTCATGTCTCTCCTATCACACCATTGCTTACCAAAGCATGATGGAACATTATAATAATAATAATAATAAATTGAATTTGTATAGCGCTTTTCTCGAACTCAAAGTCGCTTTACAGGGCAGGTGAATCAGCAAGAGAAAAAAAATGAAAAAAAAACATATAGGGATGGGAGGGGCGTGGGGCTACGGATAGGCAGAGGTGAAGAGATGGGTCTTGAGGCGGGACTGGAAGATGGTGAGGGACTCAGAGGTGCGGATCTCATGGGGGAGGGAGTTCCAGAGCCTGGGAGCTGCCCTGGAAAAGGCTCTGTCCCCAAAACTGCGGAGCTTGGACTTGTGGATGCAGAGGAGACCGGCTGAGGTGGATCTGAGGGACCGTGAGGGTTGATAGGGGGAGAGGAGGTCAGTGAGGTATGAGGGGGCCAGGTGGTGGATGGCTTTGTAGGTAAGGACCAGGATTTTGTATGTGATCCGGTGGGAAATAGGGAGCCAGTGTAGTTGTTTTAGGACTGGAGTGATGTGGTGCCAGGATTTGGAGCGGGTGATGAGTCGGGCGGCTGCATTCTGGACCAGTTGGAGTCTTTTTATGTAGTTTGAGCTAATACCAAGGAGTAGTGAGTTGCAATAGTCCAGTCGTGAGGAGATGAAGGCGTGAATGAGTCTTTCAGCAGCAGAGGGTGTGAGTGAGGATCTGATTTTGGCGACGTTGCGGAGGTGAAAGAAGGAGGTTTTAATGACATGACAGATGTGAGGTTCAAGGGGGAGGGTTGAATCAAAAACCACGCCGAGGTTGCGGGCCTGTGGGGATGGGGAGACAATGGTGTCGTCAATGGTGAGAGTGATGTTATTGGTTTTGCTGAGAGTGGATTTGGAGCCTATGAGGAGGAATTCTGTTTTATTGCTATTGAGTTTGAGGAAGTTATGTTGCATCCAGGTTTTAATAGCTGACAGACAGGAGTTGATATGGGAGAGGGGAGGATTGTGGGGTGATTTGGTGCTGAGGTAGATCTGAGTGTCATCGGCATAACAGTGGAAATTCAGTTTGAAGTGACGAAGTATCTGACCAAGGGGGAGGATGTAAATGATGAAGAGGAGGGGGCCGAGTACGGATCCTTGGGGAACGCCTTGGGTGACTGTGGCTGTTGCAGAGGTGTGATTATGAAGAGAGATGAAGTGGGATCTGTTGGAAAGGTAGGAACGGAGCCAGCTGAGTGCAGTACCTTCGATACCAAGGTCTTTGAGTCTGGTGAGCAGGATGTTATGGCTCACGGTATCGAAGGCTGCACTCAGGTCGAGAAGAATAAGGATGTTGAGGGAACCAGTGTCAGCGGAGGTGAGGAGGTCATTAAGGACTTTGAGGAGAGCAGTTTCTGTGCTGTGGAGGGGGCGAAAACCAGATTGGAGAGGTTCAAATTGGTTATTGGCATGAAGATGGGTTTGTAATTGTAAAGCGACTATACGTTCCAGGGTTTTAGACAGAAAGGGGAGGGTGGAAATTGGGCGGTAGTTGTTGAGGGAAGAGGGATCCAGACCAGGTTTTTTGAGGATAGGGGTGACAGCGGCAGTTTTGAAAGCAGAGGGAACAGTTCCAAGGGACAATGAGGAATTGAAGAGGTTAGTGAGGTAGGGGCAAAGGACGGGGAGGCAGGACTTCAGGAGTGGAGTAGGGAGGGAGTCAAGTGAGCAGGTAGTCGGTTTGGAAGAGCTGATGAGTTTAGAGATTTCAAGAGTGGTGACCAAATTAAACTGGGAGAGGAGGCAGTGTGGAGAAGGGGGAGAGAGGTCAGGAGGGATGGGGGGAAAAGGGCCCGTGATAGGTGCTGGAGTAGATACTGGAAGGTCGGATGCAGGGGATAGAGATTGATGAATGATATTGATTTTATCAGCGAAAAAGTGAAGGAATGAGTTGCAGAGATCCGGAGTAGAGGTAAGGAAGGTGTTGGTCCGAGGCTTGATGAGGTTGTTCAATGTGGAGAAGAGGGTTCTGGGGTTTAGACATGGGTTGGTGAGGATGGTGGAGAGGTAGGCAGATTTGGCGGCAATGAGGGCATCTTTGTAGGCAATGAGGTGGAGTTTATAGGCTTCATGGTGGACTGTGAGAGATGATTTTTTTGTCAGGCGTTCAAGTTGGCGTCCAGTTTGTTTCATTTTCCGGAGTGCAGGTGTGTACCAGGGTGACGAGTTGTTAAAAGTGACAGTTTTTGTTTTGAGGGGGGCCAGAGTGTTAAGGGAGGTACACAAAACGGAGTTGAGGTGGTTTGTGAGATCATCAGGTGAGGTGAGGGTTGAATCCACGTGGAGAGTGGTGGAGAGCAGGTCAGAGAGATGATGGGGATCAATTGATTTAAGGTTGCGGAAGGTGATTTCTCTGAGGAGGCGGGGGCGGGGGGTTGGAGACGGAATGGTGAACCGTATCAGTTTGTGATCAGAGAGGGGAAAGAGGCATGGATGGAGGTTGAGCACTGGTTGGTTAGTGGAGCAGACCAGATCGAGGATGTGTCCTTTTTCATGGGTGGGGAATGTGACATGTTGGGTGAGAGTAAAGTTGTCCAATAAAATTGTGAATTCTGATGACAGCTTGCAGGTGGAGGAGTCTATGTGGATGTTTAGGTCACCGAGTAGTAGCAGACGTGGAGAGAGAGATGAAGCTAGTGTGAGGAGTTCAGTTAAATCAGAGAGGAAGGAGGGATTTGGTTTAGGTGGCCGGTAAATGAGGATAACTGTCATGGAGGAAAGAGCTTTGAAGACGAGATATTCAAATGATGATACTGAAGGGAGGGTGAGTTCAGTAATCCGGAAGTTCTGATTATAAATAACGGCGAGGCCACCTCCACGGCGGGAGGGGCGGGGTTTGCAGATGTAATTGTAGCCAGTGGGGGATGCAAGGTTGAGGGAGAAGAAGTCATTGGGTTGTTGCCAAGTTTCGGTGAGCAGAAGGAAATCCAGCGTGTTGTCAAGGATTAATTCATGGAGGGCAGGGGCTTTATTGTTAAGGGATCGGGTGTTGAGGAGGCCAAAGTTGGCATGGTGAGAGGGTGGTGAGATGGGGGCAGGCTGGAAAGATCTGAGGTTGTCCCGATTAGCAGTGCGAGTGAGGGGGTAATGCAGTTGATAAGGGACAGTGAGTGGATTTACAAGTGAATGGAGAATAGGTATATGTGAAGTATGAATAGTACTGTAGTCCAGTTCGGGTTTTCTGTGCAGCCAGTCGGTGCGCTCAGCTCTATGTGATCCAGCGGGGGAAGCGTTCCGATGACGTGGCAGAGGTGCGACAGAGCGTGCAGGTGACCAGATGGATGGAATGGATTGTCCGTGTTGGAAGTAAACAAACTTGCGGCGAAAACTTCTGTGGATGTAACGGGGTCGGCGTAGAAGTCCGAGCTGTTTGATGACTGGGATGCAGGATGGAATTGAGTAGTTGATCAGTTCGACCAGTTGCAGAGTTGAATATTTGAACATGATGCCGAGCGGAGGGACTGAGAGCTCCGTGATAGCAGTTAGTGATGGACTAGGAACACAGAAATGGATGACTGATGTAAGTGCCAAAATGATCCATGGCATGACAGGAGGAGATGAAAGCAATTGGTGGAGGTTGCCTGTGAGAAAGAGGTAGGCAATCGGGTTAGCCGCTATTGCAGCTAGAATTAGAATTAGCAGGCACGCGTTGATGAAGGCGGGCAGCCAGCAAGCGGCTAACCGACGAGGCGACAGTCCGGTCGAGGTGCCCAAGCGGCTTCGGGAACCAGCTGTGAGGCTGTCCAGAGGAAGGGTTACAGTGAACATAAACAAAACATAAACACAAGAAGGAATAGCAGACAGAGAAGCGGCGAACAAACAGCGCCAGCGTCCTCTCACGTCCGCGAAAGAATAGTAGCTGTGAATAGAGTAGCTGTGAATAGAGTAGTAGCTGTGAATGTAAAACATTAGCCTTTACATGTTTGTCTTAAACTTAGTTTTGGTGAAAAGCCTCAAATTGTAACAACCGACCAACTGTACTTTATCCCATTTCTTTACACAGATGCTTGCATCAGAAGTACAGGCAGTCGGTTGTTATCACAAAATAAACCTTACTGTGCGTTCACACCGCCGCCGGCGAGAGCGACAAAATTCGCTCTCGCCACCACGCCGTAGAAAGATTTGTGGACGCTCTGGTGTAGATCGAATGCTTGGTCTTTATTTGAAGGCGCTGCAAAGCAAACAAGCATGTTGATCGTTATTCTTGCAGACTGACCAAGTAGGGTATAAGTTAACCTCATGTAATCTTTTAAATGTGAAAGTAAGAAATTGATAGATGGAAAGAACTTAAAGGGTCACTCCATCTCTGGAAAGATGAATGTGAATTTAAAATGGGTAATATATGTAGAAGAAATGTGAAATTATTTTTGAATTTGGAGCTTTCTAGACTGAGAAAAGACAGAAAATGTATTTTTGGCATATGTGGATGAAAGACAACAACTCCCAGAATGCACTTGCTTCGCTGCCCTAGGAGGCCACGCCTACCGGTAACAGAGAGCAGTAGTTAAACAACAAGTCTAGGCTACTAGTGAGTCTCCGTGAGTCAGCCCGAAAATGTGTTTCGAGATCGCCCAAAATGTCCGGGATTCGCCTTTTGCGTTCTACAGTCTCCATTCAACATGTTTACTGTGGCGAGCAGGACGAGTGAAGGCCGTGTGGAGAACGACGCGAGGCCGGTGGCGTGATTACTGATGAGCGACACCTGTGAGTCGCACCGGTCTCGTATCTCTCACGGAGGAGTGGGAATTTTCTTAGCAATGTTAAAATGCACATCAACCGATCACTTGTTTAGCGTTCATGTAAACACTACATTCAGATTCACCAATCAGAATGAATTCAGTTAGATTGAAACAAAAGCTGTGCATATAAACAATGAATGGCGACTGCAGAAAGCAAAAGCTGAATCCCGGACATTGACGGCCGGACATGTTTGGGAAAAAGAGGACAGTAACCCCTAAAGTTACTACTCAGCTTTCTCCACTGAACAAGGGCCTGCTAGCTTACCTTCCAAAAAAGATGGCTGACACTATGTGTAATCCCAATCCTCCATAATGCATCCATCTGCGTATTCAGTACCTTCGTCCATATATTCAAAAAGTTTCTGCCGGTGAAATCAAACGCACTGGCACTGATCTGTGATCGGTCTGTTAGCGCATTAGGTCCAGCCCCCTATGGGGGGGTTTGAAAGGGTGAGATCTAGTGCTTGTAGTCTTTACAGAAATCCCCCTGTCTTACACTTCCTCCTACAATGACGTAAAATGAAGATTTTTGCGTCATTGTAGGAGGAAGTGAAAAAGGTAATTAGAGGATTTCTCTCGTCTCAGGGGAAAATGAGAGAGTGTTGCACGACCATTCAATAGTATAACTGTGTTTCTAACAATGGAAAGCTTAATGCAAATGGGTGCAGTGACCCTTTAACAATTATAGTGACATGTTTGCAAACGAAATAAACCAATTAAAAGCCATTTATGTGGTGTGTTTTCTGTGTTCATGGTTAAGTGCTAATCTAATTTGTATTCCCGCTGAAAAACAAGTGTTCTAGCGCGAAAATGTTGCCTATAAATAGTGTTGCATGCCTTCTTATCAAATTCACATGATCAACCTCTCCTCTATTTTGCTTGGGAACTAATGTGGGCGGAACCAAAGTTTACTTGACTGCGTTCTCTGGAATCCTCTCAAGCGGAGGACTTCTACATTCTGATTGGTTGCCGCTGGTTGCGGCCAAACTGCCAAACCGCGTCGTAGCTCATTACCATAAAGTTGACCTGTCTTCAACTCTTCTTGCCCTTCTCGCTTTCCAGGATGCCCCGTGCCGTGCCGGCCTCGCCGGAGCTCGCCGGAGCTCGCTGGAGCTCGCTGCAGCTCGCTGGCAGTGGTGTGAACGCACAGTTAACATTGTTTGGTAAACATTACATGTAGGAGACTGTTTAGCATACTTCTGACGTACAGGTCTTTTACTACAGTTTACTATACTGCTTCCAGAAATCATTAAGGCACCTTCATTTTTTTTCAGTCTACCCCCCATACCCTTTAATGACCTTTTTTTATTTTTTATTATCTACAATCCTTGAAAAACTTTTTAGTAGTCTGGACGTAGTAGTTCAGAACCACTTTGGGGTCTAGAAGTAGCTTTTTCAGTATAGCAGTTCCCATTTTCTACTTGGTGGGGGAGGGGTTATGTAATGATTAAGAAAACAATTAAATGTACTCAAGGGATATACATGAGTGGTTCTCAAATGTAGTGTGTGGGAAATTTAGTAATGCAATGTTGACATAATATACATCAGGAACAGATTTAGGATAATAAGAAATTCAGTTAGAATCCTAAAGGAGGAGACACTCCCCAATCTCATGGAAATTCATTAATATTACAGAAATGTGCGTGGTGATTTTGCAAAGGTTATGTAACTTCAACTTAAGGATCTCTGATAAAACTAACATCAAGAGTGTTAAGGGACTGACTTTTAGATGATGACTGGGATGTATGAAGAAGATTTTATATATAAAGCTCTGCTTTGACATAGAACTGTGGCCTATTATTAAACTATTAGTAAAAACTTACTAATTCTAATTCTCATTCAAATATTGAAATGCCTTCCCACTGCTTTCACAACTCTGGATGTCCAAGTACTGAGTCTGTTACAAGAAAACTAATTTGTTGCTCACCAGAATACACAAGTATCTGACCTGTGATCTCATATTACAGAAATGTTTATGTCCTCACTTCTGCAGAATGTGATGGAAATTTTTTAGACAAAACAAATGGATGAAATTACATTCATTAAAAGTTGTAGTGATGTAAAAAAAGTACATACTTTAATATCATGGCAACATTTTATGTATAAAATGGAGAAGTTACTTGACAAAAGTATAAAATATAAGAACCAAGTTGGTACATTTTAATGGAGTATTTACGTACACAATACTCAAAATGATAGA
Source organism: Siphateles boraxobius (assembly GCF_051911475.1). NCBI lineage: Eukaryota > Metazoa > Chordata > Actinopteri > Cypriniformes > Leuciscidae > Siphateles > Siphateles boraxobius. Next base: position 4,450,701 of record NW_027509182.1, read on the forward strand.
ACATAAATGGAGAAAACCATTAATGCATAAATGCAGAAACCCAATACATGCCAGTTACATTTTCCATGTAAATTCTTAACATAGTTATGTGATTAGAATACTTTGAATATATCGCAAGGTACATCATCGTAAAAGTAGGCTACTTCTTTGTAAAAAGACTAGACTAATTTAAATGGAGATTTCATTACATTTTTGTCATAAAACATCATTCACATGTATGAACAATGGACTTGAGTCAAAAATAAAATGAAAAGGAATAAAAAAAGGATATTATAAAACAATACAATGTTAAAAAAACTGAAAGTTAAAAAAAGTTCTTAAAAAAGTTAACCATGGGACTTTTACATTTTTTAAAGACATTTTTTTAACTTATCAAATTTATATTTCTGTAGCTCTTCATTTTCTGAACATTACATAGACCATTATTTAAGCAACATTAATTGGCTTCCATTGGTCAAATGATTTTGAAACCACAGCTGGTCTTCATCATCTCTGGAGTTGAGTATTGTAGTTCAGTGCTGTTTTACTAGCAAGGATAAAAAAATAAATAAATAAAAACCTAACCTGAATCCCTTCACAAGCATATGGTTATGATGCCTATATTTTTTGAATCACCAGCATCACAATCACCATAATTAAACAAATGAGCCCCAACACCAGTAAAGCAATATTCAGGTTCTTTGCTACACTGGAGGAGTCTCGAGCTTTTCCAGCATCTCCAAGGGTATTAGCATTATCTGCCTACAATAACACAAATATTAATAAAAAAATGCAGATTACAAATGTGTAAATTTCAGTTATTGATAGCTGTTTTTTTTAAAACAAATTGTAAGTGACTTACTCTGCATGAGTAGATGATTGCTGCAACTCCAAGTGGCAAAAAGCAACAAAAAGTGTTGAAGATGGACCAGGCAAGATAAGTGGGCTCATTCCTGCGGGATGTATCCATTTTTCCAAGCTCCATTGATTCTGTTTCCATATATCACTTTCCAAGCTTTAGGTACAGAGTCAGTGCAGGGTGGGTCGAGGGACTGGTTTAAATAGGGTGGGCTACTGTCAGAGAAAGAGAAGAAAAAAGCCAGGAGAAGGGAGGAGTACATAAAAGGGGGTACATTTTTAAGAGGTTACAGGCCATCAGTTTACTCACTAAGCTGTTGCATTAGCATAGGGGACATTTTAGAAATACAGCTGTTGCAGTTGTTGAATGTACATTTACTGTGCATTTGCTAACTATTACAAAAAAAAACTCTCTAGTTTACAATAGTGCAGCTGTTGTGGTTGTTTTGTTGTTGTAGTTGCTGTATGTATGATGAGAGTGAAAATGTCTTGTTCAGACTAGATAATATGGAACTTTATGAACATTATATGAATATATAGACATTTCAACTAACATCTGAAGAATTAAAGGAAGTTTAGTCTTGACTTTTAGGGTTCCAGACTCTAATTTCAGGGTAGTACTAGGCATGGGTGTGGTACGAGTGATAGAGGGAGTGATGGGGGTTGAGGAAAAATGTACTAGATGCTCTTTTCCGAGTCTTCTTAAGCGTTAGTTTTGTGTGAGGAACAGACCAGAAAGAAAATTATCTGATAAGAAATTATCATGTCCATAAGAGAATTTCAGTTTATATTTATTGTTAAAGGTTGCATTTTGCTTAAAAAAAGGTGCATTTAAGGATAAATTACCACTATTCCCACAATTCTGTCAGAAAATGTAAAAATATAGTTTGATATATTGTTTAAAATTTTCAGTATGTGGCAGGAGGGAAAACCGCACTAGACTGGCACTAAGGCACTAAGGCACTAAGGCCTAACTACTTATATTAGAATAAATGCAGCTTTAAGAAACCGACTACGCCACTCTGATATCACACAGAGAATGATTGATAACCTTTATCCAAAAGACACGCAAGTTGGTTGCACTAGTAAGGATCAGAGACGTGAATGTCGTACAAAAAGGGTTCTTTATTACTTAAAACTCATTAAAATAAACAGAGCATCCCAGGCAAGACACACCGCAACGTCTGACAATAAAAAGGGGTTGTTATGTGGTCAGAAGAAATAGTCATTCACAAGTCAGTCACTACAAAACAAATATAATAACATTACACTCAGAAGCTTTTTGGCTGAGGGCTAAAGAACAAGGAATAGTACCACACACACTTTGGAGTAAACTCTTATCACTCACACAAAATCCGTGCGTCTCACTGCACACAGCACCCAGTGTTCAAACCACCACCAGCACGCGGAGAAAACCAGGGAGGATTCCTGGCTGAAGCCCTCAGCATCTAGCAGAAGTTACAATTGCTCATGCACACACAAACAACAAAAATCAAATTACCATTGGGTTATAAATCAAAACAATATAAACACAGAAGACAGTCAATAATAATAATAAATCAAGAAAACACTAGAATTCCCATCACAAATAATCTCAAAACAAATAAACAAATTAATCAGTCGTTCAACTCACATATAATGAACCATGCAAATCAAACTAAATAACACACAAACACGTAGGTGGTATGACAACGGCGATTCCTCGCATTATATACTGGCAAAAGGCAAAGAAAGATCTCGAACTCCTTAGAAGGGAAACACAATGGTTAAACGCCACACGAATGTCCAATGTTCTCAACCCAATCAGGAAGAGACTTACCCGATGATAGAATCGCGTCAGTCTCAATCAGAAACCACCGTTTGTTAATTAGTGTTGATCCTGAAGCGCCACACTGAACTGGTTTGCCTATGCCTGAAATGAGCTAAAAATCACACACACTTTCCCAATCGATGCCTAAAGACACAGTACCTGTAACTTCCTATGATGACGACTTACCCGACAATAGAATCAGTCAATCACTCTGAACAGTCAATATTTTAGATCGCTTGGTCTCGTTTTGATCCTGCAGCGTCGCATAAACGGATTTACATATGCCTGAAACAAGCTAAAATCATACCCACTCGTCAGATTAATGCCCAAACACAATTTCCACAACTTACTGCAGTAACAGCTTACCAAAAGAAAAATCGCCGTTTCAGGAGCAAGCGAAAGCTGGTGTACAGCCGCAGTCAAATCCGCACGTTGGAAACGATTGGGAACCCCCGGGTCAGTCGGAAATTATGCGTCTCGACAGGAATAGAAATAGGCTATTTATAGCCGATCGGAAATGACGTGTCAACGATTAAAGAAAATTTGTAGGCGGCGAGCTCTAATTAACTTATTAATAGACAACATGGGAGGAGAGCATCCGGTCACAATCCACCCCCGACATTTTCAACGTCGGCCCGACGATGTGTACTTTTTATACACCTATGATTTTAATGCCAGGGTCGAAACCAGGCAACCACAGCACTGGATACCGGACTATTACCTGTACCCACTTCGTACCTTGGTCTTCCTACTGTCCGAGGGAGGTGATGTAGGTTTGAATGGCGTCCTGCCATCAACCTCCTTGTACGTCCTACGCCCATATCCTCCTCAAGAGGAGTAAGCTCTGGTGACCCCACACCCACCGTCACATTACCTGGGGTGGGTGCTATAACCCCTGCATCCACTCCCTCCTCTGGAAGACCATCTGCCAAGGTTCGGTCCCCTCCGGAGACTCCTAATGGGACCTCAACTAGAGGCACTGACATCCGCTCCTCCTGAGGGGTCTCGGGTACCACTACAAACCAGTCTCCAATCTCCTCTTCTTCCTCTGAGGGTGCTATTGGCCCCAACATACTACACTTGGGGGGGTCAACCGAAGAACTTTTACCAACCCATGGCTTTATTGCAGAGCGATGTACATGTCTCACTTTACCCAAATTGTCCACTGGGGCAATAGAACATACCTGCTCACCTGCCTTCACAATCTGGTATACTACTGGGCCCCAGAGGTCATGTATCTTACGTCTACCTCTCACAATAAAAACTCGAAGAAGCACCAACTGGCTCTCCCGTAAAGGTTCCTCCCGGACCTGTCCATCATGCCGGGCCTTGCGACGTTCTGCCGCAGTTCTTAGCTGCTCTTTCACCCCCTCAAAAGCTACTTTGAGCCTATTCTGATGTTCTAATACCCACCTCTGCACACAGCCGGCCTCCGGCTCCTCGACTCTCCCAAGCAGAAAATCAACTGGGAGCTGTGGCTCCTGGCCAAACATCAAAAAGTGCGGAGATTCCCCAGTACTCTGATGAGGGGTACTATTGTATGAAAATAGCACCTGGGGAAGACACAACGGCCAGTCACCCTTCTGAGAGTCGGGCAGAGAACGCAGCAAATCATGCAAGGTCCTATTAAACCGCTCGCACTGTCCGTTACCCGCCGGATGGTACGGAGTAGTGCGAGACTTCTCAACACCATACAAGCGGCAAAGCTGTTGGATAAGGGCGGCCTCGAAGTTCCGACCCTGATCTGAATGGATACGACTCGGAACACCGAGTCGACAAAACCATTCAGATACCAGAACCTGTGCAACGGTCTCTGCCCGCTGATCTCTGGTAGCCACACCCCACGTGTATTTAGAGAACACATCAGTCATGACCATGACGTTCTCAATGCCAGACTGGGAAGGCTCCAGAACTGTAAAATCAATGGCCAGAACTTCATTTGGCCGAGAACCCATCAAGTGTCCCATATAACTACTGTGTGTTGAGGGAAGACCCTTCGCATGCTGGCACCTCTCGCATTGCTGGCACCAAAGTGCAATCTCAGAGGACATATCTGGCCAATAGCACCGTTGTCGCACCAGCTGGGTAGTCCTTTCCACACCCTGGTGCCCGTGCTGCTGATGTAACTGCGTCAAAACCTCCTCCTTCATAGCCATAGGCAATAAAACCTGCAGGGTTTCTTCCCCACCGTCCGGGCGGCTCACCCGACGGTACATTACACCGTCCTGTTCCACTAAGCGGTCCCACTGCCGAAGCATCGTGACCACTGGTTTAGGCAACTGCTTACGCTCCTCGGGTGTTGGGAGTGCTTGTCGTCGCCAGAACCTTAAGAGTTCTTCAATATGTGGATCAGCACTCTGACCTGAACGCATATCTCCCAAGGGTGGGTCTGGGAACACTGTAACCTGGCTCACCTGGGCCACTGGTCCCCCCTGGGCTACTTGAGCTATCCTTTCTGGGATGGCCCGCCCTGGGACTAGACTTTGAATATCCTCCCTTATGGGCGGATTCTGTCTAGACAAGGCATCCGCATTCCTATTGCAGCGACCTGACCTATACTTGATCTCAAAATTGAAAGCAGCCAACTGGGCAGCCCAACGCTGTTCGGTGGCACCCAGCTTGGCTGTAAAAACATAGCTGAGAGGGTTGTTGTCTGTAAATACGACACATTTGTGGCCCAACAGGTACTCCCTAAATTTTTCGGTCATGGCCCACTTGAGCGCCAGAAACTCCAGTTTCATAGAGCTATAATTGTCCATATGGCGCTCAGTGGGCCGAAGACCACGACTAGCATATGCTATCGGTCGCACCTTTCCTCCCTGCTCCTGGGACAGGACTGCCCCCAAACCCCCATAGCTGGCATCAACCTCCAGGACAAAAGGCAAGGAGAAATCAGCATAGGCCAGCACCGGGGCCACAGACAGGTGCCGCTTCAACTCCTCAAAGCTCTGTTGACACTGTATCGACCAGGCGTCAGCAAAGTCCTGCTCTGAACACCTCCGACGTTTTGGATTTGTCAGCCTTGCTACCAGCCCATGCAACGGGGCAGCTATTTTAGCAAACCCCTCCATGAACCGACGGTAATAGCTGGCAAATCCCAGAAAGGAACGCACCTCACCTACAGTAGTGGGACAACGCCATTGGGTCACTGCCTCGATCTTACTTGGGTCTGTAGCGACCCCTTCAGACGAGACCACATGACCCAAGTACTTTACACCTCCCTCTGGAAAAATGAACATTTCCCCAATTTAGCTTTTAATCCCTCTCTCTGCAGACGATTCAGGACCACCTCCATCCGAGAGAGATGTTGATCTACTGAGGCCGAAAACCCCACTATATCATCGAGGTACAAAAGGAGGGACTGTCCTTGTTGATCGCCAAACAGCCTTTGCATCAACCGCTGGAAGGTGCTAGGAGTGTTACACCGCCCGAAGGGCCTCCTGTTCCATTCAAACAAGCCAAATGGAGTACAGAAGGCCGTTTTGTATCTATCCCCCTCCGTAACCGGTACCTGGTTATACCCACTGGCGAGATCCATGGTAGAAAACCATTGGGCACCCGTCAGTGAGTCCAAGGTCTCCTCGATACGAGGTAACGGAAAAGCATCCTTCCTGGTGCTCGCATTCAGCCGGCGGTAGTCTACACACAAGCGCAGACTACCATCCTTCTTTCTCACAAGCACAATAGGTGAAGCATAGGGACTGCTGCCCTCCCTAATTGTTTGTGCCTCCAAAAGCTGATTTATGTGCGCCTTCAGGACCACATACTCGGACGGAGGTATCCGTCGATGTCGCTGCCTAATGGGAGTATGATCTACGAGGGGTATGTCATGAAAGATAAGGCCTGTGCACCCAAGGTCCCCCTCGCATGTGGAGAACACGGACTCATAAGTCAACAGCAAGGCCCGAACTTTCACTTGATCGGCCATTGAAAGTACAGACAGATCAAGAGAATTAATCTGGTCCCGTACCGGAGTAACTCGAGCCGCCTGTACGCTTGCTGACACTGCCACCGGCTGAACCTCGCTAACCTCAGAAGGCAAACTTACCACATCCACGCCTCTTAAAGTGCCAATAATGACTCGTGGATAAAGAACAATATCAGTTGTGCCGACATTTACTACCGGTATATATACCGTTCCCCGAACCACTCTCACCAAGGCAGAAGATGCCAACAAGCCTGCTGGGAGACCTGCCTCTGGTGGTTCAAATAAGACTGCCCCACTGGAATACTGGGTTGAACAGGTAGCAGCTACTACCATTAATGTCCCTCCAGGAATACGGTTCACTTGGCGACCCCGCACCCTGACTTGACCACTAGCAGTTACGACCGGCTTAATGCCTCCCTGATGACAGTGTTGCAGTGCCTGCGTAATGAATGAGGGAGCCTGTGACACAGCCGGCAACTCGAAGAGAGCTGGGCCATGTTGGCCAAAGAGCTCCCGGTAGCAGCGGCCTAAAACATTCATCCCCAAGACTCCAGGGACCCGGCCGGCCAAACCACCAGGAGGATCTCGCACCACCAGGACCCCGCACCCCCCGAGCAACCGACCGCAAAGTTCAATATCTAACTCCAGGTACCCTATATACGGTATTGACAAACCGTTCGCCGCTCGCAATTGCAACCACTGGCATGAAAGGAGACGTTCTGGTCCCCAAGGCTGGAAATAAGTAGTAAAACAACTTTCTGGGACAGTGGTCACCATAGAGCCAGTGTCCACTAAACAAGACACAGGAACACCTCCCATGTGAACAACAAGCTGTGGACAAGACGACACCAGACGAGCAAGTGAGTCTGGGCTAATCAAGTGACTTGAGCCCCTCCCTTCCCCAACCGAGCAGTGACTCAACCGCTCGGTAGGGATTAGTTTTCCGACGGCTGGTCTGACGGAGCCGGTCCACCTCCCCGTGGAGGACCCACCGGCATGGTAGGCTGAAACCGGGTAGCTCTACGATCCCCCTCGCACTCTCTTGCGAAATGACCCGGTTGTCTACACCGCCTACAAATAATGTGACTAAATCGCTGTACTCCACCCCCCAATTGGGTTCTCTGAATATGGGCTAAACTTTGAGTAAGCTGATTTAATTGTTGTTGTTGCATTTTCATCATCTCTTTTAATTCACGCAACTCAGATGACCCTCCTGGAGTGTTACCACCAGGCTGCGACTGTCCATGCACCACATATTGTATACAGTTTGCCGTTGGGACGGAATGGCTACGTCCCCTTGCACCCCCAGGGGTCGCCTCTCGCTCCCAACGAATTGCCTCACTACGCACTTCAAGCAACGTACTATTGGGGCTACGCCGAACCAACTGTTTTAACTCGCGTCTAAGTGTATTATCGCTCACATTTTCAACGAACTGATCTCGTAATAGGGCACCAGCATTAGACATTTCATGTGGAGCCTGTTCTTTAACTTTCTCCCATAGGCTCATCAGGGCCAGGGAGAATTCCACCAGGGTCTCCCCTTCCTGCTGCCGCCTAGAAAAGAACAGTTCTTGTAATGCTACATACGATTGCGTACAACCATACAATTCGCGCAATGCTACAATAATTTGGTCTGGGTCGCACCGCTCAACCCCGGAACGATACCGAAGCTCTTCACACGCCTCACCCTCTAAATAATTGATTAAAAAGAAGGCTTGGTCAACAGTAGACATATGGCGTGCCCTCATACAAGCACATGCCTCCTCTACCCATGCATTAACATCAATGCCAGTCCTGCCATTAAATTTTGGGCACTTACGATCCCTCGGAATGAACACAAATCGCTCGGTTGGGCCGGTATCAGGGAGTAAGGGTCTAACTGCTTGAGTCGCCGCAGCAATAGTTGGATCAGCACTAGGAGCTGGCTGCACAGCTGGTGGCCCCTGACGCAACTGCTCATTATCGGTCTGCAGCTGGGCAACCAACGCCCGAAGCTCCTGCAGTTCGTCCTCCATAAACCTCCAAAACCTCCAGTTTTTAACTTCTCTCCCACGTGTTTTTTTTCGTTACCTGAGAGGACGAAGGCCAGTTCGAAAAAAATGGCTACACCGCCGAGCACTACTGGCCGCACAGGGTCGCCATTGTCCTATTCCTACTTAAAAAAAAAACAAAAAAATAACCCTTCACACAACCAAACACAAGAGGAAAAAGTATGTATAACAAAAATGAACAATATACAATTCACATCTCTGTCCTACACCAGGCAAAACCCTGCCGACTACGCCACTATGTGGCAGGAGGGAAAACCACACTAGACTGGCACTAAGGCCTAACTACTTATATTAGAATAAATACAGCTTTAAGAAACCGACTACGCCACTGATATCACACAGAATGATTGATAACCTTTATCCAAAAGGCATGCAAGTTGGTTGCACTAGTAAGGATCAGAGACGTGAATGTCGTACAAAAAGGGTTCTTTATTACTAAGAACTCATTAAAATAAACAGAGCATCCCAGGCAAGACACACCGCAACGTCTGACAATAAAAAGGGGTTGTTATGTGGTCAGAAGAAATAGTCATTCACAAGTCAGTCACTACAAAACAAATATAATAACATTACACTCAGAAGCTTTTTGGCTGAGGGCTAAAGAACAAGGAATAGTACCACACACACTTTGGAGTAAACTCTTATCACTCACACAAAATCCGTGCATCTCACTGCACACAGCACCCAGTGTTCAAACCACCACCAGCACGCGGAGAAAACCAGGGAGGATTCCTGGCTGAAGCCCTCATCTGCATGTTGCCGGCTTCCTCCTTTTATACCCACGAGGTGGGGCGAAGTTACGCCATGCAAATTCCGCAGACCCATGGCATTTCTTTGCCATTGGCTCGTTTTGTAATACTCGAAGTTGATAGGCTTTCTAAGCGAAACCCCATTCGTCGTCATCCGACGTAACGGCTCCGTTCCCTACTCAGGGAACGAGGGTTACATACGTAACCGTAGACGTTTTTCTCCACAGCAGAGCAAGAGTTATTGCTTGAAGGATATGCTGAATTTGAAAACTTAATTAAAACGCCAGGGAACACCTCAAAGTGTGCAAAAGCCAGAAGAGAGGGCTGGCAAAAAGGCTCCTGGGTGATTTGCATCACACACTCCGCCCCCGCGGCGCGGGTATAAATACGGAAGTGGATGCACGCACTAGTTGCTTTTCGCTGAGGAGCCGAGAGTAACCCGGGGTCAGCGGTGGTCCAGCGGTAGTGGCAAGGGGACTACGTCCTCCGTTCCCTCCTTCAGGGAACGGTGGGTTGCATACGCAACCAGGACGTTCCCTTTCAGTCGATAACGTCAGACGTAGTCGACGTCGACTGAAATGGGATCACCCTTTGAACACGCCACTAACGCTGCCACCTTCCAGTGCCTAAACCAAAGCCTCCCGATGCCCCTGCAAATTTAAGGCGGGGAAGGACAGGGCTTAGGCCAGGGAAGTCACTGCTGTTCCTACAGGACCACTGGGAAAGCGTTCCCCGTACATTGGAAGGAAGGGACGCTGCGGAAGCCACATCCAACCCAGAGGGAGGTAACGTGGAGAATACACATATGAACTGGGCGGAAACTGGGCAGTCTAACATATGGAATGTCACTGGGGTGGCTCCAGCCTAAGACGGGGGAGACACACCGGACAGTGACGGCAGAGAGACTCTGCCGAGGGAAGACACGGGCTCACCGCAGGGAGCCGTATCGTGGAAGAATACACATATGGGGTCGCCGTAGGGACCGCAACACATGGACCCAGCCTAACACAGGTTCCACACTGCTTACGAGTGGTAGGCCTAACACCAGACGTTCCGCACGTCCGACGTCGGAGGGGTGTGGAGGAACTCAACAGTGTTCAATTTTAAGGGAACTCAACTGGAGTAGAAAGGCGCACGTATCCAGTCCATAGGAGGGGAATGGCGCAGCAAGCCGACACTTGAACCGGGCTCACGGTGAAACTGGCTTCATGAGAAGGGAGCCCACGGGAAGCAGCGGTTCAACTAGGTGTCGTCCAGCCCCCAACTCTAGAATCTGTTTAGCAAAGCATATCGTCAACGCCCAGGCGGAGCACTTTACACTCATCATAGAGGAGCTCAACACCTAAGTGGACATGTTGCATCTCGGATTTTTACCGAAATGAAGGCAAGCACTAAGTGCAACTTTGCATGGAAACAGCCTTCCCTCTCTGTTGAGTTCCAACAGATATTTGTAGAGCTGGTCTGAGGTCTATGGCTTGAATTCTGTACACATCCAAGCGAACGGACAGAGAAGCCAGGGCTGGATCTGCCTCCTCCAGGGCAGCGCTTGCAGGCTCACCACCTGCTCCTATTACGGGAGAGGTAGGAACCTTGGGCACAATCCGAGCCGGGGTCTCAGCTTGTGAGAGTTAGCCGGCCCAGACTCCAGTCACAATACGTTGACCGAAAGCGAGCAAGTCCCTACCCTCTAGTAGAGACCACGCGAGCAGGAGAACTGATATAACAGAATTTTTAACTCACTGCCTGCAGTGGCTCAGGGGCGGTCTCTGCAGTGCAGTCGCACCAGGGACAAGGCCCATGAGGATAAAGAGGGACGCAAGGATTTACAAGACCTTGCTCCTCAGGAACCTGACGATCAGAATGTGCTTCTGCACACTTCTGCAACACGATGAGCGTCGTTTAAACACCGAGGCAACATCATTTTGAGGGTGAAGGAAAACAGCCTACTCCAACCCATTTTGCAGGAAAGAGAGCACTGAAGTGATCGAAAGCTTTCAGGATCTCCTCTGGAGAGAAGACGCACTCAACGACTAGGTTCCACTTCTAAAGGCGTAAGCACGCTACCCATTTCTAGGGGGTGCTCGCAGAAGTTATGGTAACTATCACATGTCCCTGTGATAGCCACCTGAACCTCCGCGTTCAGATGTAAGACCGCCCGGAATCTCCGGGGGAAGAACGCGTGCCATCGTGCCCCGTCCCTGAAAGAGTTTTCAGGGGAAGTCAGGAAGGCTGTCGATGGGAACCACGTCTAGTTGGGCCAATAAGGGGCAACTATGAAGACCTGTTCCTCTCCTGACTTAGCACGTAGGTGCAAGCGACGGGCGCAAAAAGACAGGAGCGTTGCTCAACACAACATGTGAAGATCACTGGGCTTCAGGAGCATTTTCTGCTCAGCACTTGAGTGTGACAAGTTCACTGAGCTTCAGGAGCATTCCTGCTCAACACCTGAGTGTGATAAACTCACTGAGCTTCAGGAGCATTTCTGCTCAACACTTGAGTGCGAAGAACTTCACTGAGCACCAGGAGCATTTCTGCTCAGCACTGCGTGTGACGAATTCACTGAGCTACAGGAGCATTTCTGCTCAACACCCGAGTGTGATGAACTCACTGAGCAACAGGAGCATTGCTGCTCAACACCTGAGTGCGATGAACTTCACTGAGTTTCAGGAGCAATTCTGCTCAACATGAAGTTTTGAGGATTTCACTGACTTGAGCAGGCGCAAGGCGACCATGAGTCGCAGTCACTTTTAGAAGGCTCACTGGGGTTAAACGCATTTCTGCGGGCCCCTGGGGCAGCTGAGACCCAGTGTTTGTCCAAGGGTAGTCCGCTCGGTTTACACAAACACTGGCGGAAAGATGAAACCGGGGGGGCAACTGAGCGGCCCTGGAATGGTCATGACCCAGCTGGACCCAGGGGATGGAGTCTCCACTTGCCCTGGCTATAACTGTCGTGAGGCTCGATGGCGGCACGATTGAGTAAAGCGGGAAGAGTGGAACAAAGCGTCCTCAGTAGCTTCTGACTCCAAGGAGGAGGTGACGGGTGAGCTGTGACATGCAAGGGAAGCTTGCGCAACGGTCGCAATGTCTAACAACTCGAGGCACGAATGCCCGTGTAGTCGGGGGTCGCCCAGGCCCCAGGTTAAAACACGCCCTCTGTACATGGCCCCTCTGTTGAAGAGGGTTTCGCAGCAGACCGGGATGAACTATAGTCACACAGGGTGAGCTGCTCTGCCACGGTCACCTCGGGACTCGATGATGAGGCTAGCGCTGAAGCGGTCACATATGGAGGAAGCCAAAGGCTGCGACTACCATATACCCCAGGAGCCTCTGAAAGTTCTTTCAGTGGGACCCTTTCTCACTTCAACACCAGCTGAACACATTCTCATTGGAGAGACGTGTTAGACCGAGTCCATCTCCAAAACTGAAAAAGAGATACTCAGCCCGTGGGCGAGATTACTCTCTTCCAGTTGACCTGAAGACCCAACGGGCTCTGGAGCACTCGAGGGGAAGGACACTGTACTGATACTCCACCCTTACACGCCACACACAGGATGGCCTGCGGTGCGGAAGGTAGAGATCTAAAGCACATGTCTTTCAGATCGGAGCTGCAGACCAATCTTGGGCCAAGATGGTCACGACCCACACCTAGTAGCACGAAGAACAAGTTCACAACTGGCCTTCGTACCGGCTGGAGGAGCGGCTATATCAAATCCTTCGCCAGCAGGATAAGATAAGCACGCACAAGTCAGGAGCACTGCTCCACACTCGGTGCGATGAATATCACTGAATTTTCAGGAACACGTCTGCTCAACGCCTAATGTGATGATTATCACTGACTTGAGCGGGGTAGCCGAGCCTGGGGTGGGGCAGCAAAGTAGAGATAGGGGTGTTAGTGTGCAGTGCAACACTTACCTGTCTCCACTAGCGGCAGGGGGACGTGAGAAGGCGGATGACCGGGTCCTCGAACGCCCCAAGCTGCCTGCTGGCGACCAAGGGAAGCTGGGGGATGTAAGGCTATTACAGGGTCACACCGCCATACTGGTTCACTTGGGACTCAGGAACAGAAAATTTGCTCTTTTTCTGAATATGTGGGTACCGCTGACCCCATTTTTATAGGGGCCAGTGGCGGAACAGACACACACATAACAAAAAACTCCAGCCGGCCCTCCAACCAGCCAGAGGGAGTGGATTGGCGACCACTCCACGAGCAACTCCTCCATCCCTGAGAGCCCGTCCAGGTTCAGCGTTTCCTTTTGCGCTGATGTTTACCACCTGGCTTGGCAGCGCCCGGAGCAGGCTGGGCGCCCCTTCCGCGGCCGATTCCACGCCGGAACCTGGGTGAAGGCTGCTGCGATGGTCCGGCGGGAGCTGAGGCGGCTGCGGGCGGACGCCCTCGGCGACGAACAGGCGGAGGATCTGACCTCGGCGGGCGGGTGAAGGCAGCAGCGTCCCTCCGAGGCAGGATGTGCCGGATGGCCTCCGTCTGTTTCTGAGCTGTAGAGAACTGTTGGGCAAAGTTCTCCACAGCGTCGCCGAATAACCCAACCTGGGAAATGGGAGAGTCCAGGAAACGAACCTTGTCCGCTTCTCTCATATCGGCCAGGTTGAGCCAGAGATGGCGCTCCTGGACCACAAGTGTGGACATCGCCGAACCGACCGCGCGAGCTGCAACCTTCGTCACCCGGAGGGCGAGGTCAGTTGCAGTGCGGAGCTCACCCATGAGCTCACGGTCCGAACTACCCTCGTGCATGTTCATGAGTGCCTGGGCCTGGTGGACCTGGAGCAACGCCATGGCATGCAAGGAGGAAGCGGCTTGCCCACAAGCTTTGAAAGCCTTGCCCGTAAGAGCGGACGAGAACTTACAGGCTTTAGAGGGGTGACGAGGATCACCTCTCCAGGAAGCGGCCGCCGTTGGGCATAACTGCATCGTAACGGCCCGCTCCACCGGAGGGATAGCCTCGTAACCCTTCACCGCTCCCCCATCAAGGGTGGTGAGGGGGGAGGAGCTACTCAGGCGGTTTCTGGCAGAGAAAGGTGCCATCCATGCCCTCGTAAGCTCCTCATGCACTTCGGGAAAGAAAGGAACCGGGGCGGCGGACTGAGAACCAGTACGGCCCGCCCCGATATACCAATCATCCAACCGAGACGGCTCGGGACACGGTGGAGGGTTCCACACGAGCCCTACCGCCTCGGCGGCCTTTTTCAGCATAGCTGACATTTCTGGATTTGGCTCGGGCAACACTGGTCTCCCGGAGGGAGGCAGTGCAGCCGAGTCGTCATCTCCAGAGTTCAGCTCCCCCTCCAATGCTGCGATTGACATCGTATCCCCTGGAGGGGCCCCAAATGACACGGCTGGCCTGTCCATTATAGAGGGACCAGCGGGATCAATGGGGAGCTCCACCGGTTGCGGTGTGAAAGAGGAGTGAGGGACCCACGGGGCCTGGCCCTCACTGTGATCCTCAGATCACCCAGCTTGGACGGCACCCCAGTCTTTCTCTGGGAAGGTAACCCAGAGGAAGAACAAGGGCGGGGCCCAGAGGAGGGGACTGCACCAACGCTTTTGACGAAGGCGAGTCTAGATCTCAACACCGAGATGGCCATGTTCCCGCAGTGAGAACATGACTCATCCACGAAAGCTGCCTCGGCATGCTGTAAGCCCAAACATGCGACACAACTTAAGTGACCGTCAGAGGGGGATAGTGCCAGACCGCACCCAGAAACGCACGGATGGAATGGCATCTTGAAAAAGACGCACTCACACCCGTGTTGCTATTTTAGGAAATGGGACCATCACCAGTGCCGGAGCACACAGGGAATGACCACGGCAAACACTGAATAGTCTTTCAACCAACAGTGAAGCAGTCACTTCTCGCCCTCTAACCAACCGTCAACACACAAACAAACAATAGAAATTTGATGCTGTTAAAACAGCAGTTGAGAGCTGAGAAGCTCGCGATCACCGCTGCACCACGTTGTAGAACACCAACACTGGAGAGGTCTTCCCGTAAGAACACCTACACACTCGCTCGTTGAATACAACA
Source organism: Siphateles boraxobius (assembly GCF_051911475.1). Taxonomy (NCBI): domain Eukaryota; kingdom Metazoa; phylum Chordata; class Actinopteri; order Cypriniformes; family Leuciscidae; genus Siphateles; species Siphateles boraxobius. The sequence continues at coordinate 4,466,117 of NW_027509182.1, forward strand.
GCACTCTCAGAGACATCAAAGACGAACGGCTCCGAAGCGAAAGGCAACTAGTGCGTGCATCCACTTCCGTATTTATACCCGCGCCGCGGGGGCGGAGTGTGTGATGCAAATCACGCACGCCAAATTCCATTGGCTCGTTCAATAGTAATCGAAGATGATAGGCTCCCTAGCGTGAACCCATTTCAGTCGACGTCGACTTCGTCTGACGTTATCGACTGAAAGGGAACGCTCTACCACACCTCCTTCTGGCGTCATTCGATCCCTTTCTCCTGAGTATTAAGACTTCATCTTCCATCTCCCCTCCCTGCACTCATCACCATCCAGCCCTGCCGAATTCCCTCGTCATCTTCAGCTTAATCACCTGTTGCTCCTTATCCTCCCTTTATATTGACTGCTTACTCTTTTGTTCTCTGTGAAGTATTGATTTGCCTATCTGTCAGTGTTGCACTATTCTCTGTTATCTCTGGACCTTCGATCTCTGACCTGGACTGTTTCACGAACTCTCGAACCTTCACTGCCTGTCCTGATCTTGGCCTGTGTTTCACTTGGATTATTGGATTGCCCCCCTACTAACGCCAGCCTGAGTATTCTACTTATGCCTGCCTGAGTTCTCTTCTATTGCCAGCTTGAGTTTATGTCAGCTTTCCTCGTTTTTGTAACCTGTATTAATAAACTTCTGCAAATGGATCTAACTGCCTCAGCCTCTACATCACACTGAGTTTATGAAGCCACGATCTAATCCTGTTAACATAAAATAAGCCTGCTCGCGAGCAGGTTTAAGCTTACGCACATGTTGCTATGACAGCAAGTCCAGGATGAGCGTTGAAGAACCGAACAATCCAAGATCATGCCAAATCGCCAACAATCAAATCCAGCTAAGTGAGTTAGCGACGTACGAAGAACGGGCCCCTGGACTGGACTGCTTTTTGTTTTAGATTGCCCTTTTGGATTTGTTTGCTTTTTGTGACTCTTCCTTTTTCCTGGTAATGGAGCCAGCAAGAAAGAGGAAATCCTCTCCTGTCTGGGCTCAACAGAAGCATCTATATCCTCATTTATACCAGCTGGCACTGGCATTTTATGTTCCCCTGCATCCTCTGTTCCTTGTGAAATTATCTTTTCCAAGGCTGGAGAGGTTTTGTCCAAGAAGAGGAATCGTCTTAACCCCAGCACATTTGAAAAAATTCTGTTTCTCAAAAAAATCGATTGTAATCTTTCTTCACCCACCCCAAACTGTGGGTGAAGTTTGCTTCTCTATATCCACAGTCTCATAAGCAAAACACTGCACTAAAACTAGTAACAGTTCACTGCACTAAACCCCCCCAGAAACAATTCTTAATTTTTCCCACCCCAGACTATTCTTTTGCAGTTTACTTTATTAAACTCCCTCCACCATAAGCACTGCACTCAACACAGTGTCACTTTTGTTGTTCATACTGTCACTATCCAAACAATTTATGAATAATTAATTAACTAATATAAGTTATACAGACATCATAAGTCTGCTCAGGTCATTGGTTCAGAATTAATTAATTTGTCTGCTATTTCTTTGCACAGTAGCAAGGTGTCACTAGTGAGCAATGCTGAATGAAGCTTCGAGTAACCTTTGGGTGAAGCTAGTGATGTGACATTTGAACCGAGGCGTCAGAGCTTGTGGTGAGAAAAAATGGGCGTGCCAGATAAAGCTGCGATTCGAGGCTTGTGTTGTTAACGTGAAAATCACGTGACTAATGACCAAAGAGGCCTCGGTTTATGTGGACACGTCATCGGTTCGGTCTGAGTGTCGCTTCCGGATAAAGGGGGTTCGAAACTTGCGCCACCTTGTGGGTGTTGTCAGGAGTAGTAGAAGCAGTTGTTGTAGTAGTGTCAGAGTTAGAGAACTCTCATTGTCATTGTCGGAATTGAGTATACGTGTTAGGGCTGTATATTATTAAATTATATCGGATTAGAATACTTATAGTATATTGTTATTATTAATTATAGTAGCTATATTATAGTCTTGTTATATTAATGACATAAGATTATTTGGATTGCTTTGGATTTTTGGATCTGGACTGCTTTTTGTTTTGGATTGCCCGTTTGAATTTGTTTGCTTTTTTCCGACTCTTCCTTTTTCCTGGTAATGGAGCCGGCAAGAAAGAGGAGATCCTCCCCTGTCTGGGCTCAACAGAAGCATCAGTATCCTCATTTATACCAGGTGGCACTGGCATTTTTATGTTCCCCTGCATCCACTGTTCCTTGTAAAAGGATCTTTTCCAAGGCTGGAGAGTTTTTGCCCAAGAAGAGGAATTGTCTAAACCAACACACAAAATTGTGTTTCTCAATAAAAATTGTAATCCTTCCTTTACCCACCCCAAACTGCACTGTTGCAGTTTTCTCCTCTATATCCCCAGTCCCGTAATCACAACACTGCACTAAAACTAGTAACAGTTCACTGCACAAAACCCCCCAGAAACAATTCTTAACTTTTTTCCACCCCACACTATTCTGTTGCATTTTACTTTATTACACTCCCTCCACCATAAGCACTGCACTCAACACAATGTCACTTTTGTTGTTCATATGGTCACTATCCAAACAATTTATGAATAATTAATTAACTGTGTGTGTGACAGTTGTCTCTGCACAAGTAAATTCAGACAGAGAAAGATTGGCTACATATTTTATTTTATACCCGGGCAAAGTATATCTGCTCAGGTCTTTTTATTATTGCAAATGAAAGGTTACAGTCAGACATTAACAGTGAGAAGAAAATAAATAAATAAATAAATAAAACAGAACGGGGATACACGGACATCATAAGTCTGCTTAGGCCATTGGTTCAGAATTAATTAATTTGTCTGCTACTTCTTTGCAAAGTAGCTAGGTGTCACTAGTGAGCAATGCTGAATGAAGCTTCGAGTAATGAACCTTTGGGTGAAGCAATGGGCTGCGAGGTCTCAGTGGTTCAGGAAGCCTCATTTTGCCATCACTAGGTGAAGCAATGGGCTGCGAGTATGGGATCAAATTCCCGCCAAATGTATTGCGGCCACGGATCAAAATATAATAAGCGTGAATCAAAAAATATCAAGAATGAATAAAAACTCTAAACACATAAAAAATATTTTAAACTTTAACTTGTGTTCATGCTTTCTTTAAAATTATGCTTTCCTTGGTTTTATTACTCTGTACTTTGCGCTCTCTTTCATTTTCTGCTCATAGTAAAAAAAAATTTACGCTTATGCTGTTTTTCTCTTCGCTCTTCTTTCCATGTTCTGCGCTTGCTCTTCCAAATGTTGCAGTTTGAGTTTCATGTAAATTAGGACGGGCTTAAGCGTCACCATTGGTACACTAGTTCTAGATTGACAGCTCCATCTCTAGCCAATCAATCGAAGATGGGAGTTGACGTCACTCCAATGCGACTCGCGCTACTGATGTTCTCTCGTACAGGGGATGACAAGTTTATTTTAAACTTTACAAGGACTTTTAAGCAGCAAAGCTATCTGAACTGAGGACATACAAATAATTAAATTCCTCTTTTTTGAGGTAGCCTACATTTTAATGCGCACTCTGGTAATTGGTGTTAAACAATACTTGGCTCATGATGTTAATATGCTAAGGCAGCTCTAAAACATCATGCAGTTTTGAAACACTACATTTCTTTGCAAAAATTAAGTTAAAAACGGCCATTTTACCCGGCTGAAGAATTTAGGCCTTTGGCCTTTCAACGCTACACAAAGCCTACCTTTATATATATATACGTATATAAACATGTAGCCTTTGTAAAAGGAAAAAAACCGCACAGCCTACCTGGTGATCCGTTACAGTTGAAATAAGCTATCCTCAAATATTTTCTTAATTGTTGTTGTTAAGCGATCACATAGCCTAGGTAGCCTTGTAATTTAATTAAGCCTTTAATTAAATTAATTAAAACATTAAGATGTACCATTTGACAAAAGATTAATGAAAATGATAGTGTACAGAGATTACAGAAACCAGGTGGATTTGATATGCAGTGATTTATTATAGTTATTGTGTTAATTTACATAGCTACATAATTGCATATTACTTTAGGCTTAATGATTTAAATATAGCTTAATTTTTTAATACAGCAACATGAAAATTATTGAAAAGATCAGGGATAGGTAACGTTGTTTCTGGAGTGCCGCTGTCCAGCAGAGTTTAGTGCCAACTCCAATAAAAACCTAGCAGTATTAATCATCCTAAAGATGATGATTAGCTGGTTTCGGTGTGTTTGATTAGGGTTGGAGGAGCTAAACTCTGCACCCAGGAGGACCGACATTGCCCTTCCATGTCATAGATTAAATATGAAAGTAAAGCGGCCAGTAGGTGGTGGCAAGTTACTGTCTTTATGAGGGAGTCATTCATTCAAACTTCTCGTTCAAATCAGGAATTCTTTAATGAAACACTGTTGTGTGGCTCGCAGGAGATCGATGCTCACAGTGCAAGGTCCAGAAGTAAGGCCAGGGCATTAAAGGTGATTATGATGGATCATCAGACAGGCACGTGACAGGACGTCGTCGTTAGGGTGACGAATTTAACGATAACGGATCGCCAGGTAAACGTAACAGGTCGAGTTGCAGGCACACATACAGTTTTACGGTATCCTGCCACGGAAAGTTCCCTATCAGGGAACTCGTGCTGCGTGAAAACACTTTGGGAACGCCCCTGCGTGAGTGCGTCATGAAGCACGTATGAAATCAGTCCAATGGCGAGACGGAACGTCATAGGCGGGTAACGTCATCGACCAGGAAACTATATAAGCACCCCAAAACACAAACGCGTCAGCTTCTGAGTCTTCAGCAAGCGCTCTGTGTGTGAATATTTCAGTCTGTGTCTCAAAGTGTTTTTATCTGTCCTTAGAAATTGCTAGGCAGGAGTTTTTCACATATAAAAAAACTATAAAGAGACGATATATATATATAATATGGCGAGCGAACAGCAGTTCAGAAAGTGTGTTCATCCCTGCCCACGTTATATCACGGGTGGGGACACTCACGATCTGTGTGTTGTTTGTATGGGAGTGCAGCATGCCCAGTCAGCTCTCGAGGGAGCTGGTTGCGAGCGTATGTCAATGAAAGCGCTCCGCTCCCGCCGAGCCCTCTTCGAGGAGAGTGGTTTGGTGCGCGCTCCCCGCGGTTCGGGTCCCGCTGCTGCCGAGGCACGGCGGAGGCTTCAATCGTGGGGATCGCAAATGGATCTATCAGCGGGGATTGAGACGGGCTCTGCCTTATCTCAGCCTTTACCTGGTAGATCCAGCGCCTCAGATCCGGGTGTGGAAGCACGCGGTGCGGTTTCTTCCCCTCAGGCTGAGGCACCATCACTTCAATCATCCAGTTCTGAGGATCTGGATGTTGAAAGTATTGATACAGCAGAGACTGGGGACTCGTCACTTCAGTCTCCTGCTAGTGAGGAGCTTATGGAGGTGCTCACTCGTGCTGTAGAAAAATTAAGCATCGAGTGGCCAGCTGATAGACAGGAATCTCGTTCAAAAAGTAAACTAGATGAAAGATTTCTGCAGTCTCGTGCTGCACCTCCACGCCGGTGTCTTCCATTCTTTCCTGACCTCCACACCGAGGTGTCGAGGTCATGGAAAAGACCAGTGTCATCCAGAATATTTAGCCAGCAAACATCTGTTTATTCAAATATTTCTGGGGCTAAGAATTATGGTTATGGGGCGATGCCTAAGGCTGAAGAAACGCTAGCGAGCCATCTATCTCCAGATACGGCATCGTCATTTAAGACACCGGCATTGCCCACAAAGCCATTAAGAAATACCTCGGCTTTGGTGGGCAAAGCTTACTCGGCGGCAGTTCAAGCGGCAGCATGCTTACATACTATGTCGATATTAGAAGCATATCTAGCAGACCTTTTAAAAGATATGAGTGAGGGGGATGAAATTAGTGCAGACGTAATTCGATAATTATGTCAGGCAGCAGATCTTTCTCTCCGTGCCACCAAGGAGACGGACAAATCAGTGGGCCGTTCTATGGCAGCCATGGTGGCAACGGAGAGACACTTATGGTTGAATTTATCCAACATGAAGGAAGAGGAAAAATCTTTTCTCCTGGACGCCCCGCTTTCAACTGCTGGCCTCTTCGGTGACTCAGTGAATTCGGTCATCGAGAGGTTTCAGGAAGAGAAAAAGCAGGCGGCGGCGCTCCAGAAATTTCTCCCCCTCCGTGTTCATGTCTCCGGGGCTGCTGGGCGGGAGCAGCCCCGGCCGTCGAGTAGCTCCTCACACCGGGCGCAACAGAAAAGGAGTGTCGCGTCTCGTGCTCCTCCCCAGCAAGACTGGGCCGAGGCGCGGCGCTCTCAGACGAGGTCTTCCAGGGGCAAGGCCGATCTGAGGACGGTTATTGTCGCCAGGAAGGCTTCGTCGAAGAAGAAGCCCTGACGCCAGAAACGTCAGGGTACTGAGGGTGATCCCCACCAAGAGAGAAAGGTGTTCGCTGCAGTACACAGCGCCCGTTCTCTCTCGGTGCCCTCAGGGGCCCGTTCTGCCAACCCCGCCTGCGTACCGGGGCGTAGACTGTCCCAGCGAGCGCCTTCCCGAGGGACGCTCGCCCGCTCTGAGGAGCGGTTTAGAGTGGTCAGACCAGTTGTTCCCTGCCGGTGCGCCGTTACAGGGCACTGTGTCTGCCACTCAAAATATTCCAGAGGCCAGTCTCGAGAGACTGGTACCCTTAGTAGAATTTTTTGCAGAGTGGAAAAGCCTTCCAAATGTATCTAATTGGGTCCTGCAGACTATCGTGAAGGGGTACGTGATTCAGTTCAGATCAAGCCCGCCTCGCTTCAGAGGGGTTCTGCCCACAGTGGTGGGCCCCGAGCAGGCTCTGGTTATGGAACAGGAGGTGAAAACTCTCCTGCTGAAGGAGGCTATAGAACGAGTTCTTCCTCCCAGCAGAGAGTTGGGTTATTACAGCCGATATTTCATCGTTTCAAAGAAGCATGGGGGGTTGCGTCCAATTTTAGATCTGCGCCTGTTAAATCGCTCAGTAGGGAAGCTTAAGTTCAAAATGCTTACTCTCAAGCAGATCGTGTCACAGATCAGGTCCGAGGACTGGTCTGTCACGATAGATCTAAAGGACGCATACTTCCACATTTCCATCCTTCCACAACACAGGAAGTTCCTGAGGTTCGCTTTCGGGGGCGAAGCGTACCAGTATCGGGTTCTTCCGTTCGGCCTAGCATTGTCTCCCCGAACTGTCACGAAATGTATGGATGCAGCTCTGGCTCCGCTGTGACTCCAGGGCATCCGCATTTTAAACTATATCGACGATTGCTTGATTCTGGCTCAATCGGAGCATCAGGCGATTCGGCATCGAGATGTCGTTCTCGCCCATATCAAAAAGTTGGGGTTGAGGCTCAACGCCAAGAAGAGTGTGCTTTCTCCAGTACAGAGGACCACTTTTCTGGGCGTGGTTTGGGATTCGACGACGATGCAGGCACGTCTGTCTCCTCCTCATATAGATTCTCTTAGCCGTCAAACAGGCAAAGCTAGGCCAGTCACTCACCCTAAAAGAATATCAGAGGATTCTGGGTCTGATGGCAGCAGCGTCCAACGTTATACCTTGCGGCCTGCTGTACATGAGACCGCTGCAGTGGTGGCTCAGGACCAAGGGGTTCTCCCCGAGGGGAAACCCGCTCCGCAAGATCAGGGTCACGCGACGGTGTCTCCGTCCTCTGGCTATGTGGAAAGAACCTTGGTTCCTGTCCCCAGGTCCTGTGTTGGGGGCTCCGTGTCGTCGTGTAACACTAACGACGGACGCCTCTCTCACAGGCTGGGGGCGATCATGAGTGGTCGCTCGGCCCGGGGCAGGACCATCATCTTCATTGGCACATAAATTGTCTAGAAATGATGGCGGTGTTTCAGGCTCTGAAACACTTCCTCCCAGACCTGAGAGGTCACCATGTTCCTATCCGGTCAGACAACACATCGGTGGTCTCTTATATAAACCATCAGGGGGGTCTGCGTTCGCGCCCGTTATACAAGCTGGCTCGCCAGATCCTTCTATGGTCCCAGGGGAAGCTTCTTTCACTGAGGGCGATTTATATCCCGGGGTATTTGAATCAGGGGGCAGACATCCTGTCGAGGCAGGGGCTGAGGCCCGGGGAGTGGAGACTCCACCCCGAGGTGGTGGAGCTCCTATGGAAACATTTCGGTCGTGCTGAGGTAGACCTATTTGCATCCAGGGAAACATCACACTGCCAACTGTGGTTTTCCCTAAGTCCTCCAGCCCCTCTGGGGTTGGACGCGATGGTACAGGAGTGGCCAAGGTCACGCCTGTATGCATTTCCCCCGATTGCTCTGCTCCCAGGAGTTCTGGAGAGGGTTCGCCGGGACGGGGTCAGTCTACTGTTGGTAGCCCGTACTGGCCGGCCTGAGTTTGGTTTGCGGACCTAATTTCTCTCCTCGACGGCTCTCCTCTGGAGATTCCGATGAGGAGGGACCTTCCATCTCAGGCGAGCGGGTCGATACTTCACCCCCGCCCAGATCTATGGAGGTTGTGGTCTTGGCCTCTGTGGGGGCCCAGCTCATAGAATCTGGTCTCTCGACTGAGGTCGTGGAGACCATCCTCCACTCCAGAGCTCCGGCCACTAGGAAATTATATGCCTTGAGGTGGAAAATGTTCACCTCTTGGTGTGGAGAACACCAGCTGGACCCAGTTAACTGCCCGGTGGGTGCAGTGCTGGAATTCCTTCAGGAGCGTTTCTCCACAGGGTTATCCCACTCCACACTGAAGGTGTATGTGGCGGCCTTACCTCTTACCACGTCCCTTTGAGTTGTGCTTCTCTCGGGAGACACCCACTTGTAACCCGTTTCCTTCGTGGCATTCTGAGGCTGAGGCCAGCAGTTTGCACGAGGGTGCGACCTGGGACCTGGCGGTTGTTCTAGAAAGTCTCTCTCTAGCACCGTTCGAGCCCATTGAAGAAGTTTCGGAGAAATTCCTCACTCTTAAAACTATCTTTCTTCTGGCTATATCATCATTAAAAAGAATAGGAGATATCCAAGCAAGGAGATATAATTTGCACCAGGCATGGTGAAGGCTTTCCTCCTCCCTAGGCCGGAATACGTTCCCAAGGTACCAACCAATGTGGTCAGCCCTATTGTACTTCAGGCTTTCTGTCCTCCTCCATTTCTGACGTCGGACCAAGAAAAACTAAATCTGCTTTGCCCTGTTAGGGCCCTAGATGCTTGCGTCCACAGAGCTGCCCTGTGGAGAAAGAGTGAACAGTTATTCGTTTGCTTTGGACCCCCTAAGAAGGGCTGTCCAGTATCTAAGCATAGGTTGAGCAAGTGAGTGGTCGAGGCCATCTCACTTGCCTATGAGTCTGCCGGTCAGCCTTCTCCTTTGGCTGTCCGGGCTCATTCAACCAGGAGTATGGCTGCCTCTAAGGCTATCCTGTCAGGAGTATCAATCCAGGATGTTTGTGATGCTTAGGCTGGTCCTCACCGCACACATTCGTGAACTTTTATCATCTCGACTTCAGCTCCACTCCAGGGGTGCAGGTGCTTTCGTCCGAATGTGTGCTCTGACTTCACACGACGGACACTTGCTCGTATGGCGACGTTGGTATTAGCGTTCCCAAAGCGTTGTCACACAGCTCGAGTTCCCTGATAGGGAACGTCTCTGGTTACTTATGTAACCCTTGTTCCCTGAAGGGAACGAGACGCTGCGTGTCTATGCCATACTCCCAGCATGCCCGTGAGCACTTGCTTCAGTCTTATCAGAAGCTGACGCGCTTGTGTTTTGGGGTGCTTATTGATCCCATGACGTTCCGTCTCACCATTGGACTGATTTCATACGTGCTTCATGACGCACTCACGCAGGGGCATTCCCAAAGCGTTGTCACGCAGCGTCTCGTTCCCTTCAGGGAACTAGGGTTACATACGTAACCAGAGACGATTTTTGCCAGCTGAGCTGATGGTTATCTTCCCCTGTACGAGAGAGCGTCAGTAGCGCGAGTCGCATTGGAGTGACGTGAACTCCCCTCTTCGCTTGATTGGCTAGAGGAGGAGCTGTCAATCTAGAACTAGTGGACCAATGGTGACGCTTAAGCCCGTCCTCATTTACATGAAACTCAAACTGCAACATTTGGAAGAGCAAGCGCAGAACATGGAAAGAAGAGCGAAGAGAAAAACAGCACAAGCGTAAAAAAAATAAATTATTAGCAGAAAATGAAAGAGAGCGCAAAGAACAGAGTAATAAAACCAAGGAAAACATCATTTTAAAGAAAGCATGAAAACAAGTTTAAGTTTTGTAAAAACTATTTTTTAATGTGTTTAAAGTTTTTTTTCATGCTTGCTATTTTTTTATTCACGCTTATTATATTTGATCCGTGGCCGCAATACATTTGGCTGGAAATTGATCCCATATGCGAGGTCTCAGTGGTTCAGGAAGCCTCATTTCACCATCACTAGTAAGGGTCTCAGCGGTAGGTAGTCAGATAAGTAGTTCAGGGGTGCGTTTCCCAAAAGCATCGTTGGCCAACTATGATCGCAATTTCCATTGAACTCTATTGGTAACGACGGAACTTGCGACCATAGTTGGCTTTGGGTAGGGATGGCTGACGCGAATCAGTCGTTCCGAAGCTTTGCGAGATCCTGAAGCGCAGATGTTTCGAAACACTGATTCGAGCGTGATTCAAAACACCCATGTCACGTGACTATGGCCAAACGAAGCCTCGAAGTGTTCACTTAATGTTTCATCAGGTGTGATCCGCCGAATCAGCGTTTGATTGACACGGTCGGAAACAGACCACACAATCGCACATCTCTATAAAAGTGAAATCAACGCATATTGACCTCGTGGGTTTTTGTGAGAGGAGTTTGATTTTGAGATAGCTGATTTTTGGTGATATAGTAACATTTATAGTGCGAGTTATATTTCGGCTTACATTTAAATGTACACAACACATTGACTGATAGGCTAGAGACACAGAGTATAGGCTACATATAGTGACACATTAATAGATACATATATATAAATATATATAGACAGCTAGATTAATATATAGATACATATATAGATAGATTAAAGATAGGCTACATATATAAATACATAGATTGTAGATACATTTATAGATACATATCTAAATACATAGCTAGATTATAGATAAATAGATTATAGATACATATCTAAATACATATATAGATTATAGATACATATTATATATACATATCTAAATACATAGATAGATTGTAGATACATATTTCTAATTACATAGATAGATTAGAGATACATATCTAGATAGATTTGGATAGATAGATAAAATGGAGGCTCCCCAGAAGAGATGCCGTACATCTGTGGTGTGGGAGCATTTCCATTTAGAAACCCCAAATAAAGTGAGATGTGTGTATTGTGATCGGCAGCTCGCCTACTGCAACAATATATCATCCATGATGCGCCATTTGAGGAGCAATCATCCTGCCATTTTGCAGGGTGCAGAGGATGGCATTCCCCCTGTACCTAGGCCTGCTACTGACACTGCTGGGCCATCTAAGCAAGGTATGCATAGATGTATCCATCACCATCAACATCACCATCACCATCAACATCAACACCAGTAGAAACACAGGACAGTTTATGGGAACTTTTTGATACTCGTATCCATCAAACCCAGATGATACACAATGCTACAGCTGATGCCACAGTGGAAGTGAAAAAATACATCAACGATGCGTATTTGCTCAGAACTCATGATCCTCTAACTTACTGGAAAGAGAGAGCAGTAATCTTTCCTCATTTGTATGTCAAAGGCTGGAGAAATTATCTGTAAAAAAAAGAAGTAGGCTAAGTCCTTCCACAGCAGAGAAATTAATATTTTTGAATAAAAATATGTAAAATAGTCAGACATTGTGGCTTGATTTATTTTATTAATATTCATTTTGCAGGACCAAAATAACATTATGCACAGCGAGGAGCCTATAGGTTACAAGATTCACATATTGGAAAAGTACAATAATAAAAAAACAACAAATTTTCATGGCTCGTCAAGGTTGTTTCAGATCAACACCTGCAAGTGACCACTAGGTGTCACCGTTGAGACGGGTGTCGGATTGATTCGAAACATCGAAACAATATGGACCATTTGGTTCAACTGTTTCATTGCTTCACGAAGCCTCGATCTGCCCATCACTAGCTTTGGGAAACGCACCCCAGGTTAGGAACGACGTGACCAGAAAAGGCCTGTGTGTGTGTGTGTGTGTTGCTAGCTTTTTTAGAGAGGTACTGATGAGGGTAATCGCAGACAGGTGTTGTGATTGTGGAGTGTGAGCAGGTGTGAGCCAGGAGGGATTCTGGGAAATGTAGTATGCTAAGGGTGACTGGACTGGTGAATGGAGATCGTGACAAACATTCTCATCTTAAATTAAAATTAGCTCCTTAATTACTTGAACATTATCAGGACTACTGGAAGCTTTATCACAGAGAATTTGAGATAATCATGCAGTAGGCTACTGTTTAACCAATTGTTTTAAAGGTCTTTCGGCAGAATTTTTAAAACTTTTTTCTCAGATATATATATATATATATATATATATATATATGTGTGTGTGTGTGTGTGTGTGTGTGTGTGTGTGTGTGTGTGTGTGTTTTTTTTTAATTGTAACACTTAAAACAATGGATTCTATTGTAATAATTAGGAAGAAAATATTAGGTAAGCTTGTACAGATCAGACCAAAGGGGCAATAAGGAAACAAGATCAACACTTTGCCTCAATTTTATGTGAACAGACAGATTGTGACTGTGAGCATAAATCAGATTAGGCAGGTCCTGTTTCTCCCCCTCGCTGTACTCTCATTAGATGCTAAAGCATTCATGTCATCTCAAGTTTTAGGGCCATTTTTTACACTTGAAAGAGTGCACATCTCGAAATCCTCAGGCCACATAACACTGCTATCAATCAAAATGGCTATCAGCATTTTTACTTATCATCTAAGGGCACTTCAAATGTAATATAGCCCAATGATAGCACTGTTTATTTGGCCACTCTGTCTGTTTTGTTTTAGCGCCCAGTTCACAAATAGAATTATGCTAGTCTCGTAACAGTACAAGCCCAATGAATTAGTGCTGAATTGAATAGTTTTTGCATGGTAATTAAACTAAAAATAAAAACACATACACACTATCTGTTTAACTCTCTGACTATCTGATAGTGACTATCTGTCAATATCTTAATCTAAAACATATTTTCTTAAGTTGTGCTGCCTCTTGTTCAGATGTTTTTTTTTTAAACATTGTGTCAGCATGACATTGTGTGGGAAATTACACTCTTTGAATTTGTGTCATGTAAAACAGATAAACATTTTTTTTGACAATTGTATGTTACACCATATTAGCATCTGTGGTGTTAATATAATAGCTTGTAGATTTGATTTGAATATAAATCTTTTAGTATTTCCAAAATGTCTCCTGACCTTGAAACTATCACAATGGTATAGCCTTCCTTTTAGAAAAGACTTGTGAAAATCGTTAGTGATAAATATGTCTGTGTTACAGTCTTTCATATTAACACCACAGACAAACTGTAAGCAGTTGTGTTAGCCTACCTGTATTTATATATTTTGTTTCCAAAAATTTTAATGTGTTTAACTTTCATTTTGGGGTCTAGTATAATAGATTGTTTTAAATGTATAGCCATAAAGTATTTTAAAATTATGAATAACAAACTAATTTCTGCCTCTCGTTTGCCACTTCAATTAAAGAACGAGCCTAATTTGCCTAATGTACATAGATTAAGAGGCATGTTTTTTTGCTGCAAAGAATGACAATTACTTAATTCAAATATGTTGCTTAACTGCAGCATGATTAGTGAATAAAACACAGGGGTTTGTGCAAAAGTTGCACAGCTATTTAGTGAATTCATCCTTGAATGTTAATCCTAAATTTGGGTGTCGGTGTTGAAAGAGAAAAATGAATGCACATTGCTCACATTATGTTCATAGATGGAGAGGCAGAAGCCTACAGCAAAGTGGGATTCTAATCTCTGTTCCTGGGAGTGTTCTTTCTGTTCTTGGTGTTAATTTGGTTTGATTCCCATCCCATCTGCATTTATTGTGCTTTGATCCAGAAAGCCAAGCAGTTCCACAACCCCCCCCCCCCCCCCCCCCCCCTCTCTCGTACACGTTTCCTCTTTCCTTTTCTCTCTGTACTGCTGTGAGGGCATCAGGTGGTGTCACAACTCATCAGGATGAAGGCATTACCATTCCCAAGTGCAGTTCATTTGATTGTCTCATCTAGAGGAGACACACAACATCCTAACAATGGAGGTGGTAGAGAGATTTAGAGACGGAGAGCGAAAGCTCGTACAGGGTTGTGACCTGTGCACTACTAACAGACAAAGATTTATCTACCCTGATGTCCCCTTCCAAAGTGATTTGGAAGTGACGGACGTGTTGCAAGATGCTTTCAATGGTTTACTGCTTTATTCCAGTTACTACATCAAACTACTAAATTTTCATGACACATTCTTTAAATGTAAATGAACTTGGCTAATAATCTACAGCTTCAAAGACAAGGAGGCTAGAATGGCAGACAGACATGTTTTCCTTGAAGGGGAATTCGAGTTTACAATTTCAGTGCTGCTTTGCAAAAATATAGCCATCAATGTTGACTTGAAACATTACAAAGGATTTCATCAGCCGAGACAGAGCTTCTTCAATGTCAGGTATCTAGGTTATTTGGGGGATTGTAAGAGATTCCCCTCAGAAGCATGTGTAATTTGAGAGCATAGGACTTAGTACGAGGCAAACGTGTCATTCACCTAAATCTGTCATTCTCACTGGCGCATTACATCAACATACAGAAACACATTTTCAGACATTTTCTTGATGTATCATTAGTGTAAGCCGATGTTTGATGCAGTAACTTGCCATTTTAACTATTGTTACCCTCTGAGTATTTTTCTTCATTAAGATGCATTTTCAGTGATCCGATCAGTGGTCAGTCGAGATGCATTACCATTTTCACCTTTAATTATATACTATGCAAATTATATGGATCTTCTGTGACCATTAACATTCAGATTTCATCAAGACACTCTTTTTATATCACACTGTTCATCAGTTTTGCTGGAGAGCCAAAGTGCAGCACACAAATACTATTGTTGCATAGGATCTAGCCAGACAAGTTAAAATATTTCAAAGCACTCAAGGCTCAAATTGAATTTGAAATTATGATCAGAAATCCATGCAACTTCCATACTACTCTCCATTGGAAATTAATGACTTCTGATTTGTTGGCTTTACACTATACATGCATTGTGGTCACATTTCTGACTACCTCCATATGTGGTTTCAGTGAACTAATCACAAAAGGATTTAGACCCCCATTTACACCTCTATTTAACGCTAACCACTTCTGATTCAATGAAAAATGGATGTTAATGCCAGGTATAAATGTGGTATCATTCTACTCTG
This sequence comes from Siphateles boraxobius, assembly GCF_051911475.1. Lineage (NCBI taxonomy): Eukaryota > Metazoa > Chordata > Actinopteri > Cypriniformes > Leuciscidae > Siphateles > Siphateles boraxobius. Next base: position 4,481,538 of record NW_027509182.1, read on the forward strand.
TTTATAAAGTTTTCCAACATCCAACTAGAGCAAGCATGTTTGATGACACAATTCTGTAACACTGAGTCAACAGAGTTGGAATCCATTTGCAGCTTTATTAAAAGAGAAAGTCGTATAACAAACAGTCAGGGTTCGGTCAACAGCGACAGGGATGTATCAGGCAGATTTGAGACGTAATTACAAACCAGGCAATCTAGGAAGACAGGGCGCAGGTAAGTAGGCAGGCAGGAGAGAATCGTAACAAGGTAAACAGTCCAGGGTCGTACACGGGGAAGTCATAAACAGGGAAATACGCCTAGAGATGTAGCCACAGCACAACAAAACTTCGCAATGATGGTTTGGGAGAGTGCTAGTTAAACAGTCCATGGGCCAGCAGCCATATCACCCTGTAGCCCAAGACTGGTTGCCCACTGAAGCTAAGCAGGGCTGAGCCTGGTTAGTACCTGGATGGGAGACCTCCTGAGAAAACCAGGTTGCTGCTGGAAGAGGTGTTAGTGAGGCCAGCAGGGGGCGCTCAACTTTTGCCACAGAGGCTGGATTTGTGACAGAGCCCCCACCTTGCGAGCGGCTCCTGACGCGAGGAGGTAATCAACGCTGAGGTCTTCCACGGGGACTAGGGACCCGTTTCTCCGGGTGGGCCCCATGGAAATCAGCAATGAGTGAAGGGTCCAGAATGTTCTCTGAGTTGACCCAAGACCACTCCTGTGGACCGTACCCCTCCCAGTCCACAAGATATTGTAGGGTTCTGGCCCGGCATCTGGAATTGAGCAGTTCATGTAAAGCTCGAAAAAACTCTGATCTTACTAGTGACCTGTTGCTCTGGTCATCGAGCATTGCATACATTTTGACAGTAGCTTCTGGACTGCCATTAGGAAACACTCTAACTAAGCATATCTTAGAACAAGATTTGTCTGACGAACCTTCCCCACAGACCTTAGTACAGACACTGTTCACAGAAGGTGATGAACGTTCTTCCTCCCCGCCATGCTCTGAAGAGGTTGAGATTTTGGAGACCCATGGTGCTGGTCCTGGGTGAAGGGCAGTGGTGTGGTCCTCACTATCACATTCTGTACACTGCACAGAAGCTTTGCAATTGCTTGCAATGTGGGAAGACGATGCACAACACCGAAATCAGATACCATATTCCTTTAGGCCAACGCGTTTCCACAACGCGCTTTCGTTCAGAGCCAGCGTCACATAACTGAAAGCAGCAGAAACGGAGGAGCAGAGCAGTGAAAGTACTGTACATGCTTTTTTTCATTGCATGGTTGTGTAGTTTATTATATAGACAGTAGAACATTTATAGTTAAAAGTAAACAGGCTCTTTGATGAATAGCAGCTATTGAGTAAAGTAGAGAAGGCGCTAAAAACAAGGTTTGTAAGTTTACTTTTTGTAACCTAGAAATTCGATAAGAATATATTTTAATAGCATATGATTGTTCTTGCATTGTTTGTCAAAGCTTTTTGGTACATAACAGCTACCGTAGATGCAGCACGCATTTGAAAAAGCGAGACGCTGGAGAGCACAATTTGTTTGAATGCAAAATACAATTTCACCGCTAGATGGGAGAAATTCCTACAAAATTCCGTCCACCCCACTTTGTGTTTCAACATAGTCTTTGGTGCGCTCCACTTTGCTATGTGAAGACACAGAGAAGCTAACACTGGAAACACTTTCCTCAATTGCTGCTATCGCTGCTTCTAGTACCTCTGCCTGGGCCGGCTTGTTCCTTTTCATGTTGGAGGACCTCCAAATCTGCTTCCAATTTGGCCGTGTCCAGTTTATGGCTGATTTCTAATTTTATCTTATGCAGTTTGATTGCATTCTCTTTCTTTACAAACAATACACGAGTTCGTGCCGCTTCTGCTTGAGCCCGTGCATGTGGGTGCAGCCATGCTAGCTGACATCCTTGATGATCTCGATGATCGTGATGTAGGATTATCTGTGAACAGGCCCTTTAATGAACACAACACCACATTCCACAGTTCAGAACGATTCCCCATCAAACCATTAGTAAGTCATAAAATACAGTCGTGGTGCCAAGAAGGCTAAAGGAGATGGTACCCCCCTTTCCCTTCCAGTGCCTGTCTAATCTCACACCAGCGATGCCAGGACAGCAGAAAAAGATTTCTCTTTGTTCCAAAAACTTAAGACCAAATGACCAAGAAACCCTGTGGTGACCCCAATGCATAAATCCACATGCTTATTAGGAAACGAAGGGTGCTAAGGCATTCCCATGGCCCGGAATCCCACAGACCTTAAACAAGGGACTCCTCTTCTCTGCAGCTGTAAATTCCAGAGACTTTTGTCTCCAAAAACCAGAGACTGAAATTATCCCACTCGTGGTTTCTAACAAGCAACGGTCTCAAAATTGCTTCCAATAAGCTGAATTAATCACCAGTATTTACCTCCCATATATCTTATGTATCATGTATGCTTTATATAATCTGTGGAGTTCTCTTTGTGTGTCTAACATGGATTACAGCCTATTTCTTAGGTGTTTCTACCTCAGTTATAAGAACTAATCACCATAAGTTGCCTCAAATATCTATATCCTTTGTATTATGTATGCTTTATATTACCCAAGTTCGTTCTGTGTGTTAAACATTTATCACAGTTAAATCCTTATTAACTCCTACCTCAACTATGGGAAATATGTTATTTGGTACCTACTTCATGGGTAAACGATTTCTAGAAGTTTGATATAAAGTAGATTTTTGTAGGATGCACCATATTTCAACTATAAAGTTGGCTTATTAAAGCATTTAACTTTAACTGAGCACACACGATCATGTGGACATTATGCTAATTACATGCAAGAACCGGAGAACTGGGCGTAGGTCCCGCCCAAGACAATATCTGATTGGCTGACACACTCAGAAGGACGTGTCGGATGGACACGCTTATAACCCAATGACAAGCAGCTCTACTTTGCTTTTTGCCTTGCTTTTGCAGTGACTTTTGCTCTTGCTTTGTTTTGTGAAGACCTTTCCATCGTCTAGCGTGAACGCTTACATGCTTTTCAAACCACCAAGACCTCACTCGAAACTCATCAACTCTTCTAAAAAGGGCCTTCGTTGAACTTCGTAAAAGAAAACCCTCTCAGAGCCTATCCTGCAACTCCTCCAGACTCAGAGGAAACTTGGTTGCATAGCAACCCGTAATCCAGGAAACCGGCAAACGAAACGCCACTCGGCAAAGCCAACCAACAATTCACCATCGAGTGCTGTCCCTCAGAACGCATTATCGACCGACTGCCAGCCAATCAGCGCCGAAGAGGTTCCCTCCAGCATCTTCGTCACAGAAGGGAACGCACACGCTCACTGGAGCATCCAAATGCAAGTACACAATCTCCTAATTCTTGCTGAACTTGTGCAAGTCCTATAAGCAAACGAACAAAGGTTGAATTGCTAGTGTATTGATTCTCTCAGGTTGCGGTCCAGAAATAGTGTCTAACGCTAGACATTTGGGACTCCATTCATACTCCGTTAACATCACCCCCTTTCAATCACTGTTTGAATGAATGTTTGTGTGTTTTCATTAGATTAGTTTGTGTGTATTAGAGCATACAAGTATTAGAGCATTTACATACAAGTATCTTGTGTTGTGTGCTTGCAAGTTACTGCCTTAAACTGTAGATTTTGTTACCTTGCTCATAATCAGTGATCATAATCTTATGATATTTTTACCGTAGGCCACGGGATAATATTCTGTCCAGAATCAATAAAAAAATACCCTTATCTCAATTTATCGGTGGACGAATAGTTGATACGGGGTTACATATTAATAATGAATATAAATGCATATAAATTCGGTTCTTTTCACAGTAATTCAATCTCATTTGAGTTATATTGATCCTAAGCAGTGGCGGATTTAGCAAATTGGGGGCCCAAGGCGAAGGTAGTATGGGGCCCCCCATCCGATCTTTAAAAGAGAACGAAAAAAAAAATGTACCGACTGAATGGTGGATAGGCAGGTAAAGTTAATCTATTGAAGTGTACATGAATGCTAAATATCGGGTTGATGTGCACGTTTATAAGTCAAAAGATTCAAATCGGAATAGATTTCTTGACATGAGCACACTTTACAAATATACAGAGTTTCCCACTGTTGTTGCTTGATAACCATTCTCCTGCATTGGTTCTTTATTTCTTTTAAACAGCAGACTTAATATTTATCCAATTCTAGTCATAATATGGAGTTCATGAATGAACCGTTGTGACGTGCCCAATGCCCAAAACCAGTCGTCTGTGGATGAGAATCTGAAACAAGGACGTTATCCTGCTCCACTTCACAGATGCTGAGTGAAAGGAGAATTATAGAATGGCAGGACACTCATTTAGCTATGACACTTTATTCATCAGGAGAACAGCTCGTTCAGCGCGTCATACGTCGTCCTTTCAGTTTCGGTTTTCAATCGATCAAGTGTTTACATGTTCTCTCGATAAACAACCCCTTTCAATCCGATCAAACTTATTTGTAATAGAGCTGACACTTTGAGTTTTTAATGGGGTTATGTTACAGCCCTACTTGTTTTTAATGTTTTTATGAAATATCTGTAGTGACTGCATGATCATATATCACTGCATTATTTACCGCCATGCGAGCAACAAATAAAGCTTGGCGAGCCGCATTAGGCTCGCGAGACCCGGAATGAGTAGCCGCCTGTTCACATATTGTGTCTTTTGCGCGCTCATAATGGTAGCGACGCGGTCTCGGTGCGACGCGGCCATTTTTTCCAAGCGCGTCCGCGCCACATCGAGATAAAAACATCTCAACTTTTCCGTTACAGCAAGGAAAACGCTTGCGGCATTCTGAAAAGTTGAGATGTTTTTATCTCGATGCGGCGCGGACGCGCTTGGAAAAAACGTGCGCGTTGCACCGCGATCGCGTCGCTTCCATTATGAGCGCGCATACCGCGTGCCTTCATTTGAAATAACGAACTTGAGCGCACAAAAGACGCGAAATGTGAACAGGCCTTAACACTGCTGTACACTGTCTGTCAATCACTTCTTTTTCTCTGTCAGTTTTTTGGCGCATTACAGCCTTGTCACTTTCGCAGATACGCAGAAAGTGAGATAATGGAATAGTCCGAAGTAGTGAGGTGGGGGGCCCCCTCCTGTCTGCGACACTAATGATTTGATGCCATTTTTCACAAATGGAGTTTTTTAGAAATATATAATTTGCGAAAAGTAAAAAAAACAAAAAACTGAAGCATAATTTAATGGGGCACTTTGGGGGTCCTAGGTAGCTCGGGGCCCAAGGCAATTGCTGACCTTTGCCTAATGGTAAAGTCCGCCCCTGATCCTACCCAGCTAACAAAATTATGTTCTGGGAACGTTGGTTTAAAATGTTCTAAAATCGTTGAAATGTCCAGTTTGCTTAACGTGGCTGGAACGGTATCTTAATGTTACCAAAACGTTGCCGGAACGTTAGCATAATGTTGCTGGAACGTGATCTTAAGGTTAGCATTACATTGCTGGAACAGTATCTTAATGTTAGCAAAACTTTGTCGGAACGTTAGCATAATGTTGCTGGAACGTTATCTTAAGGATAGCATAACGTTGCTGGAACGTTAGCATAACGTTGCTGGAACATTATTTTAAAGTTTGCATAACGTTGCTGGAACAGTATCTTAATGTTAGCAAAACATTGTTGGAACGTTAGCATAATGTTACTGGAACGTTATCTTAAGGATAGCATAACGTTGCTGGAACGTTAGCATAACGTTGCTGGAACATTATTTTAAAGTTTGCATAATGTTGCTGGAACATTAGCACACCATTGCTGAAACATTCTTAAGGTTAGCGTAACGTTCATGGAACGGTATCTTATGTTAGCAAAACGTTGTTGGAACGTTCCATTAAGGTTAGCATAACGTTCATGGAATGTTATCTTGAGGTTAGCATAACGTTCATGGAACGTTATCTTAAGGTTAGCATAACGTTCATGGAACGGTATCTTATGTTAGCATGGAACATTCGACAGTTGGTGAGCAGTCACATACAAAAATGTAATATATGGCCATATATGTACTTATATTTTAAATAGCATGACATATATCTATACATATATTTGACTTATCTGAGAACACAATATATGCCTGCAACATAAATGAACATTTATGTGTCCAAACATGTGAAGAAAATATTTGAGTTCGTGCATATATGATACCATATATCTGCATATATTACAGTATAGTATTGGTTTCTCGCATATATGGACAACATTAAGTATAAATATGTGACATACTGTACATATTTGTTTCCCACATATTTAATAAATGTATGTAAACACACATGCATGTAATACTGATGCATTGAAATAAGTACATATATGCATATATACTGTACATATATGCGTCTTACATATATTTAACATTTATGTGCATATACTGGAAAATATATGGCACTTACATGAAAACGGCCATTTTTACTATACTTTGAAATATATGTTTCATATATGTCTATGTGTTTTATATATATGAATTTTGCATATATTCTCATATAGGCAGCAGACATACATGGGCACTGACATTATATTGTATGTAATTTACATATATTGACATATATTACATTTCTGTATGGGGTGTACCTTAAGGCCATGTTGGAGGAGTCCACACCAGCCGAGACCTCAGAGTGGTGCAAATCCTTGGAAGGACAGCAGAAGAGGCTGTAATCCAATGGGTGAAACGTAATTCCACATCATAAAATCAGTAATCCAATGGGTGAAGCGTAATTCCACATCACGATAAAATAGGCATTCTTCGCATACTTAAAATGAATAATAATACTCATCAATAACAATGTAACAATAAAATAATAAAAACAAACGGGAGAGAGGAGAAGGAGAGAGGAGCAGAAGCCAAAACGCGCCAGCACACACTTTCAACTGGAAGAGCATTTGAGGGATGTGCACAGGTACAACCACCTATACCAGCTGCAGTTAAAGATGAAGATGGAGATGTCCAAGAGTTTGTATGTACTTGCAAACAAAATGATGGTTTCATAAATAATAGTGAATCTGAGGATGAAGTCATTCAACCACCTGTGAAGAACTGTCGGGGTCAAGGTTATGGAATTGAACTATGTGTCTGAACTGAAATATTTATTTAACTGTATTCTAACCTTGAATTCCCAAGAGTGGGGTCTATAGTTAATGATGATACGTCTGAATATTTCAATACGTTTACAGTCTTTTGCAGTTGTAATTAGCATATAAGGTGTATAATTTTTTAAGTGTAATTTCAAAAAATAAAAGCAAATAGCTGTGGTTCAGATAATATAACACCTGAACCACTAAAGAATAGAATTTATTTTAGAAGGCTTTAGGCTATATTTAATTTAGGAATTTAGGCTATAGAATTTTTATTTTTTATTTTAAATTGTTAATAGCGTATGTAACTTATAATAAGACTCTTATACAACCAGAAATTGAGTTAAAGAGCTCTACAGAGAACATACAGTACTGTCTGTACATATGTTGATGACAAAATATTTTTCCTGTCATTTTTGGAACCCAAAATATGCTTAGCTCAATGTCCAAAAAAAAAAAAAAAGTACACAACAGTTCAGGTTCTCGAATCTGATTGGCCGAGAGCAACCAGTGAACCTGTAAGGTATGATGTGAAGACGTGTATTATGCAGTATTTACATTTGAACATTTATCCATTGCTGACGTTTTCATCCCAAGCGACAGTGACAAGGCCGTGATGGACCACACAGAGCCGGGCCATTATAGACCATACAGAGACAAGGCCACTATAGACCATACAGAGACAAGGCTGCGATAAACCACACAGAGCCAGGCCACCTTGGACCACACAGAACCAGGCCACTACTGACCACACGGAACAAGGCTGTAACAGACCACACATAGACAAGGCCGCGATGGACCACACAGAGCCAGGCCACCTTGGCCACACAGAATCAGGCCACCTTGGGCCAGGCTCTATTGGCCACACAGAGCAGTGCCACGTTGGGCCACAATGCCTTGCTATACCACAGAGACAAGGCCAGCAATCAGCAAACACAACGACCTCTAATGCCACACAGAAAACGAGGTAGACAGGACAAGGCCACATGGAACCAAGGCCGCAAGGACCACGAGACCAAATGGCCATTTTTTTATATATAGACAAGGCACGATATGCCACAAGGCCTTGAAGACCCACACAAAGACAAGGCCCAGCTGAGCCACAAGGCTACTAATGCCACACAGAAACAAAAACACTGCCACACAAAAACCTAAGCTCTGAAGGACCATACTGCCAGTGATAGGCACAAAGGACAAGGCAATGATATGCCACAAGGCCGTGGGAGACGACACAAAACCTATGACTCGGAGGGCCACACTGCAACTAAGTGAATCCCCTGGATGCATGAGCCATGAATGCAGTAAAAACATGGCTACAATCTGAATATGACAATAGGAAAAAAAGAGACTGTTGCGGAAGGGAGGTATTAAAAAGGGTGGTTGAATGGATTTTGCTTTTCTATCTTACTTAGTGTGTAATGTTGCAGTTTAACCCTCTGGGGACGGATTGGGCGGTACCGCCCAAAATGGCATACTTTTACAAATGTGTAATTATCTTAAAAACTATCAATGATAGAGAGGTGCAGTCTTTTTGCCGTCTTCCTCAGATTCCGCTGAAAACAGTGATAACAAACTTACCCGGCTTGTATACACACTTCCTTGTTGCGCAATACCACTACGTCAAAGACCAATGAAATCGATGTTGTTTGGCAGATTCACGAGCAACAACCAATGGAAAAATTGCCGATGAAGGAATATTTTTCTTACCCAATCAGAGGAAGGTTACCATGACGTATTCTAGCAAATCGGAGGACTCTGTAGCCAACTCAAACAGCGTTGAGTGGCAGAGATGGCAGAAAGCGAACGGACGCGCTGTCGAGTATAAACAAGGCTTTATGGACTGAGAGCGCACAGAGATATGAGAGAGAGACAGAACAATTATAATATATTTATATATACACATACAATTATTGCATTATTTATTGTTTTAGCACTTTTATGATGGCAAGCAGTAAACGATTTACGGTGGAACAGGCTCTGGAACAATTACTGGAGAGTGACGAGGAGAAAGCATTGCTTAGAAAATTCTAAGCATTCCTAAGAAAAACGCCTGGGACTATTTGTAAATAAAGTTAAAATTTTCATTGTTCTTTACGCATTTTATTTAACAATTACACATGTCTGTCAAGCAAAGGCTTTGACAAATATATTTTTTGTTCAAAAACTGTTCACTATTGTTGTGTGATGTGTGATTTTCAGAAATAAATGCCAAAAATCGAATTTCCGTTTTTGAAATTCTCTAGTTTATTGTACATTTTCACTCATACTTCCTTTATAAACATATTACATGCGTGCCTATGTTAGCTTAGGGTCTTCTGCATCCATAGATACCAAACACATAGTGTTCCATCTCCATTACATATAGTTTATAAGCCCAAATGTAAAAATAGAGAAAACGGACCAAAAAGAGCTTAGTCCCCAGAGGGTTAAGTATAAACAACATCTGTAAAGTTACAATGCTCAAAGTTCAAGCAATGGGGGAATTTCATTTAAGAAATTGCTTTTTAAGACCTACAACAACGCTGAGAAGAACTACACAACAATCCTCCTGGGTTAGTGGCATCACACGGTACATGATTTATAGAATATCAAGACAGAATAAGAATCAGTGACTAGAAGATAACTACCCATCAGTTACATAATTCAACTAACCATTCGGAATGTTGTCTACATGTTGACAATTCTTGAGTCTCTCCATCTTTGTCTGACTCCGGTTGAACATAAAGCTAAAGTTTTGAAATTTGTCAGTGAGAAAATCGAAGCTGCAAAACTAGCTGTTGAAAATCCAACCCCCAAAAAATGTTTTTCTTTTTATTTTATTTTTCATTTTTTCTATGGAAATTCTTAATACGAATATAACCAACTAAATCGGACTTCTTAATACGATACTTACCTGAAGTAATGTGACGGTGTCCTGTCAAGAAGCTACTATCATTACCTCAATGATACTTGATCTGTTGTCTTTTGAGCGTAGAATCCATTTCTCAGATGCGCAGCATATGCCTGACATGGCTCCCAAGTTGCTCTTTGTATAAATAGTTATTCATGGCTGGGAGATCACTGGCCACAACAACTAATTGAGACTCTTGAATAGAAAGATACATGAACATGTATATCATACGGTTGAGTAAAAACAATGTCACTCAAGTCTTCTTCACTGTGATTAGTTCCAGTTATGATAGAACTAATATGACTGTTAGTTCTACTGAGTTAAGCATTTTTTTGCTAAGTATATGTGGCCTTTGACCGGAGCATTCTTAGTCTGCATTTCTCTGTACATTTAATGTGGAAATACCATCACATAAAATATTTCTATCACACATATCAGTGGATTAAAGTAGTCTACAGGAAAGTTGTGACATATATCGATTGTACACATTTTCTTATAGAAAATGTAGAACTAATTTTAAGTATAAAAGGACTTTATAATATGAATTTTAAGTAAATATGGTGTAAAATAGTTGTTCGTGAAATTACAAGACTTATGTAAATATGTAATTTACTGCCATTGTAAAGATATCTACTACAGTATATGCATAACAGCCAAATTACCAACTTTCTCTCTTTTAGCTCAGGTTCTTCCTTTTTCAGAAAAGTTTTTATTTTTATTAGGGCCCAAGCCTTGAAAAGGCGAAGGCCCTATTGTTTTCCTAAGGATTCTTCTTCTTCTTCTTCTTCTTCTTCTTCTTCTTCTTCTTCTTCTTCTTCTTCTTCTTCTTATTATTATTATTAAGGCCCAAGCCCTGAAAGGGCGCAGAGCCCTATTGTTTTTCTTAGGATTCTTCTTCTTCTTCTTCTTCTTTTTATTATTATTTTACTACCTTTTGGGCACTTTTGGGGCCCTTAACGTGCTCGAAAACTCTTGAAACTTTGCATACGGGTCAGAACCCACGGCCATCAGGGCCGGGCTGAAGCTGGTACCCGGGCGTGGCAGGGGGGCTCGACAGCGCCCCCTGGAACGGGTTTTGAAAACTTGGTCCAAATATCAAAGATGTTTGCATGTAATAATCTGAAACTCGGTACACATATACAGGTCCTTCTAAAAAAAATAGCATATTGTGATAAAGTTCATTATTTTCCATAATGTAATGATAAAAATTTAACTTTCATATATTTTAGATTCATTGCACACCAAGTGAAATATTTCAGGTCTTTTATTGTTTTAATACTGATGATTTTGGCATTCAGCTCATGAAAACACAAAAATTCCTATCTCAAAAAATTAGCATATTTCATCAGACCAATAAAAGAAGTGTTTTTAATACCAAAAAAAAAGTCTACCTTCAAATAATTATGTTCAGTTATGCACTCAATACTTGGTCGGAAATCCTTTTGCAGAAATGACTGCTTCAATGCGGTGTGGCACGGAGGCAATCAGCCTGTGGCACTGCTGAGGTGTTATGGAGGGCCAGGATGCTTCGATAGCGGCCTTAAGCTCATCCAGAGTGTTGGGTCATGCATCTCTCAACTTTCTCTTCACAATATCCCACAGATTCTCTATGGGGTTCAGGTCAGGAGAGTTGGCAGGCCAATTGAGCACAGTAATACCATGGTCAGTAAACCATTTACCAGTGGTTTTGGCACTGTGAGCAGGTGCCAGGTCGTGCTGAAAAATGAAATCTTCATCTCCATAAAGCTTTTCAGCAGATGGAAGCATGAAATGCTCCAAAATCTCCTGATAGCTAGCTGCATTGACCCTGCCCTTGATAAAACACAGTGGACCAACACCAACAGCTGACATGGCACCCCAGACCATCACTTGTACTTGACACTGGACTTCAGGCATTTCCTTCTCCCCAGTCTTCCTCCAGACTCTGGCACCTTGATTTCCGAATGACATGCAAAATTTGCTTTCATCCGAAAAAAGTACTTTGGACCACTGAGCAACAGTCCAGTGCTGCTTCTCTGTAGCCCAGGTCAGGCGCTTCTGCCGCTGTTTCTGTTTCAAAAGTGGCTTGACCTGGGGAATGCGGCACCTGTAGCCCATTTCCTGCACACGCCTGTGCACGGTGGCTCTGGATGTTTCTACTCCAGACTCAGTCCACTGCTTCCGCAGGTCCCCCAAGGTCTGGAATCGGTCCTTCTCCACAATCTTCCTCATGGTCCGGTCACCTCTTCTCGTTGTGAAGCGTTTTTTGCCACACTTTTTCCTCCCCACAGACTTCCCACTGAGGTGCCTTGATACAGCACTCTGGGAACAGCCTATTTTTTCAGAAATTTCTTTCTGTGTCTTAGCCTCTTGCTTGAGGGTGTCAATGATGGCCTTCTGGACAGCAGTCAGGTCGGCAGTCTTACCCATGATTGCGGTTTTGAGTAATGAAAAAGGCTGGGAGTTTTTAAAAGCCTCAGGAATCTTTTGCAGGTGTTTAGAGTTAATTAGTTGATTCAGATGATTAGGTTAATAGCTCCTTTAGAGACCCTTTTCATGATATGCTAATTTTTGAGATAGCAATTTTGGATTTTCATGAGCTGTATGCCAAAATCATCATCATTCGTTGGCGAGGAAACGAATTTATGGCGATAAAAGAGAAACAAAATGTCTGTTATAACTTTGTCCATTTTACTTACAGTTACAAAACTCGGCACGTATATTGTTCTCGTCAAGCCGGACAACTTATTAACAGTCATTAGCTCCGACCAACAGAAAGTCAGATATTTTGGTTTGATTGTGGATTACTTTGGAGTATTTTCTCTCCCCCCTCTATCTCTCTCTCTCTCTCTCTCTCTCTCTCTCTCTGTGTGTTTGTGTGTGTGTGTGTGTGTGTATGTGTGTGTGTGTATGTGTGTGTGTGAGTGTGTGTGTGTGGGCAGGGGGGCTTGTAGGGTGATAATTTAGATGAACGCGTTAATGACTGGTTGCTTTTGCCTGCATTAAAGGAAAATTAAATGTCTTAAGCCTTGTATTTTATAAATAATTTTTATTAATAAAGCAAAGGTATAGATCCACTTTTTTTGTCTTGCATTGACAATAGTTTTATATAATTAGTTTATTAATTAAATTAACTTGGTCCATAAACTTGGTCTGAAAACTTGGTCCATAAATCAAACACACTTGCATGTAATAATATGAAACTTGCTACACATATAGATCTCATCGGGCCGAACAACTCTCGTGCTCTAAGTTTTAAGCCAGCCCAACAGGAAATCAGCTATTTTGGTCTGAATGTGGATTTTTTTTTTATATTTCATACTCTTGAGTGTTTAGATACTCCTCCCCAGTGGTTTATTTTATTCAAACCAAACTTTTTCAACATGATGAAAATACATTTAAGATGCTAAATTGTGAACGGATATTGAATATCTTAAACGGTTTTTCTATGGCGAGGGTTTAAAGGAATGTCAAAAAAAGAATCAGGAAACGTCTCATATCTTCTAAATTTAATTATAAACCATTTATTTTTATATAAAATTATACAAATATTAGAACTAAACCCATTGTATTCTGTTTTTTCAACTCAAGAAGTATGAAAAAGTTAAAAACAGTCTATTTAGTGCTATTTGGTTAAAAAACAACAACAAAAGAACATATATAGGGCTATACTGCCCTCTTGTGTCTAAATTGATATCAAAATAGTACATAAAACTCAGGTAGGCCGATTGTATTTATAAATAAATATATTCCCTCCGAATCCCGATTAATCAACGTGTGACACCAGCGATCGCTAATATAAAAGTGAAAGTATACGGACGTCCGCACGGACATTGATCATGGCGGCGCTCAAATTAATTCCTATAGAAGTATGAATGAACTAAAAAATGTTCGCTCTGTTCTGCTCGCTCCTCGGTGTGGACGCGGACCGTTATGCCCTTGCAGCCGTGAACTTTTTAGTTTCATTTTAAAATGAGTGCCATTTCGGGGGCCGATTGCTTGAATTGTGAGTTCAATAGCCTATTATTCTTCATGGAAAACTCAACAGCAAAAGAGTACAGTGACAGATTCGCTTAAATAGGCGCTTTTACACAAAATATTCAGTCATCATCTTTTCAGTCAGCTCTTTACTCTCGTGATTAATGAAATTTGATTAATCAAATCGACAGTGGGGGTTAAACATAACACTAAACCGCCTTTAGGTGTCGCCAGGCAACTATGTCTTCATGAGCGATTCATTGATTAATTCGTTCAAACGATTTGTTCGAACAACTAAGTAATTCATGAATGAGACAGAGGTTTATGGATTGATCATTTAATCTTTGAGTCAACCGATTTCATTCAAAATGCTGAATCATTCAGAAATGAGAAAACACATTGCTGTGAGATGCGCGATGGTTCACTTTAGCAATTTTCACTGCTGAAACAGAACAAAAAAAGTCAGTATTATTGCATCTAAAATGTAAGTGACTTAATTGCAATTGTTCATTGAACAGTTGTATCAAATCAATGTCACAGTTTCAATCGTGATGGTATTCAGGAAAGAGCACTCGTCATGTGAGGTTGCTTAACTGTATCATATGTTAAAAATATAAAAACTCCATATTTTTACTTTTGATAGGCATTATATTGTTAACTGGGTTTCTTTTTTGTGTGCGGCGCAAATATCAGTTTATTTGTTTTCCTTAAAATTTTAACTAACACTAACTTTATTCTCATCTGAATTATAAATAATTTATTTTTGTATAAAATAATACTACCACTAAAAACACGTTTGATTTTTCTTTTTTAATCAATGTAGCATGAGTACACAAACAGTTCCCTTTCAGGGAACTCGAGCACGATAAAACGCTGTGGGAACGCCCCTGCGTGAGTGCGTCATGAAGCACGTATGAAATCAGTCCAATGGCGAGACGGAACGTCATAGGCGGGTGACGTCATCGACCAGGAAACTAAGCACCCCCAAAACACAGTCTTCAGCAAGCGCTCTGTGTATGAAAAAGTCTGTGTCTCAAGTCTTTTTGTCTGTCCTTAGAAATTGCTAGGCAGGAGTTTTTCACACATATATATATATATATATATATATATATATATATATATACATATATATATATATATATATATATATATATATAAACTATAAAAAGAGACTATATATATATATATAATGGCGAGCGAACAGCAATTCAGAAAGTGTGTTCATCCCTGCCCACGTTATATTACGGGTGGGGACACACACAATCTGTGTGTTGTTTGTTTGGGAGTGCTGCATGCCCAGTCAGCTCTCGAGGGAGCTGATTGTGAGCATTGCGAGCGTTTGTCTATAAAAACGCTCCGCTCCCGCCGAGCCCTCTTCGAGGAGAGTGGTTCGGTGCGCGCTCCCCGCGGTTCTGGTCCCGCTGCTGCCAAGGCACAGCGAAGGCTTCAATCGTGGGGATCGCAAATGGATCTATCAGCGGGGATTGAGATGGGCTCTGCCTTATCTCAGCCCTTACCTGGTAGATCCAGTGCCTCAGATCCGGGTTCCGAAGCACGCGCTGCGGTTTCTTCCGCCCGGGCTGAGGCATCATCACTTCAATTATCCAGTTCTGAGGATCTGGATCTTGAAAGTATTGATACAGCAGAGACTGGGGACTCATCACTTCAGTCTCCTGCTAGTGAGGAGCTTATGTAGGTGCTCACTCGTGCTGTAGAAAAATTAAGCATCGAGTGGCCAGCTGATAGACAGGAGTCTCGTTCAAAGAGTAAACTAGATGAAAGATTTCTGCCCTCTCGTGCTGCACCTCCACGCCGGTGTCTTCCTTTCTTTCCTGACCTCCACACCGAGGTGTCGAGGTCATGGAAAAGACCAGTGTCATCCAGAATATTTAGCCAGCAAACATCTGTTTATTTAAATATATTTGGGGCTAAGAATTATGGTTATGGGGCGATGCCTAAGGCTGAAGAGACGTTAGCGAGTCATCTATCTCCAGTTACGACATCGTCATTTAAGACACCGGCATTGCCCACCAAGCCATTAAGAAACACCTCGGCTTTGGTGGGCAAAGCTTACTCGGCGGCAGGTCAAGTGGCAGCATGCTTACACACTATGTCAGTATTACAAGCCTATCAAGCAGACCTATTAAAAGATATGAGTGAGGGGGATGAAATTAGTGCTGACGTAATTCGAGAATTACGTCAGGCAGCAGATATATCTCTCCGTGCCACCAAGGAGACGGCCAAATCAGTGGGCCGTTCTATGGCAGCCATGGTGGCAACGGAGAGACACTTATGGCTGAATTTGTCCAACATGAAAGAAAAGGAAAAATCTTTTCTCCTGGACGCCCAGCTTTCAACTGCTGGCCTCTTCGGTGACTCAGTAAATTCGGTCATCGAGAGGTTTCAGGAAGAGAAAAAGCAGGCGGCGGCGCTCCAGAAATTTCTCCTTCTCCGTGTTCATGTCTCCGAGGCTGCTGGGCGGGAGCAGCCCCGGCCGTCGAGTAGCTCCTCACATAGGACGCAACAAAAACAGAGCATCGCGTCTCGTGCTCCTCCTCAGCATAACTGGGACGAGACGCGGCGCTCTCAGACGAGGTCGTCTAGTGGCAGGGCTGATCTGAGGACAGTTATCGTTGCCAAGCGTGGCAGGGGGGCTCGACAGTGCCCCCTGGAATGGGGTTTGAACACTTGTCCATATATCAAACACGCTTGCATGTAATAATCTCATAATTTCATAAAAAAAATAAACTCGGTACACATATAGATCTCAGGCAGCAGGAAGTGTGTCACTTTCAAAATGCTTTTAAATCACCCTCTTATTTTTACCCGATTTGCTTCAAACTTTGTGTATAATGTAAACACACGCCAGATGTAGACCTGTGAAAGGATTATTGATATCTTAAATACTGTTGCCATGGCAACGCATTAAACTTTAATATTCTTTTTGGATGCTTTTGAGACTCTTAACATTCTTCAAATTGCATGAAACTCGACAGACACATCTCATTTACTACCTAGTAGACATGTGCAAAGTTTCAGAAACGGGCGTGGTACAGGGGCTCAGTAGCGCCACCTTTTGCCAAAAGTGGGGTTGTTAGTTTCATCTAGAGTAAAAAAACTCGGTATGTATATTGTACTCCTCAAGCCGGACAACTTTCTAATTTACAGTCATAAGCTCCGACCAACAGGAAGTCAGATATTTTGGGTTTGAATGTGGATTTTTCAAGCATTTTCTCTCCTTCTCTCTCTGACTCTCTCTGTCTCTGCCTCTGCGTCTCTGTGTGTGTGTGGGTGAGAATTGATTTTCTTCTTGTTTTTCAAGGTTTTGGGGGCTTTTGGGGCCCTTAATGTGCTCAAAAACTCTTGAAAACTTTGTACACATGTCAGAACCCGCGGCCATCAGGTACTGGCTGAAGCTGGTACCCTGGCGTGGCAGGGGGGCTCAACAGTGCCCCCTGGAATGGGGTTTGAAAACTTGGTCCATATATCAAACACGCTTGCATGAATTAATATGGAACTCGGTACACATATATATCTCATCGAGCCGAACATCTTTCATGCTCTAAGTTTTACGTCAGCCCAACAGGAAGTCGGCTATTATGGGTTGTTTGGAAAATGCATGTTTTGGAATTTGAAACACTTCTCCTAGAGATTGCATCCGATCATCAGCAAACTCTGTGTGCATAAGGTCAAGACATTGAGGATGCTAAATTGCGGACGGATTTTTGATATCTCGAACGGTTTGGCCGTGGCAAGGAAACAAATTTATGGCGAGAAAAGAGAAACACAAAGTCTTATAACTTCTGCATACATTAACTGATCTTGATGAAACTTCAGCAGTGTGTTCGTGGTAAGAGGCCGATCAGATGGATATGACTATTGTGAGTCAAAGTTACACCGCCACCAAACGGCAACAGGAAGTGTGTCACTTTCCAAATTCTTTTGACAAAAGTTGGGGGGGGGGGGGGGGGGGGGGTGGGGGGCTTAGTTTTTTTCCCACAGTAACAAAACTCCGTACGTATATTGTTCTCATCAAGTAGGACAACTTTCTAATTTACAGTCATTGGCTCCGACCAACAGGAAGTCAGATATTTAGGTTTGAGTGTGTGTGTGTGTGTGTGTGTGTGAGGGAGGAGGGGGGCTAGATAAACCATTTGTATATATATGTGTGTGTGTGTGTGTGTGTATATATATATATATATATATATGTGTGTGTGTATAAATATATATATGTGTGTATAAATATATATATATATATATATAGATAGATAGATAGATAGATAGATAGATAGATAGATATTTATACACACATATATATATATTTTTTTTATTGTCTTTTTATTATTATACATTACCGAATACCGAATACCGAACTGATGAGTGAGCAGTTATCAGGAGCGCGACCTGTGAATATGGCATAAACAGCTCTTAAAGGTATTGTAGGTAGAAATCCACAAAAATACTTTTTGTCCAAATTTGTTTAAACTGTCTTTATATATCAATGCATAATTAAAATGTAAGTACTCTGGAAAAGAAATTATAAAAATCGAGTGTCTGTAGTCCTCTCAGGACTGCAATAAACACAGCTCATTATTCCATTAACTCCCACCCCTCCCTTCTCGGCTCCTTCCAAAGCCACGCCCCCAAAACAAATGAACGCGCAATCCCGGCCGTTCGCTCAGCTGGAAGAGTCGGACGCGTTTACCAGCTGTACCAGATGTAGTGACATCATGTCAGAATCACAAGTAATAAAATAACTAACTTTATCAGTATGAATATAAACAATTAACATGGCTGTTAGTACTCACTATCCAGCTCGCATATCGATACTGGTAAAGTTTAAAATATTTGACTAGCTCGTAACGGAATCAAACTCAATATAAGGCAAAGCTATAAATAGCTTCATTGATACACGTTTGCCGTTACTATCAGTTAAACTGCGATGAAGGTGAATTTTTAAGATTCATAACATAAGATTGTTTACAGATAAACTGAGTAACATACACTCAAACACCTTCTCACAACTGCATTGCAGACCCAAGATAAAATAACACACACACACAACATATATTGTATAGCACATACAGATACAACATAAAGACATAGGTAAACATATGTAGAGCATATAACAACAAACCAAACGTGAAAAAACGGAGCAGGTAGAGTTCACGGTGAAAATAGGAACAAAGTTTAGGCAGAGGGTAAAGCTAGGCATACAAATAGATCCCCTAAACTTTTTAACCTAAAGTTAGATTTGGCGAAATTAAACAAAACAGCTTTCAACTGCAGATAGGCCTATTGCTTATTTATCGTCTCAACCCTGGCTCACTAACAGTAACGTTATACCAGTCGACACCAAAGTTACACTGTCATAGCTAAGCCAGTACCGTTAGTTATGCTACGTAACGTTAGGTAGCTATATTAGGTAGCTACGTGTGCTAATGATACATGCTTCATGAAAAAATAAATGCCCTCAAAATGAAAACAGCAAGATTACCTGTCCAGCAGAAATAAAGCCATCATGGAGTCACTTTTCAGCCCCTTGAGATCCCTCAGTAGTCGCCGACGCTGGAAAGCCACGCCGATATTGACTCTCGTATGATTTCTTTATTTATCCAAAGACTTTTTGTTCATAGCCTTTTCAAATACTGTCTTCCTTTTTTTAACTTGTCTGACTTCGCTGCCTCTACAGTATATGCAGGTAACCTTACTGAGAATTTTGACTGTTCTTTCTCTGCCATAATTGTTATTACTAGCTTCCGTGCCTCTTCAAACGGTTGCACGCATTTGGGCTCCTCCTGTATCAGCAGAGGTGGTATCCATGGTAGCGAGGGAGAGTGACAGTCGCCCCAGCCAATCATTTCTTTCGTCCCGAATGGAATAATGAGCTGTGTTTATTACAGTCCTGAGAGAACTACAGACACTCGATTTTTATAATTTATTTTCCAGAGTACTTACATTTTAATTATGCATTGATATATAAAGACAGTTTGAAAAAAAATGGAAAAAGTATTTTTGGGGATTTCTACCTACAATACCTTTAAGCTTATTTTATTTCTATACAGTTAAGCAGTTGTTAGTGGGTAGTGGGTTTGCATCTGCCCATGTGAGCCTGGTATCGACGACGCTGATATTATTAAATTACCACTGCACTGTGGAATATCAGTGACGCAAATCTTTGCTTACACTTTGTTACAAACTTTAAGGCGAGCTCTGGCCCTGCTGTTTAAAGCATTGCAGTATGTTGCGTAACTTGCGTTGCAGTCTGCAGACCAGCAGTTATTAGGAACACGCCACTGTAGTCACCAATTTGAACTCTGCCGCTGGTGTAGGTAGCCAAGTTAAATACTTACCTGAATAAAGTTTAATCATGGTAGAGGGGACATATTAACAGTGGCTGGTGGAAGTGCCTACCAAATCTTGAAAACCCGACTTGAAAGCCTTGGAAGCGGAGCTTGAACTTGAAAACCAGTGTGAGAAATCACCTCACGTGAATTGCAGAGTTGTTGATTCATGTCGGTGGGATCAGTGATCTGCGGAACAAAATGGCACCGTTCAGACAGCAAGGATGATTTTGCAGTTCTCTTCCTGATGGATTATTTTGGCTGAGCTGACAATGTTGAGGATCAAACTCTCCGAAGACCGCTGTGCCCATGGGGAGATGCGGCACCGAATGCGGGAAGTTGGACGTGCAGCAGGAGAGACGGCGGGACGAATTCATCGTCGGAACTTGATAATCGTAAACAATATGCGTGTCCTGAAACATGTTGGTTGGCAACTGAAGAGACGTGTGTAAGTAGCCTACCGGTCTTTAATACCACGAGTATTATAACACAATTGGATAGATGAGAAGGTAAGGGACGTAGCAATTGAGTCTTCCCGGCAGAATTTATGCTAAAGCTTCCATTTTTAAGAGTTTTCTATCCGAGAATGTAGTTATTTAGACCTCAGATATGACGATAGACTCATATGTAAATAGTATACCTATTTTATAATTTGTTTAAAAAGTTTTCGGAGATTGAGCTCCAGGTGGTCAGTGGCCGTTCAGCCCTCATGGACACGCAGAGAACAGCTTCATCTTTGCTAGTCCTTCAGAAATTTGCCACTGGCTCTTATGCATCTCATTCATTTGTGGTATATCAAATGGGCAATCTTTGGTCTTATTAATCTATTACATGTTCCAGAGCAAATCAATTTTGGTTAAGAGGAAAATCAAGTTTCTTCATTTTATATTTAGGCTATAAATAGCCCGTTTAATACCAAATTTTTTCTTGCAATTTGAGTACATGCATTTTACTCCTTAGACCACCCTAACACACAAACTGTATGTCCGCTTTTTTTTCAATAAGACCTATTTACACATTTAAAACTTAAAGAAGTAAACGTTGTCTGGCTCAGTTTAAAAAAATAGAATAAAATAGCATTCCTGTGCAGTAGTATGGCACAAATAATACAGAAAATATAAACACATCACAACAGTCCTCAAGTCTTTACACTGGCTCCCAGTTACAATTAGGATTGATTTTAAAGTATTTTTACTGGTATATAAATCATTCAATGGCCTAGGACCTCAATACATTGCAGATATGCTAGCTGAATATAAACCAAACAGATCACTCAGATCATTAGGATCACATCAGCTGAAATACCAAGGGTTCACTCTAAGCATGGCGAGTCCGCTTTCATGCCAGCCGCAGCTGGAACTAGATTCAAGAAGAGATCAGATGTGTTCCTACAGTAGTCACATTCAAATCCAGACTCAAAACACATCTGTTTAGCTGTGCATTTAATGAATAAACACTGTAGCTGTTACGAATTTGCGTGGAAGCAAAGGCAGTAGGCGGATCTAAATGCAGCAGTAGACTTTAATTACAGATTCAGAACAGACAAGATACTCGTGGTACGCACATTAAAACATACATTCAATAACTGACCACCAACAAAAGAGCAGACAGGATTTAAATACACAGACGGGATGAGGGAACAAGACACAGCTGGGGCAAATCAGAACACCGAGCGGGACCATACAACCTAACAAGACAACACACCTGAAACAAGGGACCTAATAATGACATGACTAGGATAACAGACTACAATTAACAAGGCACAAACTGAATTAAAGACCAAAGACAGAGAAACCACAAACCAGAAACATGACAAAATGAATAAACACCGTAACATTATCCCCCCCTTCCATAAGGCGCGCCGAATGAACATCAAATAGGGGCGGGAGGGTGGGCGCCCTGGAGGCTGACGAGGGCGTGGCTTGCCCGGAACAGGAAGCCTCCAGGGCGGAGCAGGACGTGACGGCGGCCAGGGCGGAGCAGGATGAGGCGAAGGCCAGGGCGGAGCAGGACGAGGCGAAGGCCAGGGCGGAGCATGGCGTGGCGAAGGCCAGGGTGGAGCATGGCGTGGCAAAGGCCAGGGCGGAGCCGGATGAGATGGTGGCCAGGTTGGAGCAGACTCAGACGAGGATGAGGACCATGTCGACGTCGTCTCCATGGCCCTCACGGAGTACCTTCTGCCCCCCCCCAAAAAATACTTGGGGAAATCCTCGGGAGGAACCTCCAGGTGGTAGATGGGTTCCGGGCAGGCCTCCCGGAGCTTGAAGGGCGCAGGCAGGACGAGGCGCAGAGGCGGGGCCGGCAGGGCGAGGCGCAGAGGCGGGGCCGGCAGGGCGAGGCGCAGAGGCGGGGCCGGCAGGGCGAGGCGCCTGGGAACGCCCTCCGTAGCCTGGCGAAGCAAACAAGTCCTCCTCCTCCGTCTGCGACGACGCTTCACTGGGCTTGATTCACTACTGGACGTACTTGACTCGGCAGACTCGGCTTGACTCGGCTTGACTCGGCAGACTCGCTTGACTTGGCACTTGATTCACTTGACTTGGCACTTGATTCACTTGACTTGGCACTTGATTCACTTGACTTGGCACTTGATTCACTTGACTTGGCACTTGATTCACTTGACTTGGCACTTGATTCACTTGACTTGGCACTTGATTCACTTGACTTGGCACTTGATTCACTTGACTTGGCACTTGATTCACTTGACTTGGCACTTGATTCACTTGACTTGGCACTTGATTCACTTGACTTGGCACTTGATTCACTTGACTTGGCACTTGATTCACTTGACTCGGCGGCACTTGACTCGGCGGCAATTGACTCGCTTGACTCGGGAAGCGCGGTCTCACTTGACTCTTGGCACTTGGCAGGAAGAAGCTCAGGCATGTCGGTCTCGGCAGGAAGAAGCTCAGGCATGTCGTGGAAAGCGGGCTCGACTCGGTTCACGTGAAGCGCAGGCTCGTGGAGCGTGGTCTCGGCTGAGCAGCTGAAGTGAAGCGCGGGCGCGACCGGGCTGACGTTAAGCGCAGGCTCTCGCAGCTTCTCCTCCACGCCCACAGTAAACGGGGAACCGCTCCACAACAGGGCCAGGTCAACGTACCATTCTAAAGATCCGTGAGGACCAGGTTCGGGCATCAGAGACCGGAGTGGTTCCGATAATCCTCCGCGGAAGAAGATCTTCAAGCCGTGGGTGTTCATTTGCGCGAGATATGCCAGCTCGAGGAATTCTGCGACATAATCCTCGATGGCGCGATTCTCCTGGCGAAGACGGAGGATCTGGACATCAGGACTCCAGGTAGGCATGGCTGCTAGATCCTAGGGGGTCAGTTATTCTGTTACGAATTTGCGTGGAAGCAAAGGCAGTAGGCGGATCTAAATGCAGCAGTAGACTTTAATTACAGATTCAGAACAGACAAGATACTCGTGGTACGCACATTAAAACATACATTCAATAACTGACCACCAACAAAAGAGCAGACAGGATTTAAATACACAGACGGGATGAGGGAACAAGACACAGCTGGGGCAAATCAGAACACCGAGCGGGACCATACAACCTAACAAGACAACACACCTGAAACAAGGGACCTAATAATGACATGACTAGGATAACAGACTACAATTAACAAGGCACAAACTGAATTAAAGACCAAAGACAGAGAACCCACAAACCAGAAACATAACAAAATGAATAAACACCGTAACGGTAGCACTGTTTGTCTGACTCTTTGTACTGTATTTTACTTTCTTTTTTATTCTAAACTGTTTTAATTATTCTTATTTCTTTTGATTATTTTAATTTCTTCTATGTAAAGCACTTTGAATTACCATAGTGTATGAAATGTGCTATATAAATACACTTGCCTTGCAATAAAATGACAAAATGACAAATAATAGGAAATTGAAAGGTAGGTAATTTATTATAAACTTCATAATAAACTGAAATAAACAACACAAATAAGTAGAGAGACAGACAGACAGATAGATAGATCTGTTATACTACCGGTCACAGTTTGACCGTCTTCATTTATCTGAAGTTTGACAACACAATAAACCATGTATTACTATAATTTCAATATGTACTGTATATATAGATAACCCTTTCATTCTGATGTGTGCAAAAATATGAGCTATTAAAAAAATTACTTAAAAAAGTACCTGTCATTTCTGAGCTTTAACGTCATCATGTTAAGATGGCAGCACCACAAAATAAATGTGTGTGGTCACATGACCAAACTATCCAATAATGTTAGACCTGCGTAGAACTCATGTAGACATGTGCTTCATAATTACAGCTGCTTTTTAATACCATTCTAAAATGAGGAAAAATTCTGGTCACAATTGTGACCATTGGGATAACTTACTTTGTTGTAAATAAAAAAGCCTGACAATATCACTACTAAATACCTATAAGTACTGTGGTATTCTAACGCATTCTCATCCTTTGGAGCTTAAAGAAAATCCAGACCTTCCCACTCGTATTTACCACATTGTGGTGGTGTTCATGTGCGTTCAACTCGTAAATACGATCTTTACGACATGACTTGAATGCACCATAAGAACATAATTGTATAGATAGAATGTATTGTAGTACAGACAAAAACTATGAACAATTTCTTCTCATAGTGAGATTTGTACTAATACTTTGTTCATGGGTATACTGTAGATTGATTATAGCCTACTGTAAAGTATACCTCTCTGTCTGAAATGTACACAAAATATTTCTGCCACCCACATAATCATAGCAAAGTCAGATTTTAGCTGTAAGGTCAGCCATTATCAAGAGCAGTTATGAAAGCATTCTCGCCAGCTGCATTTTATGTGGGTGATGAATGGATCCACGGGGACAGTGTCATACAAAATAGTTTTATTTATACGTCAGCATCATGTCACACAACCAATTAAAGTTTTTAAAAAGAGAAATTTAAAGGGATTGTTTACCACAAAATAAAACATTCTGTGATCATTTACTCATGTCATTCCAAACCTTTATGACTTTCTTTTGTGGAACATAAAAGATGATATTTTGAAGAATATTGGCAGCCAAACAGTTCTGGTTACCACAGACTTCAATTGTATGGACAACATGTTTTGTCCCCATAATAATGTAGGGTATACCTGAAGCACACACACTTCTCTAAATATCTTCTTTTATGTTTTTCAGGAAAGGAAAGTCATACAGGTTTAGTATTTTGAATATTCCTAATTTAATTTTTTTTTTTTTTTTTTTGTAGTGGTGGTGAACCTTCCCTTTCGTAAACATTAATAAATGAACACATAGGCCTACAATATTGAATGGGTCTTTATTAAACTATAGGCTGAAAACAACTTTGTGATATACATTGTATTTGCCATTTAAGGTGAAGATGACATCAGATGAATGATTTTCTGAAGCAAAATCAAACACCTTTGTTTAAAGGTGTGAACGGAATGCTTTGTCTTCACCTGTAAGGACTGCCCCCTAAAATGTATATAAAACATGCATTTCACTGCCTTAGAAAGACTTAATGACTGCAGTGAGCAAACAACATGATCTCAATGAAGAGAAAACCCCAAAATAAACACCCAAATAACAGAACCACTTCTAAACCGGCAAGTCCAGTCTGAGCACACTTTTCCTTAACATGCCATATGTTATCACTCATGCACAAACAGTCTGTGTAGTGCATTAAAGGGAAATTTAATGAATGGAAAGGTTTTTGATTATTTACCCACGTAGGACGATTCGCGACCTTGCCGATTAAAACTCTAGTGAGAGTTAGTAGACATGAAGGCGCAAAGTTACTTGGTCCCTTTAACACATTCTGTTGACTATCAAAATAAAGTGAAACCCATTTAATGAGCACAGCTGTTTGTAATTGTTCATCATCATTTGTGTATTTAAGCCCTTCATTTTGAATCAAGGGCTTTGAATTATAACGATTGGATTTAATCAAAATGCTCTAGCCATCATGGTGGGGTGATTTATTTTTGTACATAAGACAACAATCCCATTATGTTATCAAATGCGCTGATGTTACAGCCACTTATTCCCCATATAACTCACGTAAACCAGGTAATACCAACATAATACAACACAACACCAGGGGTGTATTTTTTTTAAAATCTTTATTTCTTTATTTAATAAGAAATACAATTTACAGACCCAAATCTACAGAGACATTACAAGCTTATACATTCATCTTCACATTCATACCCCCACAACATACATGAGAAAAGGTTTCATATACATAGAATTTTATTCCATTTTTTGTTATATTCATCCAATTTATTGTTGCTTTCTGCTATTATCTTTTCTAAAAGAAGATGCGACCTTATAACATTCTTAAAGTGACCTAAACACAAGCATGATGATACTTTTGTTTTAAAAATAAAGATTTTCCCTATTAATAAAATGGCATTTATCACCAGCAAACTACCTGTAAAATGACAAAAGTACAATAGTTTGAGGTGTTATGGTAAATTCCATTCTAGCCGTCTTTTTTA
Source organism: Siphateles boraxobius (assembly GCF_051911475.1). Classification (NCBI taxonomy): domain Eukaryota; kingdom Metazoa; phylum Chordata; class Actinopteri; order Cypriniformes; family Leuciscidae; genus Siphateles; species Siphateles boraxobius. The sequence continues at coordinate 4,508,308 of NW_027509182.1, forward strand.
CCAAACTTGGACACTTGACCAGAATTTATATACTACTGGGCAAAAGCAAAATAAAAGCCTCCTCTTCTTCCTCACAAAATCTGCAATATGGATTATTTTCAATGTGATATAAATATAACATTTTTTTAGTTGCAACTATCTTGTAAAAATTTTTTAGTTGGAATATTCTTGAATATGAATCTACAGTAGTGTTATAAATTGATCTAAAATATTCTTTCCATGGAATTGATACATTGATTTCATCTTCCCAGTACTGGCAGACCCTGTGAGGAAAAAGGGCAAATCCTGCCGAATATACATTCCAATTGTAAATAATTGTATTTATTTTTATATTCTTTAACCATTCCCAGCATCGTACTTTTGGGAGACAAACCAATTGCTTGTGTTTATTTTTTATTTTTTGTTTCCAGACAATTGGAATTGCTGAAACAATCTGTTTGTATTGATACAAATCCAAACATTCATTAAATTGTATTGAAAAACCATACAATGAAATAATGTGACCAGATGTATCTAAAAAGTCATTCACAAAGATTAAACCATTTTAAATACATATTTTCCACAAAATTGGTTGGTCTCCTATAGTAATTTCAGAGTTCCCTTTCAAGGGAACTCGAGCTGCGTTGAGACGCGGTGGGAACGCTTTGCCTGATTGCGTCGTGAAGCACGTGTATAATCAGTCCAATGGAAGAGCGAGACGTCATAGGCGGGTGACGTCATAGTCCAAGAAGCTATAAAGCACACCAGAAAACAGACCGCGACAGCTTCTGTGGCTTCAGCAAGCGATCTGTGTATTCTGTCCTTGTCATATTTATTGTTGTCTGTCAAGTTGCAATATATATATATTATGGCAAAAGAGAGCAAGCAGCTTTGTGTTGTTCCCTGCCCACGTTATATCACGGGTGGGGACACCCACATCAGCTTTTTGTTACTATTTGGGAGTGGAGGCCGCTCCGTTTCCGCCGGGCGTTCTTCGAGGAGGACGGTTCGGTTCACGCTCCCCACGCGGGTCCCGCGGTTGCCGAGGCACGGCGGCGACTCGCATTTTGGGACGGATCTGACAGTGGGGGTTGGGACGGGCTCCGCCCTATCTCAGCTTTCACCTGTCAGATCCAGTGCTGGCGATTTCCAGTTCCGAGGAATTGGTATCGTTAGTGTTTTGTTTAGAAAAAAGAGAACAAAACAAATAAAGATAATAAGAAAAAGGCAGATGTTTGAGTTTTCAATAAATAAATAAGTCAGCTCATAACTCTGTTGAATAAAGAGGAGCTTTACAAGGAGGTTTATCTAGTGCTGTTGCTAGTTAAATATTTACTGGCCAGCTGAACATTATGAGAGTGAAAATAAAAAGTGTTTATTAGATGAAATATATCTAAAAACAGAAAAACTCTGTATCTCAGCCTCCTCGTTGGGGACTGCTGTTTTTCCCTATCTCCACACTGAGGTGTCGAGATCGTGGAATAAGCCGGTTTCTATTTTATGTTTTTAATGCCCAAACGCCTAACTATAGTAATGCTATGGGTATTAAGTATCATGGTATGGCAGTGCCTCGGGTTAAAGAGACTTGCGAGCTTTCTCTCTCCCGAGTCGGCGTCATCGTTTTTAACCCCGACGTTACCCAGGGCAGCGCTGGTGGGTAAAGTATAAGGACATGGATGAATGTGAGGATGTCAGCACTGACGCTATTCGAGAATTGCGTCGTGCAAAAACAGATAAACTATACTGGGGAGGGACGGTTTCGAGAAATCGTTTCTCCTCTGCGTCCTCTGGGGGGGCGACTCTCTGAGGAGGGTCGCAGCAGGGCCAGTTCGGTTGTTTTCCAGCTGGTGGCCACGGAGTGATATATATATATGTTTTTCTGATTTAAAAAACAAGAAAAATAAGATAAATTATGTCTGTTCTTCTGGACGCTCCGCTTTCAAAAAAAATAAGAAATAAACCATTCAGCGGCGTTCCAGAGGTTTCTTCCTCACCAAACTAATGTTCCCGAGACTGCTGGGCGGGAGCAGTCTCGGTCTACTAAGCCTCTCGCAGCACAGAGTGCAAAACGAGCATCACTACTTGGGCTCCTCCACAATCGAGGGGGACCTGGGTGGCGGTAGCAGTCTAGCTAGTTAGAGATATGCAAGATCTGAGGACTGTTTTATCTCTAAAATAGCTTGGACAAAGAGGAAACCCTGACACCGAGGCTATCAGGCATCTAAGGGTGGTCCCCTCCGTGGTAGGGATAGTTTTGAGAAATCGTTTCTCCTCGGCGCCCTCTGGGGTGCGACTCTCTGAGGAGGGTGACAGCGCTGCCAGTTCGGTTTTCCTGCCGGTTCGCCGTTCAGGGCTCAAGGTGTCAGTGTCCCCAAACAATCCTCTGAAGGGGGTCGTAGAGCAGTCAGTTCGGTTTCCCTGCCGGTTCGACGTTTCAGGGTGCCGAGGTGCCTGCTTTTTCCAATGATCCTCCGAGGAGGGTCGTAGGAACTAAGCTATTTAAAGGTAGGCAAGATCTGAGGATTATCGTCATCTCTAATAAAGCTTAGACAGGAAGTCCTGTCGCAAAAAACGAGGCTATCAGGCTTCTGAGGGCTCCTCCGGGGGAGGGACGGTTTTGAGAAATCGTTTCTCCTCGGCGCCCTCTGGGGTGCGACTCTCTGAGGAGGGTCGCAGCGCTGCCAGTTCGGTTGTTCCCTGCCGGTTCGCCGTTCAGGGCACCGAGGTGTCAGCGTCCCCATACGATCCTCCGAGGAGGGTTGTAGAACAGTCAGTTCGGTTGTTCCATGCCGATTCGCCGCTTCAGGGCACCGTAGTGACTGTTCAACCAAATCCAGAGGCCAGTCTTGAGAGACTGGTTCCCCTAGTAGAATTTCTGGCAGCGTGGAAACTACTGCCACATATTTCTCAGTGGGTCCTGCACACTATAGGAAAGGCTTCAGAATTCGGTTCTTGTCCGCCCAGATTTCTAGGGGTCCTCCCCACTTTTTGAGGACCCCGAGCAGGCTTTGGTTATGGAGCAGGAAGTACTGACACTTCTGCGAAAGGAGCTGTAGAAGGGGTTCCTCCTCCCGGCAGACAGTCAGGGTTTTACAGCCATTACTTCATTGTTCCGAAAGAGGATGAGGGGTTGTGTCCTACTCTAGACCTGCGTCATTTAAACAGCAGGTTTCAGAATCTTAAGTTCAAAGTATGCTTACGCTAAATATGATTGTGTCACAGACTCAGTCCGAGGACTGGTTTGTCACAATAGACTTAAAGGACGCTTACTTATCTATCCATCCTCATCACAGGAGGTTCTTGAGGTTTGCTTTCAGGGGCGAAGCATATCAGTATCGGGTTCTTCCATTCGGCCTAGGTTATCACCCCGCACCTTTACAATATGCGTGGATGCAGCTCTGGCTCCTCTGAGACTCCAGGGCATTAGCGTATTAAATTATATCGACGATTGGTTGATTTTAGCTCAGTCCGAGCTTTTGGCAGTTCAACATCGAGATGTTGTTCTGTCCCACATAAGGAGGTTGGGGTTGCGGCTCAACACCAAAAAGTGTACTCCTCCCAGCTCAGAGGACTACTTTTCTAGGTGTAATATGGGATTCGACAACATGCAAGCACTTCTGTCTCCTGCACGTATTTCTGCGTTTCTCAGCCATAAAGAATGTGAACTAGGTCAGTCATTCACTGCAAAACAGTCTCTGAGACTGTTGGGGCTCATGGTAGTTGCGTCCAACGTAGTTACTTTTGGCCTTCTGTACATGAGCCCCCTGCAGTGGTGGCTCGGGAGCAATGGGTTTTCTCCGAGGGGAAATCCGTTTTCGCATGATCAAGGTCACGCGGCTATGCCTTCGTGCCTCGGTCATGTGGAAGAAACCTTGGTTCCTCGCCCAGGGCCCAGTGCTGGGGGCTTCTTGTCTACGCGTCACGCTATCGACGGATGCTTCCCTCACAGGATGGGGGGCGGCCATGAGTGGCCGCTCGGTGAAAGGTCTTTGGTTGGGGCTCATGGCAGCTGCGTCTAACGTAGTTACTTTTGGCCTTCTGTACATGAGACCCCTGCAGTAGTGGCTCAGGACCAAGGGGCTAAATGTGCATTGACATGGAAACTGTTCTCTTCCTGCTGCAGAGAACTCATTCTGAATCTTTTTTCTGCCCTGTTGGTACAGTACTTGATTTCTGTAATGAATGTTTGTTTGCTGGGTTATCTCTGAGGAGAGATCCTTAATTTCATCTTCTCCGTGGTACATGCACGTGTACGTACTTGGATTTGCACCTGGTTTGGTGGTAGTATTTCTTCACCCCAGGTCGGGTTGTATTTCTTAGTTCCCCACTAAATATGTGGGTCATTTGTGCTCCAGGCCTTCTTTCCTTCACCCTTAATACCCCAGATCAGGAAAAACTTAATCTGTTATGCCCTTTCCGGGCTTTGGATGCGCATGTCCACAGAGCTGCTCAGTGGCGTATATTTATTTGTAACAAAAAGAACAATTATTTGTCTGCTTTCCGGTAACTTAAGATAGGTTGCCCTGCATCTAAACAGATAATGAGCAAGTGGGTAGTTGAGGCTATCTCACTTGCTTATGAAGCGGCCGGACAGCCTTCACCTATGGCTGTTCAGGCCCATTCTACAAGGAGTATGGCTGCCTCTAGGCTTTAATTTCGGGGGTTTCCCTTCAGGACATTTGTAATGCGGCAGGCTGGTCCTCACCACATACATTTGTCAGATTTTATGACCTCTCCACTCCCGGGGCTAGGCTGCTTGCTTCTTAGTGTGCGCAAGGACTTCACACAGAACGGGCATTTCTCAATATGGCGTAGTGGGTATAGGGTTCCCACCGTGTCTCAACGCAGCTCGAGTTCCCTTGAAAGGGAACGTCTCAGGTTACGTATGTAACCCTGTCTCCCTGAGAGGGAACGAGACGCTGCGTTATCCTGCCATACTTCCTGCATGCCCTGATCGACTTGCTTCAGGCTTTTTCAGAAGCTGTCGCGGTCTGTTTTCTGGTGTTCTTTTATAGCTTTTATAGCTTCCATGATGGCGCCGCCGCGTTCGGTCGCCGTCCAGGTCACTCCTCATAGATTGTGCTTTTACTTAATTTTTTACTTACTTTTTCTTTCTTTTTCTACCCGTATTACGGCTGCACTGATAACTTATGAGAAATTGACACTTCTGGATATTGGATATCGCTGTACTGACCTATTTTGGGACACTTTATCTATGAACTCTTCATTTCCACTGGAGATTCTTCGCAACGAGGGAACAAACAATGGACACTCAGCGAGACGGCGCTACAAGAAACATCGCGGGAAACGCGCCGGTATTCGCAACAGATTGAGGCTAAGAGCACATAGTCCTCCTCTGCCTAGCATCCTACTCGCCAATGTTCAATCCTTGGAGAATAAGATGGACGATCTGAGAGCTAGGACAAACTTCCAACGGGACATCAGGGACTGTAACATCTTCTGTTTCTCTGAAACAAGGCTCGCGACCTCAGCCCCTGACTCTGTTGTGACGCCGTCTGATAACTTTCTTGTGTTACGGAAGGACAGAACAGCTGAGGCTGGGAAAGCAAAAGGTGGTGGGGTGTGTTTTATGATCAACAAGAAATGGTGTGACCCAAGGAACATCACCACTCTGTCGCACTCTTGCTCGCCCCATCTGGAACATTTGTCCATCTCTTGCCGTCCATTCTATTTACCCCGGGAGTTCTCATTGATCATCGCCACTGCCGTTTACATCCCTCCACAGGCCAACACCGGTGAGGCTTTGTCCAAACTCCATGAAGAGCTAAGCGGCTATATGAACAAACATCCTGACGCTGCTTTTATCATCGCGGGGGACTTTAACAAAGCCAATCTCAGGAAAGTCATGCCGAACTTTTACCAACATGTCTCTTGTCCTACTAGGGGGAACAACACGCTGGATCATTGTTATTCTCAGTTTAAAAATGCTTACAAAACCCGATCACAACCCGCTTTTGGCAAATCGGACCATGCCGCCATTTTCCTCACACCGGAATATAAACAAAGGCTCGTCCAGGAACCTCCGGTGCAGAAAGTAGTGACGCGCTGGTCTTCCAACTCAGAAACTTGGCTACAGGCGGCTCTTGATGACGTAGACTGGGACATGTTCCGGGCGAGCTCATCTGACGTCAGCGAGTTCACGGACGTAGCATTTAGTTTTATAAACACACTAACAGAACAAGCAAAGGAAACTGTAACTATTAAGATATTTTCGAATCAGTAACCATGGGTGGACAAAACTATTCGTGCTGCAGTGAACAAACGCACTGCAACATACAACGCCGGTCTGCTGTCGGGGAACATGAGCGAGTACAAATCATCGTGCTACGCTTTTCGCCACGCAGTGAAAGACGCCAAACTCCGTTACAGGGATCGAGTGGAGTCTCATTTTCACCTAATGACTCTGGACGCATGTGGCAGGGACTGAGGACCATCTGCACCTTCGGAACTGCTCGCTTTGATTGCAAATGCGCCAGTGCAACTCTGGCTCTTGACGCGCGAGAAAGTAGCGGTCAGAGTGGCGACGGCCCTGTAATATTCAAAGAGTCCCTGGCTACCTCCGTGGTCCCCTCATCTTTCAAAAAATCTGTCATCATTCCTGTGCCTAAGAACAATAAACCCTCTTGCCTGAATGACTATCGTCCAGTTGCCCTCACATCCACAGTCATGAAGTTATTTGAGAGATTGGTTAAAAACTACATTTGCTCCTCCATACCTGAAACACTGGACCCTCTTCAGTTTGCCTATCGACCAAACAGATCTTGTGAGGTTGCCATCTCTCACGTTCTACACTTCTCCCTTGCCCACATCGACAGTAAAAATGGGAACTATGTAAGGCTGCTTTTCATCGACTACAGCTCAGCCTTCAACACGGTGGCCAGCTGCTGCCTCCACCCGCCGCCGGTGGCAGCTCCTCCGCCTGCTCGTCGCTGTGGGCGTTCCCCGGCCGCCGCTCCTGCTGGCCCTCCGCAGCAGCCTCCACCCAGGCCTCAGCATGGAGCCGGCCGCAGTAGAGACGCCCAGCCCGCTCCTGGCGCTGCCAAGCCAGGTGGCAAGCGACAGCGAAAGCATTCCGGAGCGGGCCGCCCAGGTATGGATGAGATGCTCTTGGAGTGGCACGGTCACTCCCTCCCCCCGGGTGAGGGCCGGGTGGAGCCTTTGTTTGTGTGTGTGTCTGTTCCACCGCTGGCTCCCTAAAAAAAAAAAAAGAAAAAAAAAAAAGCGGAGCAAGCGGTACCCACACTTCAAAGAGAGAGCAATTTCATCTGTTGCTGGGTCCCAAGAGGGCCAGTCTGGCGGGTGTGACCCTGTATAGCCTTACACCCCTCAGCTCCCCCTTGGTCGCCAGCAGGCAGCTTGGTGCGTTCGAGGACCCGGTCATCCGCCTTCTCACGCGCCCCCTGCCGCTTGCACAGCACACTAACACCACTCTCTCTACTTTGCTGCCCCACCTCAGGCTCGGCTACCCCGCTCAAGTCAGTGATAGTCATCACATTAGGTGTTGAGCAGACGTGCTCCAGAAAATTCAGTGATATTCATCACACCGAGTGTTGAGCAGTGCTCCTGACTTGTGCGTGCTTATCTTATCCTGCTGGCGAAGGATTTGATATAGCCGCTCCTCCAGCCGGTACGAAGGTCAGTTGTAAACTCGTTCTTCGTGCTACTAGGTGGTGGGTCGTGACCATCTTGGCCCAATATTGGTCTGCAGCTCCGACCTGTAAGACATGTGCTTAAAAACAGATCTCTACCTTCCGCACCGCAGGCCATCCTGTGGGTTGCGTGTAAGGGTGGAGTATCAGTACAGTGTCCTTCCCTTCGAGTGCTCCAGAGCCCGTTGGTCTTCAGGTCAACTGGAAGAGAGTAATCTCGCCCACGGGCTGAGTATCTCTTTTTCAGTTTTGGAGATGGACTCGGTCTAACACGTCTCTCCAATGAGAATGTGTTCAGCTGGTGTTTGAAGTGAGAAAGGGTCCCACTGAAAGAACTTTCAGAGGCTCCTGGGGTATATGGTAGTTGCAGCCATTTGCTTCCTCCATATGTGACCGCTTCAGCGCTAGCTTCATGATCGAGTCCCGAGGTGACCGTGGCAGAGCAGCTCACCCTGTGTGACTATAGTTCATCCCGGTCTGCTGCCAAACCCTCTTCAACAGAGGGGCCATGTACAAAGGGCGTGTTTTAACGGGGGCCTGGGTGACCCTCGACTACACGGGCATTCGTGCCTCGAGTTGTTAGACATTGCGACCGTTGCGCAAGCTTCCCTTGCATGTCACAACTAACTGTCACCTCCTCCTTGGAGTCAGAAGCTTCTGAGGACGCTTTGTTCAACTCTTCCCACTCTACTCAATCGTGCCACCATCGAGCCTCACAACAGTTATAGCCAGGGCAAGTGGAGACTCCATCCCCTGGGTCCAACTGGGTCATGACTATTCCGGGGCCGCTCAGTTGCCCCTCCGGTTTCGTCTTCCTGCCAGTGTTTGTACAAACCGAGCGGACTACCCTTGGACAAACACTGGCTCTCAGCTGCCCCAGGGGCCCGCAGAAATGCGTGTAACCCCAGTGAGCCTTCTAAAAGCGACTGCGACTCATGGTCGCCTTGCGCCTGCTCAAGTCAGTGAATTCATCACACTTCATGTTGAGCAGAAATGCTCCTGAAACTCAGTGAAGTTCATCGCACTCAGGTGTTGAGCAGCAATGCTCCTGTAGCTCAGTGAGTTCATCACACTCAGGTGTTGAGCAGGAATGCTCCTGTAGCTCAGTGAATTCATCACACTCAGTGCTGAGCAGAAATGCTCCTAGTGCTCAGTGAAGTTCTTCGCACTCAAGGGTTGAGCAGAAATGCTCCTGAAGCTCAGTGAGTTTATCACACTCAGGTGTTGAGCAGGAATGCTCCTGAAGCTCAGTGAACTTATCACACTCAAGTGCTGAGCAGAAAATGCTCCGGAAGCCCAGTGATCTTCACATGTTGTGTTGAGCAATGCTCCTGTCTTTTTGCGCCCGTCGCTTGCACCTACGTGCCAAGTCAGGAGAGGAACAGGTCTTCATAGTTGCCCCTTATTGGCCCAACTAGACCTGGTTCCCATCGCCAGCCTTCCTGACTTCCCCTGAAAACTCTTTCAGGGACGGGGCACGATGGCACCCGCGTTCTTCCCCCGGAGATTCCGGGCGGTCTTACATCTGAACGCGGAGGTTCAGGTGGCTATCACAGGGACATGTGATAGTTACCATCACTTCTGCGAGCACCCCCTAGAAATGGGTAGAGTGCTTACGCCTTTAGAAGTGGAACCTAGTCGTTTAGTGCGTCTTCTCTCCAGAGGAGATCCTGAAAGCTTTCGATCACTTCAGTGCTCTTTCCTGCAAAATGGATTGGAGTAGGCTGTTTTCTTTCACCCTCAAAATGATGTTGCCTCTGTGTTTAAATGACGCTCATCGTGTTGCAGAAGTGCACTGCAGAGACCGCCCCTGAGCCACTGCAGGCAGTGAGTTAAAAATTCTGTTATATCAGTTCTCCTGCTCACGTGGTCTCTACTAGAGGGTAGGGACTTGCTCACTTTCGGTCAACGTATTGTGCCTGGAGTCTGGGCCGGCTAACTCTCACAAGCTGAGACCCCGGCTCGGATTGTCCCCAAGGTTCCTACCTCTCCCATAATAGGAGCAGGTGGTGAGCCTGCAAGCGCTGCCCTGGAGGAGGCAGATCCAGCCCTGGCTTCTCTGTCCGTTCGCTTGGACGTGTACAGAATGCAAGCCATAGACCTCAGACCAGCTCTACAAATATCTGTTGGAACTCAGCAGAGAGGGAAGGCTGTTTCCATGCAAAGTTGCACTTAGTGCTTGCCTTCATTTCGGTAAAAATCCGAGATACAACATGTCCACTTAGAGTTGACATGTCCGCTAAACAGATTCTAGAGTTGGGGGCTGGACGACACCTAGTTGAACCGCTGCTTCCCGTGGGCTCCCTTCTCATGAAGCCAGTTTCACCGTGAGCCCGGTTCAAGTGTCGGCTTGCTGCACCATTCCCCTCCTATGGACTGGATACGTGCGCCTTTCTACTCCAGTTGAGTTCCCTTAAAATTGAACCCTGTTGAGTTCCTCCACATCCCTCCGACGTCGGACGTGCGGAACGTCTGGTGTTAGGCCTACCACTCGTAAGCAGTGTGGAACCTGTGTTAGGCTGGGTCCATATGTTGCGGTCCCTACGGCGACCCCATATGTGTATTCTTCCACGATACGGCTCCCTGCGGCGAGCCCGTGTCTACCCTCGGCAGAGTCTCTCTGCCGTCACTGTCCGGTGTGTCTCCCCCCGTCTTAGGCTGGAGCCACCCCAGTGACATTCCATATGTTAGACTGCCCGGTTTCCGCCCAGTTCATATGTGTATTCTCCACGTTACCTCCCTCTGGGTTGGATGTGGCTTCCGCAGCGTCCCTTCCTTACACTTTCATAATAAAGGCTCTCCAGTTCCTCTTGTTTTCCTTTAATCTGAAGCTCATTTTCCACTGTATATTTTTGTCTATTGCTATATGTAATTCATTTATTTCATCTATAATTTCCTTCTCTTTTTTTAAATCTATTTTTCGTTTGTATGAGCTCATTTTAATTGTATATCCTCTGAAAGAGCATTTAAAGGCTTCCCAAATATTGTGTGGGTTTGAAGAATTTTCATTATTCTCAAACAATTATTTGATGAATTTTTTTGTTGTAGTAATAAACTCATCATCGTACAGAAGTGACAAATTGAATTTCCAATAACCTCACCCTTTAGAGTATTGATAGTTAATTATCTGCAAGCAAACTAGAGCATTGTCTGATCTTAAACGATCAGAAATATAGCATTTTACGGTTTTAGGCACCAATGAAAAGGACATGAGAAAGTAATCAATTCTACTAGCTTGCCGCCCTCGGCGCCATGTATACCTAATTGTATCTGGGTTTTTAAGTCTCCAAATGTCCACAAGATCTAACGATGCCGTAAGTTCTTGAATTTCTTTGAGTGCATGCGGATGATTATTATATTTATTCAACCCAAGACGATCTTTTCTCATGTCTAAAACAGTATTAAAATCACCGGTTATTATAATATGATTATGTTTTATTCCATTAAGACAATCACTTAATCCTTTAAAAAAATGTGCATTGTCCTCATTAGGGGCATATATATTAACCATAGTTATTCGCAAGTTTAAGATAGTTACTTCTATTATTATCCATCTACCTTCTTTATCTTTATTTATAGAATGAATTGTGTAATCGACATTTTTTTTAAATAGAATCATTACACCTCTACTATTACTGAGTCCATGATTAAAATAAATATCTCCTCCCCATTCTGACTTCCATCTCAATTTGCTTTCTAATTTTGAGTGTTTCTTGCATGCAAATAATTTGCATATCTTTCTTGTCGTTCAGCCATGTAAAGATCTCGTTTCGTTTGGAGACATTTGCCAGGCCATTACAATTATATGTTGAGATTCCAAAATTACCGCTTTCCATCAAATTTCTCTTAATAGTTTAAATACTTTTCATTAACATAAGTATTCCTAACCTTTCTCGACTCACACACACACATTCACACACAACAAAACATACATAAGCCTGTAGAAAAAACAACACATAATCTTCAAATTTGATCTTTCCCATCCACCCTCTACCCTTCTCCCAACTAATAAGCTAAATTAAATTCCTAACACTAGCAATTAATCCCAAAAATCAATTGACAATAACTTGCTCACATTGTATAGAAAAATAACGAACTAAAATCCTGAATATCCAAAGAACCGCTCAAGTTCTGACACTTTTATGTTCCATTTGACAACATTGCCTCTATGATGTCATCACGGAGCGTCGTTATTTACCTTGGGATCACCGGTTGCACCACTCATCTCCCCATATAACCAGTATGTCATTTGTTTGCCTTTGTATAAACGACCATCGATATAGAGCTTGTCAATCGACAGCCTAGTTTTTTTTATTGTTCTTTCTTGCCTCCGCCATTATATAGGAGCTTCCTCCGCCTTACAATCTCTACGGGGAATTGGTCACTGATGGAAAATTTGGACCCTTTAAGCTCCTTTCCTCTTCCCATTACGACAAGTTTCTTTTTAAGGTCCACAAATCTGGCCACAACCGGAGGGGGCCCCTTTTTGTTTTGTCCAAAGCGGTGCACTCTTGAGAAGGCAATGGTTTCAACCTCTCCATTCCTCATCTTGAGCAGCTGCTTCAAAAAAGTTTTAGTAAGAAGCTCTGTTACCTTGTATGTCTCCCTCTCTTCTTCTGGAATCCCGTGAATTATGATGTTCTCTCTCATACTTCGGCACTGTAAGTCAAAGATATCTGAAGATGTTTTATGATTGTCTTTTTGTAATTGTTGTGTGCACTTTTTCAGAGTACTCACTTCAGCTCGAAGCGCCGCGTTTTCTTCTTTGAGTACATCCATTTGCGCATAGCTAAAATCCAGTGATTGTTTTAAATCCTCGATATCACCAGTGTTGTCAACAAGTCGAGTTTCTGCAGTTGTTGTTGCATTGTTTGTATTGAATCACGGATTGCTTGTACGTCCTTGGATAACTTGGACTCCTCCGGCTCATTCTCACTTGAGCTCAGCTCCTGTCGACAGCGTTTACTTTCTCTTGTGTCTGACATTGTAGAGTAATAATATGAGTCAATGAACGACTGCAACTCCTCAATAGTCTCTTCCGTGCTTGCCTCCAGTTTCAACAAAAAATATTCAGCACTTTACAACTGTTGTGGCATTTTATTATATTATTATATTAGGGCATGCTGGCACTAGCATTCGTTCAGCCACCTCGTTGGGCGTCCATCTTTAGTTGTCTAGTGTATCTAGTGTATCTACACCAGGGGTGTATTCCAGAAAGCAGGTTATGTGACTTACCCGGGTAAGTTTAGGAGTAAGTAAGCGGATAACCTCTGCTTTTGGTTCCAAAAACGGAGGTAACTTTCGGCTTATGTAAGTAACCATTGCAACTGACTCTCTGAGGATAACCTGCTCCGGAGCAGGTTATGTTGCAGGGTTAGTTTGTTTCAGAGAGGTTTCCGAGCCCTTTTGATGAGGATCCTGTAGACGTAGAGGCACAGATTATACAGGGTTTTTTTTCGCTGTGAGAGGGTGATACGACCACATATCGATGTGTTTTCGTATCCAAATGAATATTTCCAGGAGAAAATATTCGTTTTTCAAAAGAATCGTTGATTTATTTAACGAAGATTTTGAAACATTGTGCATTGCCCTTCGCTTTTTTACAATAAGCGATGCAGAGCATGTGGGAAAGGCAACTGTGTGTAGGGCTGTTCGTACAGTATGCATTGCACTCAAACGGTTCCTACACACTTTTGTACAGTTCCCTGGCCATAAACCACTGAGGGTCATTAAAGAGGAATTCCACATAGTGGCGGGTTTATCCATTCTATGATATTCTATGACAAACTATTTTAGTTACATACCACTACTTAATCTATCCATATTGTATACAGTCACAATAATTTTACATGTTTCTAATTATATAACTTTCAATTTCAGGGTTCCCAAATGTGATTGGGTACATTGATGGAACCCACATTCCCATTATAGCTCCCTTTAGTCAATGAAGGAGACTATGTTAATAGGAAGTCAATCCATAGCATCAATGTGCAGGTGACAATAGATTTTTTGGGTGCTAAATGTTTGGGTGTTTAAACCATTGAATCACCCTCATTACTGGTCCCCACTAAATAGGTAATATGTGATGCAACCCACCTCATCACTAATGTTGAAGCCAAATGGCCAGGGTCTGTACATGATGCCAGAATGTTTAGGGAGTCATCATTGTGCCACAAATTTCAACAGGGTATGTTTTGCCTTACACAATGTTTTTTTTTTTAATGCAATTATACACTTTAACCTCCTTTATAGGACACTTCAATGGTTACCTGCTGGGGGACAGAGGCTATCCTTGTCTGCCCTATATGATGACACCCTACCCTGAACCTGAGCCTGGACCACAGGCACAATTCAACGTGGCCCACAGCAGAACACGGGTCAAGGTGGAAATGACCATAGGCATCCTGAAGGTTTCAGTGCCTGCGTGGGCTCAGGGTCCGCCCATAAAGGTCATGTGAAATCACAGCTGCTTGTGTTGTTCTTCACAACATTGCCACACTGAGAGGTGAGAGAGCCCCCCTTCTCTTGATGAAGATGGCCAAGAGGAAACCCCAGTGCACCCAGTAGACCAAAGAGATGGCAGGGTGGTACGAGACATGATTTGCCAAAATCACTTTACTTAAAACCAGTTAACAGTCAAGTGTTGTTCATTGTTTCTTTATTTCCTGTAACAAAAAGATATTTTTATTTATTCCTTTAGATTTCATTCAACAACAAATGACAGATTAATGTTCACATACTGTTCCCCACCTTAAGCTGGTGCTCCAGCAATTCAATTTCAAGTCTGGCCTTTTTTAGGTTAAGCCTTTTCTCCTCCATTTGAAGCTGTATAAGGTCCATCTCCATGCCACTTTTTCTGATTTGCTTTTGAAGGTGGACCTTATACAGCTCTTTGGCAGGCAACTAGAAAGACAGAATAATTAAGCATGACTGAAAAAGTCTGTAATACAAACACAGACCAAATATTTAAATGAGGAAGGAGAACTGCAGAACATTTCTTACACTGCTAAGATTCTGTGTGGAGGTAGATGGACCCTCATTTGTATTAAAATCTCCAGCCATATTCTGTAAAATGACAATGACAATTTATTTATTCTCTTATGTAAAAAAGGGGGGATGCATTCTATGCATCATACCTTTATGGGCGTCCCCACTTTTTCTGTTTCTGTCACAGCAGAAGTGATCTCTTCATCGTCATCCTACAGTGAAAATAAGGAAGGATGCTTGGTCTAGTAAACAGAAACCTAAAGACAATAATCACTTACAACTGTGACAGAGTGAGGTGTTGCAGGAGGATCCAATAATACAATGTGCAAGATAATTAAACCAATAAGATAATCATGCATAAGTCACCGGGTGACGAAGGCGGAACTAAAAATCAGCGCGTGATTCCCTTGGGGAGCACTTCCGGGGTAACACCAGGCCGGTTCTGGTTCGCTGTCATGGCGGACCAAAAAGGTAAACGGGGAAATCTGCAGCAGCTGCATCAAATAGGAGTTGATTATGGTGGCGATTAGGACGCGCATTTCCAGAGGGATATAAAAGCAGAGATTTGAGAATCTAAAAAGGAAGTTCTGGGAAGAAGTAAGACGCGAAGTACAAGGCAGAGGAGAGCGAGCGAGGATATCAGAGCTGGCTGGGAAGAAGATTGTTATTGTGGGTGTGAAGACCATTATCTGGAAAGAAGTTAATTACATGATTCCTAATTGTTCCAGAAGCACAGCGCCTGTGTTCATGGAGGCATTGTGATATATTGGAGGTCTTGTAACTGTTTGCTGTTTCTCTCTTTCGTGTAGTTGAAGTTTGTGATGTGAAGACATGTTCATTTTCTCGTATAAAGTTTCATGCAGTCAGAATAATGTCACACTGCCCTCCTCCTGTCTGAATACGAGTTGGTGGCGGAATGATCCGGGCCAAATGGAGTGAAGGCTTAAATCCACTGTGAGGTGTTTGTAGAGTTGCAATGCGCATGAATTGAAGTGTTCACGTGTGGGATTGTGGAGAGATAGATGTGTGAGGAAGATTCAAATATTCCGCTGCTCCAAATCTTACCTGGGATCGTCCAGCCCCGTGGGGTGTGGAGAGTTTTTTTCAATTTGACTGTGTATAGATGTGTGCAGGTGCCCATTCACTCCCATATTGAAGAAACTGAGAAAACCAGGCACTCACGCCGCCTTGAGTTCACCGACCTCGAAGACCGCCACCTCCTGAGCTTCCTGGTAGTTCCAAAGACCCCGCACCTCAGGTATTTCGAGCTCCATTACTGTATTGAAGAAACAGAGAAAACCAGTCACTCACGCCGCTTTGAGTTCACCGACCTCGAAGACCACCACCTCCTGAGCTTCCTGGTAGTTCCAAAGACACCGCACCTCAGGTATTTCGAGCTCCATTGCTGTATTGAAGAAACCGAGAAAACCAGTCACTCACGCCGCTCTGAGTTACTTACCAGAAGACCCTCGTAGTCTGATCATTCTGAACTCCACCGTTGTCCTGAAGGAGCAGAGCAAGCCAGCTCCTCCTGCTGTTCTGGGTTACTCACCTGAAGATCCTCTTAGTCCGAGCATTCTGAGCTCCACCGCTGTCCTGGGGAAACAGAGAAAGCCAGGGACTCACGTTGCTCTGGGTTACTCACCTGAGGATCCTCGTAGTCTGAGCATTCTGAACCCTACCGCTGTCCTGAAGAAGCAGAGCAAGCCAGCTCCTCCTGCTGTTCTGGGTTACGCACCTGAAGATCCTCTTAGTCTGAGTATTCTGAGCCCCACCGCTGTCCTGAGGAAATAGGGAAAGCAGCCACTTACGTTGCTCTGAGTTATCCACTGGAAGATCCTTGTATTCTGAGTCCCCCGAGCTTCACTGCTGTCCTGAGGAAATAGAGAAAGCCAGTCACTCCTGCTGCTCTGAGTTACTTACCTGAAGACCCTCGTAGTCTAAGCATTCTGAACCCTACCGCTGTCCTGAAGAAGCAGGCATACATACTGCACAAGTGAATCAATGTGTTGTAATGTCTGTCTGTGTTCCCCCGGTCTTTGTGCTTTTGGTTCAGTCCTGTTCAGTTTTCCCGCTCCTCGTTTGTGTTCATGTATACCACGCCCCCTTGTTATCTTGTTTAGCTTGTTTGGCCTTGTATTTAAGCCCTGTGTTTCAGTCCAGTCTTTGTGAGTTCTTGTTGTTGTACCTTGATGTTGGTGGTTCTGTTCCTGAGTCTTGTGCCCTAGCCAGAGTCTTTATGTAGTTTGAGTTTATTAAATAAAGTGTGCTGCAATTGGATCCTGCTTCCTCCTTGCTTCCACCTCATCGTGACAGAAGAACTCACCGCCAATGGATCCAGCAGTTGTTAGCAACCAGGCCTTAAGGAAATTCCTATCATCTCTGTCTCAAGATGGCCAGCCCTTGGAGAGGTATGTGAGGGACTTTTTGGCGTGTTGTCATCTGGGAGCGCTAAATGACGCCCAGCTCGTGGACCTGTTTTGTAGCGGGCTGGATTGGCACATCGCTCAAGTGATGCCGGAGGATCATACTGGCTGGACCCTGAAAGGGTTTGTTGATCTGGCCCTTTCCTTGGGCGGTTCGGCACTTGCAGAGCCTGAGTTTCCCCGCGTCACGCCAGTCAGCGGGTCTGACACCGGATCGGTCTATGGGCGTTCAGGGCTGATGTCCAGCTTGGCAGATTCCCCGCTAAGGTCCGTACGGTCTGCAAGGATCACCGTCCTGCCTGAATCTCGTCCCGTCAAACCAGTTCCAGAGCCCGTCCAGCCAGAGCCCGTCCAGCCAGAGCCCGTCCAGCCAGAGCCCGTCCAGCCAGAGACCGTCCAGCCTGAGACCGTCCAGCCAGAGCCCGTCCAGCCAGAGACCGTCCAGCCAGAGACCGTCCAGCCAGAGACCGTCCAGCCAGAGACCGTCCAGCCAGAGACCGTCCAGCCAGAGACCGTCCAGCCAGAGACCGTCCAGCCAGAGACCGTCCAGCCAGAGACCGTCCAGCCAGAGACCGTCCAGCCAGAGACCGTCCAGCCAGAGACCGTCCAGCCAGGGACCGTCCAGCCAGAGACCGTCCAGCCAGAGACCGTCCAGCCAGAGACCGTCCAGCCAGAGACTGTTCTCGTCACGTCTTCCCAGTCAGAGACTGATCACGCCACGCATGCGCCGCCTGAGCCCTCAGTGACCGCAACACTAGCCATTATGGCCACAGCCATGTGGTGTGTGTGGGCTACGCACACACTTGAGCCGGTGTCCGCTGATCCTGCGCCAGAGCCCGCTGATCCTGCGCCAGAGCCCGCTGATCCTGCGCCAGAGCCCGCTGATCCTGCGCCAGAGCCCGCTGATCCTGCGCCAGAGCCCGCTGATCCTGCGCCAGAGCCCGCTGATCCTGCACCAGAGCCCGCTGATCCTGCGCCAGTCCTGTTCAGCCCAGAGTTTCCTTCACCGCTGGTCCTGCCCAGCCTAAAGCCCTCTTCACCGCTGGTCCTGCTTCTTTCTCCTGAGCCGGTGCCTTCTCCAGGCTACGACCCCGTAGCTACCCCCAAGAATTTTTTGGGGGGGGGCAGTAGGCCACCACCATGGCCACCCGAAGGGTCCTCTCCAGCATGGCCGCCCGAAGGGTCTTCACCGCCGTGGCCGCCCGAAGGGTCTTCACCGCCGTGGCCGCCCGAAGGGTCTTCACCGCCGTGGCCGCCCGAAGGGTCTTCACCGCCGTGGCCGCCCGAAGGGTCTTCACCGCCGTGGCCGCCCGAAGGGTCTTCACCGCCGTGGCCGCCCGAGGGGTCTTCACCGCCGTGGCCGCCCGAGGGGTCTTCACCGCCCTGGACGCCCGAGGGTCCGACAGCTCCGCCCTGGACGCCCGAAGGGTCTGCTCCGCCCAGGACGCCCGAGGGTCCGACAGCTCCGCCCTGGACGCCCGAGGGTCCGACAGCTCCGCCCTGGACGACCAAGGGTCTGACAGCTCCGCCCTGGACGCCCGAGGGTCCGACAGCTCCGCCCTGGACGCCCAAGGGTCCGACAGCTCCGCCCTGGACGCCCGAGGGTCCGACAGCTCCGCCCTGGACGCCCGAGGGTTCGACAGCTTCGCCCTGGATGCCCGAGGGTCCACAGCCTGCTCCGCCCTGGTCACGCCCTCAGCCTGCTCCGCCGTGGCCTCGCCCTCAGCCTGCTCCGTCGTGGACACGCCCACAGCCTGCTCCGCCCTGGCAGTCTGTTCGTCCAGCTCCGCCCATGTTCCATGGCCCAGGTCCGCCATCGCAAGACCCCGGTCCCGTTCCCTGCACGGACCTGGCCCGCCATCCCTCCCCCGGGACCGCCTCCGCTCCACCACCCTCCCGAACTATGTCTCTAGTTTTGATGGGCGTCGGGAGCCGCCCATAGAGGGGGGGCTATGTTGTAATGTCTGTCTGTGTTCCCCCGGTCTTTGTGCTTTTGGTTCAGTCCTGTTCAGTTTTCCCGCTCCTCGTTTGTGTTCATGTATACCACGCCCCCTTGTTATCTTGTTTAGCTTGTTTGGCCTTGTATTTAAGCCCTGTGTTTCAGTCCAGTCTTTGTGAGTTCTTGTTGTTGTACCTTGATGTTGGTGGTTCTGTTCCTGAGTCTTGTGCCCTAGCCAGAGTCTTTATGTAGTTTGAGTTTATTAAATAAAGTGTGCTGCAATTGGATCCTGCTTCCTCCTTGCTTCCACCTCATCGTGACACAATGACTGTTAAATGCATTTAAAATGCCTTTTTAAAATCGTGACAGTGTTGATGATTTTCTTTATTAAAACAATGACAAAAACAGTGAAAACAACAATAAATCATAAGTATTAATATGGTACACCTACATTTTACTAAGTCACTTGTCTTGGTAGCTGTTAAGGGACAGTGCCAGCTCCTCATCTGGGGTGAGGAAAGGTGGAGGTGGACCCCTACCTGTTTTACGGGCCTCAGCCTTCTTTCTATTGGCTTCATAAATTAAATTACATTAAATACTAAATTACATGGCGTCAGTAACAAGTTTAGTAAGTTTAGAAAATATTACCTTGCTGGAGAATGTTTTTGTTTCATTTTTACTTGGCTCACACTTCTTCTGGCTCCAGAAGGATTACACCTGAACAAGAAGCCAACATATAACTAGCCAATTATGTGCATTACTACTGTAATATTAAGAAATGTATGGAGGCCAACAAGTAAATACTTGTCTATTTTTACTACATGCCCCAAAGAATATTTGCGTCACAATGAAAGGGGAAAATAGCATTTATATTTTTTTAAACTCACGCATTTACTTTGTCCGTTATTTTTTTCCAAGCCAACTCTCTTTCTTTTGTGGATGCAGCAGTATTGCTTTTTTTAGTTATAATGGGCTTATAGTCTTCATAAGCAAGCATTAAAACCTCCAACTCAGTTTCACCGAAGTATGTAGCTCGCTTTTTTTATGTACTCGCCGTGCGCGCGCATTAACTCTGGGTTACCAATAGGAGGTTGATTAAACTAACTCCTCACAGGTGTTTTGGAACTGACATACCCCGAGTAAGCAGGTTTTGGGTTAATCAACCCAGAGTTCAGGGTTCATCTGATGGTAAGTTAACCCAGCTTTCTGGAATACACCCCAGGCTTAAAACACACAATACCATCAAATGCTACACAAGTCCATGTACATGATTGTCAGTGCCGACAAACAGGCTGTGTTAACATAACTCCAGTGTATGTGCAAAATGTGCATGTGCATGTGCGTGTCAGTCCGTGTCTAGTCACAGGCTTACCCTGTGACAGTACCCTTCTTGCTTAGTTAGTTTGTTGTCATGGACACTCATTAGTTTCAGCTGTGCACCTATCATCTCGTTATCCTCTCACTATTTAAGTTCAGTTCTGTTTGCGTGTCTTTGTCTGGTCTTGTCTATATGTAGTTGTTTTTGGATCTTCCTTGTTGGATTTACCTGTTGGAATTAAAGCATGTTACCTTCTTTATCATCTTCGTGTTTAGTTTCTTCCGCACAGCACGTGACAATTAGTTAGCATCGCGGCTAAAACCTTTATACCACATACTGTGCAATAAACGAGTGGTAAACACAGTAAAGACGTAGTAATCAATGGGGACTTCTTTAAGACTGCAAAGGAAGCTCGGCTTCCCCTATAATGTCAAAAAATTAAAGGTCAAATATGTACTATTGTGTTAACATTTTTTTGACTAAAAATGCGTTACAACACGTTAATCTCGAAGATGAGTTCGTTCAGAATCAGCTACATATAGCAGGTCGGCTGACTCGATTTCCTTCTCATACATTCCTGTAGCGTCACAGTGCATTTCCCTGTTAAAGCCGAGCGTCCATTGACTTCAATGCGGCTGCTTTGAACAGTTTTTTTCAGTGCTCTCGAAACTAGACGGTCATTGGATAGATGCTGCGATTATATCCCTGTTTGTTGTACAAAATTACTGTCAATCAAAAGGGGATGCAGTCCTCCAATCATCACGCAGAATCCCAACGTCCAGTCCCGCTGAGTGTCCGTGGGCAGGGCTGGACGCTGGGCTTCTGCATGATGATTGGAGGACTGCATCCCCTTTTGATTGACAGTGATTTTGTACAATAAACAATCGCTGACGCGCACGCGGAAGCTATTCGTGCTTAGTCAGTCCCATCGTGGGTTTTTGAAAGTATAGGCGAAAGACAAACTGCTGCAACCTAATTCTTGGTATTTGCTTGGCGAAATTCCTTGCCAATTTTCATCATACATTTCACACAATTATACACCATATTCTTTGTTTCAGTTTAACAAAAAAGCATGGTAAGTTTTGTGATTAACGTAGAATAACCATGTTCCGTACACAACGATATTCCGTACAGATGACCTTTTCCCACCGATCGCAAAATAAATACTTTCAGATTATACATAAACTATATATGTGTGTTATCAAAATTTCTCCCTCTTTTATCTCTGACCAAGAAAGAGAAACCCTCGCTGTTTGTTACAGAGAGATTTTAGTAAGTTTGCTAGGTGCGCTCACTGCTCCTGCAAACGGATGGTGAGCAAGCTACAGCCCAGATATAAGCTTTAGGTGGGGATACAACTACAGCGGTGAAAATGTACATTTCATTTGGATTAATGCTTCTCACAGTACTATAGTCTTCATGAAATGATTATTATGTTATCACAAATCATTAAATATATTACCCTTTGTTGAATAACTGTCACGGAACACACACTGGAGGCAGAAAATCCAAAAGCAGTAGTTTAATATAAAGGGCAATCCAAACTCTTAGTCATCCAGGCAGGGGTCAAAAGTCCAATAAGGCAATCCAAAACATAAAATATAAACGAGAACCAGAATGATACAAATAACGGAAGTGTGGGGACATAATACAAGGACTCCGTGACACATACTGAAACAGACAGGGTTATATACACAGGGAATCGACAATGATAATGGGGAATTGGCTGAGTGCAATGATCAGTGATAAGAAACAGCTGAGTGCAACAAAGGATCGTGGGAAATGTAGTTCATAAGTGAAGGACACCGTGGGAAAGGAGGACATCTAGTGGACATCAGGGGAACACAAACCCAACACTGTGACATAACCCCCCCTCTACGGAGCGGCTACCAGACGCTCCATGACAACAACAAGAAACACAGAAAACACAACACAATATAATACAAGAGGTTCAGGAGGGAGGTGGAACGGTGGAGGATCAGGGGGAGGGAAGGTGGGCCAGGTCCATGAAGGGAGACAGGAACAAGGAGTGAGGGTTTAACCGGGGACCGGGGCAAAACAAAAAATCTATCGGGCATCCAGGGGTAAACACAAAGTCTATCGGGATGCCAGGGCGAAACGCACAGTTCATCGGGAGGCCAGGGCGAGACGCAAAGTCCATCGGGCGGCCAGGGCGAGACGTAAAGTCCATCGGGCGGCCAGGGCGAAGAAGACCTCTCGGGCGGCCAGGGCGGCGAAGACCCCTCGGGCGGCCAGGGCGGCGAAGACCCCTCGGGCGGCCAGGGCGGCCCCTCGGGCGGCCAGGGCGGCGAAGACCCCTCGGGCGGCCAGGGCGGCGAAGACCCCTCGGGCGGCCAGGGCGGCCCCTCGGGCGGCCAGGGCGGCGAAGACCCCTCGGGCGGCCAGGGCGGCGAAGACCCCTCGGGCGGCCAGGGCGGCGAAGACCCCTCGGGCGGCCAGGGCGGCGAAGACCCCTCGGGCGGCCAGGGCGGCGAAGACCCCTCGGGCGGCCAGGGCGGCGAAGACCCCTCGGGCGGCCAGGGCGGCGAAGACCCCTCGGGCGGCCAGGGCGGCGAAGACCCCTCGGGCGGCCAGGGCGGCGAAGACCCCTCGGGCGGCCAGGGCGGCGAAGACCCCTCGGGCGGCCAGGGCGGCGAAGACCCCTCGGGCGGCCAGGGCGGCGAAGACCCCTCGGGCGGCCAGGGCGGCGAAGACCCCTCGGGCGGCCAGGGCGGCGAAGACCCCTCGGGCGGCCAGGGCGGCGAAGACCCCTCGGGCGGCCAGGGCGGCGAAGACCCCTCGGGCGGCCAGGGCGGCGAAGACCCCTCGGGAGGCCAGGGCGGCGAAGACCCCTCGGGCGGCCAGGGCGGCGAAGTCCCCTCGGGCGGCCAGGGCGGCGAAGACCCCTCGGGCGGCCAGGGCGGCGAAGACCCCTCGGGCGGCCAGGGCGGCGAAGACCCCTCGGGCGGCCAGGGCGGAGCAGACACCGGCTCAGGAACAGCAGACACCGGCTCAGGAACAGCAGACACCGGCTCAGGAACAGCAGACACCGGCTCAGGAACAGCAGACACCGGCTCAGGAACAGCAGACACCGGCTCAGGAACAGCAGACACCGGCTCAGGAACAGCAGACACCGGCTCAGGAACAGCAGACACCGGCTCAGGAACAGCAGACACCGGCTCAGGAACAGCAGACACCGGCTCAGGAACAGCAGACACCGGCTCAGGAACAGCCACAAGAACTGTAATAGTCACAAAAACAGACACAAACACAGAAACAAGCACTGGCTCTGGAACAGACACTGGCTCTGGAACAGACACTGGCTCTGGAACAGACACTGGCTCTGGAACAGACACTGGCTCTGGAACAGACACTGGCTCTGGAACAGACACTGGCTCTGGAACAGACACTGGCTCTGGAACAGACACTGGCTCTGGAACAGACACTGGCTCTGGAACAGACACTGGCTCTGGAACAGACACTGGCTCTGGAACAGACACTGGCTCTGGAACAGACACTGGCTCTGGAACAGACACTGGCTCTGGAACAGACACTGGCTCTGGAACAGACACTGGCTCTGGAACAGACACTGGCTCTGGAACAGACACTGGCTCTGGAACAGACACTGGCTCTGGAACAGACACTGGCTCTGGAACAGACACTGGCTCTGGAACAGACACTGGCTCTGGAACAGGCATTGGCTCTGCCTCCGGCTCTGGAACAGGCATAGGCTCTGGAACAAGCATTGGCTCTGCCTCCGGATCTGGAACGGGCAATGGCTCTGCCTCCAGCTCTGGAACAGCAGACACTAGCTCCGGCTCTGGAACAGCAGACATGGGCATGTCCAGGATCCGAACCAGACGCTCCAGATAGTCCAGATCCAAGAAGGCAGACGGCACTGGCTCTGCCTCCGGCTCTGGAACGGATACTGGCTCTGCCTCCGGCTCTGGAACAGGCATTGGCTCTGCCTCCGGCTCTGGAACCGGCAATGGCTCTGCCTCCGGCTCTGGAACCGGCAATGGCTCTGCCTCCGGCTCTGGAATGGGCACTGGCTCTGCCTCCGGCTCTGGAACGGCCATTGGCTCTGCCTCCGGCTCCGGCTCTGGAACAGCAGACACTGGTTCCGGCTCTGGAACAGCAGACACGGGCATGTCCAGGATCCGAGCCAGACGCTCCAGATAGTCCCGGTCCAGGAAGGCGGACGGAACGTGAACAGTCTCTCGCTGGGCAGACGTGACGTGAACAGTCTCTCGCTGGGCAGACGTGACGTGAACAGTCTCTCGCTGGGCAGACGTGACGTGAACAGTCTCTCGCTGGGCAGACGTGACGTGAACAGTCTCTCGCTGGGCAGACGTGACGTGAACAGTCTCTCGCTGGGCAGACGTGACGTGAACAGTCTCTCGCTGGGCAGACGTGACGTGAACAGTCTCTCGCTGGGCAGACGTGACGTGAACAGTCTCTCGCTGGGCAGACGGAACGTGAACAGTCTCTCGCTGGGCAGACGGAACGTGAACAGTCTCTCGCTGGGCAGACGGAACGTGAACAGTCTCTCGCTGGGCAGACGGAACGTGAAGATTCTCTGACTGGGCAGACGGGACGTGAACAGTCTCTGACTGGGTAGACGGGACGTGAACAGTCTCTGACTGGGCAGACGGGACGTGAACAGGCTCTCGACCACCTCCTCCACTGCGACCTCCACGGGTTCCACGAAACTTAACTAATCGGGTCCCCTTAAAAAACTCCCTTCTCTCCCGCTCGGTGGCTGGGGAAGAGATATTGAGAAACATACCGCTGGATCTTGTGTGACGGAGTCCTTCTGTCACGGAACACACACTGGAGGCAGAAAATCCAAAAGCAGTAGTTTAATATAAAGGGCAATCCAAACTCTTAGTCATCCAGGCAGGGGTCAAAAGTCCAATAAGGCAATCCAAAACATAAAATATAAACGAGAACCAGAATGATACAAATAACGGAAGTGTGGGGACATAATACAAGGACTCCGTGACACATACTGAAACAGACAGGGTTATATACACAGGGAATCGACAATGATAATGGGGAATTGGCTGAGTGCAATGATCAGTGATAAGAAACAGCTGAGTGCAACAAAGGATCGTGGGAAATGTAGTTCATAAGTGAAGGACACCGTGGGAAAGGAGGACATCTAGTGGACATCAGGGGAACACAAACCCAACACTGTGACAATAACTGCTTTGAAATAGGAATTTTTAAACGTCTTGCACTGAGACAGGCAGCAGAGACGCAGCGTGCAGTGATGATTATATTTATAATATTTTAACATTTAAAATTGTCATTCTTTAATAAATCAACAATTATATATATATATATATATATATATATATATATATATATATTACTATATTATATCACAAATTATCATTTTAATGTCAATTTTTTGTCACAGCAACTGAGTGGCGTCCGTTGACGTGCGGTGAAAGGCGAAAAGTGTACAGAACATAGTTAGTCTCAGTACTGTCCTATACTACAAGCATGGTAAGTTTTATTATTGCTGTCCTTACTATACACCGTGTAGTAAAGGACAGTAATCATAAAACTTACCATGCTTTTACCACATTATTGGTAGTTTTAATGTGTCATTTGTTGTAAATGCACTGTAATCACAACACTTACCATGCTTTTACCACAGTAACCTTAGTTGTACGGTTATAGGTGTAGTAAAAGGATAGTAACCACTATTACTTATTATTTTTTTCCCAAAAAAATGAGCCTCCCCTCTTTGAAAGACCAGCAGCTGCCACTGGTAGTAATGTATACTACATTTAGTTTATATATGTATGTATTTGAATGTATAGTGAGTAGACTGTATATATATATATATTTGTTGAGCGGAGCCGTTACTTTCAAATCCGATGATGATCAGCTGAGCTTTGTTGCTCGCGAGCAGCACGAGGATCACTGAAGCGATGACAACAGAGGAATAGCAGCAGTTTCGTGACAGAATAAACCTTTTCTCCTGCTTCTTCTTCTTCATATTATTATTATTTATTGTTGGTTAAGGTTTAAATGAATCAATAAAATATATGAAATAAATGTAAGCCTACATATACTGAATCAAACTTAAATATAAACACTGGATCCATTAATACCACTGCTTTCTTTTCTCTTATCTTCTACTTTATATCTGTTTAAAAATTAAACATATACTGTGTCAGACTAAACTGGGAAGGGTCACAGCCCTTGCATATTATTGTCCTATTGTTAGTTTAACTGCTTCTATTGCTCCCCTTATTTGTAAGTCGCTTTGGATAAAAGCGTCTGCTAAATGATTAAATGTAAATGTAACAATAATAGAATAATAAAAATCTTATCGTGGCCTCACAGAACCATTGGGTTCCTCCAGATGCTGGCTTTAACATAAGAGATCATCCAGGAACCACTTAAATGTTAAAATATCTTACAATAACCCTTTTATAGAATTCGAGTTCCTCTAATTTCCCCCAAAGCACTTTGAGGTCTCTTGGTAATGAAAAGGGGACTCCAGAACCTCTGAGCTGAATACAAAGTGCTTAAAGGATCCCATAAGTTCCAGCAAGAACCGCAAAGATTGTCAATGCTCCACCAGTAACCATACTATAGGAGAAAGAGCTTTGAGGCACTTAAATTACATTTTCAAGTTCATTGAGGATCCGGCAGGACATTTGAGGCACCTTTAGTTTTTACAGTGTACAGTAGGTTGTGGTTAACTTATTATCCTGCTAGTACTGTATTTACTTTAGTTGAAAAAGGTTACTCTTTCTTGACCAGTAAGATCATTTATTTCCTAGACTTGATGATAACACTTTATTTCGATAGTCCACTTTAGACATTCTACTAACTATAAGTAACTTTGCAGCTACATGTCAACTAACTCTCATTAGAGTATCAATAGACTATATGCTTATTATCTGCTAACACTTTATTTTGTTGGTCTCCCAATAGATATTATACTGACTATAAGTAACTTAGCAACTACAAGTCAACTTGTTCTCCTAACCCGAACCCTAACACCTAACCATAACCTAACAGTCTACTACAGCCTACTAATACTCTAATGAGAGTTAGTTGACATGTAGTTGAAAAGTTACTTATAGTTAGTAGAATGTCTAAAGTGACTGTCAAAATAAAGTGTAACCGAATTGGTAAGTGATTATGCTTTCCGTTCATTGGATGAACTGATTAAATAATTGTATTATTAATTCTGATACAGTCAATTCTAAAACTAATTCAAATATTTGTAATTAATTAATAATTTGTTATGATTAATTATATAGATATCTTTTGAGCTAATTTGCTACAGAATCAAGGTCATTACCCACCACCACACCTAACCACGGAGACTACAAGGCCAGAGCCCACGCAGAAGGAGATCTTCTACCCCGCCGCGAGGGCAGAGCTTGTGACGACAGTGCCAACTATCCCCCTGGAGCCGAAGCCTCAACATAAGTCTGACCAGGGGTGTGAGCCAGCAACTAACATCCCAGTAGGAGTCTTGGTGGAGCTTGACATTGAGGACAGGCTAATAGACTGGGACACTGAGATACTGCCTCCCACCATATCCCACCCTGAGCGATCCGTACTTTCCTCATCGTCGCCGATTCAGCCCAGTATATCTAAGTCATCATCCCATATGTATACTGAATTCTCATCAATGATCCTGCCCAGCCTACCTCTCCCACCTCCACAGCAGAGCTCAGCCATTTCTTCAGCCTCACTTCAGCTGGTGCCCTGCTGCCCTTCGTCTACCCCTCTGATGCAATGCGGCTTGGAGGAGCCGCAGGACTTTCAGTCATCAGCCTCGCCTAAGCGAGAGGATCTCTCGGCTCCGCCTCCGGCCACTGATCCCTTCGTTTCAGTTCAGCTCGTCAACCTGTCAGCGCCGCCTTGACTCCTCCCACCCCTGGCTCCACCAGAGACACTCAGCCTTGCGCTTCACCAGGCTCCCTTGTCCCTGCAGTTCCACCTTAGTCAGCTGTCACCCTGCCTGCGCAGCAGACTTGCAAGCCATCCGGGGCGCTCCGTATCTCCACCCCTTTGGGTCCAGCGGGCTCCCCCTCTCTCCGGAACCACCTTGTCCTCGAGTGCACCGGTTCCACCTAAGTCCTCAGGCACTCAGGCTTCACCTCGAGCACTTGTTGCCGCACCCGCGCCTTGATCCATTGGTGTCTCTCAAGCCCATCAGCTCTCCATCTGCCCTCTAGGATCCCCTAAGATAGGCTCTGTCTCTGTCGGTCGTCGCCCAGATGTCGTCGGCCACATCTACACCTTGGCTCCTCCCTCCATCGACTGCGGCGTTGGATTTCATCCAGTCTGCACTATCGGGCCACTTCTCCTGTCATCACCAACATGGCTGCTACCACCATCTGCCCCTCCCTGGTCTTCATCGTCTGTCTCTCTGCCTGCTTTTGCCAGCCCTCTGCCTGCCCCTTTCACCAGCCCTTTGCCTTCTCCTTGTCCACCTCCAAAGCCCCCACCATCCGTTATGCCGTTATGTCACGTTTATGTTCTGTCTGTTTTATTACAAAGTCTATCTGTTGTCATGGTAATTCATTTAATGAGCACAGCTGTTTGTAATTATTCATCACCATTTGTGTAATTAAGCCCTTCATTTTGAATCACTCTTTGTCCAGTATTATTTGTGCACAGCACTCTGTTTCGTATTGTTGGATCGTTGTTTGCATTACTATTAATATACTAGTTATTTCAATTCAATTCAATTCAAATTTATTTGTATAGCGCTTTTCACAATACATACAGGTCCTTCTCAAAAAATTTGCATATTGTGATAAAGTTCATTATTTTCCATAATGTAATGATAAAAATTAAACCTTCATATATTTTATATTCATTGCTCACCAACTGAAATATTTCAGGTCTTTTATTGTTTTAATACTGATGATTTTGGCATACAGCTCATGAAAACCCAAAATTCCTATCTCAAAAAATTAGCATATTTCATCCGACCAATAAAAGTAGTGTTTTTAATACAAAAAAGTCAACCTTCAAATAATTATGTTTAGTTATGCACTCAATACTTGGTCGGGAATCCTTTTGCAGAAATGACTGCTTCAATGCGGCGTGGCATGGAGGCAATCAGCCTGTGGCACTGCTGAGGTGTTATGGAGGCCCAGGATGCTTCGATAGCGGCCTTAAGCTCATCCAGAGTGTTGAGTCTTGCGTCTCTCAACTTTCTCTTCACAATATCCCACAGATTATCTATGGGGTTCAGGTCAGGAGAGTTGGCAGGCCAATTGAGCACAGTAATACCATGGTCAGTAAACCATTTACCAGTGGTTTTGGCACTGTGAGCAGGTGCCAGGTCGTGCTGAAAAATGATATCTTCATCTCCATAAAGCTTTTCAGCAGATGGAAGCATGAAGTGCTCCAAAATCTCCTGATAGCTAGCTGCATTGACCCTGCCCTTGATAAAACACAGTGGAGCAACACCAGAAGCTGACTGTGGGTACTTGACACTGGACTTCAGGCATTTGGGGCAGCGAGTCTGAGCCTTGAACAATATCAGGAAGGCTATTCCAGAGTTTAGGAGCAAAATGTGAGAACGACAACCTTTAGTGGACTTAGATATCCTAGGAACGACCAGAAGCCTCAAATTTAGTGATCTTAAAGAACGCGATGGATTGTAGGGCGATAGAAGGTCTATTAAATACACAGGAGCTAAACCATTTAGGGCTTTATAGGTCAGTAGTAATACTTTGCAAATGATACGGAACTTAATAGGTAACCAGTGTAGAGATGATAAAATTGGTGTTATATGATCATATTTTCTTGACCTGGTAAGAACTCTAGCAGCTGCATTTTGCACAAACTGTAGCTTGTTTAATGATGATGCAGGACAGCCAGCTAATAAAGCGTAATCTAGTCTCGAGGTCATGAATGCAAGAACTAACTTTTCTGCATCAAAAACAGATAGCATGTTACGTAGCTTAGCAATGTTTCTAAGGTGGAAAAAGTCTGTTCTTGTAACACATGAAATATGATTTTCGAAAGACAAGTTGTGGTCTAGAATAACACCCAGGTTTTTTACTGTAGTGGATAAAGTAACAGGACATCCTTCTAAATTAAAGTTGCATTGTACAAGGTTTTGTGGGTAGTTTTTTTGACCAATAAGTATTACCCCTGTTTTATCTGAATTTAATAGCAGGAAATTACACGTCATCCAGCATTTTATATTTTTAAGACACTCTGTCAATTTAGATAAGTTAGTGTTTTCATCTGGTCGTGATGAAATATATTATTGAGTGTCATCAGCATAACAGTGGAAATTAATTCCATGTTTTCTTATAATATTACCAAGTGGCAGCATATATATTGAGAATACCAGAGGGCCTAACTACGATCCTTGCGGCACTCCATAGTCTACTGACGTTATCTTCGATTTTTCCCCATTTAAACAGACAAAATGGTAACGGTCTGATAAGTACGATCTAAACCAGCTTAATGCCTGTCCCTGAACACAAGTGTAGTTTTGTAGTCGATCCATGAGTATTTTATGATCTATAGTGTCGAACGCAGTGCTTCGATTTAGTAGAACTAGTATTGAGATACAGCCTTGGTCAGAATCTAAAAGTAAATCATTTGTAATTTTAACTAGCGCAGTTTCTGTGCTATGATGCGCTCTGAATCCTGACTGAAATTTTTCATAGATATCATTTTCTTGCAAGAAAGAGCACAATTGAGCGGACACAATTTTTCTAGTATTTTAGACATAAATGGAAGATTTGAAATGTGTCTGTAATTTGCTAGGTTATTTGGATCTAATTGTGGTTTCTTAATGAGAGGTTTTATTACTGCCAGCTTGAATATTTTTGGAACATGACCTAAAAATAAAGACGTGCTAATAATATTGAGAAGAGGCTCTTCCATTGCATGTAACACTTCTTTCAGTAGTTTAGCGGGTATTGGATCTAATAAACATGTTGTTGGTTTAGATGCAATGATAAGTTTATTTAGCTTTTCCTGTTCTATAGTTGTAAAGCGCTGTAGTTGTTCTTGATAAAACAACTTGGTGTTAAATAAAAACCTTGGATTCTTTTGATTATTTTCTATTAATTTTCGGAGATGCTCAGCCCTGGCTGCTTTTAGAGCAGGCGATGTGCTGCGTACCGTTTTGATCAGGCTCCTGTAATCCTTCTTCAGAACCTCCGTCTGCCGCAGCCTGATGTCGTTCACTCCCGCGTGCAGCACAACAGCTCGTCACCATTCAGGATTTCGGGAACCTGTGCAGCGACATCTAGAACACGAGCACCAGGAAAGCAGTGAGCGCGCACCTTACCTTTACTTGAGGTAGCGCGGACATGACGGACGATGGAACTGCCGATGATCACGGCGTCGTCGCGTTCCGACTCGCGAGGAGGGGAGAAGCGGTTCCAGGTGGAGATCTCGAAGACCGGGAGGGGCGGAGAGGTTCTTGCTTTGGTCCTGGCTCGTGTCTTCCGCTGTGGGATCATCCAGGGTCCATGGTGTTGTGTCGGTGCCGGAGTGAATGAAGCCAGTGATGATCGCGTCCTAGGTGCTTGGGTCCTGTGCAAAGAAACACACGGAGTAGACGAGGTCGGAGTCAAAAAGTTACTAACCACTGACTTGTGAGCATTGGTGCGTGATGTTTCAAGCGTTGATCGCCGATCTCGCAGCTCGGCTTGCCTCTCTAGTAGATCAAGGATCTGTTTCTCCACGGAATCCAGCTCCAACAACACCGAATGCACCTCGAATGTGTCCTCACCTGCACTCAGAGGTAACGTTAGACACACATCCGATTTATTCGCCATTATAACAGATGAACAATAATTTAGTAGTGATACTACCAATATCACCACGCGTGCAATGCTAGGCCAAGCAAGGCCACGCGTGCAATGCTAGCGGGCTTAAGGCTAGTAGCGGAAATTCGGAAAGTTGGATATAAGTAGCGATATCAAAGCAATCCGATTGTTTTTTATTAGGAAGAGTAGCGAAGATATGTTCACATGCTGAAAAAATAGAAAATGCTTTGTTTATAAATGAGTGTAAAGTAGAAAATCAAGGATTATGAATCAATTCGACGGAGCTGAAACACCTCACCGTCTTCCAAGATTGGAGAGAAAATAATAAATTTATTATCATCTTTGTCTTCTTTGGAAAAGCGTTACCCTGCCATCAAACTGGTATATATAAAGAACGTGAAGCTGCCGTCATCCCGTGCTGAGTTCTGGGTCTGATTTGTTTATATCGCGCTGCCTTTCTGCCAGTGAGTTTAGGATAGTATTTTGATTTTCTGTCGTGATTGTGAAAAATGTCGCCATTGTAGGTCATTCGTGCTGCATCGAGAATTGCCATATCATCATTTAGGGAGAAAACTAGACATATAATTGTAACATGTATGCTCTCTGCCTTGTATTTCCCTGTCACCTAGTTTTTCCTAAGTCTGTTTATTAGTCATTTCATTCACCTGTGTCCTGACTAAATCTAAGCTCCCTTTTTGCTACATGTATTTAGTCCCTTTGTTATCCCTCAGTCTTCGTCCGTAATGTGAGTTTCCTATTTGTTCTCCTGAGTTTTGACATTAAATACTGTTATTAGAGGATCATCACCACGCCTCAGTCACGGCCACCAAAGCCTGTAGTGTCGTGCCTTTCCATCGGCTTTCCGTCTGCACTCTGGGCTCATTCTCCTCCGGCTCAGTATCCATCCGTCATCCCCATGGCCTCGTTGAGGTGATTTATATCATGGCTCCCTCCTCCCTCGCCACGTGGCAACATCCTGGCTAGACTCTGGATATCCACCAGACTCCTCCTGCACCTGGCTTCCCCCTGGCTCCTCCCACCCTCCAATCCCCCATGGACTGTTTTCTTTACCGTGTACTGTGTTTGTTTTAAGGCAATGTCCTTGACATCAGCGGGTATATTCTGAGAACGATCTCGGAACATAAAATTTCCAAATAAAATATGGTCCTCTACACGTCCCAAAAAAATTCTGAATGTTCCTTGAAGTTCCGCCAAAAAACGTCCTTCAACCCTTTGAAGGACTCCAGATCATGACCGACTCGGAACATACTGGGAATATTACTAGGAGACGTACTTGACACCAGCGGGGACGTTTTTAAAATTTCTAGCAGGATACTTGCCCTCATGTCAAAACAACAAAACTGTCATTCATCAAAGCATTTGTGTTGCTTCAGGAGATTTGGATTAAACCACTCAATTTATATGGATTACTTTATGATGTCTTTACAGACTTTTTGAAGCTTGAACATTTTGACAATTTATGTTCAGAAGATGAATGAAAGTCTGATGGGTTTTGAACAAAATGAGAACTTTTTGATTTTTAAGTGAACTAACCTTTTAAAGTAAAATTGTAATTTACTATACATTACAAAATAAATTCAAAAAAGCTACTATTAATTTAACACAGCAACCTTGGGTTCAAGAGGTATTTCTCTGTCTCTGCCATTTGCATTTATCACAGGCTGAGAAATGTCCTTCAGGACGGCTCACATCATTTGGCTCATAGCAACCTGAAAATACCTTTCAAATTGAGTAGCCCATTACTTTTCCACTGCCACCGTGTTTAGTGCTTGTGATGCCTGTGGATAACCTGAGGACTGAGGAAGAGTCTGGCCGCTACTCTGCTGGCTGTCAGAGAAAGCTGGTTCCTCCATTCGTCACAGGTCGATGATGAATGAGTGTGCTTACTCTGCTAGTTCCACTGCAATCAGACAGGCCAGCCCTAATACCTGGGGCGGCACAAAACTAGAATTCCTCTCACGGAGGTGTGGTGTGCTTCCATACTGTATCTTACCTTTCTGCTGAAGTGGACGGGAGATGTTATTGTTGGGCAAGATTCTGTGTGATGTGAGATTATGTTTTTGGCCAACAATGAATCTGCAGAGCCCAGTGGAAACAAATACTCTGGTTGTGGGGAGAAAAATTATATTATGCTTATATGTGTCTCAAGGGGATGCAATGGGGTGATTTTGTACTTCTGTTTGTCATGTAACTGTAACTTTGTTTGGCATGTGACAGCCATAAAATCCGGTATATTTCACCAGAGGAAGACCTAAACACTCGGCATGACAGAGATTTATAATCCTTATTGTGAGCAAGAGCTGCCTAAATGGCTGAAATATCTGCAAATATAGCCATTTGCTTTATCTTTTTTTAAAACGTTATGCTTCAGACAATAGCACTGTGAAGCTACTCCCCAGCTAGGAGGGAACGTTCCCAGAACATTCACTAACATTATTTAAAAGTTGTGAGAAAACTTTCTTTGAACAACATTCTTGGAACGTCTTTATGTTGTTATTTGTGCTTGATGAATGTTCTCATAATGTTGATAGAAAACGTTCTTAGAACAACGTTCTTGGAACATCTTTATGATGTTATTTGTGCTTGATAAACGTTCTCATAATGTTGATAGAAAACGTTCTTAGAAAAATCTTTCTTGGAACGTCTTTATGATGTTTTTTGTGCTTGATGAACGTTCTCATAATGTTGATAGAAAATGTTTTTAGAAAAACATTCTCAGAACGTCCTTATAATGTTATTAGTATTTTCTGAATGTTATATTTATCATAAAGCATTCTGGGAACATATGTTACTTGCTGAACAATCTCATAATGTTAAGAGAAAACACGCTTGTGCTGTGTATTAGTACACTTTTGAACATTTGTTAACAATTACTACATTTATATAATATGTTTATATACATCCATAAAAACATTTTAAACATCACAGTAGTTTATAACACCATAGACCCCAATAAACCAGCACTTATATAGCCTCTTAATAAATTCATATTAATATAGGCTATTCACATATATGTGAGGCACTATTAAATATATTGAAATACATTTTGAAAATATATTATTTCAAAAATACATTGAACATAGAGCTAATAAACTGTTCCTGTTACATCGGTAAATATGTTTACATATACAGTATGATAAAATATATTCACGGCTTATATAATGTATAGTCTTTAATAAATGTTTTTGCAATTTTATTTCTATGCCACGTTAACCATTTCTAAAGCTGTATTATATTATTGTCATGGTGTGGTGAGGCAGAAGAAGACGAAGAAGGCAAAAAGCTCCAGGACAAACTTTTACTATAACTAGTAATCCAACGGGTACAGACAGGCAGGATGAACACACACTACATAAGACTGAGAACGGACAAAGACTGTTTGAACTGAAAGGAACTAAATACATACACTAATGAACACAGATCAACAGAAACCAGGTGACACAGATGATAATTAATTAGACACAGGTGGAACAGATGATGAACTAAATGACAGAGACAAATGAGTGGCAGGAAAACAGAAAAAGGAAAACATGTGACTAGGGGTGACTGTGACAATTATATTATATTATATTATATTATATTATATTATATTATATTATATTATATTATATTATATTATAGCATATAATATAAATTACTTTGTAAACAGGCTTGCTCGATTGTTGAATCGCTTGCTCGATTGGTCCTGTCTGCCTTGCTGTTGGTTTGTGTCTGTAGCTTCGTATATCTTTCTGTTTTGAAACATTATTTAACACCATTCCCTGCTGTTTATACTGCTAAATGCAACTTACTCAACATCACATATTAACCTGACATCGCTAGCTTCAATCTAAATCGTTGCTAGCACAACAAGCTACTAATTCGCTAGCCTGTTAGCGTGCCATCCGTGCGCTCTTTATTTATTTATCTTGCGCGCTCGTGCCTTTTACAAATCCATCAAAGCTGTGGTAAGTAGAATCAGTCAACAGACACGGTAAGTCATGTCATCTTCTCCTCTTATTGTGACTTGCACTTCATGTAACATGTATAGTATAGCCTTCTCCGTCTGCACTGGATTTACATGTGATAAATGCAGGGAGATAGTCAGGCTGACGGAGAAGATTTCAGACCTAGATACACGCATCCAAACTTTAATTGAGATTAATTGTAAGAGTGAAAGGGCTTTAGATACTGCTTTGGATGCGACTAGCTTAGAGAACACTGTACATTGTTCGGTTCTGGCTGAAATAGAGCCCATGCAGCAGGGCAATTGGGTGACGTGAGGCGCTGTAGACGTGGGACAAAACACCACTCTTCCGTTCCGATTACAACATTAAACAGATCTCTCCACTCAGTGAAACACCCACTGAGAATCCTGTTGAATGTGCCCTAGTTATTGGCAATTCTATTACACGGAATGTGAAAATAGAGACATCAGCCACCATAGTCACATGTTTGCCGGGAGCCAGAGTGCCTGACATCAAAACAAATTTAAAAGTGCTGGCTAATGCTAATCGTAAATTCTCTAAGATTATTATTTACGTCGGCACTAATGATCGACTTTGGCAGTCGAGATCACCAAAATTAATGTTAAAGAGGTGTGTGAACTAGCAAGTACGATGTCAGGCAGTGTAATTTGCTCTGGCCCCCTTCCTGTTCGAAGGAGTGATGAGATAGTTAGCAGATTGTCATCACTCAATGGCTGGCTGTCTAAGTGGTGCCCACAAAATAATTTAGGGTTTATAGACAATTGGAAAAGTTTTTGGGGCAGACCTGACCTGTTGAAAAGAGACGGTAATCATCCCTCTTGGGATGGTGCTGCTCTTCTCTATAGTAATATGGCACATAGTCTTAGAGATCAAACATGACAATCTGGGGCTCGGGTCAGGAAGCAGACAAACTGGCTAAACCGTCCGTCTGCCAGCTGTCTCACGTCACCACGGTCAGATAAATCCCATCACATAGAGGCTCTTTCACCTAGATATCATCATATAGAGACTGTGTCTGTTCCCCGAATAGGAAATACAAAACACTTCCAAACCCATCTAAGGGTAAACATTTAATTGATGTTCAACAAATAAAAAACAGAAATAATACAAATGAACAAATGATAAAGCTTGGGTTGCTGAATATTCAATCCCTTACTTTAAAAGCACTTATTGTTAATGATATGATTACAGACTATAACCGAGATGTGATGTGTATGACAGAAACATGGCTAAAACAAAACGATTACATTACTTTAAATGCCCCGCAAGATTACTGTTATAAACATGAACCTCGTCTGAAAGGCAAAGGGGGAGGTGTTGCTGTAATTTATAGTAATATTTTCAAAATTACTAAGAAGTCTAGTTTCAAATATAATTCTTTTGAAGTGTTGGTGCTTAAGAACGACGTAGCGTTAAGAAGGTTCCGGGAAACCCAGCCCAAGTCATTTATATAGATCAGTGAGTAGTGGCCAGCATATCAAAGTTCATTAAAGGAGATTTCTCGCATTTTACCCCTAAACTCTGGAATAACTATGAAGGTAAAAGAGGAGCAAAACTCGAGAGCATGTAGATGTGAATAGAGAACTTGTACAACAAATACTTGCATGCTAAAATTTACACTCACAGTTCACAACTGTGAAAACCTGTAAAATACAAATCTGAAGTTGAATGTTGAAATTTGCACTCGGAGACAATAGTCACAAACCTGTATTCTGAATTTGAAGCTGCAGACATGTAGTTCATGAAATCTGGGATGTTCTGAAACGGTAACAGACCGAGGCCCAGTCCCAATTCGCCTACTTATACTACGACCTAAAAGTATGTACTTTTTGTGAAGAAAAAGTACATTCTTTTGAGTGTGTAGCAAAAGAGTAGGCAAGCTTTGGGACATACTATCACACTATCACATCATCTTTAACTGACAGATCTGTTGCGTGCATCCTGTCACCGTAAACTGCCCTGTCAATCATCTTGTCACAGTTAAAATCCTCCATTCAATCTAATTTGATTTCCCACCGTTTCGGAGAGCACGTTCATCTGCCAGTTGTGGGTCTTTCATGTGGAGACTCTCCTCATGTGCTTGCAATTTTAATATAATGATTCATTTAAAAGGTAATGGCTAAACATATCTTAACACAAGTTCACAATGCTGCTGCAGATGTAATATAATGTAGACAACGTTGAATAAATACATTTTCGTCAGGTTAGATACTGATGATTAATCCCTCAAACCCGTGCCGCACAAGCCCTGAAAAGTGAAGCCAAAGCGTCTCGATCACCCCCCAGTGACTGGTCCTAGTATAGCTCATAAACCCCGCCTCCCCGTGTTATTCAATGGGACGTGAGACCAACTAAACAACTAGAATACACTTCACATATCTTTTTTTCCAAAGATAGTTTCTGTCATTTACTGTAGTTTTCATCACGCTGATGTAATTTCAAGTGTTTGTTTTTAAAATAAGTTTGTTTTTAGTTAGATATTTGATGCTATAACAACGGCGCTGTGACATACATGATTGACAGCTGTGGTTGACAGGTTCTCTGAGCGAAGTAGTCACTGAAGCACCAACAGACTTTTTTTCGGGATCTTTGCAGGACTGAGAAGATTGGAACTATAAATTTAATATCTAAATTTCTATAATTAATAATTTCACACCGACATAATGGGTTGTTCTGCAGCAGAGGCGTGTGCTTGCGATTGATTCAGCCAGTGTGAGGGCGGGACGTTGATTTCGCGGCTTTACTTCCTGCTCACTACTGCGCATGTCTGGTCCCGAAATCGCAACTGCGCAGACTCAAGTCCCAAGATGTCAGCGCCATATCGGTACAATGACGGCTTCGCTTCTCGCCAATGGAAGAGAACGAAGGGGTGTCGTCCATCTTTTTTTACAGTCTATGCTCAAACCCCTTTATCTAAACCCCTCTACATAACCGTTGGACTCGCGAATTGGGACTGGGCCCGAGTGAGTCTGTGTGCGAGAGAGACTGAGTGTGTCTGAGCATTAGTAAATTGGTACATACTACATAGTAATATACAATTACTATATAAGAGGCATGGAAGTTCGATAAATGGACAACAATATAAATAAAAACAATTCAATTCTTACCACTGAATTAGCAGACTGTGATTTTAATCAGATAGACAGAAGATGAAAACACTTTCTTGTCTGTCCCAAGTACTCCTACAAGGGGAATATTATTTTCATAATTTGCAGCACTGAATTTTTCAATCTTTACTCTAAATGACTCAGAGAAACTTCACAATATGCTCGGAAAGGATGAGCTGCAAAATACCTTACACACCATAGGAGGTGGTCAATCCATTGTATTTGTTTTTTATTTATATTTCTTATATAGTATTTATATTTTATAAATACATTTATATTTTCAAAAAACTAGTTTGTGAATGTGTGCATCTGTGAGTGTGTGCGAGCGTAGTGTAGAGAACAAGTTCTGACGTTCAAACAGATCCTGTTAAAGGACGATTCCGGCCAAAAATTAACCTAGGGGTAAATAACACATGGGTACCGAGTCGGCCGTTCTCTGGGATGCGTTTTCATGATAATTGAATGTACCCAGTTTTATCTTTAGTTTTAGATTTACCACAGATTAGCTTATAACGCTATACAGGCAGGCTTCGCATATATACAGGCAGGATCCATCTTTGGAAAACAGTCCTGACCAGTCGAACCACGAATGCCGTGCTACGTGCTGGTCAATAGTCACAGTTCAGCTCACGTAGCACCGCGTTCATGGTTTGACTGGTCGAGACTGTTTTCCAAAGATGGCTCCTGCCTATGTACGCGAAGTGTGCTGTCTTTATAAAGTATCTTCTTATTAAACTGTCTGTACACTTACAAAGTTCTCAATGCTTCGGTTTGCAGGTAGAGACCCTCATTATGCTTCCATGTTAGTGTGGGGCTGGTTTGATCCTTGTTA
Source organism: Siphateles boraxobius (assembly GCF_051911475.1). Classification (NCBI taxonomy): domain Eukaryota; kingdom Metazoa; phylum Chordata; class Actinopteri; order Cypriniformes; family Leuciscidae; genus Siphateles; species Siphateles boraxobius. Next base: position 4,548,350 of record NW_027509182.1, read on the forward strand.
GTGGTATTAACTAGCAATTTTTATTTTCACTTATTCTATTCCCTATATACTAGTGTTATAAGCAAATCTGTGGTAAATCTAAAACTAAGGCTAAAACTGGGTACGCTCTGAAAACGCATCCCAGAGAACGGTCGACTCGGTACCCATGTGTTATTTATTTTTTATAAATTATTTATTGTTCTGACAGCTCAGGTCCCTTTAAACAAAAATATACATCTTTTTGTGCACTTTATTTTTAAAAAGCCTATATATTTGGCAGATGTAAAGCATACATGTGTATGTTTTTTGTGTTAGTCCATTTTTTTGCACTGGATTTTTTGCACTGTGAATTTGCACTGTCAGTTCTGTTTTTGAATAATGGGTTGGAAATTAATGCTTTTTTGTATTTCTTTTTTAAATCCGATTCATCGATTAATCGAACAAATAGTCGACAGATTAATCGATTATTAAAATAATCGTCAGTTGCTGCCCTAATTAAAAGACCAAACTCTAATAAAGCATACAGAAAACCAAATGAGCACAGAATATGAACGCAATGCGTTTAATTAAACATTTAGCGTTTTCCTCCCATAGAAAACAAACTAAACGCAAACTTAACCAATAGTTATAAAATCCCCCCACAAAATTCGTTATTGTCATGTTAAGCAGAAACACAGGAAGCAATCGCGAGTATAATACAATATTTATTTTTAGCACAAAACACACAAGTCCAGGGTGCAGTGAGCCAGGTGGAGATAGGTGACGCAGGGACTTCGATGGTCAATACCGGTGACGTGCAGACAAACGGTGAGACGATCCAAATCCACACGGAAGACGACGAACAGGAAACACCAGGCAGGAACACGAACCAGAAGACAGGGGAACATCAAACAACGATCTGACAAAGGTGAGAGAACAGCGGTGAGTTTAAGAAGCGTGGTGAGATGAACTGCAGCTGGTGATTGTAATGATGAACAGCTGGAGTGGATCAGGTAATGACATACAGACACGCCCCTTGCACACGTGCACTCATACAACAACATAAACACAAGACTAGAAGGAACCAGCGAATACATCTACCGTGACAGTACCCCTCCTCCTAAGAACGCCTCCTGGCGTTCTCAGACTCCCTTACCTGCCGATTGTAATCATCGATAAGGGAGTGATCCAGGATGTCCCTAGCAGGAACCCAACTTCTCTCCTCCGGACCGTAACCTTCCCAGTCCACCAAGTACTGAAATCCGCGTCCCCTCCGCCTAGAGTCCAGAATACGGTTGACCGAATATGTGGTCTCCCCATCTACGAGCCGCGGTGGGGGAGGAACCGGGACAGGCGGATTAATGTGAGAATGAAAAACGGGCTTGATTTTAGATACATGGAACACGGAATGAACCCTCCTGTACGCAGGAGGTAGTTTGAGGCGGACTGCCACCGGACTAATAATCTTGGTGACAGGAAACGGGCCAATAAATTTGGGAGCAAGTTTATTAGAAACGGTGCGAAGAGGAATGTTCTTAGTTGAGAGCCACACTTTTTGACCAACGACGTATACGGGAGGCTTTGACCGGTGGCGATCGGCCTTGGCCTTGGTGCGCGCCCCCACCTGGAGTAGAGTCTCCCGGGCTCTAGTCCAGGTGCGGTGACACCTCTGGACAAAGGCGTGAGCGGAGGGAACCGCAACCTCGGATTCCAGACTGGGAAAAATTGGTGGCTGGTAACCTACACTACACTCAAACGGAGATAGGCCCGTCGCTGACACTGGCAACGTGTTGTGTGCGTACTCCACCATAGACAGTTGTTGACTCCAAGACGAAGGATTTCTGGAAACCAAACATCGCAACATTCTCTCCAAATCTTGGTTGGCTCTCTCTGTTTGACCATTGCTCTGGGGATGAAACCCAGATGACAGACTAACCGTCGCCCCCAGTAATCTACAAAATTCTCGCCAAAATTTGGACACGAACTGGGGTCCCCGGTCGGAGACCACGTCTATCGGGAGGCCATGTAACCGAAAGACATGATCTACGACCGTAGCCGCTGTCTCCTTAGCTGAAGGTAATTTGGGTAAGGGAATGAAATGTGCTGCCTTCGAGAATCGGTCCACCACAGTTAAAACTACTGTGTTACCCTGGGAGGGTGGGAGGGCGGTAATAAAATCTAGAGCGATATGGGACCAAGGTCTCGAAGGCACCGGCAGCGGTTGAAGTAGCCCATCTGGAGGTCGATTGGAAGACTTACCCGTGGCACAAACAGAGCAAGCCAAAACAAAATCGCGAATGTCACGAGCCATAAGTGGCCACCAGAATCGTTGCTTGACTAGAAATCCAGTGCGATTAATTCCTGGATGACAAGCTACGTTGGAGCTGTGACCCCAGTGGATAACGTCAGACCGTAAGCCCTCCGGCACAAATAATCGGTTCGGTGGACACCCGGGCGGAGGCGTTACCCCTTCCAAGGCCTCTTTGACCTTCGCTTCGACCTCCCATGTGAGTGTTGAAACAAATACGGTTTCGGGTAAAATACACTCGGGAGTGGACGGGCGACCGGAAAAATCAAATATACGAGAAAGTGAGTCGGGTTTGATGTTCTTAGAACCCGGACGATATTGGAGAGAAAAATCAAAACGACCGAAAAAAAGTGCCCACCGAGCCTGCCTGGAGTTCAATCTTTTAGCAGTTCTGATATATTCGAGGTTCTTATGATCAGTCCAGACGATAAAAGGTACCCCCGACCCTTCTAACCAGTGTCGCCACTCCTCCAACGCCAACTTGACTGCCAACAACTCTCTATTACCAATGTCGTAATTACGTTCGGCTGGAGATAAACGATGGGACAAAAACGCGCAAGGATGCATCTTGTCGTCTACAGGTGAACGCTGAGATAACACCGCCCCTACTCCCACCTCTGATGCGTCGACCTCCACCACGAACTGACGTGATGAATCAGGGGTAATTAGAATGGGGGCTGAAACAAAGCGGCCTTTGAGTTTCTTGAACACAGTCTCGGCTGTGTCGGACCACCTGAACGCAGTTCTGGGGGAGGTCAAGGCAGTCAGAGGCGCGACCAGCTGGCTGAAGTTGCGAATGAATCGCCGGTAGAAATTGGCGAACCCCAGAAACCTCTGCAGGGCCTTGCGGGAATCTGGACTTGGCCAATCCACCACAGCCTTAATCTTCTCAGGGTCCATCCGCATCCCCTCAGACGACACGATGTATCCTAAAAAAGGAACAGACTGTGCATGAAAATCGCATTTCTCCGCCTTGACAAAAAGCCCATTCTCTAGCAACCTCTGAAGCACTCGTCGGACGTGCTGCACATGCTCCTGGAGAGATGCAGAAAAAATCAATATGTCATCCAGGTAGACATATATGAATTGATCGATCATATCTCGCAACACGTCATTGACCAGTGCCTGGAAAACTGCTGGGGAGTTGGACAGCCCAAACGGCATGACCAAATATTCAAAGTGCCCCCTAGGGGTGTTAAACGCAGTCTTCCACTCATCACCCTCCCTGATGCGGACCAAATGATAAGCGTTACGTAAGTCCAATTTGGTGAAGATGGATGCTCCCTGCAACCTCTCGAAGGCTGAAGACATCAACGGCAAAGGATAAGTATTCTTTACCGTGATGTTATTCAGCCCTCGGTAATCAATGCAAGGTCGCAGAGAACCATCCTTTTTCCCCACAAAAAAAAACCCCGCCCCCGCTGGAGAAGAGGAAGGGCGAATGAACTTGGTTGCTAGAGAATCAGAAATATATTTCTCCATAGCCTCTCTTTCAGGAATCGAAAGCGCATATAACTTGCCCTTAGGCGGAGACTTACCTGGGAGTAAATCTATTGCACAGTCGTAGGGACGATGCGGAGGGAGAGAAGCAGCACGAGACTTACTGAACACTTCCTTCAGGTCCAGATACTCCGCGGGCACGTTAGACAAATCCCCTGCTTCCTCCTGAAACACAGAAACAGGTACAGACGAACAAGCAGAGACGAGACAAGACCTATGACATTCCTGACTCCACTCCAGCACAGATCTATGTATCCAGTCCACTCGGGGGTTGTGTTGAATGAGCCATGGGTGTCCTAGAACAACGGGTGCCAGGGGTGAATCCAGAATAAAAAATGAAATAGTTTCCGAGTGATTGCCAGAGGTGATGAGAGTGATTTCTTCAGTGGATAATGAGATGGTGGGAAGTTCTTGTCCGTTGAGTGCATGAACTGCAATCTGCTGTGGGAGGGGTTTGATGGGAATCTGAAATCTGCGTGCAAAATTATGGTCCATGAAATTACCTTCGGCCCCCGAATCCAACAGTGCTTGACAATCGTGCTGGTGGACTGACCATCTTAGTCTTACCGAGAGGAGGGTGGAGGTAGATCTTGTCGTGGATGAGGTCTTCCTGGCGGAGATAGGTGACGCAGGGACTTCGATGGTCAATACCGGTGACGTGCAGACAAACGGTGAGACGATCCAAATCCACACGGAAGACGACGAACAGGAAACACCAGGCAGGAACACGAACCAGAAGACAGGGGAACATCAAACAACGATCTGACAAAGGTGAGATCGTTCTGTCATGTTAAGCAGAAACACAGGAAGCAATCGCGAGTATAATACAATATTTATTTTTAGCACAAAACACACAAGTCCAGGGTGCAGTGAGCCAGGTGGAGATAGGTGACGCAGGGACTTCGATGGTCAATACCGGTGACGTGCAGACAAACGGTGAGACGATCCAAATCCACACGGAAGACGACGAACAGGAAACACCAGGCAGGAACACGAACCAGAAGACAGGGGAACATCAAACAACGATCTGACAAAGGTGAGAGAACAGCGGTGAGTTTAAGAAGCGTGGTGAGATGAACTGCAGCTGGTGATTGTAATGATGAACAGCTGGAGTGGATCAGGTAATGACATACAGACACGCCCCTTGCACACGTGCACTCATACAACAACATAAACACAAGACTAGAAGGAACCAGCGAATACATCTACCGTGACAGTTATACATTATTTCTAAAACACAGGGAGCAGGTTTGGTGATTTGCAAAACTAAATTTGTACTCATAGATTGTCAAACACAGAGGGAGAACTATTCCAAAAAGGTATATCTCGCAACCTTAATTAAGTGACACCCTGCACACAAATGTGCTTTCTTTCAGCATTCTCGGCTTATCTGTTTTTCTGAGTTTGGTCTTTTAATACTACTGTCTTAATGCATTAAGCTATTTAAGAGTTTTCTATGGGAGGAAAACGCTTAACTGTACATAGTAGGCTATTTTTAATTAGTATGGTGTTTACGGAGTTATCATTTATTTATTTTAATATCACTATCTATGCGTTAAGCCGTGTTAAGTCAAGTTAGTCCCCGAGGACACGTGTTTTGTGACATCATCTGCAAGTGCAAATCTCTAAATTCAACTTTAGATTTGTATTTTACGTGTTTTCACATTGGAGCTCTGAGTGTAAATTGTAGCGTACAAGTATGCATATTTATTGTACAAGTTCTCAAATTCACATCTTTATGCTCTTGAGTTTTGCTACTCTTTTACCTTCATAATAACCTTCCTGATATTGTTCGGGGCTTAGACACACTCTCCCAGTTTAAATCTAGATTAAAGACACATCTCTTTAGCCAAGTATTCAATAAACACATCTCATAATATTGTTCTACAGTTAATATGTGATGAAATAGTCTAAAGTGCACATGATCATCTTTTGTCTGAAATATGAACTGCAGCTATGCTAATCTTTCTCATGTTGCTTCCCTGTTTCTATCTATGTGTGGCGAAGCGGAGGACATTTGAAAATAAATATATAATACCCGCAAGGGGACCAAAGATCCTATAGTCAATGCTCGACTACGCCACCTGGAATACACCAGGAAAATAACAGCCCTATACCAGGGCACACAGGTTCGTTGCCAAATGCAGGTGTGAGCAAGGATGTGTGGCCTAAAATACACAAACAACAAGTCACTTTATTAAAATACAAAAGAACATGAATGAAGACATACAATACCTAATGCCACAGTCTCACTAGTAAACCGTAACAAATAACAACATTTACTAAAGACACAAAGAAGATGGCCAGCAGAGACACTTTGGATTTCCACCCCACACTCAATATCCAACACACACAGTGATAAAGTATTAAACGCACTGTGCAAATACACAAAAACAAATTATAACCATGGCCAACCCCTCCCACTCAGCGATCCAATGAACAATGGAAAGAAAATACACAAACTACTGACATACAAAAGATTCTATACTTGTAAAACAAAAGTACACATTCATAAACCAAAATAACAAATACATTTACTCAAAAACAAAACGTCCTCGGGTTACGACTGTAACCCTTGTTCCCTGAGAAAGGGAACGAGGACTGCGTCGATTGACACTTTGGGGGAACGCCCCTCAGCGTAGCGCCTCTGAAGTATGAATGAAACTAAGCCAATCTCTGATTGGTGTTGCGTCATGACGTAATGTGTGACGGCATACAAGCGGAAGCTATAAAGGACGCCGGCACGCATGAGATGTCAGCTTCTGTGATGAAGCAAGCGCTCCCAGGCAGGGGAAGGTGTGGCGAAGGGACGGAGTCCTCGTTCCCTTTCTCAGGGAACAAGGGTTACAGTCGTAACCCGAGGACGTTCACTTTCGAGGGAACTCGAACAGCGTCGATTAACATTTTGGGGGAACGAGCACCCACTATGCCACAACGCGCCCTGCCTGTCCTATTGTGAAGCTGCTCACAGGCACCCATAGGACGAGAGCACGAGAGTGCCAGGTGTTGACGGAATGTCCAGGCTATAGAACCTAATAAAGGTATGAGGGGTGGCCCATCCAGCTGCAACGCAGACTTCCTGGATCGGGGCCCCCGCGAGAAGGGCTCTAGAGGACGCCTCTAGAGGACGCCATGCCTCTGGTTGAATGAGCCCCTCACGGCCAAAGGTGAAGGCAAACTGTGCACCTGGTAGGCCAAAGAAATAGCATTGACAATCCAGTTGCTGAGGGTCTGTTTGGAGGCGGGAAGACCCTTCTTGGGCGATCCGAAACACACCAGCAACTGGTCCGACTTCCGCCATGAAGAGGACCTCTGAATATAGACTTTTAGAGCTCTGACAGGACAGAGCAGATGAAGTCTCTCCTCATACGCCGTCACGTGAGGTGGAGGATGAATGGCCTGCAGAACCGTAGGCCGTGGCGAATTGGATGGCACCTTAGGCAAATAGCCCGGCCAGGGATGTTGGATGGCTTTAAATGTCGCCTTGAGCAAACTCCAGGCACCCGTTAGATATAGAGAGCACTTGGAGATCTCCTACCCTCCTCAGAGAAGTAATGGCCAACAGAAAAACCACCTTCAGGGAAAGGTTCTTGGCCTCAGCCGACTCCAATGGTTCGAAGGGGGCCTCGGCCAGCCCTTCGAGAACCACTGCCAGGTCCCATGTGGGAACCCTGGAACGAGCCGCAGGTCTCATCCTCCAGGCCCCACGGAGGAAACGTACGACCAACTGCTGTCTCCCAAGAGGTCCATCACCCAGTGGAGCGTGGAAAGCCGCAATGGCAGCCACGTATACCTTGAGCGTGGACGGCGTAAGACCAGCTGAAAAAAACGATCTTGGAGGAACTCCAGAACTGAAGCCACTGGGCAGTTAACTGGATCCACCTCACGCTCTCTACACCAGTTGGTAAAGACGTTACACTTTAAGCCGTACAATTTCCTCGTGGAGGGAGCTCTGGAGCTGAGTATGGTCTCCACTACTCCAGCTGATAGGCCGGCTTCTAGGTACTGTGCCCCCTCAGGGGCCAGACCCACAGTTTCCATAACTCGGGCCGAGGGTGAAACATTGAGCCCTCTGCCTGTGACAGCAGGTCCCTCCTGAGGGGAATCTCCCACGGAGGGCCGTCTAGGAGCGATACAATGTCTGAGAACCATACTCGGGCCGGCCACAACGGGGCTACCAGCAGTAGACTGATCCCGTCGCGACGGACCCTCTCTAGAACTCCCAGGAGCAGAGCGTTCGGGGGAAATGGATACAGACGCAGCCTCGGCCACGTCTGTACCATGGCATCCAACCCCAGCGTTGCTGGATTAGTGAGGGAAAACCACAGTGGACAGTGGGTTGTCTCTAGACGCGAATAGGTCCACTTTCACTGGGCCGAACCTCTGAGATATTGACTCCACCACCTCGGGGTGGAGTCTCCATTCCCCTGGCCTCAGCCCCTGTCTCGACAGGATGTCTGCTCCCTGATTTTGACTCCCTGGGATGTATGTTGCTCTTAGAGATAACAGCTTCCGCTGGGACCACAGGAGGCCTCAGACTCCCCTGATGGTTTATATAGGCCACAACCGACATATTGTCTGACCTCACAAGGACATGATGAACTTTGAGGTCCAGCAGGAAGCTCCTCAGAGCTCGGAGTACCGCCAACATCTCCAGGCAGTTTATGTGCCAGGAGGAATGATGGTCCTGCCATAGGCCTGTCGTAAAGCGGCCGTCCATGACCGCGCCCCAGCCCGTGAGGGAGGCGTCTGTCGAAATGGTTTTCCGGCGACATGACGCTCCCAACACTGGACCTTGGGACAGAAACCAAGATTTTTTCCACATAGATAGGGAACGAAGGGCCTTGGTTTTCAACCACCACTGGAGGGCCCTCATGTGCAGCAAGCCAAATGGAATAATGTTGGACAATGCTGCCATGAGCCCCAACACTCTTTGAAAATGTTTCACAGTAATGGCTTGGCCTAGCTTTATCCTGGACACTGTGGCCAGAATGGACTCGATTCGTGCAGGAGACAATCGTGCCCGCATCGTGACCGAGTCCCACACGACTCCCGGGAACGTGGTTCTCTGGGCTGGTGTCAACACGCTCTTTTTAGTGTTGAGTCTCAATCCTAGGCTTTGAATGTGGGCGAGGACGACATCTCAATGCCGAACCGCCAGCTCTTGTGACTGGGCCAGAATCAGCCAGCCGTCGATATAATTGAGCACCCTGATGCCCTGGAGCCTCAGCGGTGCTAGAGCTGCATCCATACATTTGGTAAATGTGCGTGGGGAGAGAGCTAGGCCGAACGGAAGAACCGATATTGGTACGCTTTGCCCCCGAAAGCGAACCTCAGGAACTTCATGTGAGATGGAACGATGGATATGTGGAAGTATGCGTCCTTTAGATCTATCGTGACAGACCAATCCTCGGATTGAATTTGACTCACGATGATGGGAATAGTGAGCATCTTGAACCTGAATCTCCTCAGAGAACGATTCAAGTGTCTGAGGTCTATTATTGGACGCAACCCCCCATCCTTTTTGGGAACTATAAAGTAGCGGCTGTAAAACCCGGACTCCCTGTCCGGTGGAGGAATATGTTCTATAGCCTCCTTTACCAGCAGGGAGTTTACTTCCTGTTCCAATACCCGACCCTGCACTGGGTCGACTGCAGTCCAGACCACCCCGTTGAACCTTGGTGGGCATAAACCGAACTGCAGCCTGTACCCCTTTTGAATGGTGCGCAGGGCCCAAGGCGAAATATTCGTGAGATTTTTCCATGCATCGAAATATTTTACCAAAGGAACCAGGCTCTCGAGCCAATTGGGATTTGTTCTCAACCCCCTGAAGCGGATCTCCGGCAGGGTTTGACCAAAAACGATTCTCGATGGGCGGACGCGATTGCTGCCTAGCCGTAAGCCTGTGGGGCAGACACGCTGGAAACCGATGTGTCCCGAAGTACACTTAACAGCGGGATACAGACATCGACTTCCTGAGGGCCCCCCTGAGGGGAGGCTCTTTCGGTTTCGTTCTCGACACCCTGAAGTGGAGGACCGGCAGGGAATAATCGAAAACCGTTTCCGATGGGCGAACATGAGCACTGCCTGGCCGCAAGCCATTGGGGCGGACACTGCAGCGCGCATTTGCTGAAAACCGATGTGTCCCGAAGCGCACTTGACGCTGGATACAAACATCGATTTTCTGAGGGCTCTGCGGAAGAGCAATTCTCGCTCGTCCCTCCATGGGGGGGATAGCCCTGTTATTTTTGTTTCGTTTTCGATACCCTGAAACGGAGGACCGGCAGGGAAGAATCGAAAAATGATTTTTGATGTGCAGAAGGAACACTGCATGGCCGCAAGCCTGCGTTCGCTGCTTATCATTTTAATTCCTCAGAAATAAATGTAGCCATAAACACTGTATAAGTAAACACGGTCTGAATTAAAATATCTAACTTCCGATATTCAAAAGTCAGAAATATTTCATCATTTTAATTTCTTAAAATTAAATGGAGCCATAATTAACAGACAATACTGTTTTGTGTTAGGCTATCTCTTAATCCACACGCCTCGGCAAAAAAAGGAGGGCAGGGATGCAAACTTGGGCTCGCCATAATATATATATATATATATATATATATATATATATATAGTTGTAATGCTTTGTGACAGACAACACCAAATCAGACAGACAAGTCAAACAGAGAGCGGTTTGCTAAAGAACAAAAAGCTGACATCTCATGTGTGCCGGCGTCCTTTATAGCTTTCGCTTGTATGCCGTCACACATTACGTCAATGACGCAACACCAATCAGAGATTGGTGAATGCCCTTGGACATTGTCGCACCTGCCAAAGATAAGAAACAATTACTTAGAATTAAAATCAAACTAAATTAACTTAAAATCATACATACCACAGGAGGTTTGCAGCACTGTACTACACATCGTCACTCGCTTTATGAGAATGCCGCCGCTTACGATACAACACACTAAAAACATGCAAGCAATTCAGTCTCCCATTAACAAAGAACACTTTTTAACATACAAAAACTTACCTAGCAGCTATTGCAAGAGCCAGTGCACACCAGAGAGCAAAACCAGAGGATGCATCAAACTCTCCTGCCAGCCACAAATATACTGATGTAAACATCTCAATCAAGTTCAAAGTTTGAGGTTCAAACCCGACGCTACTACACCTACCATTACTCACAAGATGAAGTTTACAATGGGCAGGACCCATAGTGACGCATACCTGGCCAACAAACCACTCACATTTTTATACTCCCCAAACTGTGCACTGATAGGCTCACAGAGTTGGCATGACACCAACCAATCACAGCAAGGGCTATACATCACCCTGCTACATTCGGCACTGATAGGCTCACAGGTTTAGCATGACACCAACCAATAACAGCAAGGGTTATACATACCCTACTACATAAGGATGCTCAGCAGGATGTTCAGCCTCACTTGTGAAGACTTCAGATGATGGCAACTAAAGATGAACATAACAAATTGCCAGATATTAAGGTGGGGTAAGCGATATTTCAAAAACGCGGTTGGACATTGTTGATATTTGGAATATCAAACCCCTCTCTACAATGCACTGCCTCCAAAACTCACCAGATTGCCCAGCAGCCGCATCACATTATTGATGTAAATGACCGGGGTGAGCAGTGCTTCATATACCGCTCTACAGCTACGATGCAGACATTAAACTAAAGTCCATGATCTGGCTAAAGGAAATTGATGTATTGATGGATATTGATGGATTTGTCTCTTAAAGCCAAGACCTAACTGCTTTTCCCCAATTTTGCGATTACGGTTTTAACACTATAGAAGCAGAACAAGCCAAATAAGCCTTTTCAACATGTCTTGACTTTATGCTTATACTCTCTTTACCTTACTTAAAACCACAAACTCATGTGACATTTGATATTAGACCAGATAACAGACTTTTAGAGAAGTTACACCATGTACTTTTTCAGAGTGGAGGTGAACCAAATGTCTGGTTTGAATAGGCCTATTGTATATGAATATGAGTAGGCTCCATATTATAAATCCCACAAATTGCCTGTTTTCCCTTTCAGTTTCGGTTTTCAATGCGACCAAGTGTTCACATGTCCTTTCAATTGGATTAGAAAAGGAATAAACCACCCCTTATTTTTTTGTTCTTTTAAAGTTGGCATGAAATGAAAATGAACCCTATTTTCTAAATGCATGTTATAGATCTTTTTTCTAAATTCATTCATCCATATGTTTAATTTTTTTAAACCTTTAAAACAAAAAATATGTTTAAATTTTGAGCTCGTAATTTTTTTTTTTACTATTTTGTTCCCTTGGTTTGCTATATCGTGCGCACAATTTATAAATCGAGGGAACAAATTAGTGAATCGTGCACACAATTTAGTAAATCGAGGGAACAAATTAGAAAATTTTGCACACAATTTACTTTTTTTTTCTTGCCAGTCATGTGCGGGACTCCGCCCTACATTTTCTTTTTTTTAGATAATCCATTACACTGGGATTTACTGTGTGTCACAATACGTAATAAATTATCCGTCACAATTTTAGACTATAAGCTGGAAAAAGTGTATATATTTTGAAGAGTTTAGGTGCTTGGATATATTCATCCTTTATACACATTTCATATGCTCAGAATTTACTTGGAGGCATTCATTTTTTTTCTGAATGTTGAATTATCATGATGTAAATTAAATGCATTTGCCTTTGTTTGTGTGTTTTTTTTTGTTTTGTTTTTTTACATTTTGATGCCATTGGATAACTTTTTCATAGTTAATATTCTAGTTCTTTACATACCAGTGCTTAAAGAACTTGAAACCTACCAAAATATCATTTAAAGAGTCTTTCTTTATATGAAGAGGGTTCTTTGCTGAGCCCACAAAACAAATAACCGTTGAGAACCATTTTTAAGCATGTGCAGCAATCCTAGGACTTTTGCAAATGGTCAACACAGGCTCACTGGAAAACATGTCTCTACTTATATTTTTGTTAAACTTCAAAAACTTACCTTACCTGTACATATTCACTGCAGTTTCTGTCTGAAATGAACATTAGTTGCTATAAAACACAATACATTTTATTGCTTCACTGTATTTTTTTTTTACTGCTATTCACTTAAAAAAAAATATTGTAACAATATTACACATGATATTTTTGAGTAGTTGCTTTATTTCTTTCATACAATCTACCTGAATAAATCATCTAATAAAATCCCCTAATTTATTTATTCTATGACACAATTAATTGTATATCTTTAGTGAAATATGCTTTTTTATTTTTAAGTTAACTGTTTAGAAATTACCTGTTTATATTTGACTTTGAGTTATGTTGTATAATTAAAAGACTGCATGCTGCTAGCACAGCACATAAACAAACTTGTTATTGAACTATCATTAGCAAAGTTATTGCTCAATAAACAAAGCAACATGCTTCAGAGTATTAATATATGCAGTTATTCACAACCTAACCATAAGCCCTACTCTTCTGCACAATGGTAACTTATTAAGTAAATTAAATAACACGTAATTTCAATATTTAGTCTCCATTTCCAGCTATTTGCAAAGCATGGTGGGAACTAAAAATGGTGTATCTGAATAAAACCACATAATTGAGCTAATTCTCTTAAAATAAATAGGTAGCCTTTTCTCCTTTATTTTGTCAGCTTTATCGGTTCCTCAATTCAAGCCTCAAAACGTCTCAGGTTACGACTGTGTTCCATTCAGCTTAAACACTCCCAAAAAACTCCAGGACGCAGTTGATTAATTTCCATAAAGTTTACTGGGAATTTTGTGAAACTGCAATACAGAACAATGAGATGTCTATATTATTAATCAAACCCAAATACACAGCAACAGTGTAAATAGCACCGCTTAGCTAACATAACAATGTAGCCTATATGTACACAATCAAGGCAGTAAAAACAACAAGCAGCAATTAACATAAAGAGTGTAGAATTTCTCCCCCCACCTGAGAAAGAAGGTCCCTCCTGATCGGCAGCTCCAAGGGACAGCCGTCTAGAAGGGAGATGAGGTTCGAGAACCAAATCCGACTTGGCCAGTACGGAGCTACCAACAGCACTCTCACTCTGTCCTGGGAGATCTTCTCCAGAACTCCCGCGAGCAGAACAAATCGGGGGAAAAGCGTCCAGACGAAGCCTCGGCCACGTCTGCACCATCGCGTCCAGACCCAGCGGGGGTGAATCGCCCCGTGATGGCCCCTCAGATCTAAGAGGAAATGCTTCAACGCATTGAAGACCGCCACCATCTCCAGGCAGTTTATGTGCCACGAATGATGATGACTCCCCCAAAGACCTTGAGACGAACAGCCTTCCATTACCGCTCACCAGCCTGTGAGAGAAGCATCTGTCGAGAGCGAAACTTGATGGCAAAGAGCTCCTAACACTGGAGCTAGGGATAGGAACCAAGGTTTCCTCCATATAATCAAGGCACAGATACACCGCCGTGTTATCTTGATCAAACGGAGAGGGTTCCCCCTCAGGGAAACCCCTTGGTTTTGAGCCACCACTGTAAGGGCCTCATGTACAGCAGCCCGAACGGAATAATGTTGGACGCGGCTGCCATCAGACCCAACAGTCTTTGAAACTGCTTTACAGTGAGTGACTGGCCTAGCTATCTCCTTTACAGCTGTGAGGATCGAAGCGATGCGGGCAGGCGAGAGCACGGCCCTCATAGTCATTGAATCCCACACTACACCAAGATAGGTGGTTCTCTGAGCTGGAGAAAGTAAATTTTTCTTGGCATTAAACCTCAACCCCAAAGTTTTCATGTGCGCGAGAACGACATCTCGATGCTGAACCACCAACTGCTCCGACTCTGCTAGAATGAGCCAATCGTCGATGTAATTCAGAATACATATGCCCTGCAGCCTGACCGGGGCTAGAGCTGCATCTACGCATTTCGTGAATGTACGGGGAGATAGAGCTAGACCAAATGGAAGAGGCCGATACTGGTATTTTTTGCCCCCAAAACGAACCTCAGGAACTTCCTGTGTTGTGGGAGGATGGAGACATGGAAGTAAGCGTCTTTCAGATCTATTGTGACAAACCAGTCCTCGGATCTGATTTGGGTCACTATCTGTTTCAATGTCAGCATCTTGAACTTCCATTTTTTTACTGAGCGATTGAGAAGATGAAGATCTAAAATAGGGCGCAACCCCCTATCCTTCTTCAGAACAATGAAGTACCGGCTGTAGAACCCTGAGTTTCTGTCGGCCGGAGAAACCACCTCTATAGCTTCTTTCGCTAACAGTGCTTTCACCTCTTGCTCCATTACCAGAGCCTGCTCCGGGTGTACCACTGTGAGTAGCACCCCATTGTAGCGTGGCGGATGAGAACCAAACTGGATTCTGTACCCATTTTCTACAATGTGCAGGACCCACTGAGATATGTTTTGCAGAACCTTCCACTCTGACAAATATTCTACTAAGGGAACTAGCCTCTCGAGACTGGCCTCTGGTGTAATAATAGTCGTCACTTCGGCGACCTGGAACATACTGGCAGGAGATATCCGAACTGACTGACTTTCGACCCTCCTCGGAGGATGCGAACCCGACATCACGATTGTGACAGAGACGTTGGGTCTGAGATTCACTGGAAACCGCTGCGTCCCGAAGCATCGAGGGTGTCAGGGTTGGCAGAACGGCCTCCTGAGGGCACAGCGGGGGGCTCCCCTCAGAAGTCTGGCGCCAGGGGCGTCAGGACTATTTTTTCGCCAAAGCCTTCTTCGCCAAAAAAACGGTACTCAGATCGGTTTGTTGCTTGGAAGGCTTCGGCTGAGACTGTCGTCCTGCACCCCACGGTTTTTGGGGTGGGGCGCAAGAAGCGACACTCTCTTTCTGATGCGCTCTGTATGAGGAGCTCTGCGGCTGGGGCTGCTCACGGCCAGCAGCCCCAGGGGCCTGTTTTTTTCGTCGAGGGAGGTATTTCTTGAACACCTCCGCCTGTTTCTTCGCCTCCTGGAACCTCTCCACAACGTTGTTAACAGACTCACTGAAGAGGCCAGACGGCGAGAGCGGAAAGAAAATATTTGTCTTTGTCTTTAATATCGGAAAGATTAAGCCATAGATGTATCTCAGTGGCCACATTAGCTGCCATAGACCGCCCAATGGCACGAGCGGTCACTTTCGTGGCCCTAAGAGACAGATCGGTGGCCTGACGTAATTCTCGAACTACGTCGGACCCCGCCCCCTCGCTAGTCTCCAGGTCCCTCTGCAGGTCTGCCTGATACGCTTGTAAAATGGCCATCGTATGTAAACAAGCGCCGGCCTGACCTGCTGCCGCGTATGCTTTACCCACTAAAATTGATGATTTTTTTAGCGGTTTAGTTGGCAGCATTGGGGACTTCAGGGACGATGCCGATGCTGGGGAAAGATAACTGGCCAGCGGTTGTTCTGCTGACGGCATCGCCACATAACCATATTCTTTCAAACCCCTGATATCAGAATAAACACGTACATGCGGGCTGAACACTCTAGAAGAATAAGGTTTATTCCACGACCTCGATAGCTCTTTGTGGAGGTCGTAGAAAAAAGGAAATCCCCTTGGTGGAGGTACTGCACTAGATGACAGAAAGCGCTCATCTAATACACTTTTAGGACGAGCGCCGTGCTTCTCGGCTGGCCATTCAATATTTAACTTAGACACAGCGCGAGACAGTACCTCCACAAGCTCCTCATGCGCTGGGGAAGAATCTGGCGTTTCTTCTTCCCCCACATCGATGCTTCTCCCGAAGCAGAAGGAACCGCAGAGCGGGCTTCCGACTCTGGAGAGAGAGCACTGGATCTCAGGGGTAATGGTTGAGAAAGGGCGGGGCCCGTCTCAAACCGCTCCGTGAGATCCATCTGCGATCCCCACGATAAGAGGGCCCGAACCGCAGGGAACGCTCACCTGTACACCCTCCTCGAAGAGCGACAGGCGAGAGCGGAGCGTGCGATGCGGCAGCTTCTCACAGTGTTCGCAGTCAGCCCCCTCGAAGGCAGACATCGTATGCTCCGCTACCAAACAGATAACACAAAGCTCGTGTGTATCCCCACCGGTAAGGAAACGAGGGCAGGGAGGAACACACTGTTTGAATATCTGTTTGGACGCCATAATATATGTTGAACTGCTTGTGTAACATGAGACAGACAACAATAAATAAGACTGACAGAGTAACACAGAGCGCTACTGAGGCACAGAAGCTGACATGAGTGCTTTTAACTTTCCTGGTCATGTCGTCACACGCCCATGACGTTCATTCTCGCCATTGGACTAGTTGACACAAGTGCTAAGACGCATTCACGCAGGGGCGTTCCCAAAGCATCATTGACGCATCGCGAGTTCCCTCGAAAGGGAATTGTGTATGTTTCCTTAAAAAAATAAGAAAATGTATCTCTTGGTTTTATTAGTGAAATGTTCTCAATATTTTCTATACAACACTTAACCACAATTTTCTTAATGAAATATACACAATATTTTTTACTATCACCTTAATTTATTTAATTAAAATTACAAGACCCATGATTAATTTTTTTACAGTGTTTGAAACCCAAATGGCATGGTTACTTCAGTAAATGTTTTTTTATTTTTTTATTTTACGTTTGCTTTTGTTCGGTTAGGTTTAGGGTAGGGTTTAGTGTAAATGGTAAGTTATTTTCAAATTCAACAGAGCATTAACCTTTTAGCGTCACTCACTGGACATTTCATTTCTGAACTACCGTGATATATCAACCAAAGTTATAAAATGTTGCTAGATTCACGTTAATCTGTAACATCTATAAAACTGAACATGCTTACAGCACCAATCACTGGACATTTCTCTTTGAAAGTGTTGCAAAATGTGCACGAAGCAGTGTTATATCACTTTGCAGGAATATAGCCACAGGCATGTTTTTCCAGTGAGCATGAGTTGTGAATGATAGTTAAGAATCTTGATTAAATAAAACATGGGAGATGTACTGTATGCTTTCAGTGATCTTGTTTAGACAAAATGATTCCTTCTGCAGATTATGTATGACTTGAAATACATTAACCCACGATGTCTTAAAATTATGCTTCATATTGACTGGGAAAATTTAAATACTTTGTGAGTTAATTATCTGTGTCGATTGACAGATCTAGATTAAAGGGTCTCTGGACTCTTAATTATTGTTTAAGAAGCGTTGAGGTTCATTAGGACTTTTTCCACTAAACAAGCTTTGCATTTGTCCCCATAATTATGTGGAAAAGGGACAGTGGTGATACCACTACTATTTATACATTGACCTCATTTGCATGTTTCATACCAAGCAAAACAGTGTAGTGTCCATGCTACATGAGTGTATTTCACTTATTCTGCATTAGCCAGTCCATAAATAAGTTATTTATTTATTATATAATGAAGTTATGATAGATATGTGATAACTTTTTAAATGCGATATGTGACATGATTGCTTTAAGTGTGTAAAATACATTTTAATTAAATTAAAATATATTTAAAAACTGAAAATGATATAACCAATATATATGTTTCACATTATTTATGGGAAAACAAAGCATCACTACAACTTCTAAAAGTGAACAGCAGTGTTGTAGCATCAGATAAATAGTAATGTCACAAATTTGACAATGTCATTTTAACATCAATGTAAACAACAACAACAACAACAACAACAACAACAAAAAACTATGCAAATACCGACAACTCTTTGCTCAACTTGGTTATATAAAGTTATATCAACCTGAAAACTTCACATCAAGAACATTCAGGTAAAAACACCTGAAACTAGGGTTGGACGATTAGTTTTTTATGTTACTTTAGTTTATCTTTGTCATTAAAAATAAGAACAAATTACGAACAATTGGACAAATACAATAAAACAAAGATGCAAATTAAATTTCTATTTAACAGTTGCATTCTAGTAAGAAATAATTAAAAAACTGAATAATCAAATGTATCATGTATCAGATAATTTAGAATACCATGTTGTAAATGCCCATTTTTGAGTGGAAGGAAAAAACAACCCGATCTCACGGCAATTCGTAGAAATTCATTTTTATTTTATTTATTTATTTATGAACATGTATTAGAGGATCAGCCCCATGAGATGAAACATCTCGTTTTCATAGGGGTCCTCAGGATCATACGAATTTGTAAGTTTTTTGCTAAATCGTACATATTTTACGAGTTGACCAACACCTGATCCCACTCCCAAACCTACCCATGACGTGAGTTTAGACAAATCGTGTCTAAAGAGATATGCTAAAATATGCTAAAGAGAACAGGTAGTTTTTTAACATAGACTTGACATAGCATTGGAATAGAGTTGGACAGATAGCGTTTGAAAAACATGCTGTTTTCGTTAGGGGTGTGAATTGCCACTGCTCTCACGATTCAATTCGATTACGATTATCATGTCAACGATTCGATATCACAATGCATCACGATGCGTTGCAATCAGGGTTTGAAATTAACAACCCCCAAATGCGGGTAAAAATCATCTGTGGTGGGTAATGCTGTCAAATCACTGGCCAATTTGGCGTGTTACTTATGATGTTTACTCACTTTGCTGGGGAAGTTCGTGTAAGACAAATCTGCACAAATTTAGCTCAAATACTCAACTCGTGAGTCATCATGATATATTACGTACAGCGTATTATGCAGAATCTGCTCATACAGTATCTGGCTTACTTGAACATGCTCTTCACTGAGCAATAAATAATGGCATGCTTGTTTATTTGCATTGAAGCAATAGCGAAGATTAAAAAGCATTTGGTTCACAGAAAAGACATTGTTATTTACCAACATACTAGATTTTTTTATGTTCTTTGTACTGCATTGATCTGTCCACCTAAAACACATTTTTGTTGATGAGGATGAAAGAGGAATTGATGAGATG
Source organism: Siphateles boraxobius (assembly GCF_051911475.1). Classification (NCBI taxonomy): domain Eukaryota; kingdom Metazoa; phylum Chordata; class Actinopteri; order Cypriniformes; family Leuciscidae; genus Siphateles; species Siphateles boraxobius. The sequence goes on from NW_027509182.1 coordinate 4,567,991, forward strand.
GCTGGATGACAGGATTTTGTTTGAATAAGAAATTAATGTACTCTATGAAATCCAAATTGTATGATATATTTGAGTGAAAAAGTGAATTTGTTGAGTGAAAAAGTTAATTTGAAACCCTGGTTGCAATATATGATGTTTTATTAACAAAGTTCAGGAGGAACACGTTCAAATGATCTATCCATTCATCACGTCATTGCAATCAGTAATCAACACGTCTACCCAATCAACATTAGTGGAGGCCTTTATAAATATATACAGTCAACTGACCAATGTTCCTTGACAGTTTTCAGCATCCCTCCACCACAGGAGGTCCTCACACTCAGCGTCTCCTCACACGTGCCTGGTTACTTTCCTAACCAGAAATATGGGGGGTATACTCTGGGTTCGGGCCAAATTCCAAGCTCGGAGCCCTACCCTCGGACGGCACGTTAAATACACATACTTTTACGCTATCCGAATATTTGTAAGTGTGAACTCGTGAATTCTGCACATATCTACATTTTTGTCAATGAATACAAGCAGTCAGACATATTAACTCCCTTTTTATTTTATCTGCTCCAAGTAAGTACACTTCCTGAATGTAGTCAAACAAAACTTAAGTCTGAACACAGCAAAGGACAGGAGCATTTATAACTAATAAATACTAGTAAATACTAAAAATGCTTGAAGTAGTGTACTTAAGTGACAATAACGCTCACACACACGCACACACATGCTCACATGCACACACACTCGCACACACACACACACACACACACACACACACACCACACACACAAACACACGCACTCGCACATGCTCACACGCTGTAAATGTTAACATAGTGGGTGCATTTTTTATTAATTGCTTTTGTTTTTTCCTCCCTCTGCCATTTTTCGCTTGTGAGACAAACGCGTATGCGATGAATGAAGTCAGAGAAACGTCAGTAGGCTATAACAGCTGTCATCGATTATGGTCTATTACTGCATCGATGCAGAATCCGTCTGCATCGCGATGCATAGTAGAAACGATTAATGTCAACACCCCAAAGTTTTCGTGCATGTATCTTTAAATGCAAATGACCTGCTTCTCCAGAAGAGGGCAGAGCCTGTACAGCTCGTACCTAGGATACTCTGCCAAAAACTTAAACATCTGTTTGGTTTTAATTATATATTTGATTAGTATTTTATTATTGGTCATGCTCACATGACATTTCAGTTATTTATCATCATTAAAATTAATTATCTGCGTACGTTTTAAAGCCATATACGTCTAAATATCTGATATATGGTTTTCTGAGAGTACACATCCGAAGCATGGGCACTGAAAGCTGTCAGATGGTGCGTCCCGTGAGTATTAAACTCTCTTTCACGTCTTATTGTGCTTAAACTGGCAAATACAGACAAGGTTATGTCAAAAACATACAAAGTTCACATAAACACAGTCGTTTATGTCTGTGAATGTAAACAGCAGGGAAATAAATCACATGCGTATATTATATCTGTGTATTAAAGTGAAAGCAGCGTAAAATACAGTAACTGTTATGCTGTTATGAATCAAACAAAAGAAAAACAGAAAAAAACCTCACTGCTCTTGATTGAATAACTTTAGTAGCTTTAATAAGAATAATTCTTACTTGAATTTAATAATTATTTCATACTTGAATGCTGCTATTAAATACTCGTGCAAGGAGATAAACATGGTGTACTATGTACAGCTCACTCAGGGTGTGGTATAGATCAGACTTTGTCAGCAGTCATGGGCGGGGCCTAAGGCCATGTGTCCACCAAAGCGTTTTTTCACGCACCTGGCGTAAAATTCTAATGAATTTTTGAATTCTCACTGAATCATAAATACCTTAAAATAAAGTAACAAAAAGTAACATAAGCTACGTTGTACCTCATATGCAGTGATGAATGTAACTAAGTAGACTACATGTGGCCTACTAGAATACAATTTTGAGGTACTTGTAACGTTACTTTATTTGAGCTTTTTTTATTTTCTGCCAGCTTTATTTAGAGACAAATACTGATTTTTTTTTTTACTTCACTGCATTTACTTACAAATGCGAAATGCTTCGCATTTTCAACTTAATAAAACAAAATATCACCTAAATAAATTCGGAATAGCCTACATTTACCAATGCACTATACTTCAGACAAATGCAGAGACGTTCTTCCGAGCTGATGGCCTCCCGGTAGTTTGTGTCTCTCTTCGAAATAGACGGTCCAATACTACGGAACAACATTTCAAACTGTGTCCTGCTCATCCGAAAATACTCCTTGAACCGGCTACCGTCCAACTTTAGTTCTTGAACCAAACGATGGTACTCGCCGAAGTATTTTCTCGCTCTCAAAATCTCATGAACCCACATAGACCGGCGTGTCCGTCCTCTCCTTCTACGTGGTTCATCCAAAGCAACGGCCAGAGCAAGTACTCTACATTGTGTCGACATTTTAAGTCTGAAACAAATTATCCGTGAAATCAGTTACAAATTAACTTTGCCGCGGATATTCTGTATCATAGCAACGAAGCGTCTCAACTGAAAAAAACGCTTTTTCAGCCGGCTAAAAACGCTTTGGTGGACACACGGCCTAAGCATATGCGATGACATTGCTAGAATATGCAAATGGCTTGTTCTGAGACACTGTTTATGATTTATGGGAATTAAAAAAAGAGGTGTGGGTGGATTTAACCATTATAGGGTGGTTGTGTAACACACTGCAGACACATTTATGTTCAAACACCACGCGAATATGAATTTTGCATAATAGGTCCCCTTTAAAATAACTTTTCTGTTTAAATATATATTAAATGCAAATTCTGCAGAGTCACATGATCCTTCAGAAATCATTTTGACCCTCTGGGGTCCTTCGTTTCAGAGTCACACTCAGGACCTTCGGGTCCAAATGGGCCGGAGGGGTAGAATTCATATTTATTAAAAGAAAATCATCATTTTTTTTTTACTTGTTTTTTATAATATTTTTTCTTTTCTTTTTTGGTGTTTTGAGATAATTTTATGATTTATAATTAATATTTATGCAATAAATATGACCCATTTTCCCCCAATTTCCCCCCCATTGAATATAATAGAAAATTATATAAAAAAAAAAAAATATATATATATATATATATTTTTTTTTTTTAAAGCTGTATTTCATTTTAGAGTCAAGCCTAGACCTCATGAAAGCAATTTTTGAAATGAGATGGATGCCATCTGGTGGACAAACTGAGCATTTTAAAAATGCAAAACACATATGAAATCTGAATTTTTTAGTTTGTTTATGTATAAAAGTGTGTTTGTGTGTGTGTGTGTGTGTGGATGTGTCTGTTTTGCACTCTTGATGTTTTATAGATTCACCCCTTCACTGTTGTGTGCTTTTTTTCTGGATCGTGGCTGATTTGTAGATTGTACGCACAAAAAAACTCGGTATTTTCACATTTTTGCCAATTTCCCATTCATTTCCTATGCCGGGTCCATTTGGACCCGAAGGTCCTGAGTGTTACAATTTTTTTTACAACCACTTTGATTATTCAATACCTGTCCCCAATTTTTTTGGGTGTTCAAATACCAAGTACCAAAACCCTCACCAAATTTCAGACCATTCCGATGAAGCTATGATTTAAAAAAAATAATATTTAAATGTTTCGGGTCCATTTGGGTCGAAGGACCTATGTTGATTTGGTGCTCAAGAAAAATGTATTCTTATTAATAGTGTTGAAAAAGGTTGCTTCTTAATATATTTAATTTGATTTAATATGAATTATTCCAAACTTTTAATCAGAAGTCTATGCAGCATACATGGCATGAGCTTGCTGCTGAGTTTAATTTAATTAATTTGCCATTATTATTGAGATAGTATTTTACTTCTAGTGGCAAATGGAGAGGTTCAGTATCTCCATGTGATGCCACTTTCTCACCCTCTCAAATTTAAGAGTGCCCTTTTCTGAAGTGCGTTTTGCTGTACCACTCTTGTCCCTTCCTCTCGACCTTTATAATTCAGAACACCCCAAACACCCTTTGTGGGGCTTTGTCAGCCAAGAGCAGGCGAGGAAAACAATAGAGAGTACCTAATTATGGCGTCCTTGATACCTCGCCTGCGGAAGCGCTGACAGCTTGCTAGATTCATATGGACAAGAGGTAAAGCGAGTGCGTCGAGCGGTTGTACAGATGGGCTCCAAACAAATACGGTAAAGCCGCTGGGAAAAGATTGTATGGGGGAGGTGGGTGATAAAGTGGAAGGGAGACCAGGGGTAATAAATCAAACAGTGTAGCGGACTGGCAAGGAAGAAAATTTCAGTCAAGCCGTCCACAACTCCCTCCCTCCAGGACAGCAGCCAAGATCTTTATTCAGTTGTTTTGAGTGAGTTTTAGCATGAGGGGATTTATTAAAAGACCAGCGGTGTGAAATCAATAGAAGCATTGGCCTTGAGGTATGATTAACCTTGAGTATGGTATTTAAATGACTGGTATCTTTCTGCTGGAGGGAAATGTAGGAAACAGTATCTCCATTTGGAATTTCTGAGGATGTTGGAATATGAAGGATGACCTCCTGTGACCTCCTGTCTTGGTGTTTGGGGAGATTTGTACTACCCCTCCGGAAATATTAACCTTTTAAATCTCTTTGATGGGCTTCAGGCAGCTCTGATATGAAGATCCCATACTTTTGGATGTATATACTCAAGTTGTGTAGAAATTATAATTTAGAAGAGATGTGCACTGTTTATGAGGATTTTTTTTTATAATGGTGAAAAGATCTTGGTCAGTGGTTCCCAACCTTTTTTTTGTCTGAGACCCCCTTTTTCCCAAGCAAATATTTTGGGGCCCCCTTCACATTTAATGATTTTGTTGCTCTTGTAAGCTTGCAGCAAGGATGACAAAATGTTTTGTTTTTAAACAATTAGTATGTCTATTACTATAACCAGATATGTTTATGCACAAACAATAGCGTATAATATTGAAAATACTATAACAAAAACATCAGTAGCCCATTTGTAATTTAAAAACGTAAGCCTAGGAGTAGCCTATTAATTGGCCCTATTTGAAATGCAATAACAAAAATATCAGTATTCACACTGGTGTGTAGGGAAAAAATAATTAATATAGGCTATTACAAAATGACTGGTGTCTGGGACCTCGTTGAAAACCCATTTTTTGGTCAGCCAGGGGATCATGAATAAAATTAGCTAATGTAATATGATCGTTTGGCGCTCTAGCAATTCATAAAAATGCGTTTATTAACAGAATAATGCGTCTTGCGGAAGAACATTGTAGCCGGAGCTACTTCTCTCTGTTTATGTCTATGACGAGTCACGCAGGCACTAGGCTACACCACAGCGGTACGACCCGAACCAGTGTAAAATAGTCCCAATATAAACACTTATTATAGGTGTACCATAGTGACACCTTTAGATTAAATTTAGTAAATTTTGTACACAAAAGGACTGCTGCTTTAATGCTCACTGTTCAACACTTTTCAAAATGACGCGACCCCCTAAAGAGCTCGCTGAGGCCCCCTTGTGGGCCGAGACCCCCCTGTTGGGAACCGGTGATCTAGGTTATGACAGTAACTTCTGTTACCTGAGAACAGGGAACGAGACACTGTGTTGATTGACGCTAAGGGGAACGCCTCAGGCCTGACAGGTGTCTGAAATCACAATGAAATCACAGCAATCATATTGAACGGAGACAGCCGATGAATCATTAACGTGCGACCTGGAAGTCTATGAGGGCGCCTTGCAAACCTGATAATCACCTTTACATCTGAAGGGACTGTTTGGTAGGCAGGCCCCGAAGCATGGCGAAAAGACACAGTGTCTCGTTCCCTGTTCTCAGGGAACAGAGGTTGCAGTCATAACCTATTGACGCTAAGGGGAACGATATATCAACGCCACCATGCTAAGAGGAGTGCATACCCATTGGCAGTGACATCTGTCAAAACGAGCAAATTAAAATGAAATGCCAGAACCACTCAGCCTCAGGTCACACTGGGCTGTCAGTGACAGCATTCCCTACGGTCATAGCCCAAGCTATACGTTCCACAGGAAAACCTCCATAAACATTGTTTAATGAAAGGCCTGCCTGGGCCCGCTCAAGGGCCAAGGACCACAGCTTCAAATTTAGAAGGGGTCCCTTATAGGGAATGTGGCTAGGGAACCCGATGGAGCCCCAGCCAATCACTATTCAGAGGAACCTACTCACCCAAATTGCCACCAGGAAGGCCTGACCTGGCGTCACTTTCATTGGACACTTCAGTCTGGCCAACTTCCTGTCTGTCCGAAGACAGAGCTTCTGGACACTTGCCTTTAGGTAAGGCATCCAACCCGAGGGACTGCGAAGCTCAGAATCAGAATCAGAATCAGAATCAGAAAGAGCTTTATTGCCAAGTGTGCTTGCACACACAAGGAATTTGTTTTGGTACTGAGGCTTCCAGTGGACATATACAAATACAACATGAAACATAATACTACAAATTATAAGAATAAAAAATAAAAATATAAATATATGAGAATAAAACTATCACAGTTGGGTTTAGTCAGAATAGACATTTTCAGATTTACAGATTATGAACCTATTTACAGTGTTTTGAATATTATAAATAAATAAATCTACATATAAGTATCACCTGAGTTGTGGGATATTGCACTAAACAGTGGGAGTATTGCACTTACAGGCATATGCCTTGGGAGGTGTGTTAACTGTTCAGGAGGGAAATGGCCTGTGGGAAGAAACTGTTCCTGTGCCGAGATGTTCTTGTGGCCAGTGATCTGAGTCTCCGTCTTGACGGTAACAGTTCAAACAGGTGGTGTCCAGGGTGAGTGGAGTCTGTGATGATTTTACCTGCTCTCTTCCTCACTCTGGAAGAGTACAGGTCCTGGAGGTTTGGCAGGGGGGCACCAATAATCCTCTCCGCAGTCCGGACTGTCCGTTGTAGTCTCCTGATGTCTGATTTGGTAGCTGAACCAAACCAGACAGTGATGGAAGCGCACAAGACAGACTCAATGACGGCTGAGTAGAACTGAATCAGCAGATCCTGTGGCAGGTTGAACTTCCTCAGCTGGCGAAGGAAGTACAGTCTCTGCTGGGCCTTTTTCACAGTGGAGTCAATGTGATTGTCCCACTTCAGGTCCTGAGAGATGATAGTGCCCAGGAACCTGAATGACTCCACTGCTTCCACAGTGCTGTTCATGATGGTGATTAGTGGAAGCTGACAGTGAACCACTCGGCCCAGATCTCAGAGACGGGGTATCACGGAAAACATCAGTCAGCATAGTGCTTGCAAACCTTGTTTTCTCTGCTCAATCCATGGATCTACCCAGTGTTTGTGTTTCAAAACACTGAGTAGGCCTGAAAAGGCCTAAGGGCTGATCTAATTGGGATGCCTCACGAGAGGCCTAAGTTTAAATATGAATCGCGTGTCTATGTGTGAATGAACGGCACAGACGTGCGCTGTTTACTACAGGCACCCAAACTATATTGCTATACTGAGATGAGTAAAAATCGACTGAAATATAAGTTGAAATAAAATGTCTTTGTATAAGCAACGTATTAAACTGCAAATTAACATTTTTATGCCCTATAATAATATATCATAGACGAAATATGAATGTTTAGACAATATTTCGTTGACTAGTTTTGGATAGATTATAAAGTTTTTACAGTAAAATAGACTACTGTCACATCAAATAAGCTTTTGTTCGCCAATTTCAGCTCATGTTTTGTCAAATTGTTTTGATTTTTGTCAAACATAAAGTAGGTATATTGAATTATCAACTAAGATGTTATTATAGTGTTTGTTCCAATTCAAACTAATGAATCCTTAACTTTGAAATACGTATGATAAAATGTATGCTTTTTACAAAGAAAGGTTTCACTTGTAATTGTTGTTGATTTACATGTGAAAAATCTATTTACAAGGTAGATGTAAACAAAATCTTAATAGGTCAATATAAGCCTTCGCATTAATTTGTTTATTATTGTGTTTTATTAGTGACAAATTTGGGGAGAGGGTTAATATTCCAAACTTTCTGAAAATACAGTATGAGAATTAGCTGCACAATAACTAGAAAATTTACCTTGGATATTATACAATTTGCATGCATACAAAATTAGTGGAAAAAGACACATTATTTTCAAGATGTTTCCAACTTTGAACCAATTTTCTAGAATGGCCCATATAGCCTATTTGAACAGGATTTGTTTTCAGGTATGACTGTGTACTCAAAATGTGCTTTTGACTTTCATTTATATTTTGATATATATATATATATATATATATATATATATATATATATATATATATATATATATATATATATATATATATATATATATAATGTTGTTCACTCTGAGTGACATACCTGACTGAAAGATTCATTATGCGGCTCATTATGCGGGTCATTGTCTTCTCAGGTGTAAATCACAGCATTATTCATGATCATTCATGCCCCCACGCATATTGCCTTTCTAAACAAAAAAGTGTCTTACAAAATTTAAATCAATGTATTGTTTTATGTGAATGAATAGGAAGGATGATTTTCACATCACTTTGAAGCAAAAACTCTAGGCGAGAATATCCATTAGTCAAAAGTCTTGTGGACACATATTTAGTATGTGTTTTGTGGCCTCATTCAATAACCATGCATAAACATTATTCTCTCAAAAATACAAACATGTACATATGTGTTGCTCACATATTATGGTAGGCCTGTTTGTGCTGAATAGTGTGTGTAATAACTCATTCAAGTCATGAATGAGCGGCGGCCTCAAATGCTCTTACCATGAGAGGAAGCCTAAGCTATAAATATAGTTTTACAATTAGAATGATTGGTGGCACACATCGCTTTATCTTACATATGACAACAAGAGAAGCCATCGCATACTCACAAAACCAATTCAGCTCACCTGCGGTGTGCGAAGTGATGACTCACCAGACAGTTCTTTATGAACATGGGGTCTACCACCTTTACATGCCCGAAAGAGGCACTCTCAGTAACCAAGCCGAGGCGGGCCATCAGAACATTGTTTTCCACCCATGGGCCCAGCCGCAGGCCTGATGTAAGAAGCACCTGGGGAGTCAGGTAAGAGAGGAGAGGGCTAATATATAATCACACCCTAGTTTGTACTGGATCACCGCCCTCAGATCCCTCTTCTTGTGGGAGTTACGCCTCTCCTGCGACCTACTCCTCAACGGAGGCGGCAAATGAGAGGCGACACTTGCTCTCTGGCCCTGTCTGTGGTCCTCGGACATTGATGAGCCAGGCCCTCCCATCTGTCTGGGCGCGGATACGGATCTCAGCGGTATACATGGTCCTAAATGCAGCTGACCATGCCTTCGCCTCTCTGAACGTTCTAACCATCACCTCCTCTGAGGTGCCGAAACGCTCAGAGGGTGAAACCGGCGAATCCCTTTCTCTTTCTCCCCAATGTCGACCAGGTTCAACCACAGATGTCTCACCGTGGCCACTATCACCGCCATTGACTGGTCGATCGCGGCATCAGTCTTTTTGGTGGCCCGGAGAGCTAGATCTATGGTGTGGCTCAGCTCAGTAACCACCTCAGGGGCCACACCCCCTGGTCGTTATCCCCCAGCAGATTGGCCTGGTATACCTGCAACACCGCCATGCATTGCAGGGCAGCACCAGCCTGACCCGCTGGCGTGTATGCTCTGCCATTCAAACTTGCAGGGTTGGAGCTCTCAGTTCGATGTCAGCTCTCAACAACGCCTCAACATCAGTGAGACTAGCCCACTGATGTCGGTGGATAAAGGCAGAATATGGGTTCTTCCATATCCTCTCGATCTCAGTATGGAGATCGGGAAGAAATGGAAGGCTCATCTGAGCTGGTGGTTTAGGACCAGGGAGAATCCGCTCTTATCACGAGCGGTTTCTCCCCCAATGCGCAGCCATGGCAGCTGCAGCCTGCCCGCGGCGCGTTTCATTACACCAACCATCCTCAGCATACACGGGGCAGGGTGGCTGAGAAGATTCAGGATCTATCTGATGTTCACCTCCAACATCAGCCATCTCCTGTTAGTACAGAAGAGCACTCGCCGGACTAAGTTCTCTTTTTTATAGAAAAACTTTCATCATTCACCTGCAGTTCACTCTCGTCAGTCGCCGAATCATCTGAGAGGATTACACCCCTCTCAAGGCGATCGGTGAGCTCCATCCGGGAACCCCATAACGTATAACCCCATAACGTTTTTTAAGCACGAGTGGGACCTGAGGTGCAGACGCCGGGCCTACTTCTCTCGAGAAGAGGGCCAGACGAGAGAGGAGCGTTCTCAAAGAAAAACGCTCACAATTTGCCCAGGTAGCTCCCTCGAGACCTGTCTGTGCGTGCTCTTCCTTCTCAGACAGAAAACGTACAGTTCATGTGTGTCACCCGGCATCAAATGTTGAGCACGGGTCTGCACACTTCTGAAAGCACACAGCCTTCTCAGTGCATTTCATAATTACTTGATTTTCAAGCGCTTACAGACAGAACAGTCCCTGAAGATGAAAATATGATTTTCATGTTTGCAAGGCACCCTTATATACTTCCAGGTTGCACGTTAATGTCAATAGGATTGCCATGATTTGATTGTGATTTCAGACACCTGTCACGCATGAGGCGTTCCCCTTACCGTCAATCGACGCAGTGTCTCGTTCCGTCTAGGTTACGTATATAACCCTTGTTCCCTAAAGGAGGGAACGGAGACGTAGTCGACGTCTCGACTGTTTGGGATCACGCTTAGGGAGCCTGTCATCTTCGAGTACTGTTGAAACGAGCCAATGCCCGTTGGCGTGCGAGATCTGCATCTCACACTCCACCCTGCGGCGCGGGTATAAATACGGAAGTGGATGCATCCACTAGTTGTTTTTCGCTGAGGAGCTGAGCGGAGCCCGGAGTCAGTAGTGGCCCAGTAATAGTGGCGACGTGACTATGTCTCCGCTCAATCCTTCAGGGAACGAGTTAGATAGTTACATACGTAACTGAGACGTTCCCTTTCAGCCGCTCACGTTCGATGTAGTCGACGTGTCGACTGATTGGGATCGCAATTAAAACGCCACTAGTGCTGCCACCTTCCAGTGCTTAGACAGAAGCCTCCTGATCCCCCCGCATTATTTTGAGGTGGAGATGGGACAGGGCTTAGGCCATGGAAGTCACTGCTGTTCTACAGGACCACCATGATTTGCTCCAGCCTATGACAGGGGGAGACTCAACCGGACAGTGATGGCAGAGCAGGCTCTGCCGAGGGAAGAGACGGGCTCACCGCAGGGAGCCGTACCGTGGAAGAATACACATATGGAATCACCGTAGGGATCACAACATATAGACCCAACCTAACACAGGTTCCACCAGTGCATACGAGTGATAGGCCTGGCTTTGGACGTTCCACCACGTCCGTTGCCGAAGGGTATGGAGAAACGCGACAGGGTTCGGCTAGAATTGAATTGTGCACGTATCTGGTCCATAGGAGGAAAATGGCAACGCATAGGCTAGTTCTCTAGTGAATGTGATAGGTGTCACCCAGCCCCAAAATCTATTTAACATCTGTTCAGCGAGGCACTTTGTGTCAACGCCTAGGAGGGTGCAATACTCAAACTTAGGAGGAGCTCACCACCCAGGTGGGCATGTGCATCTTAGGAAAACCTTTCTCACCAAAATGAAGGCAACCACATGTAGTAGGCCAACCTCTGCTTGGAAACAGCCTTCCCTTCTGCTGGTCTCCATAACAGACAAGAGCTGGTCTGAGGTCCAGGTTTTGCATTCTGAGCACGTATAACCGCAATGGAGTGGACGAACAGAGAAAAGCCAGGGCTGGGTCTGCCTCCTCTGGGGCAGAGCTTGCAGGCTCACCACCTGGTCCCGTAGGACAGGTAGGAATCTTGGGCACATATCCAGACCTGGGTCTCAGATTTCATGAGAGATAGCTGGCCCGAATACCAGGGACGATTTGTTGACCGAAAATGCGTGCAAGTCCCTACCCTCTAGATAGAGACTAAGCAAGCAGGAGAACTGTTTCTCTAAAAACAGGATTTTTAACACATTGCCTGCAGGGCTCAAAGGAGGTCTCTGCAGTGCAGTAGCAATAGAGATAAGTCCCAAGAGGGTAACGAAGGGCGCAAGGTGGATTCAGTCTCCTTGCTCCCCTCAGGAACCTGACGCTCAAGTCGTGCTTCCCACGGATTTGTATCCACTGCATCATGATGTGCATCAATACAGAGGCAACAATATTTGGAGGTGGAGGAGACAGCCCTCACTTCAACCCATTAGCAGGAAGGAAGCACTGAGGTGATCGAACACCTTCGGGATCTCCTCAATGAGAAAAGACTCATTCAATGAATAGGTTTCACATCTAAGGGAGAGCGTGCCTCACTTTGAGAGGGTGCTCTCACAGAAGTGATGGTCTCTACAGCATAAAAATTCTTGCGGTAGTAACCAGAACCTCTGCGTCCCGTTCTTTTTAGAACCAGACCTGAAACTCTCCAAGGTCTAAACGTGGGTGCCATCATGCCCCATCCCTGAGAATGTACTCAGAGGAAGGAGTCATGAAGGGCTGTCGAGAGGAGAGGTCTGGTTGTACCAATAAGTGGCAACTAGCAAGACCTGCTCCATCTCCTCCCTGACTTTAGCACAGTTGTGTGCAAGCAGGCTCACTGTGGAACGCATTTCTGTGGGAGCCCCGGGGCCAGTTTTTTTCTGTGTCGAGGGATATACACTCAGACAGGAGTAAAAACAACTGGCGGAGGGACGAGTCCAGAGACGGCACGATTGTGCAGGCCAGAAGTAATATGTGTAATGAAGCGACCTCAGAAGCCTCTGACTCCGAGGAGGAGGTGGGGGGGCGAGTTGTGACATGCGAGGGAAGCGTAGCGCAACGGTAGCAATGTTATCTTTTCAGACCAGTACAAATTCACTGAGTAGCAGTGTCTCAAAGCGATATGAACTGCAATCAACTCGAGGCAATGGATGCCAATGCAGTCGGAGGGGTTCCCAGACCTCCATTACTGCATGCCTTTTGAACATGGCCCCTCAGCTGTTATTGATGGACACTTGTTCTAATGACCGTTGGCTCGGAGAAACGTGCTTTCACACGGAGTGTGCCGCTCTGCCACGGCCACCTCGGGATTCGGCCGTAAAGTCAGAGCTGAAGCGGTCTTCATATGGAGGAAGCCACGTGGCTGCATCTACCATATGCCCTAGGAGCCTCTGAAGAGTTTCAGTGGGACCCTTTCTCTCTTCTATAGAGCACTGACCATCCACATACTCTTTTCCAGAGATGCAGTGGACCGAATCCATCTCCAAACTAGAAAACAGATCCTCAGCCCTTGGACGAGTTTACTCTTTTCCAGTTGTCCTGAGGACCCAACTGGCTATGAGCACTTGAACGGTTGGACTTTGTACTGATACTTCACACATTTTGAACGCACGAACACAGGATGGCCTTGTAACAAACTTGGCTTACAACCGAAGTAAACCAGAAGTCACTTAAAAGTTCAGGGCGCTCATAAGGCATGAGCGATTAGTGAAAAACACTGTATCAATACTTGAGATCAGACAAAGACAGGCCTAAGCAGATTAACCAAAGTACATTGACTCAATAGTCAGATCAGAAAAATGATCACTTATCCGAAAGTCCTTGATCCAATAGTCCATATGTGAGAAGTATTGTTCGTATGCGTGAATCCTTAATCCTTAAACCTAAAAAATGAATCAAAATGTCCAAGAAAAAATGGTAATAATCCTCCAAACATGGTGAAACAGCAAAAATACCAACAAAAACCCAAATCTTCTCTTGACCCTCGATGAGTAATTAATCCATAAACGCCCTCAAAGGAGAAGGTTAACAAACACCAATCTGTTTGGTTCAAACAGCTTCACCTCACATGCCTCCTCCCATCACCTGGCTTGGCCTTTTTTAATAAACAAGGCCTTCCTCCCCAAGGTGACCTCCTGTCAAAATAAGAGTCCATTTTGCCAACTACAGGAGGTTTCTGCACCAACCATAAAAGTCCCACATCAAAAAGATAGAGAATTTCAACTAGGGCCTGAAACCATTTGAATCATACCTATAGTTTTTTTTTCAGTATTTTATTCTCCACATATGTAAAATAAAGCATGAGTATAATAATTGTGCAAAAATTGGCCACTTAATATTTAATATTCAATTATTTTAATTATCACAATGACAGTTTTAATTTTATTAAATTGAACAAGCACAACATTCAGCATTCAATCAAATATTCTTAAAGATTCATTATTATTAATAATGTTATTTCGACATATGTGTGCGTGCAACAAGCAAGATGTGAATTTGTAAATTCGGTGACAAGCGTGCAGAGAATTGATTTAATTTATGTTGAGATGCTCCAGTTCACGTGCTATGGTGACCGCGGCTCGCCGGCGCCTCCATGTCATGATTATATTGTCTGCTATATTTGCTTCTTATTTATTAAATCCAGGCAATTGGTTTATGAAAAATTGATTAAAATTAAGATACAATTTATACAAAACGAAATTCACTTCAAAGAAAGGCTTTCTACAAAACAAAACATAATGAAGTGGTCAAAATCATGCCTGAACCACTCCATGTCTCCCCATATTGCGCATCATCCTATCTACTCTGTTCACTTTCATAATCAACATAGATGGAAAAAAAAATAACATTATAATATTTCAATAAATATGAAACTAAATGCGCTTATTTAATGGCTACAACAGTACAGACTCTCTAGCAGCGCGCCACACTTGTACTCAACAAAGCCAACACATATGTTGTCACTGCCCACGACTAGTTTAAAATATTTTTCATACCTCCGACTTTCCTTCATACTTGCTCAAAGTTAATTCTCCTGTAATTTTTTTTCTTTACTTCTTCAAGCTCCATGTTGCACTTAAGCTACACAATACAGCACAGCATGCGAGTGGAGGAGTGACGTGCTTGATCAAGGGCCCGACCCGACCCGACCCGAGCATAGTGGCGGGAAATATAGGCCCGGCCCGGCCCGCTCGGGCTCGGGCAGAGAATCTAAGCTCTAATTGCTGTTACGTTAAACGATATGCGATCTGGCATGATCGAGTAGCCTATGTCCATCACTTTGCAGAAAACAAACAAAAACATGCCACGCATAGCCTAAGGTACACTGCAATGTTACCCTATAGTTCAGACCATGGAGCTTGCATTTAGATTGTTTTACTGCATGGTTTAAATGCAGATAGAATGGCCAAAATTCTAAATATGGGGGGAAATGCCCTGTACAAGTTTTTGTCCTTTACATTTATATCATATGATATAGTTAAGAAATGTTACACACAGAGTGCTTTTTCCCCAAATATTAGCAGTAATGCAAATGTGTGAAGTATTGAAACTGATTTTATAGAACTCGATCACTAAAAGATCGACTGGGGTACAAGCACATCACCTGTAAGGGCTCTTCATCACCTAGGTCACTCGGCGGCGCCGGCGCCATCGGTGGCGGCACTTGCTGGGATTTATCGCTGGTGTTTGAATGGGTGTCATTGTAGGGCGGGGTTCGATGCTGTCATCAGCAGGCGGTGTCATTTCGTCTTGTTGTGATGTAGAGGTTTGAGCTTTCTTGAGCCAATTTCGTATTTCCACGATTAAAAATGGACAATTCATATTTTTAGGCCATCTTAAGCCCCGTCTCAGAAAGTCAGCTAACAAATTTCCTGAGCGGGAAACACACAAGCAACCAAAGTGGGCAATTAAAGAGACAGCTTCACCTATGCGTATCACGATCGCGTAAGGACACAACCAATCGCATACATTAAACATGAAAGCATAATGCAATAATTTCTGATTTGAAAAATGGTGTTAATGGATTTATTTTGTGTATTATATGTGTTAAATCCGTCTGTGTTTCTATTGTCGGTAAAATCTTGTTTACATGTGTGCTATTAAAAATTTCATCTGAGGGTGCTTTCACTTTTGTTTGAGGGTGCTTAGCACCCTTAAGCACCCCCGTAGAACCGGGTCTGAATCGAACGCTGCAGACCATTCTTGAGGACGGAGCATTTGGAAATGCATCTCTGTGTAACAAATTGAACGAGGCTTTCGAAAAGGGCCCGTCTCAATTAACACAGGACCAAGATGGCGGCAAGGAGGCAGCAGCGGGCCGCCAAGGCAGGATGTGCCGGATGGCCTCCGTCTGCGCTTGGGCGGCAGAGAAATGGATGCTTTAGCGTTAAGTTCTGCCAGGAAGACTCAATTGCTGCGTCACTTATTACCTTCTCATCTATTCAATCATGTCTAATACTTGCGGTATAAAAGACCGGTACTTACACATGTTTGAGTTCGCAGATGCTGACGCTTTCATTCATGCTCTCGTTCAGTCGCCAGCCAACATGTTTCAGGACACGCATATTGTTTACTATTATCGAGTTCCGACGATGGTCATGTCCCGCCGTATCTCCTGCTACATGTCGAGGTTCCCGCGTTGAGTGCCGCATCTCCCCGTATGGACAGCGGTCTTCGGAGAGTTTTGATCAGCCAAGGCCTTTCATGAGAAGTTCTGCTCCTCTATGCCTAAAACAACCTGGGTAACCCATCAGTTTCCATTTCCACGTCATCAAAAGCCTCGACAGCGTCAGCTCAGCCAGTATAATCCGGCAGGAAGAGAACTGCAATGTCATCCTCAACAAACTTGTCCAGCAAAAGAACCTCGCTGTCGGCACTGGTGCCATTATCCCGCAGATCACCGATCCACCGTCATGAATCAACAACTCTGCAAGTCACGAGAGGCGATCTTCTCTCGCTGGTTCCAAGTTCAACTTCCAAGGCTTTCAAGTCGGGTTTTCAAGTTTTTGGTAGGAGCTTCCACCAGCCACTGTTAATATGTCTCCTCTTAAACTTCATCCAGGTAAGTATTTCTCCGTTGCTTCCTACACCAGCGGCAGAGTTCAAATTGCTGTCCGCGGTGACGTGGCGTGTTCCTAATTAAGTTACTGCTGATCTGCAGACTGCAACGGGGCCAGATAGCTCACCTTAAAGGGGAAATGTTCGTAGCACGTTTCGCATCACCAATATTCCACAGTAAGGTGGTAATCTAATAATATCAGTGTTGTTGATACAACAAAAAAAAGTAGCCTAATTATGAGCTTTTATGCACATGCCATATTCTCTTTATAGCGTCTGCTCACTCACCAGAGTTCGGTTATGTTTATAAAAAATAAATAAATAAAGCTGAGCAAAGAGAGCAAGTTGGTCATTTGGCTGTTATGCATACTGTAGTGGATATCTCTACAATGGCAGTAAATTACATATTTACATAAGTGTTGTAATTTCACAATCAACAATTTTTTCAACATATTTAGGCCTACTTAAAATTCATATTATAAGTCCTTTAATACTTAAAATTAGATCTAAAATATAGAAAAATGTGTACAATCGCTGTAATACTCAACCTTTCCTGGTGACTACTTAATCCACTGATATGTGTGATAGAAATAATTTATGTGATGGGTATTTCCACATTAAAGGTAAGGTAAGGTATATTTATTTCATACCCGCAGGTAAATTTGTTTTGCAGATAAAAGAAGAATTCGGTCATCCAAAAAAGAAAAATACATGTGAGACATACAAAAACATTTCACATACAAATTTCATGAAAAACTGCACCTCAACACATACATGTCCAAATTGTACAACCTCTGTCCAAGTTAACTAATCCAATACTAAAACGTCTCCATTATTATGTGTTCAAGCACGAAGTGCTGAAAACCTATTGTAATTGCTATATGAAAAAAAAAATCCCCCTAAAACGCATCGTGCAGCCCAAACCGTAAGGCCCAGAGACTTGAAACTCAGCCAGATGGTAGGCCTCAATTTGGGGACAACCTATCAGAGTATGACCCCGATTGGCCCATAGGTGGCGCTACAGCAACCAAAAGTACTAAATTGCTCATAACTCCTCGACCGTGGCAAAAAAAAATTCCACTATGTCGAATTTTGTCCAAAACCTACTTTTGTGAACTAGTCCCTGGTTTTTCGCCCGATCGGAACCAAACCAGTCTAGGCCTATTCTCTGGACTCTCTAGATCAATAATTATCGAAAAAAAGTTGAAATTTTGCATTTGGGTGGCTGTAACAGGGTCATTTAGAAAAGGGGCGGGGCAAAAAACAGTCGAAAGCCTATAAATCCTAAACGAAAAGTCAAAACTTCACAAAAATTGATGAGCATATGTCATAAAATGATGAAGAAGCATGCAAAGTTTCACGGAGATTGGACCATAGGTGGCGCTATAACTGTCAAAAAGGTCTCATTATTATTAGGTGTTCAAGCACGAAGTGCTGAAAACCTATTGTAATTGCTATTTGAAAAAACAAATTCCCCTAAAACGCATCGTGCAGCCCAAACCGTAAGGCCTAGAGACTTGAAACTCGGCCAGATGGTGGGCCACACTTTTGGGGAGAACCTATCAGAGTATGACCCCGACTTTTTTTTTTATTATTATGATGGACTGGTAATATAGTTTAATATTATTAACTGAAGAAAACCTGCTCCCAACCACATTAGGTTCACAGAGTAAGTTACCATCGTAACTGACTCTGAGTATAAGTTACCTCTCTTTCAGAAACAGGCATGACTTAGTCTGCGTTCTCAGGTTTGACATACCTCATACCATACCATACCATACCATACATTCTGAAACAGAAAACGTCTCAGGTTACGTATGTAACCCTGGTTCCCTGATAGGGAACGAGACGCTGCGTTTGAGACGCGGTGGGAACGCTCTGCGTGATTACGTCGTGAAGCACGTGTAAAATCAGTCCAATGGAAGCCCGCTACGACATAGGTGACGTCATAGACCAGGAAACTATAAAGCAACCCTGAAATCAGACCGCGATAGCTTCTGAAACACCTGAAGCAAGTCGATCAGGGCATGCAGGAAGTATGGCAGGCAAACGCAGCGTCTCGTTCCCTATCAGGGAACCAGGGTTACATACGTAACCTGAGACGTTCCCTTTCAAGGGAACTCGAGCTGCGTTTGAGACGCGGTGGGAACCCTATACCCACTACGCCATAATGACAAATGCCCGTTCTGTGTGAGGTCCTGCGCACACTAAGAAGCAAGCAACCTCGCCCCAGGAGTGGAGAGGTCAAGGTCATAAAACCTGACAAATGTATGCGGAGAGGACCATCCTGCCGCATTACATACGTCAAGAAGGGAAACTCCCGAAATTAAGGCCATAGAGGCCGCCATACTCCGAGTAGAATGGGCCCGCACAGCCATAGGTGAAGGCTGTCCGGCCGCTTCATAAGCCAATGAAATAGCCTCGACTATCCATTTACTCATAACCTGCTTAGATGCAGGGCATCCTCTCTTGAGTGACCCAAAACAAACAAATAGTTGCTCAGATTTACGCCACAGGGCAGCTCTGTGAACGTAGGCATCTAAAGCCCGGACTGGACGTAACAGGTTAAGCTGTTCCTGGTCAGGGGTATTAAAGGGTGGAGGATAAAAGGCCTGCAGCACTATTGGGCATCCAACATTCAGTGGCACCTTAGGAATATAACCCGGCCTGGGGTAGAGAAATGCCTTCACCATACCAGGTGCAAATTCCAGACATGAAGGAGCAACCGACAAAGCATGTAAATCACCAATTCTCTTGATAGATGAGATAGCAAGGAGAAATAAAGTCTTTAGAGTGAGGAACTTTTCAGAAACCTCCTCGATGGGCTCAAAGGGAGCTAAAGCCAGACCCTCGAGTACAATGGCCAAGTCCCAAGCCGGTGCTCTAGAGTGCAGTGCAGGTCTCAACCTCAATGTACCACGGAGAAAGCGAGTAATTAGAGGGGTTCTCCCAATAGAAGTACCCCCCAGAGGGGTGTGGTAAGCAGATATAGCCGCCACGTAAACCTTTAGGGTGGAAGGAGATAACCTGGCCGAGAAACGGTCTTGCAGAAAATCAAGAACTGAACCAACAGGGCAGTTAACAGGATCTAACTGACGTTCAACACACCACGTGGTGAAAAGTTTCCATTTTAGCGCATACAGCCTTCTCGTGGAAGGAGCTCTGGATTGAAGAATGGTTTCTACAACATCGGTCGAAAGACCGGTCTCCCTGAGCCTTGCCCCCTCAGAGGCCAGGCCCACAGTTTCCACAACTCCGGCCGAGGGTGAAATATCGTGCCCCCGGACCTGAGACAGGAGGTCCACCCTGATTGGGATCTCCAAGGGGGAGCCGTCCAGAAGAGACACCAAGTCCGAGAACCAAACTCGGGTCGGCCAATAAGGGGCTACTAGTAGCAGACGAGCCCCTTCTTGGCGAACCCTCTCCAGAACCCCCGGAAGCAAAGATATCGGGGGAAAGGCGTACAGGTGCAGCCTCGGCCACACCTGCACCATAGCATCCAGACCGAGAGGAGCTGGGTGCGTTAGAGAGAACCACATGGGACAATGGATTGAATTTGATGATGCGAAAAGGTCTACCTGAGCACGACCGAACTTTTCCCACAGGAACTCCACCACTTCTGGGTGAAGTCTCCACTCCCCGGGCCTCAGCCCCTGTCTCGACAGAATATCTGCTCCCACATTCTGACGCCCCGGAATATATACCGCCTTGAGCGACAGTAACTTCCCCTGGGCCCATAGGAGGATCTGATGGGCCAATTTGCAAAGGTGACGTGACCTCAGACCCCCCTGATGGTTGATATAGGAGACCACCGAAGTGTTGTCTGTGCGGACCAACACGTGATGGCCTCTCAGGTCTGGCAGGAAATATTTGAGTGCTCGAAATACCGCCATCAACTCTAAACGATTTATGTGCCAGGAACATTGATGGTCCTGCCACAGACCTTGCGCCGAGCGGCCACTCATGACCGCCCCCCATCCCGTGAGGGAAGCATCCGTCGAAAGCGTGACGCGTCGACAAGGAGCCCCCAACACTGGGCCCTGGGCGAGGAACCAAGGTTTCTTCCACAAGGCCAAGGCACGAAGGCATAGCCGCGTGACCTTGATCTTGCGGAACGGATTTCCCCTCGGAGAAAACCCCTTGGTCCTGAGCCACCACTGCAGGGGTCTCATGTACAGAAGGCCAAAAGTAATAACGTTGGACGCAGCTGCCATGAGACCCAACAGTCTCTGAAACTGTTTCACAGTGAGTGACTGGCCTAGTTTCACATTCTTTACGGCTGTGAGAATCGCAGAAATACGAGCAGGAGACAGGCGTGCCTGCATTGTGGTCGAATCCCAAATTACACCTAGAAAAGTGGTCCTCTGAGCAGGGAGGAGCACACTCTTTTTGGTGTTTAGCCGCAACCCCAAACTCTTTATGTGGGACAGAACAGCATCTCGATGCTGAACCGCCACCTGCTCTGACTGAGCTAAAATCAACCAATCGTCGATGTAATTTAATACGTGGATGCCCTGGAGTCTCAACGGAGCCAGAGCTGCATCCACACATTTTGTAAAAGTGCGGGGAGATAAACCTAGGCCAAATGGAAGAACCCGATATTGGTATGCTTCTCCCCCGAAAGCGAACCTCAGGAACCTCCTGTGATGAGGATGGATAGATACATGGAAGTACGCGTCCTTCAAGTCTATTGTGACAAACCAGTCCTCGGACTGAACTTGTGATACAATCTGTTTGAGTGTAAGCATTCTGAACTTGAGTTTCTGAACCCTGCTGTTTAACTGGCGCAGGTCTAGAATAGGACGCAGCCCTCCATCCTTCTTTGGAACAATGAAGTAACGGCTGTAAAACCCTGACTCTCTGCTTGGAGGAGAAACCCTTTCTATAGCTCCCTTTCGAAGAAGTGTCAGTACTTCTTGCTCCATTACCAGAGCCTGCTGTGAGTCCACCACCGTGGGGAGGACTCCTTGAAATCTGGACTCCTTGAAATCTCCTTGAAATATTTGGCAGAAGTTTCCACGCTGCCAGAAATTCTGATAAGGGAACCAGTCTCTCGAGACTGGCCTCTGGATTTGATTGAACAATCGTTTCGGCGCCCTGAAGCGGCGAACCGGCAGGGAACAACCGAACTGACCGTTCTACAACCCTCCTCAGAGGATTACACGGGGACGCTGACACCTCGGTGCCCTGGAGCGGCGAACCGGCAGGGAACAACCGAAGTGGCAGCGCTGCGGCTCTCCTCGGAGAGTCGCCCCCCGGAGGGTGCCAAGGAGGGACGGTTCCTCGGAACCGTTTCTCCCTGGAGGGGACCACCCTCAGAAGCCTGATTGCCTTGGCGTCAGGACTTCTTCTTAGCCCAAGCTCTCCTAGAGATAACAGTCCTCAGATCTTGTCTACCCCTAACAGGTCTGGGCTGCGAGCGCCACTCAGGAACCGTAGATTGAGGAGGTGCCCGAGCGGCGACGCTCTGTTTTTGTTGAACTCTGTGAGCGGAGCTCGTAGACGGATGAGGCTGCTCAGACTTTATACTACGAGCAGCCTCGGGGACAATAGACCGGCGAGGAAGAAACCTCTGAAACGCAGCCGCTTGTTTCTTATTTTCTTGAAACCTATCGACGACACAATTTATAGCATCGCCGAACAGACTTGTAGGTGACAGCGGTGCGTCCAGAAGAACAGATCTATCTTTATCTTTTATTTCTGATAAATTTAACCATAAATGGCGTTCCGTGGCCACCAAGGCTGCCATAGAGCGGCCAACAGACTTGGCCGTCTCCTTGGTGGCTCGGAGAGATAAATCTGTCGTGCGACGCTATTCTCGAATTGCGTCAGCACTAACTTCCTCACTATCGTCTATGTCCTTCAGCAGGTCAGCCTGGTACGCTTGGAGAATCGACATAGTGTGCAAACATGCTGCGGCCTGACCTGCTGCCGAATACGCTTTACCCACCAACAAAGATGTATTTTTTAATGGTTTGGTGGGTAACGTCTGGGCTTTCAGAGAAGAAGAAGACTCAGGGGAGAGATAGCTCGCTAGTGTGTCTTCAGCACGAGGCATAGTCAAATAACCATAATGATCAATCCCTTGAACTTTACTATAATTCTTAGTTTGTGGGTTATGCACTCTGAAAGACGCCGGTTTAATCCACGATCTCGAAACCTCGGTGTGGAGATCGGGAAAAAACGGGAGTTCCCGACGAGGAGGTCGTGATCTAGATGGTAAATAACGTTCATCTAAAAGACTCTTTCTAGATTCAACATCGAAATCATCGGCTGGCCACTCAATATTTAATTTAGTAACAGCACGAGATAAAACCTCCATAAGCTCCTCATCAGCAGGGGTATGAGCTGGCGAACACTCAATATCCCCCATACTACCGACATCCAGATCCTCAGAACTGGATAGCCGTAATATTGGTGCCTCAGCCTGGGAAGGAGAAGCCGCAGAGCGGGCTCCTTCCTGGGCAAAGACACCGAATCCAGTAGGTAAGGGCTGAGAAAGGGCGGGGCCCGTCTCAAACCCCGCTACTAGATCCATCTGCGAACCCCAAGATGAAATTCGACGCTGTGCCTCGGCAGCAGCGGGACACGCACCTCGGGGAGCGCGAATCGAACCGTCCTCCTCAAAGAACGCTCGGCGAGAGCGGAGAGTTTTCATAGACAAACTCAAGCAATGCTCACAGTCAGCCCCCTCGAGGACTGACTGGGCATGCTCCACTCCCAAACAAGCAATACACATAGGATGTGTGTCCCCACCCGTGATATAACGAGGGCAGGGCACAACACAAGGTTTATAACTTTGCTTGCTCGCCATAGTGATGGCGTAGCGGGCTTCCATTGGACTGATTTTACACGTGCTTCACGACGTAATCACGCAGAGCGTTCCCACCGCGTCTCAAACGCAGCTCGAGTTCCCTTGAAAGGGAACCCAGAGTTTTCCTCATTTTAGGGTTAACCTACTTAGACTTTCAGCTTAACCTCCTTTCTGAAACAGGTCCCTGTTTGTAACTTACTTCAATTGTTTGTATTTTACTCTTAAAAGACAACTTATATATATATATATACAACTGATTTTGAAGAAACATGATTTCACACATTCCTGATGCTCAGAGTGCTCACAGTACATTCTATCAAACATTTCAACTAAAGACGAAGCCTTACTACTGTGGTCAGCAAGAATGACAAGGAATTTTTTAATCTAATCTTTAACATTATTCAGCATTGGCTGATAAAAAAATGTTTAAAACCATTATTTTTTTCAAAGTATTACAGTACACTGTAACTATAGATTTACATAATTTGCATATTCTCCATCATGGATACTTTATAGTTTCATGCCTACATTTCAGTTCTCCCAAGAACCCGACAGCATAGCTGGCATGAAGGTCATAAATGCTTGAACACCGTTAATTGCTGCTTGCAGCTATATTTTAAAATTGTGCTTCCCGCTGGAACAAAAGTATTCCTGTACCGTCTGGTTTTCCATCTCGAAACCACAAACCGACAACCAGATGGAAGCAACTGAAAATCATTACTTAAAGGATGCAACCGGTCACTCAAGACAGCATTTGCTTTCCGGTACAGCTGATTTGTGTAGACATTTCCTAGGTTGATTTATTCCTATTGTCTTACTCGCCCACTTAACAATTTAGTTTAAGGAGTTCTTATTCTTCACTGACAGGCTTCCATACCACACCACTATAGAAAATGACAAAATGGATTCAATTAAAGAAAAATAAAACAAAATCATCATGTGTCTGTCAATGTGAAATTAAGCCAGTTTCCTAAGGCAACTCAAACGTTGATGACCCTTTTTGCGGATCATTTCACAATTCAACTCAAATGTCAGTTTTGAATCTATAATTGTGCCAAAATATTTATAACTCTCCACAAGATCCACAACCTGTCCTTTGATAGTCGTAGTGACGTGATAAACAGTGTGTGGTCTAAAATCAATGATCATATCTTTCGTTTTGTTAATATTTAACTTTAAATAACAATCATCGCACCAAGTCACAAAATCGTCCACAACTGGACCATGGCCAGACTCTTCCCCCTGTAGTGTAACGGAGGCCAGCTAGTAGTTGCTGTGCGAGTACCTCACTCCTCTGATCTCAAAAGGCTCTCTAGCGACAGATGCTAGAGGCTGCAGTCTTTAGCCTCCTTGTTAGAGCGTCTGACTCTCATGCTGGAGACCCGGGTTCGAGGCCCGCTCGGAGCGGGTCGAGTGGGACCAGGGTGAAGAGGGGTTACATTGGTGCCGTGACCCGGATGGGAGTGAGGTTTAGGGGGGTGAGTGTAACGGAGGCCAGCTAGTAGTTGCTGTGCGAGTAAACCTCACTCCTCTGATCTCAAAAGGCTCTCTAGCGACAGATGCTAGAGGCTGCAGTCTTTAGCCTCCTTGTTAGAGCGCCTGACTCTCATGCCGGAGACCCGGGTTCGAGGCCCGCTCGGAGCGGGTCGAGTGGGACCCGGGTGAAAGGGGTTACAGTAGCAGGCTCACTATCACTGTATCATCAGCAAATTTAATACATTTCCTGTTTTCATGTAAGCTTTGGCACATATTGGTGTATAAAATAAATAATAAGGACGAAAGAACACAGCCTTTAGGGGAACCTGTGGATAAACAAAATACATCTGAAAAGCTATCATTCACTTTTACCCTCTGAATTCTGTTAGTTAAAAAGTCCAGTAACCAGGAGCGGAGCGGGGGGGTGGCTAATTGGGCTTAAGCCCCGAATGGTTTATCAAAAGCCCCGAATCTTTTAGGTTTTTTAAAATAACTTCAACTTTGTTTAATTTCCTCTCAGAATTTCTGATGGAGCGGCAAAAAATTAAACAATGTGCGTGGTGGCGGACGGTAATGCATCGCGCATCACTCAGCTTGTTTGCCAACTGCCAATAAAAACTAACGAAGAAGAATATAAATTAATCTTCTTCGCCGTTGTCATCAGGGGTTGGCCGCTTGCGGGCTGTTGTATGTTTAAACCGGCGTCGTAGCGAGCTTACTGGCTAACCGGCTGAAGTTATTATGGACATCATAAAGTTTTTTTATACGGAACACTAACAGTAAACCTCACCGGCCGGAGAGAGATTCAGAAGCAGCGTCAGACGAACCGCGGACAAGTGTTAAATGTGAATCTGCTGTTGTAGGCCTAACACTTCAGTTAAGTGATGACAACAATTCCAAGTACAGATGCATCAATATCGTCAATAAGTTATTTTTCCCCCCATACTTTAATTTAAAAAGTAAATCTTTAATATATTCTAGATTCATTACATAAAAAGTTAAATATTTCAAGCCTTTTATTGTTTTAATCATGATGATGGGCTTACAGCTCATGGAAATCAAAACTCCAGTACGCCTATCTCAAAATGTATTAGAATTTTAGAACAAAGAATTTTTTTATACGACCTGACAAGATCTCTAATCAGCTAATCAACTCAAAACACCTGCAAAGGTTTCCTGAGAATTCAATCTGTCAGCTTTGTTCTGTTGGTGCAGCACAATGACCTTTTCCACAATATTACATTTTTTTGAGATGCGCCTGTAATAATGTAATAAACATATTAGTATTTACATAATTAAAGGAATTGTTATGGTGAACAGTGATAATGAATAAATGGTAGCAGCAGAGTATTGCTAATTAAATGAATATCACTGTCCACAATTTTATATGTAAGCTTTTTGGGCAACGCATCATTAATTTACTGTAACATATTGCACAATATCATCAATATTTAATGCAGCAATTCTGAACAAAAAGTATACATATTTAATAATAAGACACAGGTCTTTGGAACTTTTATTGCACACATGAGACATAAATTATTCTCAGCGAGTTATGGTGGCGTTTTGGCCCCAGTCTAAAAGGGCTGCTATATAAGTTTTACACGCCACCAGATACCACTGTGTTTTACCTATTTAGGCAAACTTAAAAATAGTCAGATAATGGTTGCCTCTTTTTAGTTGCCAGGGGTGAAAATGAGTCATCCTTAACATTTTTGGTGTTTTGGATTCACTACAGCTGGAGAACAATTACATACAAAATAGGTTGTAGGCTCTACTCTGTGATTTT
This sequence comes from Siphateles boraxobius, assembly GCF_051911475.1. NCBI lineage: Eukaryota > Metazoa > Chordata > Actinopteri > Cypriniformes > Leuciscidae > Siphateles > Siphateles boraxobius. The sequence goes on from NW_027509182.1 coordinate 4,594,914, forward strand.
TTTTTTTTTTTACTGAGTAGGCCTAACTATCATAATTTTCCCAGGTAGTGTATAGATTTGTAGGCTTTCTAATATCTCAAACAGCCTGAAAAATAGTGCATTTAGCTGACGTAAATGGGGAAAAAATCTCCAAGGGAGTATTGCCCCTGCCTGGACCGCCAGCCCCGAATGTTTACATCGTCTGGCTCCGCCCCTGCCAGTAACCATCCCACCAAATTGTGGTTCAGCTTATAATACTCTAGCAATCTTCTAGCCAGGATGTGGGGTTGTATAGTATTAAAAGCTGAAGAGAAGTCAATGAACAACAGTCTTCCATGGGTATTTTTCCCCTCCAGATGCTTAGTCAATAAGTTTAACAACATAAGTGAAGCATCCTCAACACTTCTATTCGCTCTATACGCAAATTGCAAAGGATCGAGGACTTGTCCAGTCTTACTCAATAGCTCAGACTTCACCAGTTTCTCAAGTGATTTCATAACTAAAGAGGTGAGGGCAACTGGTCTCAAATCATTTAACATCATTTAAATCTTTTGTACCCGTAGTGACCAATTAAAAATGTAAGAAAATAAATAAGTTAATTGCTTTGCCCAGTGCTTTAATATTCTCCCACCTATGCGGTCTGGACTCTTATTCACCTTGGTGGAGAGAAAATTTTTCTCCACTGCTGCCTGTTCTAAGACTATATGGGAATCATCCTTACACTGGCATCGTAATTCTTCTACATCATCTTTAAAATCAGAACTTTCAAATATTGAATAAAACCTATTAAGAGCATTGAAAGATCATCATTTGATCTAAACCCATCAATACATACAGTGCTCTTATTTACATTATGCTGTAATCCCACGATTTTCTTCATACCAGACCAAGCTGAGCCTAAATTATTGTTGGCCAAATTATTTTCTTATTTAACTTTGTAAGCTTGCTTTGCTTTAAGGATCTCCGTTCTAACCTCCTTCCTCACTATTTCCCTCACTAAGCCTTCCCCTTGCTTGCAGACTAACTTCTTGTTCTAGAAACTCAATTTGACGGATTTTGACATCCATGGTTTAGTATTTGGGAAAACCTTAAGTTTACGTGAAGGCACAATCATATCCTCACAAAAAGTTATATATGAAAATACAACATCAGTTAGTTCGTCAATATGTTGACAAGAGTCTTTGACACCTCCCAATCCGTACAATCAAAGCACCCTTGCAGACGGGCGGTAGAGTCTTCAGACCACATTTTGACTTCTCTCATCTTAGGTTTTTCTCTCTTAAATAAGGGTCTATATATAGGAAGGAGCTGCACACAGTTATGGTCGGCAGATCCCAATGCTGACAATGATACAGACT